>NC_141302.1:8552500-9752500 GCF_037954325.1 Fistularia commersonii
GTATCTTAATTACAGTTCCAAATACCTAACCTTGACTGATTTTTATCCCATTATTTATTTATCTCCCTGTTATTATCAGTTTATTTTAATGGTGAGAACCAGCCAGATATAACCTCATTAACATGCCGTACTCAATCCATCCAAGGTTTCTTTGAAAGAAGGTAGAAATAGAAAGTTCCCATCTGATATTCCGAATGTCAGATATGAGCAAAGGACAAACTTTCACTTTATTGATAAATGTGTGCAAGCTCCTTTTTTGGTCCACACTAATTAAATCATCCCTCTTTGGTAATCACATGGTCATGATAATAGATTTTAACGTTAGTTCCCAGTTTCAAACACCTGCCAGTCAGCTGAAGGCACACCCCCCATCTGGAGGATGGACGTTGACGGAAATGCTATTATTACAGCATCTATACTGTATCTGAAAGCAAAACGTTTGGCCTGCGTAGTGAATTTAAAATACTTGTTTATTTGATTAAATGTTAAGTGCTGACTTAATTAATTTGGAAATACTCATGTTGGACATACATTTTTTTCCAGTAGGTATTAAAACAATTAAAGACCGTGACATTAGCTGTGAATAGCTTGTGTTGCTGCCACAAGGTTCCCTTTGCCAAAGAGGATTCAGCTGAGCAGGTTCCTCCCCTTTGAGAAAAAAAGAGGGGGGATCCTCTTTTCATGTGATGCGCCCTAGAATACAGAGTTTCACAGCTGACTGGGTTCCATCATCATTCCGGCTACCTAATGAGTGATTGTTTGTGGGCTGATAAAATTAAATTGCAAGCCTGGCTGATTCCTGCAACAGGTGTTTTTCTCTCTCACAACAACATGAGAGGCGGTGGTTTTCACCACCTACTCAGGATAATGTATTCTGGTAAAGCGATTCTCCTACTTTATCGTTCTTCTCCCACAAGCCAAAAAAGGGGACATGGGGTGGGGATTTAACCAAAAAGGTCTTACAGAGATTTATTATTAATGGTGATAAACTGTCAAAAGGAGGCTGAAGGGTGAATTCACACTAAACAATCATGAGAGACACTGATAATCTGCTGCTAGTTTGAAATTAAATCAAAAAGCATTTATGTTTCAATACACACACACACACACACACACATCAGTAAATTACTGCACTTCATGATTGTTGATGGTGGTGGTTGTATGTCATTTCTTACAGCCACACAGTATATTTTTTTTTAATTACTTATGACAGAGACATCAAACTCAAATATACAGTGGGCCTAAATTTAAAAATCAGTCCAGGCCGAGGTCTTGAGTGGTTCAATATTTACTGAAAAAACTTGAAATTACTTATTGTACATACTGACCCCGAAAATCACAAAGCTTTTGAATTATGGCCTATTAAAACCCACATTATGTATTAAATCAAAAATCATTTGCAAAACATTTCTTATGGCTCTATCTGCAGCATTTCCAGGGTCATTTCGAATGAAAAAAAAATCCACAGCCAAAAAATAATTTATTTTAAAGAAAAATCCAAAATGCCTTGTCTCAGCAAGAAAAAAAGTCCAAAAAGCGAACATGTTACTGCTCAGTTTTCTGATCTCTGATGCTCTCTAGTCTAAGCCAGAACCTTGAACTGATAAAGCGTATAAGTTGCCTATAAACAACAGAAAAATCTTGCATTTGCAAATGCAAATCTTGCATTTATTTCTTTCTGCTCTATAAGCAACACATTATCATGCCAATGTGTCAACCGCCTGATGAATAGTGAAGCTTCCCTCGGCATCACGTACCGACACAATAGGCACCCTTTTGAATTTCTGACTAAACTTGAGAAGCATCTAATTTTTTTCCAAATTTTTTGAAAACACATTCCCATGCATCACATACCGGTACATCTAGCACCCCTTTCTCACCAGGTGTCGCGTCTGTGTTTGAACGGGATTGTAGACATGACACTCCAGGTCCATCCAAAAATCAATGAGAAAAGGTTCTAATGTATCGGTATGTGTCACGAAAGGAAGCCTTCAACATTCATCAGGCCGTTGACGCATTGGGATGAGAACGAGCTGCTAGAAGCAACTTTTCCTGAATAATTCCTGTCACATTTTCTCCTGGATCCTACCCACCAGTCCACTCTTTTGACCTGACCACAGGCCATCCATCTGTTGTTAGAGCCACAAGTTTATCCCAAGGCAGGCCCATTTCATTTAGGCATACCACTTCAAAGATATCCTTCCCCATAGTTGTGCCATGCATTAGCCCCAAAAAGTTCCTCTGTTATACACAGGTCTGAATCCATTCAACAAATAAAAATGAACAGCTGTGCAGTATCAGAACTGTTGCTGCTCTCTATGTGAAGATATACACTGCCTCCCATCTGTGTCTTGAAACCCCGTTTTCAAAGTCCACCCTACGTTTACTTATTTTTGGGGGAGAGGGGTAGCGGACAGTTGACAACAGGTGACTCAGCAAGGCCAGCTGATGGCGGTGCTTGCACCATATCATCTGACCAGCTCTAATCGTACTTGCGGGCCTTGAATTTGACATATTTGTTTTAAGACGTTCTCGCCAGCCATATAAAATTACGTGGCGGGCCACATTTGGCCCGTGGGCCTTGAGTTTGACAAGTGACTTAAGATGCTATCAGAGCCACAATAAATGTGGAAAAAAAAAATGAAAATACAAATTACAAAAGGGAGATCAGTATTTCCAAAAACTAACTTCTAACAAATTTTCTTCAAACATTAGATTGAAGATACATTAGACAGATTCTTTTTTTTTTTTTTTTTTTTTCCCCAGGGTCTTCAAGTACTTGGATTTGTGACAGAGCAATGGTATTTCAATGAGAAAAGTATTTGAACATGAAAATGCTACATGTCATTAAGGACGGGTAGTATAAATTTTAATGCTGTGCAAAGTTATACATCTCAAAAATGAGAATTAAACATCAAGTTTTAGATATATTTTACTGTATATTAATGAACAAAAATAATGGTCTAGCTCACTATAGTATCTGCTACATAAGAATAAGATCATTTTGTCCCTTACTACACCCCATCCTCCCCCCCTCCATGTGATTACTGTCATGTCTTATTCTGCTGAAAAAAAATTACTGAGGTCTGCGGAGGTTCATTACTGTGTAATACACAAGAAAGACAGTTACGTTTTTTTTCTCCTAATTCATGAGTCTTTTTTAAAGAATCACCATACAATGTGCAGGCACCGTTCAGTTTCTACCACTGGTGTGTCCACAGTACTTTCTGATACTAACTAGGGAGTTGGCATTAGATCTGCATTTCAACTGAATTTAGATTGTTCTTTCAACCAAGTCGGCTTTTAATGAAATTATATCTGCAAGCACTTAATATGATAATCTCAATTATCATCGCTTGTCGGGGTGTGAATATGCCATGACTTCTGTAAACAAAAGTAGAGCTGCTGAGTGGCAGGATTCACTTCCAAGCCCTCAGAGAAATAAAATATTTTAACAGCCTCTTTTCCTGTTAATGATATTCCATTGGTTCTTAACACACCATTGCACAGATATTGAAACCATTCATTTCTGTAATAGGAAAAAGGCGCCCACAGAGAGCTCAATCTGAATGTTGCATTTTTGACAGTTTTCTGATAAAATTTAAACATCCTGAACCATCTCATACTCTGTAGATTAACCAATTTCTAAACAGCTTGGATTTTTTTAGTCAATTCGTATTTAATAAAATCATTTTAAATAGTAGGGACGACAATGTTTTAATCACAAAAAACAAAACAAACAAAACAGCAAAAAAATCATTAACACCAAAAGCATTAGATAGAATTCTTAATGTAGTGAGATTTAGAGTAAACATCTCTAAAGAATAGCCATGTGAGATTGCTATGACCCACAGCATTTCCATTCGGGAAGAAAATGTAAAAAACAATATAAGCACTTGTTTAAATTTATTGATTTGGGCAGCATGGCACAGAAGGTGGAGCAATCGTCTATGGAACTGAACATTCCTGGTTCGATTCTTCACTCCTCCTTGTGTGCCGAAGAGTCGAGCAAGACACTGAACCCCTGGCGCTGGTGGAGGGCCTGCCTACTGCTCATGGTTCATCCATAATGGGTCAATTGCAGAGAATGAATTTCCCCAGAGGGATTAATAAAGGATAAATTATTACAAAAAAGAGATGAGACGTACTGCTACATTCATAAACACTTTCTCTGTGGGGTTGTTGAAAAATACACCAATAATAATCATCAAATTCTCACATGTATAAAGTGTGGGATTGCTTAAGGGCTGGTACATATTGTGGCTCAATGCTAAACCTTTATGTGCCCTTCAACCCACCCATGAGAATGATGATGAGGAAGCAATAATGATGGTGTGAATAGATGTAATATTCTCAAACGTAGCCTAACCATAATTATACCTTTGAAAGATGTGCAAATTAATTGTGCTACTTGTGAATTTTTAACTTAAAGTGCACATAACTCTGGCTATTTCATGTCAACTGATTGTAAACAGCACCAAAGTTACAAAACCAGGACAGTTTAACTGGTCCAATCGCTAAAAATTACTACGGACAATGTAATTTTTTCCAGCAACTGAGTAAATTCCTTTTTTTTCCCCTGGTGTTTGAAGAAAATTGTTCAGCTACTTGAACATTTTACCAGTATCTGGCTGGCAATCGGGTGCTGAAGCCAATGATAAAGCAATTGGCACAAACAATGGTGGAGAGCAGTATCAAAAGGAGGGGTTGTGAAAAATAGCACTTTTTGCCATGAATAGTTTGGAAAAAAAAAAAAAAAACAGAAAAAAAACAGTGACAAAATGAAAATGTGTAAGAGGTACCGTTGAAGCGTTTAGGAAAATGACTGCTAAAGCAAGAGCTCTTGATGACATAAGAGATTAAGATATGAGAAACATACTTAGCAAAAAAAAAAAATCTGGTCCACTTTTTCTCTATGCTGGACATTTGTGATTCTCTAATATAATCAAAACAGAACTGAATGAGTTGTCTCTACCTGTGTCTATAAATCTCTTGCTACAATAACAGCAACCATCTGTGCATGAGGCAGGGCTGATTTGCACTTTTGCTTCAAATGCATAATTTTACAGACACAATCACTTTAAATACATTCAGGATTAGTGAATCCCAGTGCTCATCCTAAATTAACCTATTTGCATTTCATCCTCCCAATATCTTACACTCTTGGCCAGACATTCCCCTTATTGAATATCTATTTGATACTCAATACTTGAACATCAAATAGTCATGTGATTAGATGTGTTATTTTGCTGACTCAAATGCATTGTGTTGATGCATTCTTGGTGCCGGCTATTAGCAGTCCTGCTTGACATTTTGACAGATGATAATTATGCATTTTCTTTATAAATATAAATCTGTCAATATGGTCCATATTTTTCTCTACACCATGATAATTCCTTTGAGGCCAAGTGGCATCAGGTGCTTGTATGTTTAAGTACTTCTGAATTTCACAAATTTCATACAGGCTTCGTGGCGTTACAGACTTGGGAAAATAAGTTAAATGACAGGCAACACTGAAAGATTCTATAACTCACTACTTCCATCCCTGTGCAACAGTTGAACTCAGCAGAAGAATCCAATTGAGCAGATTACTGCATCCAAAAAGGCAGTTAAAGCTAAAACAAGGCAAACATTCAAATAGCACCCAAAGGCTTTTATCGAACACATTGTCTGCAGAGTTAAGTAAAAGGCTTTATTCTGATCAATAGACAACACATTAACCTTTAGCTCTTCAACGCAACACAATCAATACCCTCACATAGTTAACTCACTCCCCAAGAATGCTGACTAGATGAGAAAAAGCTGGGTGTCTCACTATTTTATTTAACTCCGTCTAACCATGTGTTGGGGTCATGCAGGCATCATAATTTCAGAGTGTCATCGTTGCCCTGGTGGGCGGATTAAATCCAAGGATTATAAGTGATGTGTTTACTTGTACAACTAAACAAATCATCAGAAGGGACCACAAATAGAGAGGACCCACAGCGGAAAAAAAAGCATTTTAGAAGAATTATGCAATGTGAAAGCTTTTCACGGAAAATTAGCCTTGATGACTAATCTAATGATTGTGTTGTAAATTTCCCCTGAATTTACAGATATACATTTTGTATCTATACCATAGAATCAAGCGCTCTTCCCACACAGAACTGCAAATAAATGTTTTTGAACAGGTTTCATAAACTCGCTGTAAAATAGGTGAGTGACAATATAGTCTTTGCATTTCATTTGTCAATTTGAGCTTTATTATTTTGATGAGGGCTCACACTTCACTGCCCGCATATTTTACCTACTTTCAAGTCCATCACACTGTACAATTGTAACGGTTTTGTCAAAACAAAGCCATTGCCAAAATTTTAGGCTGTGTAATGTTTGATGCAATTCTCCAGAGTAATGCTGCCACAGTGTAGGTTTGTGCCATAAGGAGAGCCAAACATCACTAAACAGACAAAATTGGCTGCAGCAGGGTAAACAATGGAATCTGGGTACCAATGTAATACTGATTCCCTGTTGTACAACAGCAAATGGAGAAACCACCCAAAATAGCTTTCTTCTTTCTTTTACTTAAAATCATTGTAAGGCCAAATAGGGATTTAAGAGCAACATTCATGCATTTGTTCTTCAAAAGGAAATGGCTGAAAATCTGATAGGCCAACACCCAAATAATTATTTCCAAGATAACCTCAAACTGAGTATACTATACGGTATGCCCATTCTTTAATGTATACAAAGAAAAGGCCGGTAATGCTTTCTGTGGTATGACAGAAGATTTACTTCACTCATGTAAAAGGAGCAATCTTGACATGACATCACATCACTTAATTTCACCCCTCACTTGATACTTTGTGACGTAATGTGCAGGCATATTGCTTGGGTATTCATCCCATTAATAGTCATCAAGAAAATTAAGCTGGTGAGTATGGCAAAGAGTTGCTAGGACTACTCCTTACGCTTTAAAATTTTGAATTGTGGTGAGAGGATTAAATTGATTAGCACTCTTTTTGCACATTTTCAAAGTGGTAGGATGGTGTAAAGGGATCAAGAAAGACAATGCCCTTCTTAAAATAGTCACATAATTTTGTGACAACAAGGTAGGCCAATTGTCCTGCATTGTTGATTTTGAAGAATGTTATGTTACTCATACTTTGTTCAAAATCTTCCTATGAATGTCCACAACTATGTAGTTAACAATATATATATATATATTTATATATATTGTGTGGGGGTGGATGGACTGTAATTGCAAAATGTTCTTTATCTTCCATCTAAATCAAAAAGGTAGATTAAAATATAAAATAATTAGATAGCGGGAAACTAAAATTTAAATGAGGCTGGAATAGTTTGCTTTGGCTTTCCACAGTGAAAGTCAGTTGATCTGTTTAGGGAAGAGTCAGTGTCGTGATTCCAGAGGTGATGCCCAAATGCAAAAACACTCAGGAAGTAAAGTGTTTTAAGGGGTTGATTTTACAAGGGGGATGAGTGGAGGCTGAGTAGGGTCTGGGTGGCTTCTGGGGACGCGACATGAGTCTCTGGAGCTAGGAAGCCTGGTCAGGAATGGACAGCAAATTCTGGACTTCGGAATGAAAATGGATCTTACTTTGCGGATGAAGAGCCACCTGGAATGAATGAATGAATAGATGGATGGATGGATGGATGAATGAATGAATGAATGAATGGCATGGTGGAGAGGATGCCCCCCCCAAGAAGGGAAGCCAGGAATCCATGAGAGGCGTCCGTGTGGCAGTACCCACTCAAGAAAACCATTTGGCCTTGAAAGGCTGGCAGCAGGTTCCTCTTGAGCTCAGCCTGACAAGGCCTCATGATCCGCAGGTGTGCATTGCACCCCAGCTGAAATCATTCTACTGCTCAATCAGGCTCACTGGTGAAAGACTGAGGTGAAAGGAGCAACACACAGACACATGGCCGCGGATCCCAACAGTCAGAGTTATAATTCTCTTTCTGAGGCAGTGAATGACAAACTTACTGCAGTCTCTGAGGACAAAATGTCATCTTAACATTGAAAACATCACATGAGATTTGAAATGAGTATTCCCTTCAATTACATACATTTTGATGAATACATGGAGATAACTAACAATTATATTGCTGGAAATTGTTTTACTTATCTGATAAATCCACAAGAATGAATGACCACATTGTCTTACAATAGTACAACACCGTAGTACATTGAACAACTCAACAATTAATGTGGTGGTACTGGGGGGGAAGGTTTGTCTCACACACCTGAACCAAATCAGACTCGACTTGTGGGCAGGGTTATTTTGCTTTTAAAGTGTTTATGGTTTGATGTGTGTCAGTTCTTCCTTTTGTCTGAAGTGCTTTAATTAGAGTGGGACTCAATGCTGCATGACTTCATTTCATCCTGGTCTTCCACAGTAGTGCAATAAACGGCAGCATGTAAAAGATGTAATATACGTGTTCGATCATAAAATGTGGAACAGAATATATTTTTAATGATGCATGCCAACTCTTTCTAAATACTAAGATCCTATTTCAAAATGTATCACTTTACATGAAGACCTGGTCTTAAAGTAAATATGTTGATCTGAGCGAACCACAAATATGGTGCCATTTAAAACAAGAATAAATTAAATGTGAAAATGAACATTAGAAATGACATCCATACTTATGGACCATAAACATGAGTGCAAACTCAGATCAATGAGATTCCATTACCATCCTATCTCATTTCCCAGAGCTGAAGTGGAAATGGGTTAGAGATGGATCGTGTCATTACCAATTCCAGCGGATCCACGGGAGCCATAGATGATTGTGTGAGAGAATGTGTGGGTCCTATCTGCACCCGCTGCCAATGAAAAGGCTTTAGTGACAAGGAAGAAGGTGAGCAGGAGTTCATCCACCATCACTAGAATGATACCTAATATGTTTTCCTCATGAGGCAGAAGTGTATTATGCTACTAAGGTTTTTTTTTTTTGTTTTCTCCTTTTTTTTTTTGTGTCAGAAATATACTTTTTATTATCAAAATAGGGATTCTGTCTGTCATTAGGGTAATCACCATTGTCAGGCCAATTAATTAAAACAAAATCAAAACCTAATTTGAGTCTCACAAAAGATTAATTAAAACACAAAATGCCTTATTCAATGAGCTCTGTATTTTTCTCGTTTTCCATAATCAAGCATGTCGCGCCATGAGAAATTCTGACATTTTCCTCCTCAACACACCACTACTCATTTTTAGAATATAATAGTCTTTTGATAACAGGAGATCATAAAACAGATCATGCTAACTCAACTTTGACATATTTAAAGTACTAACCATAATTCTCAGCTATAAACTTCCAGTCCACCCATCCACCTCCTGCAGGCAGTTTAATTTATAAACCACAGTGCCTGACTGGTGATTTTATTCTATTGAGCCACAACATAAAGTACGTGGTCTTTTCCTGCACAGAAATGTTGTCCTTTAAGGAAAATGTGGAAAATGTTTATACAAAAAAATCATAACCTGAGCTCTTTCAGGCACAGATAGGAAATAAATCATAATAAAATCAACAAATATCTACAGAGATACATATAAATTAAAAAATTAAAAAATGAAAAATGAAAAATTGAAAATAAAACAAACTCACAAATAAAAATAGACATTTGTTTGTGAATTTAACAGGAAAAGATGCAGCCTGCATTTGTTGTTAACTTGACCATGTTTCTGAGAATAATTGTAGGTTACAAAAGCTCATTACAATTATGAAGAAATAAAGATTCATGACCCTATTGTCTTTGGCTAGAACCAGTTATTGTTGATTTTGGTGTATAATAATTCTATAAGTGTTTTCACAAAACTTTCAAGCTACAGATTTGGGACAGTTTTAGAAAAGTTCTGTAGACCTGGTTCTGATACAGACTAATCCTCTCTTTCAGGTCAGACAGCTGCCGTTTATATCAAGTGAGGTATAATGTTTATCTTAGTTTAAACCTAATTTCTTTTATCTTGTTGAATTGGACTCCCATAATTACAAGACATTAAAGAGTTACCTCAGCTCCAGAGGTTCATACCCAGTTAAAATTCTCCTTCCTCCGCGAGCTGCAACCTTATGCCCCTGGAAGGGTAACCCAAGGCAAACAGGCTCCAGTGAAGGACCAAACAAAGTGTGGCTAAGACGACAATCATTGGACCCAATTTTCCCTTGCATGGACGTGGGGAGGATGCCGGTCAGACCTGGCAGACCCAAACGTAATGTGAGGGGCTGCTGGGAAGGTCCCCTGTCAGAGAACCCTGTCGGGGGTTTCAACTCCCACTCTGGCAGAACTACAGCCACATCCCGAGGGAGGCGGGGAAACTGAGTCCAATTGGGCCATGTTCCGTGCTTCCATGGTTGAGCTGTAGGAGTGTCCTTGCCGACATGGCTCTGCCGCATTGCATGGATGTCGGGGACAGTGCTACTGGACTGACAGACTGGGCTGGTGATCCCCTTTTTTTAAAAATGGGAATCGGAGGATGTGCTCCAACTACAGGGGGATCACACTCCTCTGTCATTGAGGGGGAGCACGGAGTAGAGCCTCTTCTCCCACTTCTCCTCCGCAGAGAGGGGAACTAGATGAGATGGTTTGCGCATCTGGTCAGGATGCCTCCTGGACGCCTCCCAGGGGAGATATTCCGGCCATTTCCGTCAGGGAGGAGACCACGAGGGAGACCCAGGACATGCTGGAGAGACTGTCTCCAGGTTGGACTAGGAGCACCTTGGGGTCCTCCCAGAGGAGCTGAACCATGTGGCAGGGAGAGAGGGAGATCTGGGCCTCACTGGTCTGCCTGCTGCCCCCACGGCCCGACTCCGGATAAGATGGATGGATTAAAGTTCTCAAACACCACTTAGTAAAACAGTTTCTGACTGCACCCTGTCTAAGAATGCAGCCTCAGGGGGGCACAAACCAGTGTCTTTCTGAGCCAATCCCAAACCAAGATAAATTCTGAGGGTTGTGCCAGGAAGGGCATCCACCGTGAAATGTATGACAACAATGCAAATAAAACCTATGACTTCCATAAAGCTAGAGTTGGTTGACATGATGCAGAGAAGGAAGGTGAACATATTCTGTGTCCAGGACACCAGGTGGAAAGATAGCAAGGCTAGAAGCTTAGTTGCAGGTTTTAAGTTGTACTATCATTATATTGATAGAAAGAGAAATAGAGTGGGTGTTATCTTGAAGGAGGAGTTTGTTAGAAATGTTCTGTAGGTGAAAAGACTGTTAGATGTCTGAGTCTGAAACTAAAATTTGAGGGTGTGATGCTTAATGTTGTTAGTGGCTATGCCCCACAAGTGGGATTGAGAGTAAAAAGACAATTCTGGAGTAAGTAGGATGTAGTGATGCAGGATATTGAGGACCACAAAGCAGCAGAGATTCAGAAAGGTGAAATGAGAAGGGCATTGAAGAGGATGAAGAGTGGAGAGGCAATTGGTCCTGAAAGGCAGCTGGTCCTGGTGACATGTGGAGACATGGAGAGGCAGTGGTAGAGTTCCTGAGAAGCTAGACTGAAATAGTTTGGTAATGTGCAGAGAAGGGAAAGTAAATAAGTTGGTAGAAGGATGCTGGAGTTGGAACTGCCAGGAAAGAGGTCGAGAGGAAGACCCTAGAGAAGATTTATGGACATGTTAAAAGAGGACATGAAGTTAGTTGGTGTGCGAGGAGAGGATACAGAAAAAAGGGTTAGATAGAGGAGGTTGATTCGCTGTGGAAACCCCTGAAGGGAAAAGCCCTAAGGAAAAGGAGAAGATTGTGATCTGTAGTTAGAGCATTAAGCAGATGGAGGTATGTTCTGAAAAGGAAAGGAAAAGAAAGTCGCAACAAGTGGAGCAGTGAAGCTACAGGGAGAAGAGATAAAGAAGGTGGAGGATTCTAACTACTTAGGGTCAACAGTCAAGAGCAATGGAGAGTTTGGAAAGGAGGAGAAGAAATGGGATCAAGTAGGTTGGAAGGTTTGGAGGAAAGTGTCAGGGGTAATGTGTGATAAGAGAGTATCAGCCGGAAAGAAAGGAAAGGTATACAAGACATAGAGGAGGTGGATTCGCTGCAGCGACCCCTGAAGGAAACTTAAAGGAAAAGAAGAGCATATTCGGTCTGGGGATATAATTTGCTTGAAAAGCTAGCAAAGGTCACCCTTTTGGTCATGAATCCTGATTTTTGGGAGCACCTTGTAGATAGTATAAACTTGAATCCCTCCGGTGAAATTAGTGAGTACCCTTGCCAAATATAATGCAGTAGATGCAACAAGCACAGCAGAGTTATTTTGCTCATAAATTCTATATATGGTAAGACTTCAAAGTGGGTGCTTTTTAGGCGAGTGTTACATGAATTTTGAAAAAGAGCATTTATCAACATCAAATAAAATAGTAGCAAGTATATGCCTAATACAAGAATAACACAAAACATGACATTTATGACAAATGAAATTCCAAGGCCAATTCACCCTGTACTGATAGCAAAACTATTTTAACCAAACAAAACAAGCCAAACATTAATAGGGAGAGAATCCAACTGCAGTATTAGACCGTGATGATTCATCACACACACCATTTTACAGGGCAAAGTGTAATGTGATGTGCGGCCACACACTCACTGCCCAAACAATAACTCGCACTAAGAGAACACTGATTGTAATCCATGAGCATATTGAGAGAAGAACCCCCAACCTCTGTAAAAGCCAAGAACTATAGCAAGCAGTAACTTCAGCTGGAAAGAAAACAGTCATGCTGCTCACATAAAAGTAACAAAAAATTTTATCCCAAGTACTTTTTATCTTAACATCAGGACAAAACTATTTTTGTTAGGATATTTATTTATGTGTGAACTTTTCTGAATCAAATGTTTTTATGTGCACATGCTTTCTAAATAAAGCAGGATCTGTATGGGTACATTTTTTAGAACTTTACAACAACTTGCCAAGATGTTGGTCAAACATTTGAAATGACAAGAAGTAATGAAGTCCAACATGCTTGACATCCAAACTGTCATAACATTCATAAGTTGAGTTCTCATTTCACAGTTTGCTGGATGTGTGTACAGTGGTCAAGATACTCTTCGGCAACATGTAATATGTACTTGCTGAGCACAACTAACTAAAAAGCATTTGTGAAACCATTTGGCTTAAGTGACCACAGTGGGTGCATTTGCATTTCATTAGTGGATATGATATTTGTTCTTTTCCTGAAAGGGCATTTCATATTACTGTTGCACTGGAAAAGAAATCATACTTTCACATAATGCATCACTTAAATGACAGAAAGAATATATTTTGAGCAGGGATGGGTGTGTTTTACAAGGAATGAATCCGAATAATTCAACAGAACTGATAATTAAGATTGACACTACTGTCTCCAGGGAGGCAATAAAGCAAGTACAAAAAAAGGAGAAAACGAAACATAAAAAAATGCTCAATTCCTTTTCATGAAGCTACTAAGACAAATTTTAACAAGAGTCAATATCTTACAATGTATGTAAATTTAAGCCGACATGCTTTCATTTTTAATCATGAAACTTGAGTATCTCCTGCCTTTGATTACATTCAGAAGAGAAATAATTGCTGATTCCATCAGTGACTCATATCTGTGAACACAGATTGAGTTGTTAAGCAACCGGTATTATCTCCTGATAAAACTACTTTGGTAGTTTTGACACAAAGTTGCTTTCATTTAATAAATTATGAACAAGGCTACAGCATTTATTGCAAGAAGAAGAGGCCACAGCTCAAGGCTTCGTGTTGCCTGAGGTGTTACTTTGGTTTAAAACAGGGGTCATACACCTTGTAAGGAAACTTTAACATTAAACTTTCTGGGAGCAAAACATCCTAAGTTCAGAGTCTAAAAGTTAAATTATCACATATTAGGACAAAAAAAGTTTACAATATCCTGCCAATAGTAAATTCAAATATTCATCTTAAAGTAACTCGTTATTGTCTATTATACTTTGTTCTTGTTCAATGAGGAGGTTTTGGTACTAGCCGTGATTTGTACACTTGCAGCCCAAGCTACCTCAAACCCAAGATCTTGGAGGGGGGGCTCAATAACAATGTGACATTCTATGCTCCAGTTTATGTAGAATATTACCAATCTGTATTTTGCTTTTAGGTACCAATTTATTAAAATGTGGCATTGAATGTTACTTTGCCCACCATCATTAACATCCCAAGCGATAAAGATGGGATTAGGCTATCTAACTGGGTGTGAGGAACAATGTTAACTTGAAGCTAGATTATAGAAGGCATTTCTTGGGAGCAGCCAGCTATGCTGTGGAGGAGATACACGAACACACCTGTATTCACAAAACTACACCAGCTCACACAAAGTAAGGATGACAGAATGTAGAGTGGGAAGGTGGAAATCGAATTGTGTTGCAAAACCATCGGACGTGGGGTGAGTTTGGAAAGACCAGATTAGACAAACTACAGACGGTGTTACTTTGATGAGGAGAGCTGCTCATATTTATGATTAAAAATTGCCAGCTTCTCTTGCCAATAAGCCCTTATCTTTTCAGCATGCATATAAGTCTGATAGAGCTTCTAGCCATAGTGAAAGATAACAAAAATAATTAGCTAACATTCAGCTTTGAGCAGACAGACATTTCATACTAAAGGGAAAATATACTGGGGATGCAGGAGAGGAAGAAGAGCAGCAGTTTTGCTTACAGTTTAGTCAAAAATAAAATGTCCCTATTTATTTGCCTTTGTTTGTCAAAATGACATTTTCTCACTGCATGTGCAGGTAATCGCTTTGAGATAAGCAAATGCTAAAAATCTGTTCATGCACCATGCCATTCAACCACTGTCAACCTTCAGTGATGTAAAAGGAGATTGCATTTCAGATGAGAACTCAATGTATCAATCTTTAGTCAATTCTATCTAAACTTGAACTATGTATACAATACTAAAAATGCAGTCACAGGAGACTCACAGTTAAAAAACCCCACCCTGTAGGATTTCAATATGATTACTGAAAAGTACTGGTGTATTAGCTTTGACTGTGGTTTGATTTGTTGTTGTTTTTCTCTACTTGCAGTTTTGTCTGTAACATATATATCAAAATGCAAAAAAAATATACATCTTTAAAATGACTTTTTTTTTTTTAAGAAAAAGGTAATAGAAAACAAAATATTCTTAAACATGCATCTGGACGGATAAAACTGAGCCCACTATTAAATTTGCAGTGTTCTATTGTACCTCTATTATGCTAGGACTCTTGAACATTTCTCTGTCCTTCCCCCAAAATTAAACTTTTTGCTCAGATATGTTTATATTTAATGTAAAAGTCTATTGTATTATATATTGTGCACTGACATAATTATTTGAGAACTTAATGCAAATAAAGAAAGAGAGACAAATGTAATAGAAGAAATGACAGTTGAAGATGAAGACAAACACACGAGGCCCGAGAAACAAATGTCTCATCTTGCCCACTTAACAGCAAGGAGATAGCAAATTGAGTCCCAACAGATCATATCACAATTCTTTGTAATATAATAATGGACATAATTCAATTAACCACAAATGGTAGATGTACATGATAAATGATGCTCAATACAAAGGTTATAAATTGTATATTGCACTTGATGATTTTGACTGGGTGCCCAAAACATCCAACAGAATATCTGTAAAAAGATAAATGTTTCAAAATACTTGAGATTAATCTACTTGCTTCAGAGTAAAACTCAGTCCAGCCCATCTCTTACATTAATGCACCATGAAGCAATTGTTTAAAAAAATGTTCATTTAACTCAACAATTCAGAAGGTTGCAATTGGTTCTTTGAAGATGTTCATGCACCTCCAGAGTTCTTCTTACCACCTATGTGAAAAATTCAATATGTACAAAGAATAAAAAAGACTACTTTAAGGCTGAATGCGAAGAATCGCATAAGGGTTATAATTTCAGACTACAGTTCTGTAACCCTTAGCCTGCACCCCACCCTCTGTGACTGGCTCCTGGACTTCCCCACTGGCAGACCCCAGTCCGTCAGAATAGGTAACAGGACCTCAGCCAGCATCATCATGAACACGGGCACTCCTCAGGGATGTGTCCTCGGCCCCAGCCTCTACACCTTGTTCACCCACGACTGTGTCGTCTCCCATGAGAACAGCATCATCCTGAAGTTCACAGACAACACCACAGTGATAGGATGCATCACCAGTGGAGACGAAACGACCTCCAAGATGGATGTGGCCAGTCTGGTGAAGTGTGAGGACAACAATCCCACCCTCAACCTGAACAAGACCAAGGAAATGATATTGGATATGAGGAAGGAGAGGAAACCTCATCAGCCACTGTTCCTCTAAGGTCTTGTGGTTGAGAGGATGAGTTGCTTCAAATACCTGGTTGTCCATATAAATGAGCACCTTAGCTGGTCCCTCAACACCACACAGACAGTCAAGAGGGCTCAATAGCGGCTACACTTTGGCATGTTTGCTATGTCCCCTAAGATCCTCAGAAACTTCTATGGCTGCATTGTTGAGAGCATCCTGACCAGCTGCGTCACCGTGCGGTACGGCAGTACCAGTGCTCTGGACCGCAGACACCTGTAGCAAGTGGTAAAGACTGCAGAGAGGATCACCAGAACCCCACTGCCTCCTCCGCAGAGCATCTACCACTGCAGAGTCCAAAGGCGGGCTGCCTCCATCGTCAAGGTCCGTGCCCAACCCCAACACGGACTGACAGGAGTGTGAAATGTAGAATGACACGATTAAAGAACTTGTTCTACTCGACTGCCATCGGTTGGGTAGAACAGCTGACACTCATTCTTCTTGCACATGTGAAGTCTATTGCCCACTTAAATTGCACTCTCCCTTGCACCTGCACTTTGTGAGTTGCACATCAAGCTGCACTCAAATGTCTTATTGCACTGCCACTGTTCTATTGCACTGTTCATATTCATATCTATAATCATATTTATAATAATGTTTACACTCTTCCCATCAGTGCATATCCAAATGCACTGCGGACAGCAAAGTACAAATTTCACAGTACAGGGAAACAGGTTTCTACACATGACAATAACAATTTGAATCTTGAATCTTTCAGGTGTGGCTATTGAACCAAGGTAGACTAAAATCCAATAACCTGTATCAAAATAACTTTCAAATTTGGGATTTTTAAATGTCTGACAGAACTGAACTGTTTGCCCCTTCACCAACCACAAATCTGGAAAAAAAACATTTGATCCATCGGAGAAATTAAATTGTTTGCCTAAATTTGCTCAAAAAAAGAGGACCTAAAATAGCAGTTTACATTAAAAGTTAACTTCCTCAGAGGGAAGACAATGTACATAATTATTCCCTTAATATAAAGTATGGATTCTAGCCAAAGGGCTAAGGGTTCAATATCTATGCTGGAGAAATGTTCCTTTACGATGATGTGGCAAGTTGGTACCATTTGTTGTTCATGAAAACAGCATGCTCACTTTTTTCATTTTCTTTACTTTCTAGTTTTGGATTTATTCCTTTGTCTGCCCATCTAAACACAGTTGACGACAGAGATAAGGCCCCAGTATAATGTTTTCCTGTGTGTCTTAAACACAAAACTCTCAAAGATGTCCCTCCAATGCCTCAAACGGTTGTCCATCGTCCAATGATCTTACATAGCCTATTCATGGAAGGGGATTGAAGATTGAATCAATGCTCTCAATCACTCTGCTTGGTCAAGGGGAACAAGCCTGCCAAAGCATTGGTCCCATTGTGAATTCATCAAAAACTAAATAGATACACATGAAACGAATTTTTGACAAAATCAACATCCCTACCATTCTCATTTTGTGGCGAGAGATGTAATGATATGATATTAATCTTGACCATCAACAAAAGCTTAACACCACTTAATTACTGAATGCAAGTGTGAATGTTTGTGTAGTATGTTTTCCCAGATACCACTTAAATATTTCTATGCATGAAAATTATCTTACTTTTGGATCACATCTTGCACCACAGTATCATAAGTTCATTCCTGAGTCAAAAGATGCATCCACAAAATTTTAGGAAACCGCCTTCAGGCTCTTATGTGATCGGGTAGTTCAGAGTACAGGGGGACAGAAAAAACATAAAGACAAAGCCTCAAGTCATGACTACCACTTACAACGAATTAGTCATTAAACCAAGTGTAGGAGACGAGATTTTTTGTCCCTTGACACCTATTGAGTAAATGCAGCAACCAAAAGAGGATGAAACTACAAAGGATAATATCAGGCAAGATTCCTTGGGCACACTGAGACCATAATTGGATTAGAAGGCTGCAGACAGAAAAAGAAATACTGAGTAACGAGCTTTTGCCATTTTTTTTTCCTTTTGTGTGGTTGGAGGTAATTATGTCTAATCAATGCAGGCAAGATGCAGAGAGCTGCGAATGAAACAAACTCTCTCCAGGTACCAACCATTCCAAATCTGCTTACATATCTGTAAAGTAGGGCTAATGAAGCAGTACTTTAAGGATGCATTTTTTCGTCGGGAGCAACAGGGGGCAAAAATATTGGTTTCAGATTATATGAATTATTTGTCGTGTCACTTTCACTTTGTTACAAAGCAACATTAAGTAATAATATGCTTTAGGGTAAGGCTAAAATGCATTTGTTACAATAGCATGGTTGTGCACCGAGGAATAACTGTGTAAGCTATGAAACCTCTAACTGTGACCCTCTTGCATTTAACTTGCTTTTGATTTATCAATTTTCATTGGTCAATGCATAATGCATATGTTTTTCATTTCCATTCCCCAACAGGAACGTTGATAACAAGAGAAGGATAATACTTGATTCCCACTGAAAAAAATCTAGGCGTACATAAGGTTACGATAAAAGACGTGTTGTATCATTACATAAGCAGGTAAACATAATTACATTATGAAAAGAAAGATGTAGTAGTCATTTATCCACAAACATTAATAGGAATGGCTATCATGTTTATGTTCTCCCCTAAAATACAGTAGCAACACACATGAGTGATTAGCAAAAGCATCAAGACATAAAATTCACCATGATATAAAACCTGTGGACAGCAAATGTAGCAACATAGTTTTGTTTTGACTGCTCTATTCTGCCTTCGTTTGCCACAGTCAAGTAAAAGCGCTTATTTCTCTCTGAATTTGACAGTGTGAGTCATTACTGAAATCCAATTTGCCCGCGAGCATTTATGCTGCTCACTTTAGTTGTGTCTTTTTGTTGACATAAAGAGCTGCCTCTTTCTGTCCCTGGCATGATACTCATTCTCCTAAAATCAGTTGTTGAAGGGGGCAGAGTGGACAAGAAACCACTTTTATCAATGCTAACAGGCAACAAAGATATTCTCCCACTAGGTCATGAAGAGAGAAGAGAAACTTGGGTGGATGTCTTGACATTATAATTCTTGGATCAGCAGACTTTGCCTTTTCCTTCATGATTTATACCTGAGGCACATGCTATCACCTCGTCATATGCTAAGCTTGATAGTGTATTCCATTATACTATGCCATATTCATTTAACATTCAGTAAATACAGGAAAGAAATTCTACAACAGAGGACAACCATCTGAATTTACAGCTCATGTTATCCATAAATCATACGTAGAGTATATATGTGGGCTGTGAATTACCGTCATTTTTTTTTGGCCATTTCCCCATCGGGTAAAAAAGACACTTTCACACAAAACAAGCATTTCCTCAATCACACCTTTGTCTTAAACTGATTGGTAAAACTCCCATGCCCCCTTGAAGACCCTGCAGAGGGTATAGAGCGGATCCACAGTTCGACGACCCAGTGGACCCTCTTCTCCAGCACTGCTGAATAGACCTTACCAGCGAGGCTGAGGAGTGTGATCCCCCTGTAGTTGGAGCACATCCTCCGATCCCCATTCTTAAAGGGGGATCGCCATCTCGGTCTGCCAGTCCAGTAGCACTCTCCCCGACATCCAAGCAGTGCAACAGAGCTGTGTCAGCCAGGACAGTCAAGACCATCTTATGGTCGCAGCTCCGGTCTGCTGCATTGACAATGGAAGCACAGAACATGGCCCATTTGGTTTCAATGTCCCCTGCTTCCCTCGGGACCACCTGGTGCTGAGCAGTTGGCACCTGGACATGCAGCCGCAAGTCCGGCAATATTACCATAAAGTCAATCAAATAACTGTGGCCTAAGGTGTGTTGGTGCCAAGTGCACATATGGACACCTTTGTGCCTGAACATGGTGTTCGTTATGGACAATCCATGACGAGGACAGAAGTCCAATAACAAGAGACCGGTTGGGTTCAGATCGGTGGGGCGTTCCTCCTAATCAGACCCTTCCAAGTTGTACTGTTGTTGCCAAGTCTCCGAGCATAACGAGGGAGTCCCTAGGGAGTCCCTAGTAGGAGCGCTCTCTAGCAGCCCCTCTCGGGACCCCAAGAAGGGTGGGTAAACTGAACTGTTGTTGGGTGCATAGCCACAAACAACAGTCAGAACCCGTCCTCCCACCTCAAGGTGGAGGGAGGCTACCCTCTTGTTCACCAGGTTGAACCCTAACATGCAGGCGCAGAGATGGGGGGCAATCAATATACCCACATCTGCCCGGCGCCTCTCATCAGAGGCAACTTCAGAACAAAGAGAGATCTGATTCCAGACCCCATGCTGTGCATCGAGGTGAGTCCGACTATATATAGTCATAATCTCTAAGCGTGATCTCTAAGAGGTGACATTCCATGATCCAAAACCTTCAGCAGCTGAGGATCGGACCACCAAGGTCCCCCGCTCCAGCTACCGCCCAGCTCACACGGCACCTGACCCCCTTGGCCCTTCCTGTGGGTTGTGAGCCAAGGGGACGAGAGACCCATGTCCGGCCGAACCCCACTGGTAGAGACCCAGGCACCAGGCACTCGCTGCCAAGCTCCGTCGCCGGGCCTGGCTCCGGGTGGGCTCCAGTGACCCGCATCCGGGCAAGAGAAAACTGGGTCCTATGGTTTTCTTCTTTATTGGAGGTTCTTCTAGCCACACTTTGTCTGGTCCCTCACCTAGGACCTGTTTACCTTGGGTGACCCTTCCTGGAGCTTAAAGCCCCCAACAACATAACTCTCAGGATCACTGGATAACAAAAACCCCTCAACCACGGCAGCTCACCGAGTGGCCACATATTCATGTCTAGTGTCTCTTATTCAGCGAATAACACCTCTCCTATGTCTGACTGCAGATGGAAACAATGTACACTAGAAGACCACCCCAAGATGATTCAAAATTCTGCTACAGATAAATGTTGATAATAGAGGAAATTTCAGGAAAATATTTGAATGACAGCCCAGACTGCATTTTGTGATGTGAGCTTCCTAGGACATAGCGTAATCAAAAAAATAAGCAATACAAAGCCTAGTGATGAGATACCACGCAGATTCAAACAGTAACTGATTAATGTCAGTCCCTCACACATTCTGGCCCTCTAGATGACAGGAGTGGATAGCCATTCTTATGCCAGTAAGATTAATGCATTTTTGATTGAAAATTGCTTCCTGAAAGTATGCTGCAGAATGTTATAAGATTAACAAAAGGATTCACAATGGTCATAAGTCAGTGAATGTCAGCTGGGATTGTTTCCATCTCATTGTTTTCCGGGTATTTTCAGCCCAACACAAAGCTAATAGTACTGTCATTCTGCAATCTGATGATGAATTAAACATCAAGTGTTGAATAGCCTCAAAACAAATGTACATACAGTACACCTTTTGTGCAGTCTTTTGCTCTCACATTATGTAAGCAGAAAAAAACTAGTTCCTGTACAGAAAAACTTGTTTTTTCCATTAAATAGCAAACAAATAGTGCTCATTTTGATGGAAATGGGTATTGCCAAAAATTGATTTTCATGAGATGTTATACATTCTTGCAATAATTTATGTTATATACTCAGTTGGAGCTCCATTTACAAGCAACCCCCCATGATTTGCCATTTCAACACACTCCATGACACTATTTCCCAAGCGGTCAGGTGTTGAAACTACTGGGGCGGCAAAGCTTATCCTATCTCCCCTTCCAGAAACCAAAATGGACTCTTCTGATAAATGATTAGCTTAATGAGGAATCATGACCCAGATCAAAAGCAAGCTAATGTCAACAATCTGTGTTGTCCATCTGTCTCATTACCCATCTAACCTCCTAACTCAGTTCACACCCAGAGAAAAGCTGGTTCCTGTAAAAATCCAGCTGTGGATAAGTCTCTGCCCAATCTTCAGTTATCAAAGATTTTCAAGACTCAAATCCATTTTACCTCTCTTCACTTCCATAACAACTATATAGTTTATGTATGTATAAATCATGACATGCTGTTAAACAAGAGGGGGACACAAGTCTGAACGCTTCAAAAGTATGTATCATTTGACCCTAGAACTGAAAACCAGATAAAGTCAAAAGCCAGTGTAACACCAGATAAATAACTGGTACCCTTAAAATGTACACAATTCATGGGTAACTGATTTCAATGGAGACGTATGAAATGAATGTGTATAATGTATATAGCCATACATGGACATTCATTGCCCATGTATAACATTACAAGACTACAAATATCAGAAAGCAGATCAGTTAAGCTTTTTCTGGCTTGGCCATGTTATCACCTTTACCGAACTAATTTTTCGGATTTTGTGGAACAAGATCCCATTTCAGTTAACAGTAATCAAGGATAGGCTTGTAAAACCAACTGCATATATTTCCACAAAGAAAGAGGGAAAAAAAAACACATATGTATCAATGCAATACACCAACACATATCAGGGAAGAAAATTTAAAAAGGTGCTGACTTGTGGTGCTTTAGTCTATGTACTGTATAACTTGGTGTATCGGACTCTGGGTTAGGTTACTTGTAGAGAAAATCTATCAAGGGTCATGTTCTAAGTTAAATGCATATGCACTTACTCATAAAAAAATTTGAGATGGCAGTAAACAGTATCTCCTTATGTAATAGTTTGTAATGTAGAAGCATGATTTTGGAGTTAAAATCAACATGACTCTGAAACACAGGTGATTAGAGGGAGCCCCGCCTGGGAGGACTAGTAAGCAAAAATTTGTTTTAATGTCTGTCTCGTTTGATGCTAAAAAAGCACAAACAATTATATTTCTTTGAAAATTGGAATTTATAACACATAATTTAACACAGGGGGCCGCTATTGTTTTCCTAGTGCAATGCATGTTGGGTTGATGATGTGTACAGGTTGCCCCTGTTAACAATAATGTTATTGTGCTGCTTTTGGGAGCAGTTCCCAGTCCAAGAGAAACAAAGGAAATGATGCTAGTCTGCACAGCTTTCTAAGGGACAAGAAGTGAAGACAGGAATGGGAAATTGCTTGTGGATGTACACAACTTCCCAAGGATCCACAGCTGTGTTCCCGCCGCTTCTCTCCAGATGCTTATGATGCATTAAGCTGAACTAAACTGCCGAAAGAGCTCACAGGTGCTGCTAGTTTCAAATGGACACCAAAGCCAAACGTTGTCACTACATTTTTCTTTTAAAAGTATGCAATGGGTCCTCAAGAAATGAGTGTGCCCAACTTGAAAAAAAACCTAGACAGATGCTGGATGCATCTTAAGATCAGATATACTTTATTGATCCCCATAGAGGAAATTCTTTTGCCAAAGCTGCGTAAAAAGTTCAGTATCAATAAATATGGGTATAAATAGAGAGAAAATTGAAGAAAATTAAAAGATAGCAAAAGACATTCACAAATAAATAGACAGAAGAGTGAACGACAACAACAAGGATAAGAATAGACAACAGAATGAAGAATGAAGGGGGAGGGCCAGGGTGAGAATAAACAACCAAAATGACAATAACAGGGATAAGAACATACACATAGTGACAATAGCAATGACAAAAATAAACGGGATGCAAATGGACAGACCAACAAGGATAAAAATAAACAACAGAATTCGGACATGATGTGTGAATGGGTGAGGTAGTGGTAGTACAGATGCACCTCTGGCCGATCAGGGTTGTGTGCCGTCAAGACTCTTATTATATAGTCTGATGACCGTGGACACAAAGGAGCGCTTAAAGCATTCAGTTCTGCACCAGGTGGGATGAGCCGTTAGCTGAATGAGCTGCCAATCAGCCATAGCTCATCGTGCAGGGGATGGGAAGTATTGTCCAGAATATCTGGACAATAGTATTGTCCAGTTTCTCCTTAACCCTCCCCACTGCCACTGATTGAAGATGGTCCAAGTTTAGTCCCACCACCATGCGGGCTTTCCTCACTAGCTTGTTTAGCCTGTTGACCTCACCAGTCCTGGCACCGCTCCACCAGAACACTAAAGCGAAGAAGAGTGTGGTGGCAACCATGGACTGGTAAAAGGTCTTGAGGAGCCCGCTACAGACGCGAAATGACCTCAGTCTCCTGAGGAAGAACATCCTGCTCCAAACCCTTCCTGTAGAGTGTATCTGTGCTGTATGTCCAGTCTAGTTTACTGTGGAACCCAAGCCATTTGTTGGAGTCCACCTCCTCACCATGGATGTTGATTTGATACGTGTCTCCTCAAATTACCTCCTTCAGGGTGAAGTTGTGTACTCAGCAGCTTGCCCTGAAGGCGCGTGGGTTGGATGCTGTTGAAGATGTAACCCCTATGAATAAAGAGCTACTAAAATGTAGCAATATAGCGATTACAAAAAGATGGCGCACTGGGCTGCCAAGAGAATAGTGAACTTTTTTTTTCCCTCTTCAGCCCCCGCTTTGAACGAGAGTTAATGAGCTCCTTACTCCTGAATTGAAAAAAGATAAAGAATAATTTAAAACGGATTATTTTCCATCCACTTAGTCTTTTAAGTTACCTTTATACCCGAAACAAAGGTTGATGCAAGAAAGCAAGACTGTGATCAATTTTTATCGTATTGAGAACTCCGGCAAGTTGAGCACGTTTTTGTACTTTGCTAAAACAGCCCTTGCTAGCCACGCAGGGAGATTAACATTTAGCTTACTGACAAGAAGGATTCCTATAAAGCCAGTCGAAGTAGATGTTGAGAATTGAGTTGTGAGTTATTAAAGTTACAATGCACTTCGCGTTAATGTTAGTGTTTAATCCACTTTGGTAAATGGGGTTTCTCACGGGAAGTCGTAGAGGGCGAAGTCCCACCGCCATGAGCTCCACATGGGGATGCACACAGAGACCTTCAATGTGATATGACCAGGGCTGCACCATTTCTCGTTGACGTAGACGGCAAGCCCTCCTCCTCTCCTCTTGCCGCTCTGCCTCCCCTGGTCAGCATGCGTCAGCGTGGAGCCAGAGCAGATCAACGGCATGTCCAGTTTGTTCACCTGTAGCCAGGTCTCTGAAGCACAGCACGCTACATCCCCTGTAGACAAGCTGGCTGTCAATGAGGGCTGCCAGTTTGTCCAATTTGTTGGCAAATGACCTCACGTTCCCCATGATGACCTGGGGCAGGAAGGGCTTGCATTTCCTCTCTCTTGGTCCACTCTCTCTCCTTTGCATCAGCTTTCCTCCTCCACCAGGTGCTCTGCCGTAGCTCCTTGGGGATGTCAGCAGGGCGTCCAGTTCCTTTCCTCCGTTGGAGAAGTTCCTCCTGGGTGTACTTTATCGTTTTTCTGTTTTTGTAAGGGAAACACCGTGGCAAGTAACATAATGTGCCAGAGAAATAGTGTCTAGTCCCACCCGTGAGAGAGGAGTGGATGGGTAAACAAATAAGTCCTGAAAGTGAAGAGCGAGGTTAAAATAATAGGAGCTGCTGTGACAGGCTGCTGTTTTCCAGTGCCATCTTGAACAAAAACAAATGGTAACTGGGGATCCCTTTAGGTTTATACAGTTATGTTCAAAGCACTAATAAGGTCTGATTATTTTTATTCTCATATCACTGGGGGTAAAGGATCAAGAGCTAAAGTATAAGCATTGTGAGAATACATTCAAAATGTATCATTCATTTTAAAAAGCTATATTTCACACACAAAAGACATCCATACTGAGCATGCAACTCATCCCAAAATGCGAATTTTTTTTTCCAATTAGCTTTTTTTTTTTTTTAGCCCCTGGCTCAGAGGACATGTTGATACAAATCATACAAAATAAATTGACCTTATTTTACATAAGAGGCTTTCAGTAAATAGTTTTCAGTAATTAGAGAAATTAAAGCTTGTCCTTGAAAATATCACCTTAAATATAAGAGAACCTCTTTGTATGTCAGACTGAGGAATCATGAAGGTGTCATGTGACATCACATGCAGGCAATTTTAAGGATAATGTTGAGTGATGCAGTGAAATGGCTCACAAAATGAAGTCCTGCTCACTTGAGCATCACTGTACTCTGCACAATCCATTTGAATTATCTTCACTCTGGCAAAAACCTTGTGCACCATACAACGTTCATGTAAGTGAATTTTATATCCTTCGTGCTATCTGTGAGAGGTGAAGCCAGAGGCTGTCATTTTAAACTTTTACAATACAGAGGTTTCAAGCTGTGACATGTGAAAAAGTCGCTCTAATCGTTCTGGTAAAATATATTGCCAATGTTTATCTGGCTGTCCAGAACCATTTAGAAATAGTATACAAAGAGCAATCATTGTCATTATCCTGGCAAATTGACTTTGCTGCTTAACTTGGGTGATGTCTGTTGAAGTTGTCAAAGCTTTTTGTAGAAACTACCTCATCCAGGTGTTGGTCTAAGCTGTTTATGCAAATGAGTTGTTGGGCAGCAATTGGGTTGAATGGGGCTACCACGTTATATGTGTTCATCATTTGGGGAACAAGCATACCAATCCATGGGACTCACCTGAGTTGGAATCTCAATCTGTTGTGGGCCACATCCTAAGGGGCAGTTTTGCCTCAAAGGAAGCCCACTGGGCAGTCCCAGACCACATGTTTGATGTTGCGGTTGATGGCTGGCCACCCAACTAATTCACAGCACTACTGCTTGAGTTTGACAATTCCCAAGTGCCCCCTTACGTGCCATTGCCAGTACAAGGCCATGCCACCACATTGCCTCTCCCTGGCGTGAAGACAAGATCATTGGGGTAATGACGAAGACAGTCAGCCCAGCGGTGAAGCCATAGCGGCTTTTGGCATGTGCCACAGTAGACAGCATTGTAGTGAGGGACTGATGATCAGTCCTAATAGCTAAGTGCTAACCATAGAGGAACACGTCTACACAAAGCCAGTGATGTGCTGTGAGGTTCGTTGCTGGTGAGGCACTGACATCTTTGGGGTGAGATATACAATTGTAAGAACTCAAGAGTATGTTATTCCCTATTCAATATACAAGTGGCATATTAACTGGTGATGTTTCATATCTCATCAGGATTCCTCTCTCTCACACCTACATACAACACGAACACAGATAGGAACACATTTCCCCAAGAAAGAATGTATCTAAAATAGTTGCAAGACAACTATTCAAAAAACAATTTCAAAAAAATATAGTGGTATGCAACACAATTTCAGTTTTGACCCACAATTAAACTCATAGTTGTTTTTAAAACTTTGAATTCCAGTGTTTTCATCAATATAAATACAGGGTGTTCTCTCATCAACAGAAGTATACAGAAGAGAAAAAAAATTACTGAAGTTTTTTTTTTTTTTTGTTTTTTTTTTAAACATAAAACTATTTGTGCTGTTATCAATAATTGCATACAAATGCATGCAATCATCCTTCTCCATGAAAAGCTCTGTTACTTTGCTGTGAAAGTCTTACTTGTTTTGTTTTATTTATACTATTTATTCTATCCTAAATACTTAAAGAAGGAAAGCAGCAACAAGTACCTGTCAGTTCAGGTACTTCAGCTGCAGCACAGAACTTTACATTTTGTGTTTGGGATACTGAAGGAACATGAAGAGGTTTTGATGTTGCCCACCTCAGCCTGGCCTCTAGTTAGACAAGGTTGCTGATGATCCATCCATCCATTATCTACCATTAGTCCTACACTTAGGGTTGTAGGCGATGCTGGAGCTATCTCAGCTGTTATTGGGCAACAGGCAGGGTAGATCCTGGACTGATGGCATGTGGCAGGGGCACATATAGAAACAACCAACTATTCACGCTCTCATTCAAACAGAATGAGATTTTCCCTTTTTTTTCCAATTAAAATTCTGCAGGTGTTTGGACTGTGAGAGTAAACCAGAGATCTGTAAGAAAACCTACGCAGACGAAGGGAGACCATGCAAACTCCCCACAGAATTGAACAGAATCGAGTCGGAATCAAACCAATTGACCAATGTGACACCCGGCTGCTGATCAATTCCCTCCAAAGTCAAGCAAATTGAAAGACATGACATGCCAAGGCATGCTATGTGTAGAGTATGTGTAATATATAGCACATTTTTCACAAATATAAAATACCAAATTGCCAAAGTAAAATACAGGTCAAATACACTGCACAGGAGGTAGGGCATTATCACAGTTGCAAACTTTTTTTTGTCCCCAATAGCAAGTTTCAAATATTAAAAGTGGAGCTAAAATTCAGACAATTATCATTGTTTAAAGTCATAATTACATATGTTAATTGTGACCCTCACAGAAGCTGTTTCAGCAGAGTAACTACAGAAAACATGATCTATCATAAGTACTATGCTCTTTGCAATTCTATGCCTGTGTAACCTATGACATATAAACAGCATATATTTATCACCATTATAAATTGAATTTGTCAGATAATTTTTCAAATTGTAATCATTGAACAGTATCTCATAATCTGACATGCTCTATTGTTGAATGGTTGGATTGTATTGGGGGGGCGAGAATTTTGAGCAGCTTTAGGAGCTTTTTATTTCATAATTAATTGAGCAAATTCAAAGGTGGAGCTACTTCCCTCTTTAAGTTATTGAAAAACGTATTTAAAATAAGTTTTCATACGGAAAAGCCTTAAGTACTGCAATTGGTATACTTATATCTGATATAATCAAATGAAAATGATCATGGATAACTGAGTTGGCAAGAAAAGCAAACAATTATATCAGTATGAGAGACAAAGTACTGCAGTTTAATGAAAAGAGTGACAGTTGATGTTAACATTATTGTTTTATTTAGCATTTAACAACCTGCTCAAGTTTGCTAACTACATTTACATGGTTACTGTGCCTGTGTCTGAATGCCTAAGCACATACTTGGTTTAAATGTACACTGGCCCAGCCACAAAACAATATTGACTGCTAGAAAATACCATAAATGCATCCTTAGTAACACCTCCACCACCATATTATCATCACAGGAAGTCATCCAAGCAATAATTGTGATATCAACATTAAGTTTTGACAGCTACAATGACTATGTAAACTAAAAAAAAAAAAAAAAAAAAAAAAAAAAAGTGTTAAGTCGCTTCTTGGTCATATCATTTGTGTATATTGAGGATGTGTGGTA
Source organism: Fistularia commersonii (assembly GCF_037954325.1). Lineage (NCBI taxonomy): Eukaryota > Metazoa > Chordata > Actinopteri > Syngnathiformes > Fistulariidae > Fistularia > Fistularia commersonii. The sequence goes on from NC_141302.1 coordinate 8,581,781, forward strand.
AGGGAACTCAGCCTATATCTCCTAATGAAGAATGTGGTGAGATCAGATGACACCTACAGCAATCAAATACTGATAATTATAAAATATAATAAAAGAAAAGGCCATTTTCTGTGTTGGTTTCACAACAGGGAAATTAGTATGGATGATATCAAGCAAATACCTGATAAGCAGCAGCCAACCTGCTCCCACAATTTGACAACAGTTTAAATTTTGTTCATTTCGGGGCAAGAAATAGGTATTGAATCATCTTGTGCAAAAAACAAATAAATATTCTTGTTCAAGCAAAAACATTGATGGACCCAAAGAGCGAGCATATTTATCTGAAAAGTTGAAAATACACTTACGTACCCGAAGATACAGAAAGATAATTGCAGCGTTTCTTTCGAAAAGGATTAGAAGGAGGAACATTATTGGAAATGCAAGTAAGAACAAACTAAATCATTCATGAAGAATTGATTCAATGTCATTACATGACAGATATTCAGATCCCTCATTATGAAGCTAATGTGGACTTTAACCACAGTTAAAGTCTTGAAATTAATGGAACCCTGGGAAATTGTCAATAGCCAAGGTGATGAGCCGTATGCATTTAAAACCCTATTGGGCAGGGTGAATGATAGTCCACCTCAGGAGAACAGCAAAGGACAGGATAAGACAGGCTGCCCTGTTTCAACTGTTAGACTTGGTGTGGATAAGTTGGAGGAATTAGATGATTTTACAATAAAGATCATTTTTATGAAAACTGTGGGTGATCTGAAGATCAACTTCATGTTTAGAGAGCAACAGAAAGCAATAGAGATTCTGTTCAAATGCAAAATCTTTCATTGCCAAACCAAATCCTATGCAATCCCAAACTTGTTGAGGATGGCCCTGTAAACAGAAATAGAATGGGAAAAGTAAACATTAAACACCATAATGGGAGGCTTTATTCTGAGGATCGGAGAACCGCCACTACTTGTTGCTGACATTGACCAACATTTCAAAAGGAAATTGAAGCATTAAGCTGTAAAATGTCTATCATAAAAGGAGAATCCCCTTTAATGGAATGGGTCTAGTCTGTAAAATGGAATATTTAAAAACTGAGGAATAATAAACAAAAACAGCTTTGCCTGAGGATGAAGCCAATGGTTTTACCCACATTTATCAACCAAACCTTACACCATATCAAAATGTATTTATGTTTTTTTCTTTTCTATTGAATTAGAAATTGTAACTTCAAAAAGAGACCAACTCAAAGTATTTCTGCAGGTTCAATATGATTGGCATATTTGAAATCTAGACACAAAATGTTATTTTGTCACATTGTTATAGATACTGCAAAACATCAGTGAAATTTGCCCTCTGCAAATTCCAGTCCAATATGATCATTCTTACCACCTGAGCCATGCCACAGCCTGAGATATACCGTGCAACTTGTTTTTCAAAAGATAATATTAATATGCACTTACTCATTTGCACCGGGAAAATAGGACAAAGTAGCATGTAGATTTGACAAAGGTCATCAACACTAAAATACAATATCATAGGAGACACCTATGATGTCTGACACCATATATGATATGTTAGACACCATATTAGAGACCAGTGTGTCAGCCCATTTTATCAGGGATGCTCATTTCTAACTTGGGCTATTGTTTGAAGCAAAGTTAATCTATAGTGATATTCCTGTTTTAAGGAAAGTAAATCTATAGTGATATTCCTGAATTGTGGGCAACTTTTAATAATACGCATTTATCATTAATAATGTCTGTATAGCCCTCCCTCTATGGCTTTCAAGAAGAATTAAATGCACCTACATTATTTAATGCCTGAAAGATTTAGAAATCAGGTGAACACTTAAAACGTGTTAGTAAAATGTAATTCAACCAGTCACTTATATACTGGTGAGGTGCTTAGCAATCCTGTGGCAACGTGGGAGATTACGAATTTATCGGATTCACAGGCTGGCCACAGCTGCTTCAATGAAGAAATATTACCTGGGGGAACAAATCCTGAACCTAAAATCCAGGGGCTATATATTATCCTGATAAGGCATGTCGACCTAAGCCAGTGGACCCATTGTTAAAGACCCACTAACTAATGATGGAAAACTGATAAGTGGGCATACCATGTCATTGGCAATGTAAAACAAAAATAGAGTCAATTAATCTTATGAATTGCTGTTTAAGAAAAAAAGAAAGATGACAGGACGAGTTATAGTAATTCATAGGAGCCTAATGAAGAAAAATGATGAGCAAATTATTAGTGTTTCAGATGAACAGCATCAGATTTGAAAACCTGCATACATAATGGAGAATGTTGGGCTACTTTAACCACCCTAGTATATACAGTATACAGAATCATACATTCAATGTCTGTTTATGTACGACACCAAGGCTGCCATGTTTTCACCCAAGTCTGTTTTCTTCGCAGCTTTTCAGCAGATTTTAATAACTGTGCCCTGACAGCTGCAAGGGCCAATTTCGCTAATCATTTCTACATTTTCTATAAAATCAGTTCAATCCAACAGTCGTATAGCTGATTTCAATTGTAGCTTTGTCTTATATTCCACTAAATGCACAAGGAAATCATGGCAAATTAAAGAGTTATCGTAATTCTCAGAAAACAATTTCGTGAGTACACCTTGGATTGCAAATGTTCTTCATCTCAGCCCTTAATGAGGTGTAGAATTTTATCATGGGCAACTTTGAAGTAAAGACCAATGTTTAAACTTCCTGAGAGTAGCTAGATTTCAATGATTTAGATGGTGCAATTTGTAATGCATGTATGAATAACATGGCGTTTGTCACCCTCAGAAAACTGAGTATTGTATGGAGTCTTCTTTCACAAACATACTGTTAAGAATGTGACGAATTTATATTAAATAATCAACAAGAATTAAAAAGTAAACAAAAACAGAACCCTCCCTCCTATATTCCTCCAAGACCCATTAGCATATGAAACCTGTGACAGTTTAAATGAATGCCTTATGTCTCTGAACAAGACATACGCCTTTAAGTCACGGTCTTCTGCATTATAAATGTAAGTTTCGAGCAAGTACAGTATAATGTTTTGGCAATTTTATCTCACAATCGTATTCAAGCCAGTGGCAGTCTCAGTTCACCCCTGTCTACTGATTAAATGTCAACATCTAGTATCTGATTCGTACAATACATGGAAAGAAATTGATTCTTTATAGATCGCATTACTGTTTAGTATAATTTGAGTAATAATATTAAAAATTTGACCAATTTGCAGTAAATGTCTGGAATATTCTTACCTGACAGTTATATGTATGACTTGAATGCCTTGAGTGCCTTTTTTAGAACTGTGTGATGTCAGGTCTCAATTCCAAAACATATAAATCTGAATGATTAAAGGATGACTTTGAGAAATACAAACAAAAGCAGGAAAGTAAAGCTTTTTTTGTTTTTATGCTTTGTAATTTTTTTCTGTCCCCATAACTCTGCTGTCAAACAAACAAAACTAGGCAACACCATCTCTTGGCAACAGCGATACCTTTTCTAGAAGATCATCATAGGACTCGATTTGGAATTTTAGCTCAAACAAAATATAAAGGATGAATGTAATTATGTAAGACCTGTACTGTGTGTTCTGATTCTAAGTTAGCATATTACCTTTTTTCATGATGGCAGATGTGTGCTTTAAATGTTTGTGAAAAGCGCTATACAAATCGTATGTATTATTATTATTATTATTTATTACCTGATGCTGTGTGCTATTGGATTTTATGTTTTGTATTTCCCCCTCTGTTCCCACTTTGTGATCTTGTCTTTTTCTTCTTGTGTGATCATTTCTTGACTTAAGCCAAAAAGAAAAATTATATATGCTTTGGTTTCTTAACTATTAAAACTACTGACTTGTCATCAAAAATACACCAGGGTGTGAAAGGCACCTTTCCTATTTGCTATCCACCCTCTTCTTGGTGCATTTCACAGGCCGTTAATCATTACTGTGATTATTTAATTAAATCATTTAGTTTTTTTGTTACTCCAGGTCTACAAAGACCGTGTAGTTACCACAGGCAACAGTGTATATGTAAAAAACAGTGTCTGCCATGGTGGCAGGAGAAAAACACTAGGTGACATGAGGAACAGCTTTTGTGTCCTACTGACAGGCCATGATCTGATTCTGGGAGATCTGTTGATGACGACAAAGTTTCCACTCTATTTAATTGATTAAGCGTAGCATGAGGATGGCTGCAATTGTCTTACAATACAAGTGCAAGATGATTACAAATTAATAGACAGATGCACATAATTTTCAAAGATAACATCCAGGTCAGGCAATGCCCATCTACATAAACACTTGATTATCTTATCAATGGCCGTGGGGACTCTTTTTGGTCTAACTGCAGATCTTTAAGTTAAATGTTGAAAAAAAAAGAAGCAAGTTTAAGTTTCAAAATTTACTGAAAACAGTTTTTTTTAAATAAAATCCAAGCTCAACAATTTCTATGAAAAAATACATATATTACTGGCGGATACTAGGGACGGAGCCTCTCCCCATACAGGACTGTGAGCGAGGAGCGTAGTTTACATCCCTGATATTTTATGGTACAATGTGTTCCTTTTTTAACTTTGGTGAATGTGTTGAGGAATAAAGTTTGACCTTGCCTTTATCTTCGTTATCTTTCCTTATCCTCCCACGTTGGTGACTTTGTATTGAGCATGTCTGACTTTGACGAAGTGTGTGACCCCACAGCCCAACTAACGGTTCATCCACTGCGGAATCTGTTTTGTTTCCACGAGCACCATTTCGGTTAGGACTTTGTAATAGCCTCCTGCTGGTCCTACTATTGCGCAGATTTTCTGGTCTGCTTGTTGATATCACCAATTCCCAGCTTATTCTTAATTCCTCATTCTGCCACAATATGCTACAGCTGGGAGGCATAATAATTAGAATATTAAAAATGTAATTCTGTATATTATCATCCATCCATTATCTACCAGCCACATATAGAGACAACAAGCTATTCACTCTCTCATTCAATTTTTCCAGCTAACATTCAGCATGTTTTTGGAATGCGGGAGTAAACTGGAGAAACCAGCACAGCCTTGGAGAGTACATGCAAAATCCAAACAGAAAGGTCCTCTGGGGAATCGAAGCAGGGTCCTTCTTGCTGTGAGGTGGGAGCATTAACCACTGCGGAGCACACTGGATTAATTAATTCTAAGTGTTGTTTTTTTTAGTAAGACTATCACTTTGGTGCCATATCTGTTATCTTTATTGAGGAGTCAAAATATATTTTCATTCGCTTTCATGCATTTTTGAAATAATGGTCTTTTTGGAGGAATAGGGTAAAAAGAAACTGGAATGTGATTAGAAAAGAATGAAAAATATTTTTTTTTTCAAAACTCTGTTATTGATCGTATGGTAAGACAAATTTGCAATTGATCTTTTTCATCTGAACAGTTATGAAAAGCTTCTGAGTGAAATGTAGTCAATGGCATTTCTTCGTGCAGGGACACAAACAGTACATTTTGGTGTCTGATATGAAATTTTCTAATACTAGCTTGATAAAATTTATGTTTTGAAACCACCACAGAAAAACATTAACTTTCACTTTAAATGAACAATTACAAGCAATGTAAATTATAGTGCAGCTCTGCTTTAATATTTGAAAGACAAGCATAACTCAAAAAGTGAGAGCTCAATTCGAGAAGGCCTTTGTCCTCTCTGTGTCTTATTGAGCAGATATTGGCATCTGTTCAGAGCTTGGCCCTTCAGGTGTTTTCAGTCCAGTAGCATTGCATTCCTCTCCATTTATTTGTCATCTATATGTACCCATCTCATTTTGATGATGGCAAACTTGCACCTTCTCTGCCATTTTATACTGCCCCCATAGCCTTGCTTGAATAAAATAAAACCAATTTAATTCACCATGGGAGCCATTTGTTGCAGAAAACACACAGTTATTATTGTAGTCTCATGACATTGTATGTTTGAAATTGGACTGAATCACTGCAGAATGTCACACAGGTAGTTTTGTGGCATTAGTCTTCGGAGAGAGGAATGGTGTTAATGCTGACAAACACCAGAGAATGAGGGTCATTTACTGAACATCCATTAGGCAGATGACAATATTCCTCTAGCAGCAGGAGTGCTTGCATGCCTTTGCGATCTCTTCTCTCTATAGAGTTCACCAAACTTCATGGGATCATATGATGCTTGTCTTACTGAAAAGTGACATGTATTGTATTTTTCAAAATAGTGTTGTTGGATATTTGTGCTATACATGAGCAGAGTTTACTAAAGGGTTTACAAGAAAAAGTATCCCATCCACAGTGAATTTTATTTTTGCAAATCCCTTAAAATGTTGACCAACTGTTCAGTTTCCGTCTTCTGTATTACTTCAAAGTTTTAAACAGTCTGGGTGGAAGCAGTTTGGTGCATTTTCAGCTGGGCACATTTAGCAAAAAACACAATATAGAAAAACAACAGGACTGGGAGGATTTTTCAGCCTTGGCAGAGGTTTACAGTCTCTGACTGCTCATTTGTTTTTGTCAAGATGCCCATACAAGCCAATTCTCTCAGGACTGCTGCACACATTACTTTCCATAAGGTGCACAATAATGATCACACACATTAAATCCTTTTCATAGTTCTTGCTCCATTTTAAGGTTAAAGCTCATTAAAAATCTAAAATCAATCAACTCATATGCATATCATTAACATTTGTACCGAGGTTGCTTTCTTTTTTTTTAATCTTTGTGATAAGGAAAAAAAAAAAAGAAAAAAAAATCAAATCACAACTGTGTGAACCATCTTGGCTCTGATGGTCAGCAGAGAAAAAGCAAGATTTTGGAAAATGTAATGTGACATAACTTATCTTCCTTTGTAACTGCTGACATTGCCGAAAGGACTTAGCATAAGGAAAGGACTTAACATAAACACTTGACATAAACACAAAGATAATATCAATATATCTTTGTGTATCTTTATCTTAATATCAACCAAGTTGGTGATGGAGTAACTAATTTTTGTAGCAAACACATGCCTGACAAAGAGAATGATAGCCACTTTTTTTAAAGTTGCCAATCTCTTATTGACATTATGTATTTAATTATTTTCCTCCATAATACAAAACCCATACTTTTATGATCGATTGGTAGGGCATTTTCTTTCCAACATAAAATGTTAATCACAGGAAATGACTCTTGCTGACTTATTCCCATGGGAAAAACACACAGGGTCATCTTTGATCAGACAGCTTGATAAATATGATTTTGACCACTTTAAGTCAAGACACAGCATTGAAATAAAACCATTGCTGCTTATCTGCACCTTCCACACATCATTTAACTATTGGCTCACAAAATTGGACATACAGCCCTTGAAACATAAACTTTCACAAATGGTGTGCAGTCAACCAGTGGAAAATCTAAGATCCTGTCAAATAATTTAGCCAGAAACTCTACTGCTGCCTCTCCTAGACACTTCCATACCTCCACAGGTATATCATCAGGGCCTACTGCCTTTCTACTCATCCTCTTCAATTCCTTCCTCACTTCACTTTTAATCTCTGCTACTTTGTGGTCTACACTAGTCACCTCTTCTACCCTTCTACCTTTTATTTTCTTCATTCATGTGCTAAACATTCACTACTTGTAGGGAACGTGTAGAGGGAGAGAGCATGTTTTGCCAACCTGTATAAATCTCCCCCTCCTTACTGTCCAACCGAGCATACAAGTCATTGTCACCCAAGTCATCCTTTGTTTTGCCTTAGCAACCTCTATCTTTACTTTATTCTGTATCGCCCTGTACTCATGTCTGTTTTCCTTGGTACCCTCAGTGTCCCACTTCTTAATTGCTTTCTCCGCCCTCTCTGTGTATACTCCTGCACTTCCTCATTCTACAACCAAGTCTCCTTATCTACTTTCCTTCCAGACGAAACATTGAGTGATCTGCTACCTGTCTCTCTGATCACATTAGCCGTAGTTATCCAGTCATCTGGAAGCTCTCCCTAAACACCAAGAGCCTTTCTCAACTCCTCCCTGAAAACCATCAAACACTCCTCCCTTTTCAGCATCCACCACTTTGTCCTCTGCCTTTGTCCTCTTGATCTTGCTTATCATCCTACAAACCACCATCCGAACCATCTGGTGCTGTCTGGCTACACTCTCACCCACTACTACTTCGCAGTCACTGATCTCCTTCAAATTACCTCTTTTATACAACATGTAGTCTACCTACATGCTCCTATCTCCGCTCTTATAATTTATCCTATGTTCCTGTCTTCTCTGGAAAAAAGTATTCACTACAGTAATTTCCATCCTTTTAGCAAAGTCTACCACAGGGGTGTCAAACTCATTTTAGTCTGGGGGCCACATACGGCCTAATTTGATGTCAAACGGGCAAGATCAGCAAAATCAGAGCATAATTAATTAAAAGGAACACTAAGTCCAATTTTTTCCTTTGTTGTAGTGTAAAGGAGAACAGGGATATCATAAAAATCTTTATATGTAATGAACTGTTCCTTTAACAAATACATCACAAACAACCTGAGATTCATTCAGAAAAGTAAGAACAATTTCAGCAACACCATGCCTCAGTTTAACATTTATTTGTCTGCACTATGCATTACAACTGATCACAGTGATTGTAAAATGGCACAGAATATTTAGTCACGGGTATGTGAAACTTAAAGACATAGTCCTGGAAAAAAAACAAAAAAAAAATGATGACATCTGGAAACCAATGCTGAAAACCTAAATGAACTCCGCACACCTTTAAGTCTTAAGTAGCAGCTGTTTTGTACAGACTATTAAGAAAGTCGTCACTCGCCTTGTTTAAGAATGAAATGTAAAAAGTGAAACACTTCATGGATGGCATGCATTGGAAAACGTAGTCCACTCAACCAAACTCTTGTATTGAATCTGTTGACTAACACTTAATTATGCAGTATTTACAACAGCATATTTTCCACCAACACCAACTAAAGAAACTTCTCTGTGGCAGTGAACGTCTCATCAACTCCACGAATGAATACGGCCAGTTGAGGGAAATTCGTAATATCAGTGCTAACAAAGGTTTGCAATCAATTGCAACAGAAAATGCTACAATGACGGCACTTTGCATTTCATTTGGTGGGCCAAGTCCGTCTATGGTTCGGAAATTCTGTCTGCACGGTATTTCTCGTCAGGCTAAAGTTAGCAAGTTTGTATTTTTTTTTTTTTGTTGCATTTTAGGTGTAGTCTTAGTTTTGGCTACTACTACAATATGGTTTAAGGATATGGGCCAGCGTAAAATGAAAACTTTAGGTTCATAATATATGAGGATGATATTCAGATTTAAAACCTCAGTAGCATACAAGTGCCCACCTTAAGCCCAAGTTCATGTCCTTACCCATCTTTAGCCCCGGTTTTTTCCTGTCATCTCTCCGCTATTATCTGTATTCTTGAAATAAATCGGCAATTCACAAGCCAGGACCACACGATAAACTGAAATGTCGATAAATGTTTATTGAATATTAAATGTGTGAGGTGTGTCTGACAGATGTGAATGGTGAAGCTGCATGAAAGTGAGGGGGAAGGGAAGGCATTAAGAAAGAATTCAACTGAGTGATGAGGCAATGAAAGAAAATGGGAGGGAGGGATACTAGGACATGTAAAATAATGAACTGAAAGTGTTTATTACACTGAATAAATAAAATTGAAAATTTGAGTTCAATCTAGATTACAGATAACACACCTACAAGTGAGTAGGCCTATATTGCAGTCCCTCTACATTCTAAATCAGACATATTTACATGTGTGTTTGTATGTCTTATGACATCTACATGAAACAATTCCGGCGTATAAACTTATAACAAATGCAAAAAGGAAGAAAACAAGATACTAGGGTCAGATTTTTAATCTACAGACGAATCAGAATTGTTTACATATAGTGAATGTAAATAGATAAGAAACTGAGTGCATACTAAAGAGTAAATAGTTTCAAAAAGTTCCATAATTTCTGATTTGAGTAGTTTATTGCAAGTGACATGCTCATTGTGACAAATTCTGAGCTTTTTATAATCAAGTGGGGGAGGGACATTAGGTGGGCTCTTGCAAACACTACAATTAAAACAGTGAGGAAAATTTGCATGGCATAAGTGTATCATTAACTCTCAGGGAGCTAGAAACAATATGGGCTCCTGGGTGGCATCTAAAGATAGGTCACAAATCCATCCTGTGTAGGTGGCTGTAACAGCAAGCTTCAGAAGCTAATAATCCACACAGTCTTAATATAGTCGTAACACTGTACATCTAATTTCAATTTACTCTTTTAACACTGGAAAATATAGAAACACTTGTGTATATTTGTACATGTGGAATGTATTCTTTAGAACCCTGGTATCATTTCAATGATTCGTACCATCTGAAATCAAGGTAGTGAATTTATCCTGTGCTTGATACCTATCTTGATCAAATATCAAAAGGTAATAGTTGCTAGTATCCCTTCAAAGAAGGAAAAAAAAACACCACTGGGGATGTGGCAATAATGTCCCGCTCTCTCAAGTCAAGAGAGGATTGTAAAAGCACAGTGGAGAGGATGAATGCCCCATGGTAAAAATGTATTTAATACATTTTATTTCAGTACACTTTTGTATGTTTCATATTGGGGTACTGTCAGTACCTTCCAAAGCTTTTGTTATTCTTTGAAAGTGTGCAAGTAATGAAACTCAATTGAAAAAATTTAGATCAAAAGTGATTGAATAAAGTGGTGTTGGACAGCTGCATCTGCAGCGTGAGGGCTGGGCTACCATTTCAACACTTGAGGGTTGCATTCGTGCAAAAGGCACAGAAATGCTCCCTGATGACAATGGTTTTGAGCTCACAGACAGTTCTGTATAGTGTGCACAGGCTTGGGTTTTATGTGCGCAGGTTCAAGGCTGATTAAATACCATATATCTCTGTCATAGTGTATTTGCTTGGTTAAGACCACCCAGTCTGTTGGGTACGCTCAAGTTTTATATACACCATGCAGCTTCTCTTGGTTTCCAAGGGTTGCTGAGGGAGACTCTTCCCACAAGCTATGAAAAATGCAGGGCGCCATCCAAGCTGTGAAAAAGCAGAAAGCAATAACAGGAAAATAAAGTAAAACGAAAAGGTTTACTTGATCCCCTGATTAACTATGATGAAAGCCCATCTTAATTTAACCATCATACCACAAAACTGGCACACATTTTGATTGTGGTGTCAGCTGTATCCAACAGCTCCAACAAATCTCTCCTTGTACAGTTTTGGGTCTGCCAAATCTGAAAGTATAAGTGCAGAACATAATAAATCATCTATTTTTATCCTTGTTGGTGTCACTCCACTCGCATCATTTTTATTTTTGTCATTGTTATTGTCACTCTGTTTCTGTTCTCATCCTTATTATTGTTGGCGCTGCTGTCAATTATTTGTGGATGTATTTTGCTATCTTTTAATTGTCTCCCCTATGAGGATCAATGAAGTATATCTTATCTTATCTCATCTTATCTTTGTAGAGTTTTGGTAAGAACTGTTTTTTTTTCCTTTCCTCTATTTCATTTTATTCTGAATAACTTAAAGTTATAAATTAATTGCTGCAAGGGGTGCGCATTCATTTGTTTTTTCTGATCAAGTAAATACAATAAATATTTGCTGGACATATCAAATTAACCATGAATATTTGCCAAGATTAAACAGTTTGCCTGCCTGACATTCAATGAAAATTCTAAGAGCCATTCAGTTAAACTATCCAGCATACAGTCCATACTATACGGTCCAACATACTACATACTATACAGTCAAATTTGCTCAAATGACACATTGAATTAGTAACCTATATTCTTCCCATGTTTTTGAATAAGTGTTGCATTATTTGAGTTATTCTGAAAAAGTCATCACATTTTTATCTTTTTTTTTTTCTTTTTAATGAACATGAACCAGTCACAGTTTTGACAAAAGTAAGAGGCCGGCTGGAATTAAAATATTGCCATGAGTCACTGAAATTGAATATTTGTGGTAAATAGTAAATGGACTTGATCATTTGTCAACATCTAAACATTTTTGCTTCAGTGCATGAAGCCATCAGTTTTACCCAAATGCTTAGAATGTTTGGATGACTCTCTATGGTTGAAATAGGAGATTTTTTTTTTTTTTTTTCCTGTGTATTGTGTGAGCACATGACCTGACTTTCTGCCATAGCTTAACTGTGTGGAAAGACAAATGAATGAATCATATATGCAGGATAGTTTGGATTGGTTACATTGAGTGGTTTTGCTTTTCTTCACAATGGTTAACCAACAGAGCACAGAAGAATAATATATGCAGTCGAGCCTCTATCAGTATTTATGAAACAGATATGAGCTCAAATTGTCTCTCCTGCCTTAAATACCACACTGGTATAAACCGATATGAAGGATCTCAGGAAATGCTCTGAGAAGATAAAAAAAAATGATTATTTGGTAGCCATATCTTTTAGCTAGGTTCTGGTCAATGTTCGCTATGACAGAAGAGGCTGATCCAAATAGAAAAAGTAGAGCCAATAAAGTTGTGCTGATGCCAGATTTTTATTTTTATAAGGCGAGCACGGCATTGTCACCTAATATTCATTATTTCATTATATAAAATTATGAAGTGTGGTTAATGCAATGTACCTGGGATGGAGAAAGTGATATTTGATCACACAGCATTATATTGAGAAACCAGAGGGTGCATAGCTTAAAAATAATGGGGCCATTTACAGTATAGTTAACTGCCAGATCCCATACTGTAGATCAGCAGATGAAAAAAGAAATGCAGTGGTAGAAGTAAACATAAATAAACCCCAATAATAGAATGAGTTTTATTAATTAATTCTTTCAGTCAATATAGACAAACTATATACCCTTTTCTTTTTTTGGTTTGTTTTTTGTTTTGCTTGAACTGTTTGTTGAAAAAGTGGCGCTGCCACAATGCTGTCAATAAATATATACATCCCCCTCTGTTCAGCGACAATTTATGACTGATATCCCTGGTGAAGTTATTGATTCATGTAGGCCTCTATGCTCATACCTTTTTTTTCTTTTTAATTGCGTGTGAATCAAATCATGTGTACATCAATGTTTAGTCAGCCTGGATTTCTTTCAGTCACCCGCAAAGATGCATGTGAAGTCATATGTATGCAAAGAGCTGATGAAAATCCATTATTTCATAGGTGCTCCCCTTGATCTGTTACCTGAACAGTCTCTAAAGCTCGATTGCCAAAAAAATCTGAAGTCCTGCTCTGAAACAGATATTGATAAAGGGTCTGATTTAACATCAATAATCGGGTGTGAGGCAGTTGTCTTATTTATTGCTTTATTTGATCTGCAAATATGAATGAGGATTTTCACTGGCAGAACCATGGTGTTTCTTCCAGCAGCTTAAAATGATAATACTTAAGTTCCACCAGTTCTTGGGTTCACTTGTTGGTGTTTGTAATCTAATGCTGCAGAGTTAATATTTTCTTTTTTTTTCCTGAAAGGCACCACTGGTGTAAGATGATAATTTTTTGTTACACAAGACAGTGTACCACAATGTTTTTAGTTGCTTATGTGTCAGGAGCTTTATTTATATATCCCAGATGGTTGGTGGAATATAAAATAAGCCATGTCTTCTATGCAATATGGTCTCACAGCTGTGAATCTCGGTTTCATTGTTTGCAAGATTGATATTTAGCTGTCCAGTTGGCTGTATAGACCAAGCCTTCAGCATAATTCTTTCACAGGGAAGCCAAAAATGCAAAAGAATGTTCTCCATAGATTATGTTAGAAGCAGTTTAAATTTTTAACAATGACATCCAGTTTACTGCTGATTAGGTAACAATGGGGAATCTCTTTTTAGTGCTCCATGTGACGTCAACTGCAGCATGTTGACTAAACTATAGTCAGAATGAAAAAGGTGCTGGCTTCATCCAAAAATGTAATGTCTAATGCTCGGCTTACACCTAACAATTTTCATAGTCACAGACCTAAAAATGAAAGTTGAAAGGAAATCTTGAGTTTTACTGGAGTCTTATTGGAGTCGCAGCATGCTCCAGAAATCTCGGTTTTTAAGTGTAAGGTGATAATCTTAACGGTCTTGGATCAATCTTTTCCTTGTCTTGGGCTTAAAAAATATCACATGTACTTGATATTACCGCAAGTCTTTCATTCCTGACGGTTACATAACACAACCCACAACCAATAGATAAGCTCCAATAAAACCTGGAAAAAGGAAACCTGATAGACATACAATCACGAGAGGGTTATTGGTGACAAAAACAATATTTGTTACAGTATGGAAGAACAGGAATTGCGAGGGATGTCCTCATCAGTATGGACTGTGCAGAAAGGGGAGCAGATGGTGGAGCTGTGGGCAGAGGAGCCCAGCTTGTACGATGTCAACTCTCCAGCGTATCACAACCAAGTGGTGAAGGAAAAGACATAGACGGAAATAGTAGAGGTTCTCCAAATACCCACTGAACACATTGTATCGTGGGAAAAAAAATTGCGAAAAGAAAAAGTTTTAGTCTTGCAATTAGTGACCCTGAAAGATTCAAATGTCAGTCTATCTAGTCTCTGACTTGGCTGAGACTTAAAACTCTAAAAAGCAGTCTTTAGATGTGAGATGATAGTTTTACACAAGTATTTTCCAAATCTTTTCAGTCTTTAGATGAATGGGTGGCATTAGAAAGATATGTACAGTGGGGAGATCAAGTATTTGATAAACTGCTGATTTTTCCAATTTTCCCACTTGTGAAGCATGTAGAGGTTTGAAATTTTATCATAGGTAATATTCAACTGTGAGTGACAGAATCTAAAACAAAAATCCAGAAAATCACATTGTATGATTTTTAAGTAATTCATTTGCATTTTATTTCATGACTTAAGCATTTGATACATCCCAAAAACAGAACATAATATCTGGTACAGAAACCTTTGTTGGCAATTACAGAGATCAGATAATTCTTGTAGTTCTTGACCAGGTTTGCACACATAGCAGCAGGGATTTTGCAGGGATGCTTCTTATGGAGCCAGTCTCCAGTTGCCCTGGCTGTGTTTCTGGTGAGAGGTGAGGTCTTGCATGGAGCCCCAGGCCAAGGGAGCTTGACCGTCATCTGGAACTTCTTCCATTTTCTAATAATTGTGACAACAGCTGTTGCCTTCTCACCAAGCTGCCATCCTAGCATTGTAGAGGTCTACTATTTTATCCCTGATGTCCTTACACAGCTCTCTGGTCTTGGCCATTGTGGAGAGGTTGGAGTTTGATTGAGTCTGTGGACCGGTGTCTTTTACACAGGTAAGGAGTTCAAACTTGTGCAGTAACGGTGCAAGTAATGAGTGGAGAACAAGAGGGCTTCTGAAAGAACTAAGAGGTCTGTGAGAGCCGCAATTCTTGAATACTTGTCATGCAACAAAATGCAAATGAATTATTTCAAGATTCTATTGCATCCTTTTTTTACATTGCTATTCTGCCAATTGCCAGAGATGCATCTACCTTCCCCATCTCTGCAAACCTACTAAGACACTGTAGGAAATGTATAAAAATGTACACATGCACCAAGCACTGAGAGCGCAAGTGAGAGAAAAGTCCAGAGATAAAGCACAAGAGGATGAACTCTACCAGAGATAAAATGAGGCACAAACTGCAGGGAGAAAAAGAGGAAGATCTCTCGCTCAGGCTCATTACCTTGCTCATGGCATGCCAAGTGCTGACACAGCAGCATTGCAATCCCCCCTACCCTCCCTCTGCCCTTCAACCCATTCTCAGGTAGGTGAGGTAGTCACATTCTGTCAGGCACACCCGCCGCCAGTCCATTTGGTGGGTGACACCCATAAAGCAATGCAGGATGGTTGTGTTCCAGAGCTTTTAAAGCAGCCAATGGCTACTTTAATGGGTGGTCACACTATTTAGCTTAATTCATGTTCTATTTCAGCCTTACAGGGAGGATTTGACCTCTCTTAGGTTAAATAATGGTTCCAGCATAGACGGTAGATCCCGGCACAAGAAAGAGACAAATGCATAGTGACATTCAGTTCACTCTGGCATCCCCGAGGTGTGTGAATTTAGAGCGATATATTAAGCATATGCTTTGCTTAAACATGGGAAGAGTTATTAGGCAGGTCAGTAATGACTAGAGGCAGAACATAGGAGAGGGTTTGAAGAGATGAACTGGCATAAGTTTGAGTTGATAGCCACTGATCAAAGTAGAACAAAAAGGAACATGAGATTACTTTCTGTGAGTTAAGAGAAATTTTGGGGCCTATCTCAAATTATTTCTGCAAAGATAAAAAGGGACATCAAGGAGAAATTTTTGTAATATTCTTGCAACAAAATTCTGCATTGTCTTCAAACAAACAAACTAATAATTTCTGCTTTCTTGACACAAAATGGTCCTTCAAAAAGTTCAATCTTGAATTAAGAATAACTTCTTTTTCAATGAATGAACAGAAACACCTGCAACACCTTACAAGGATATTTGTAGGAAACGAAGCAATGTGGATTTCTGAGACAAATAAAGTGAGAAAAATGTGTTTGTCTCCCCCACAGGTGAAAGCTGGGCTCTACAATGATGAAAATATATTAAAATATGTTAATACATATTAAAATATATATATTATAGATTAAAATATATCAATATATTAAATATATTAAAACATGTTTTGAAATGTTGGCCACTTGACCAAAGGAAATATAATAATGCTTTTCATGTTCCACTCCATTGCAAAAGAAAACAACCTACATCCAGGGTTCAAGAAACTTTTTATCTGTCAAGGCCACTTCTAAGATGTTTTAATATTGCTATGTGAGTGATAAATAGTTATTATTACACCTACACAATGCTGCCTTGAAGTCTTGCTGTAACTGTCAATAGAGGAGGGCATGTGAGAGAGGGCAGTTAACAGTTCAAAGACACAAGAAAAACTCTACTAGATGGAGTATCCAAAATTCATAACCAGCTACAACTGTTTCAATACACCACATGCAATGGTAGAAGTATCATGCACAATGATGGAGAACCTGGGAGGCTAAATATTACTCATGATATTAGGAAAATACTTCAGCAAGACAATCTCTAATGACAAGTGGCCCCAATGAAATAGATCCATTTTATTGTAATAAATCCTGTTGAACACATTCAACAGGACACATTCAACAAGTTTATACGTCAGTCTACTGGAAACTAACAGACACCTATCAGTACTCGTTTGATTCTCACAAACCTCTTTAGTACAAACTACAGGACATCAGAACTTTCCACCATCACGCAAAGAACTTTCCAACAACCAATGAAGGTAGGAAAACAATGTCAGGAAAGTCCTATCAGTCTTGTGGCAATCACAGATGGGCCTTTTCCAAAAACAACAAAATGGCAGCAAAGCACACAAGTACACATGGACATTGTAATGCCACACATTGCTGCAATTTCAAAAAAAATTCAAACTTGAAAAAAAAAAAAAATCAAATACTGGTTTATTTCAAACACCACCCTAGGCAAAGACTGTGCATCCCATCGAGCAACCATTAACAACATTGAGAATATGGCATATTAAGTGAGAATTATCATGAGTATTGTGATGACCTAAATACTACAGAGACTACAGAGACAAAAAAAATCTGCAGAAATGGATGGCCCAACCAAGGAAAGCTATCTATTCAGGACGGGACACGATGGTCCATAACACTTTAACGATAAAGGTCCCTTCCTTTGAAAATAGCAACGTCCACATTCTGGTCAGAGAAGTCAGTTTATTTGAGAGAACTCAAAGATCCTATCTTTGTAAAACTGAAGAGACTCTACAGGAGCAGATGAGGAAGTCAACATAACCTTCCACCTGCATCATACACCATGCTGAGGTCTGTCCCTAGACAAATCCACACACAAAGATCTGTCTGCAACTTGCAACCTATCTGGAGAGATCAACAATCCAAACCAGATCCCAGCAACTGTCGCCCAAGTCCCAACCAAAATGCGCTAACAGACTTCTTTTGTTTTACACAATTGTGCATTTGCCTCACAATTACCTACTAAATTAACCTAGATTCCAAAACAGCTGAGTACCCCAAATCGGTCATTTTGTTCCCGAACCAACATACATATACAGTATAATGACAAATACATTAACATAACCACATGCATCCTAGTTTCTACAAAAGAGTAACTAATTATCATAACAAAATCTTTCCACTTTGATCAAAAGCCCACCACCAACTGTTATGTATCGGAAACCCTCAGGTGGGAGGTTTATGTCTTCAAGAAGAGGAACTAAGCCCAGTTGGCAAAACAAAATTTCAAAATGACTGACCATAACCTGGGTGACTGAGAATCTTGACAATCTTGACACTTCCAGAGATATTATGTCTTCTATGGGTCAGTTTAGGTAAAATAAACTAGCATTTAGTTTAAATGAACTTCATTGTCATCCTCTTAGACAAGATGTTAGTACAAATGATCACATGAAACGAGTACAGTGTAACATTTAACATATATTTTGCAATATACTTTTTAATGGCCCAGAGCTTGAAAATGTTCATTAGCAGCTGTGACAAAATTTTCTCCATTGTACATCTTTAGGTAGGAGCAGCTCTTTGTACAGTTTGCAATTGATGCATTTGATCAATATGTAACTTGAGGAAGTCAATGTTTTCTCTTTCTTTCCCATATATAAAGATATCCAGATACTTAATGTGTGTTACACAAAAGCAAAACATTGCTGCACTTTGTTTAACTCCTGTTTAAATGAGGACAGTTTAATGAAGTTGAATTTTAAAGTGCAGCTGTTAGTTTACTCAACATCATTTTCTTTGGCTAAACAGAGTCAAGTATGTAGCACTGCAAGACCACATATAATGTGAGAAGATCAGTGAATAAGTAGGTGACCTATGGGAACAAGTAATTTTTTTTTTCCATCTTGCTATCCTTAGTCATCTTGGGAATGCATTCATCCTCACTCAAGGGTTCAAGGGACTGTGATTCTTGAGAGGCACTTTTGCAAAACCACAAGGGTCAAGCCAAGTTTGCCCATGCTGTCTTTATCCATCTTTATCTCCATCCCAACATCCGCCCCCATCTGCATAGTCCCAGAGTGACAAAACTAGTTAACTGAGTAATAAATCAAGGCTTGACTGCCCAATTTGGTCTCCTAATGCAATTAATAAGTGCTAAAAGCATTTAACTGGCTATAATTTGCAGATGCCACTTTGAAGTGGCTATTTAAAGTGAACTGTGTATGCACATGGAAGAAAAATATTATGCTGGCTGTGATTTACAATAAGTTGTTCAAAATGTAATTCACAAAATAAAAGATCTGTCATTGTATGTTCTGTACCCAATTAAAAACTGCTCATTTAATATATTTCAGACAACACTTGGACTTTTAGGACTATTATCTGATAAAACATTTTTAATGGATAATATCACACACACCTGCCACATTTACTCTGTAAATGTTTATTTGTTGAGAATGTTGGGGGAAAAATATAGAGCCACTTGCTCTAGACTAGACAGCCATGGATATTTGACCAATTAATCAATTACCTGATGCAGATTAATCTTAAAATTAGTCTCCTTGACCGCTAATGCATAATTTACATTTAAGATGGCTTGAATAAATCATTAGATGCACCCACATTTCCACTCCAACCTATCAAAAAGTGACTCCCCAAAGGATGTACCGGTTGCAAATGAACCTCTATTACCCAGGACCAAATATCACCCACTTTCAGGGTTGCTTTATATACCTTCCCTTTGCAGCAAAACCACTGAAAGGCTGGTGAGGAGAGAAGAAGGCTAAAAGGAGGAAGTAGAGAGGGGTGACTGCAGAAAAGCAGACCTTGTCATCAGAGGATTTATTGCCAGTGAGACAGCAGCACGAGGGGAGCTATTGATGGGTGACACATAATCAGCCTCTTTATCACAATCCCACAAAACTGGATTACATCCAGAGGCTTGTGATCTGTCTGGAGTTTGCTAATGCCGCCACTCATTTCCTTATTCCCAACAGTTCTTCATTATCAAGACCCTGGTTTCCTTTCCTTTCGTTTGATTGTTTTCTTACCAATAAGCATTGCCTCCAAGACCTGGAATCTTGAGGTCAATGACTATAGGTTTGGTGACCAGGTATGTCACCCCCTCTTTTGGCTCTATCATTCCCACAGTCCTTTTTGATAGGGAAAATGGAGGGAGGTGTAACAGTTTTTAAATCAAGTTTATTTGTCCAGACAGCCAGTTTCATTTAAGAATACTATATGTATTATTTTTAGTGTTGGTGATTTGTTTTTTTTAAACCAGTTATTTCTAAAATAATTTCCTGCACAAGGCATTTATTTCATATTATATCAATTGTTCATAGCCCTTGTTTGTGTCTAGATCCTTTATTTGCTTATATTTTCAATTATTACTCCATTCACACATTTCTACCCTGTAATAATGCTGTTGTATCTCCCTGTTATGTGATCAAAAAGTGTATATTTTCTTATGTGCAATGGCCAAACAAACATTAAGAGATCCAAACTGGTCCTGAAAGGGTTTAAGTGTTACATGTAAAGTTGCTCATTACCTCAGATATAAGCGTTGTTCTTACAAGTACTCTATTTATTGTAATTGTCTGCAAATTGTGATTGATGGTGGCTCATTGTGTGAGGTTTTTTTCACTGTAATGGCCTAAAATATTTTCTTTTGACCTTTGGTTTGGCAAACTTTAATTGTTAATTTATTTGTTTGTTTATTAGTGTGGGTTGTGTGAATTTGTGTCACTATGAGAGTTTGAGATAGTTATTTTCATGTAAAGTTACAATAGGAAAAAAAATAAATGTATACATGTGTACATAGAAAAAATAAAATCTAATATCTTCCAAAGAGGTTGAATTAAAAGTTTAACATTCACAGACTGATTTGGGGTTCAAATGAAACCATCATTTAAAAGTGACAAGACCAAATATATAATCCACTGAAATCTGTTAAGTGTGGCTAGACTCTTGTATTGCGATAGAATTTACAGAAGGGTGCAAAAAAGAAGTCCGATAATTTGGTGTAGCCATCTTTGGATGAGAGTTGGCCGTGAAAGGTTTACTCAGCACATCCATAAGAATAAGAATAAGAATAAGAACAACTTTATTAATCCCGAAGGAAATTGCAGTGCCATCTATGGTTTTTAAGAGGCAGATGCACAACATGCTGAGGAGATTGTTCGGCTCATTTATGCTGGGAAAGACTTGGGCCCTGAGGATCGGGGTTGATTGCTTTGGAATGTCTAGAACTATTTATTCAGTCTGCTGCTACCATGGCTTGGTTGTGATAAATGAAAATCCAAATGAAAGATCACCTTTTTTAAAGCTGCATGAATACATGGGTTTTTCCTTAAAAGTCAAATAACAATAAATGCATGAATAATTGTCAAGGAACTAACAGTACAGCAACTGCTTAATCACAATGCCTTTATTTCATTGTATTATTGAAAACAAAATTTGGCAAGCAACTCTTGCAAGAGTATTCAAAAAGCAAATGTATCTTACATCAAAGGTATTCACACTGGAAAAGTAGTGTTTCATATATATGTAATATACACTTCAATAAAATACACAATGCACACAGAGGAATGAAAAGTGAATATACATCATAAATACGTGAAAATTTTGCACACAGAATGTATTCTTGTCGAAATCTTCTCGTCGTGAAAACTGGACTTGAATTTCTTCAAGCCCAGTTGTCAATTTCTTCAAGTCCAGTTGCCATGACAAGATGATTTCAACAAGAAATTCATCATGACCTGGATGATTGAGAACCTCCACAGACACACAATATGTATGCTACACTTGTACTATTTTTTTGTTGTGGAAACAGTTTTGAACCTTTGGTTCTCGTTATCAGGGAATTGAATTGCTTATCTGAGGGCAACGGGACAGATGTGTGTGTAACGGGGGGGTTACATGTTCATCAATATTAAGTTGTTGTGGTCCATAACTACCCAGTGTAAAGTATTGGTCAACCCTAAATTTCTCTCTCATCGTAAATTGTTTGAAGTTATAATTGTGGATTGCACAGTATTATATATATTATATAATATTTTATAATTCCCATTAGCATCCCCCAGCTGTTTATATGATTCCCCACCACAAAGATATTTCATTATCCTCTCTTTGGTGAGCTTGAAAAGCTAACGGAACACAGTCATGCAGTTGTGTGTGTTCGAAGAAAAAAAACAATAATTTAACTTGTAAACAACCCCACAATTTTATGCATCCCAAATGCCCAATCTGCATTTGAACCCTTATGGTCAGAAGGAGATCTGTCATATTAATGTCACAATTGAAGACTAAATTAAATGGTCCATATGTAGATTGATTTTGCTGGCATTGCTGGTCACTTATTTACCTTTGGTACAAAGTCAAAAAACATTTGTTACATTGGCAAGCAGAATGGAAACAAGGTAATGAGCTTAATTGCTTTTTTCAAAGCTTGAATGAAGGTATGTTGGCAAGCTAGTGGATTAAAACATTCATGATATTGCCTGAGTGGACTTTTGCTTGTAAAAACAATTTGCAAACATCAGCTTGGATAACAAATCAAATTGTTTTCTCTTGGTCATCAAAAGATTTGACTTCTTGAGCCTTATCAGGTATGGTTCTCGTCCCCCCCCCCCCCCTCAAAAAAAAAAAAAAAAAAAAAAATCAGACTCAGGTTGCACAGTATAATATTGGACATAGTACATACTCAATGCACCTCCCAAGACTCATAAAACCTGCTAAAATGGAGTTTAATTGTTGATGAGGACTGGATGAAACAAAGACAACTTAACCATACATTTGATGAAATTCATTTCATCAAGCCCATTACATAGGAACTGTTTTATGGCCTGTGACAAATACAGTTGCAACACAAATTCAAGTAACATAGGATGAGGTGTTAAATTCCCTGCGCAAGCACATGCAGAAACTTAGCGAATGATGGATGGTAAGTTGAATTTTTTAACTGGGTTGCTGGGCTTTTTTTCCCCATCCACTCAGCAACATTGCCATTTTTTGGTTGCTGGGGCAGCAACAATTGCCAAGAGAAAACTTGAATGATGGCTGGTAAATTGGATTTAGGACCTTTGATTCTGATAATCAACAGAGTTCCTCTGGGTCATGGGGTGTTTCAGCCTTTAAACACTATACACTATCACCAGAGGCAGCCAGCCACAGGCTGATCAAACCTGCGCTTGCGTCCCATGCCCAATTAGTACGTTGCCGTGTCTTGTAAGTTGCCCTTTCTTGTTAGCTAGGAGCTCAACTGGAGTAGTTCCTCCAGTTGCCAAAGCCAAAGCCAACGCTCCTTCTCTCTGAAGGCTTCTGATGCAGTTTCGATGGATGTGCGTAGTCACCGGCCCCCAATTCCCACGTCCTTCAGCAGTTTGTTGGTGGACATCCTCAGCATCCGGCCTCCACTGGGCAGACTTCTGTGTTCCAGTCGCGATGTCGTGCCTCAGCAGTTTGTTCAGTATAGCGCAGGTGTTTTCACTCATTTGCCTTATCCATGGAGTCTTCCCAGGGTACAGTGAGCTTGATGATATAAGCCTTCTTTACAGAAGGGAACCAGAGCACCAGGTCAAGTCTGAGGGTGGTGGAGGCAATCTCTGGAGGAGATATTGCCTACCAATATCTGCCCAGTTTCCAATCCCACGGAAAACACAATTGATCCCTCTACATTGTGGAGCTGCTCCCAGCAGCTGTAGCCCCTTCCCGTTTTCCTTCCAGTGTGGACAGAAAGCTCTTTTGAACTTGGTTGTGGCACCAAATATACCACCCCTAGGTGAGACTGGTCTTACACCCAGTAAGAAAGTGCCAGAGTGAGGCTGAGTGAGCAAAAAGCCCATACTACTTACTATGTATAATATTACATAGTAAGTAAATTCCCCTACTTGAGCCACCATCTCATCATGGTGGAGGGTTCTCTGTGTTCCAATTATCCTGAAGGTTTTTTTTTGTTTTTTCCGAGTTTTTTTTCTTGGACAATTCACTTCAGAGACTGGTTTTGCTTTGTGAAATATATAAAAATGGCACGATCAATCAAGGTTAGATTACATAACAGATTCACTCTCATCCATAAGCAATATAAATGCATGCATTTCTAATGACTTTCGGGGGGGGGGGGGGGGGGGGGCAGCATTTAATTTGCTTACACTGGCGACAGGAAAAACAGGAGTACCAGGCATACGTGTTTTGGGGACGTATGAGGACAGACAGAGCTGGCTGTAGAGGTGACCACATGCAGCTTTACATGACAGAAAAAGTGTTAAGAGCGGCTACTTTCCTCTTGTTCTAATGGGAAGATGCCAGCCTTTTTTGGATTTGACTTTGAGTAGGCAGAGAGCTTTCCTATGACACCTGTCTGGTGGCTCCTGAGCTGTTATGTCCACTCCACTCCATACTGAAGCAGCATATTCCATGGGGGTACAGATATAAGCTTTGAAGGATTATGCTTGTTTACCTTTTAAGCTACAGCAAACACATGAGCAGCCTCAATGGCAAGCCACTGGTGGCTGGTCCTGCACTACTGGGGCCCGGCAGAGTATAGCCCAAAAAAAGCACGTAGACCCTTCTGGGCTCACCAACAGTGTGTGTGTGTGTGTGTGTGTGTGTGTGGGGGGGGGGGGGGGGGGGGGGTAAAGAGTGACCTATGTGGTGGCCTTAGGTTGGGCCTTTGGCAGTCTGATCCTTGGCTTCAGAAGCTGCCTCTACAACTGTGGAAAATCACCTATCTGACAGGGAAGGAGCCGAGCACTGATGTGCAAGGCTGACAGGTTCCAGTTAGATCTGGTCAGCTTTGCCTCGATACACATCTTGTGCTTTGGAACCAGGTTCTTTGAGAGTGTTGTATTGCCTTCCACACTTGCGTTGCCTGAAGTGAGAAGCACTACATACAGTACATTCCGGAGCTTAAGTCACTGAGGTGTTAAAGCTTCTCGGTGGCAGGTCACAGGCGGTCAAGGAGATTTTCCTCCAGTTTTCCTCAAGGCTCAGGATCATGTGGAGCTGTCTTGGTTGACACATTTGTAGCATACCATGGACATTGCGTGTTGTATGCAGCTCAGTGGTGGAGCGCATGCTTCGCATGTTCAATTCCCAGTATCTCCGCTGTAAGTCGCTTTGGATAAAAGCACCAAATGACTGTAATGTAATGGACATCAGGGACTGTGCCTCTGGATTGGAAGACCACAGTGTCCTCCAATTACAAGGGGTTCAACACTCAGAAAAATGTGCGGGGATGAGAACCCAAACCGAAGAACATGGTCCTTGGCAAGAAAAAGCGTGGAGTGCCTTCACCAGGTCAGGGATGAGATCCTTCCAAGTGGAGGAGTTCATGTTTCTCAGCGACTTCTTTACAAATGACCGAATAATGCTGCAGAAGATTATCATTTCACTGCAGCATCACAACAGAGATGCCGCAGATGCCTCAAGAGTTTGAAACATAATGCCCTTGTGAGTTTTTCTGTATGTACTGTATATTCATAGCAGATAGAGCAGACCTATGTCTGCTGAAAAACCATAATTAAAAAAAAAAAATTTGTATTCTCTTCAATGCTTGTAAATGTCTTTCCCTTCAGTCTTATCGCTCAAAGAATACATGGTATGTCAAACAATGTAAACCTCTACTTGCCCTGAAGAAAATAAATATTTTTAGCTAATAACCAGCCATTCAAAATTACACAAAAGCTATGCAGGCAATGCTGACAAAATAAAACATATTACTGCCAATATCACATTTACATATAAATTGAGTTAAGTCACAACTTGCTCTGTTGTTGCTTGTGATTATTCTTGCTTATCACTGAAAAGTTATGTGTTTGTCACTTTCAATACGGAATCAACAATGGGACACAGAGCGCTCTTCTTACTCAAGAGCGCATGTACTAAAGTTCTAAGTGAGATAGTTTCAGATCCCATTAAATTAACATGCCTACTGCATTTTAAGATTAATGTAACCACAATTGTAAAGGTGTTTCTATATATTCTTTCTCTCGAATTTCTTCAACTGGGTGCTCAGCTCAACTGAACAATACCTTACTCCTCAAATCAGTCTTACATTTTTCAGGTGCAATATTGTTATGAGCCTATTTGCAGAAAAAGACGAAATGTATTGGCAAAAAAAAATAAAACTATACTTCCAAAAGCTATAAAGATTTCATAATGGGGCTTCATTGTGCTGCTCATCTGATGCATACAATTCTAAAACACTTTGTAATTGTGCTGGGGTTATTGCCAAACATTACATGAACCCCCATGTCAGGTAATACTGTGGCGGACACGAAAGTGTGTGGCCTCTCACCCCACGGGACTGAGGGCCGGGGGATGTGGTTGAGCCGGATATATATGGGCGATCCTGGACGTTCAAGGTTGTAGTAGTTTGTCTGTGTTTCAAAATGTTTCCGCCATTATTTCGTCACCGAAAAACCGCAATACATCATTGGGTACATTCCAAGTAAGGTACACCTTCTCAAAATAAATTCAACAGCACAAACAGTGTCAATTAAAGGTCTTTGGGGCACATTTACTCCTATTATGAGCAGATATCTGAAAGACTCCAATTTATAAAGGTTTCTCAGTGATTATTCCTCCACATCCTACTTCTGAAGGGCTCCAATTTGCAACTGATGCAATTCTGTGATGACAAATTGTCACTTTAAAAGTAGGATTACTGTCCGCTTCTGTGAAATGTGTGTGAATAAGAATAGAAATGAGAGAAGAGAGAAAACCAATAACTTTAGCCGAGCACTGATTTATTTTTTTGTAGAACTACATGAAAAAAATATATTTTGTGCAATAGCTGAATGAGGCGTAGGCATAATGAAAGTGATGGCACACCCTGAGGGCTTAGTATAAACGGTCTAAATTCATCAGTTTACCAAAATAAATTTTACATTGGAGGCCTCAGCCCAAGAAACTCTGAGGATGTTGCCTAAGATTTTAACAGCCACAACTGAAGAGAAACAAAGTAAATGACAAAGGTCATATTGGCTTGAGTAGTGTTAACCGTAACAGGATTGCAATTTGAAACCTGATGTAATAGCTTCTTTTTTAACTGTAAATGTTTCCCCAGAACTGGAAAAAAAAAAAAAAATCAGGTCTGTTTTTGCCAGACTTTGAAGATGAGGTTTCATTGTCATGAATGACTGCCCTATGACGGTCATTCTTTATGAACAGCATCCTGTATTGATCATGAGAAGAATCCAGGCTGTCTGACATTGTCGGAGCCATCAAAGATTGAAAACCAGAAAACAACAATACAAAGAAGATACATCACATGTCTGGGACTTTCATGTCAAAACATAGTGCTTAATATTAGGTATAATGACACCCATTTTTTTTTTTTTTCCCCAACAGAAAAACTGACAGAATGGAGCAAGGACAAAAGAAGTCACTGAAAAGGAATCGCACAGTTCACCTACCAGCGATATGGTTGACATGATAATGAAGGCTAATTATTCTTACAGTGGGCATTGATAGCAGATATAATGAATGAGAATTGTTAGACAGTAAAATAAATAGGTCTGTTAAGACATTTGAAAACTATCTAGTTGTGTGATTTATTTTGAAACTATGCAGGGATTTGGAAGCTGTGATTTTTTTTTTTTTTTTTCTCCCATCTACAAGTCAGACATGGAGTTCATGATTTAATTTCTCCCGACCTACAGACTTTAAACAGGTCATTGTAACAGATAACACTTCATGACAGCTGAAATACAGGTAAAACTTACAAATAGAATATCATATATATATATATAAACATTTATATGCATAAAATCACGGTCCTGTATCTTCGTTATTTGTAACCAGCTTTAGTCAGTGATATGGTGTAATAGTTTAACAATTGCATGTCAGAGTTTAATTATATTTCTGTCATTTGGCAGATGCTTTTATCCAAAGCGACTAAAAAGAAGTGCAACTCAGTCACCGAAGATCCGAAGTACCAGTAGTTGGTAGCAAGAAGTGACCGCTCAACCAAATAGCCATCTCAGAACCATATACATTCATTTCATCATTTTGTTTTTTTTGTTTTTTTTGTTTTTTTTTTGGGAGGGGGGGGTTGGAGGCTAAGTGCGATTAGTAGGGTAGTGTTTGATCGGCAGAGTGATGGGGTGGACAGTCGCCCAGAAGAGGCAGATCGGGGAGGACGGTTAGGGACATGTGGCTGGACCATAACCTGGAGATAAGACGGGTTGGCCTTCTTCACTGGCCGGTAGGCAAGCGCCAGGGACTTGAACTTGATGCGGGCAGCTACCGGGAGATGCGGGCAGCTAATTAAACATTCAATGACAGCCAAAAAAGATCAGACATCAAAACCAATGAAAATTACAGTACTAATATATATTCAATATTTCGTGCTTTCCGATTTTAGGTTCCAATTTTGGTGATGAAACGCCATTAAATGCATTTTTTTCCTTTTTGAGGGTTGATAGCTAGACCAAGCATCTAACCCATGTTAAGTTAACTTGACGCATTTTCTGTTCAATTGATGATGGGGGGAAAATAAATAAATAAAAATCATACAGAAGACTAGATATCCAGAAGCAAAACCACTTTGGCTGCTTATAACACTGGTATACAATTAAGCTTTTCTTATACATTTTTGGCTAAAATGTTTAAATGTTTCTATTGACAAATATTGTCAACAGAAACAGCATAGCTGAATCTCGACTGGGAGATAATTCTATTCAAATATAGTGGAGATCATAATTTCTGACTGCTACAAGTAATGATGAGGGATCACTCAGTGGTTTCATTTAATCCAAATGGTTGAATTCTACCAAGACAGTAAGTTGTTTATATACAATCTAATACATACGAATACACTTTCTCTGAGACTTCTTATAGAGGCCTGTGACAAATTTCAATAATATCACCAACTTGGAAGACTATACTTGCCAGATTTGTTCCAAAATTACTTGGAAATACACAAATGCTATATCTTGCAGATGAAGAATATACTTCGATTTTGTTTGTTATTTTTTTTAACATTCTGCATTTCAAAGCAGCACAGCTAGGTAGACAACCCCCTAAATCTCCTACTGAAATTAAGTTGTGCTTACAGTTTTTATGAAAACAAGAACCCTGGCATGAAATGATGTCCGTCTTGTTACTCGACATCTGAGAGCTTTTGGTCAACAGCAAAGAGTCATCCAACATTTAATCTTTTAACAGCAACCAAAGCACAATTACTAACATTAAACATGGGCCTGTTCCATGTAGGTGTTGTACATGCTGTCTGACTGCCATGGTGGTGACAACCTGAATTGAAGGGGAGTGTAATTAAAGTTATTAACTATACCGGATATCCTTGAAATGGACAGACAAAATAGCTGTTCTGCAAAGGGCCTTGACTCACTAGAAAAATCACACAATCATGTATAATTATTAGAAATTCAACAACAAAAGTGTTTAGTAATCGTGACCAAAGGAATCTTAATTCTAAGTTTTTGCTTTGGTTATGTGATTCTATCCAATTGAAAATGCTGTAAAATTCAAGTTTAGAGAACTGTGATTTTTTTTTTCCCCAAAAAATAATAGGTGTTACAAACTAAATGTGCTTGAAATAAAGTTATTGGAACAATGTCTATTCTCGTGAATAAAAATCATATTCAAAAATTACAAGAAAAATGATAGGTAACTGAGTATCTGAGGAGAAAAAAATATATGCAACTTCATAAAACACAAAGGATGCTTTTGGACTAAAAAAAAAACATATTTTTCATATTTTCATGATAATTGCTGATAGAAACCTGGCCTAGCAATGATAAATTGAGGTGAAAATAGGAGGGAGCATGGCTAACGTCTTTTGTGACACTGCCGCTCACTCTGGTGAACAAGCACTGAACTACTCTCTCCCTCTCAGATCTATGTACTGTCAAGATGGATATTTGGTGAAATGCTTTATCCCATTTCTGCTCCAGCGATATGAACTCCCTGTGACACTTAGGAGGTGAGTCAAAGCAATATTTGGCCTTTACAGTTATTAAAATTAACTGTAAATTCAATTAAAGCCATGATAACACAGATTAACTATTAAAATACAAAATGAAGAGATCTCAGGAAAGAGGTTGTGGCCATCCCAAAGAAAGATTTGACATTTGTCTGATTTTGTATTTGAAATGATTATGATTAATGGACAATTGACTGATTAACATTTTGATTGAAAGCTGGACATTTTGACTACCGTTTAGCCTGACTACTCACAAGCGTGATTAAACAGTCAGCAGTGCCTTCCATGGAAAGGATATGTGGTTAACCTCAGAGTAAAACAGTCCTTGACAACAAGCGTCAGTTTCTTTCCATGTGTGCCCATTTGTTCCAGTCAGGAAAATAAAAGATACAAATGCCTTTGGAAAGCCATGCAGACCAGTCTCTGTCTCTATACTATAAATTGTGTCGTTAACAAATCAAAATTGATTGAAAAAAGTGTTGTTTTTTTTTCCTGATTTGTATTTTTTGGCAGTCTTATGGTAATTAAATAGTGGTCCCACTGTTTGCCACATATCCTAATCTTACAGTCAAATTGGCAGTTGCAAGTTAATTGGGATATCCTTTCAACACGAGGCACGATTACAATGTCAAAGAATCATAAACAGGAGCAAAGAAAAAAGTGCTTCATTGCTCAAAATCTCCACGGCCATAGCTAAAGTCTACGGATTACATTTTTCAAATATTGTTAGAATAGATTCATAACTGTACTTAATTACATTTCAAACTTTTTTCGAGTGCAAACACTTTAATTAATTGTAAAAATGTTCTGAGTTCATTTTAAAGTTCAAAATATGGTATCTTGTTTTATCTTTCAATTGTAATTTGTTTTTTTGGTTCAACCAATTAACTGTAGAATGAAATGTCACTGTTCTACCTCTGAAGCAATTCATTCTTTCTCCTATGTAACTGGGTACATAAGTAAATTGAAGAGGTCTTTGTCAATCCACAACAGCTCAAAAACATTAACATTTTCATTCTCCTCTCATCGCTAACAGCCCCAGGGAGATTCAACCATGCGTATTCTATTAACAAAAGGCACACCCAGTGCTCCCAAGTCTCAGTCTCGATTCATACACATCCTCAAATCCCTTGGCAAAAGCTGTTTGTGTTCACTAGAGCCTGCAAGAGGGACAGAAAAGAAAGAAAAAAAAATACATACGAAAAACAGACGAGAAAGGCTGAGAGAACACAAACAACGAAAGTCACTTTTTGTAAAAAAAAAGGTACACAGCCTGTGCCTTAAATTCTTAATGTTCATCTGGGTTAAAGCTTCGAGTGCGTGAAGTCTTTCCTGAATATCATTTGTTCTTCCAACTTGTCTCATACCAACATCAAATAGAGCAACTGAAGAAGATTCTCAGGTGAGAGGTAAGATATCTTCAAGGAAACAATCTAAGTCCGGTCATCATGATAAGATCTGACAATGATCAAAATAGAGTGTAACAACAAAGCCTTGAGAAAGTAAATTAGATTGAAAAGAGATGAAAAAAGTGTTAACTGAGATTGACCTATTTATGAAAATGTCCTTGGAGAGAAATATTTGCACAGCATGTGTTGGAAATTATCAATATTTGCTCTAGTATTTTCTTCTTGTATAAATGATTTAATAGCACACAATAATGAGATACAATATAAATTGCTGCTGTTATTAGTTCTGTTTATCAATTATATTAAATGTCTACTAATCAATTGTGTGTATATGTTGGAGGTGTGGGGGGGGCAAGGATTTCATATTCAAACTGTTCGAGCACAAAACATTAAACAAACTCTCAAATCAATGAAGTCACACTTTTGACAGTCCTTCTGAGTTCTGACTTCTGTCAGCAGAATCAAATTTGAGGTAATTTTTTACACGGTCAGAAACTCCCATTGGCATTATTAAAAAGCTCAGAGGCACACATCCAACTGATCAAACAGAGTGGAATCAGTTTTACTTTCTCAGCCTTACAATTTAGAACACTAAAGATGAAACTAAACAAAGCAAAACATTTGGTCGTGCTAACGTGTACAATCTAACATTCCAGAAGAAGTAACATTCAGTGCAATTAGTTACATTAAACACCAATCAGTAACTACAACAAGCCCTCAACTTTGTTAGCCCTGGACATTTCTAGATGCAGAAAAAAAGTGTCACTTCTATTTTACAGGGCCATTGACTTCAGGACCAACTGCAACTGCATGTAAGAACATGCGTAAGGGGCTGCAGGACTCTTGCTAGCTAGCGTATAGATGAACCAACCTTTGCGTTTAGCGCTTTAATTAATAAAGACATCCCCACAAGGTGCAGGGACAAACATATGCACGAACCCAAACATGGTGTTTGAAGCATTTGTGTGGGTGCACAATACTCCAGGTACACATAGAGGTAGTTTGCTGTGGGTCCCTATTGTCAAACCAGGACTGAAAGTAGGACAACATCATTGTCTGATGACTCTCCCTCAAAAGACTGCAGAGAGTTCATAAGTCAGATATTCAATATTTTATTCACAAATAGTCAAACATTCCATATCAATGGTTTTTGCTTCTTCAAAATGCTCAGATTATGGGGATCATTTTCTCAGGTGATAGAACTTGAACGCATTGTGAATTTCACAGTCAGAACATGTTGAGCAACAAGAGCTGCTAATAGCGGGAGTTATTCTCCCTGCAGGTAAGAAACACATCACTGACATTTGCCTCTAGTCATTAGCACAAGGTATTAATCCTGTTATAAGCCGGACCGGTTAGAAAAGTAAAGTGATGTCGATAGTTGGCTGTAAATTAGGCAATCGCACACAAGCTGTTGTTTCACTGAGTGAAGAATATAAAACATTTGGACTTCGCCTGGTATATTTTTCAGGCCAATGATCAACTGTAGGGTCCTTAATATTGTACTATTACAATGGCATTTTTATAAATAAAAGAATTTTGTCTGTTAGCAAACTCATTCAGGCTTTCAAAAGTAAATAAAGGATGTGTAGAAATGATGTGGAAGTGTTTACTATGCAGTGTGCTGGTAATCATTTATGGCTAAGTTTCCTCTTATGTTGGCACCTTAAGTGATTTTCCAGAAATTACAGTGTTGGACAAAGTTAGACAAAATCAGTTCAACAAGTTTCTGCCTCCATTTCTGACACAAACTTTCCTGATCTCAAACTACCACCCTGCTCTGCACTGGGCTCCGATAGTGAAAGGTGTTTATCGTGTAATGGTATCCACAGTGGAGCCACTGCAGGGCACTGATAGCAAGCTGCTGTTTTCAGATCAGTTCTGTTCCAGCAGTTATAATAGTTGCTGCTGCGATTAAAGATGGAGAGACAGTTTTGGACCTCTGTCTCACGTTCACAAGGGCAAGTTAGGACAAAACTCCATCATTAAAATAACAAATTTTACTGCATAATTGTGTGTGTGTGTATGTATATGTGTGTATATATATATATATATATATACACACACACACACATTAAGCAAGTTCAAGTTTCATGTAAATAAACAGATTTTCTGGTTATGTTGGACTTTCAAATAAGCTGGACATGTGAGGACTTCTCAGCTTTATATAGTAGGTGTGTATTATTTAATGAGGATGCCATGTCTTCAGTATTTACGCAACCATTTACTCAGTCCGTCTCTTGTTCTCCTACCCACATCTCTCAAAAAGAGTACCCTTTTCTGTCTGAGGTAAGAGAACCCAACAGAAAGGGGCAAACCAAAAATAAAATCCTGTTTCATCCTTGTATATTACTGAGAACGGGTTGTAGCTTTCAAGAGTGAAAGACAACACTGACCCCTACATACATGAAATGCAACTGCATCTCAGTAAAGGGTGATAGGGAGGACATGCCATTTCTGTCACACGTTTTGTAAACGTTTAAATTTTTTTCTCAGTTTCTAATATCAATTAAAATCTTACAGATGGTCTCTTTAATAACTGACTTACCAACATTACACTAAAAAAAAACGGGTAAATCAATATACATTTCAGACAGAAAGAAGCTGATTTTTGCTTGGGTGTAATGACCAAATGTAAAGGGAAAGAGCCACATTGCTCTGTAAATTACAAGATATTTCTTAAGGTCTAGCCAGGATTACAATTACAAGCACCCTTAACCCATACCAATTCAAACTTCAACAGGATATCATCTGCACTTATAATTGGAGAATGTCAAACATCTCCATCAACACTACATCTGAGCATATAAACATCTCAAGCCAGAGACCCCAACATCTCTTTTTCCCTCCTCATGTGCCGCTCAATTCATTGCGTCTAGCTGCAGCTAATCTGTCTTTTAGCAGTGTTGGCAGCAGTGGGCAAGCACACAAAAAGGCTGCTGGGTAGAAAACTGTGAAACTGTGGGGAGACAGTAGTGATTGACAGCTATAATTAGCCTGCTGAAGTTGTGCTGATGGAATAAGGCCAAGGGGAGTGGCTGGGGTGTTTGAAAAGCATATAGTACACATGGATACACTCAAACAAGACTTTTTATGCTAATAAGTATCAGAATATAAGGGCATAGAAGTGTTCAGTCATACAATAGATTCCCACTGTAATGTTTGACAAAAGGCAAATTCTTCAGTAAGCATGCAGTGTATAAATTGTTGAGTGCATAACATTTGTCAAGAAATCAGATTTGTTGAATATCAATAGAAATTGAAAGTCTTAATTGATAAATTTTGCAGTGACCATTAATCTGATTCTAGCTAAGCACTGATGAACATTCAACATTTAAGAACTCTTAGTAAAATCATTGGCATGATTTAAATAGGGTAAGAAGAAAAAAAAAAAAAAAGACAAGGCAATAATGGGCAAGCTTGACAGGATTTTGAAGCTACACAAGTCTTGATCATGTTAATGGAAGTTTTGTACCCTGTCTCCCTCCTTTTGGTATCTTTTATGTGTAATATCATGTCACTGTCAGTGTGGCCATAAAAGCGGAACAAGGAATAGAGGGGTGCAACTTGCTGTCAAACGGTCCGAAGAAATTGTGATTCCATCAGGCTGAAAGACCCCTCACCAGCTTTGTGAAAAGGTGTCATTTGCTTTAATTTGATTGTTTTTAGGTGGGCAATAATATAGCATTTATTTAGCCCACCTGCAGATCTTCCTGCCTGCCCACAGGCAAATATGCTGATGTACTTGCATACAAGTCCTTTTTAAACCATTCAGACTAGTAATTTAAGAGGCTGTGTTCATATAGTAGAGCTTAGTTGACCATTCCGCTCAGGTCTGCTCTTATATACCATCTAGTGTGGCCAAAATATAATAAATACAATTATGTTCAAATTCTAGCACAATATACCTAAACATAATCTGCACATAATTATCAACCATACTTGCACTAGCTGTTCATATTCTGCTCATATGTTATCTACCGTTACTTGCACAGGCTGTAAAAAAATAAAAAAATAAAAATTAAAAATGCATTGATTCTATAATACTAATTTATTTGTAAATACTGCACATTCTGTAAATATGCACTACTACTTTTTCCACTTCTGATTAGATGCCAACTGCATTTATTTTCTCTGTATCCTTACATGTGTAATGACAATAAAATGTAATCTAAACTAATCTAAATGGGGTAATCACTTTGATTTTGCAGTATGTCTGTTTAGTACCCAGAATCATAGTAGCCACATGTACCTGTAAAAATTCATAGGTATCATTTCACTGAAACTGAAATCAGCTATCAACACAAATGTCCCAGTCTCTAAAGATTTACTTTAGCATAATTTCATGGTTTTTTGCAATTGACTGACGACAAGTCCAGGGGGTGCTGGACCCTATCCCAGCTGTCATCGGGCGAGAGGCGGGGTACACCCTGAGTGCAGGATAAGTGGTAGGAGATGGATGTATTTGAGGTAAACTTTGTTATTTTGTTATGTCTGTTCAGTTCCTGCACAATTACCACAAATTTGTGTTATTCATTTTCCCTCCTTTGCTTTTTTGTTACTTATGTGTCCTGCTTAGATTCAGGTCTCAATTAACACCAGCGTTGACAGTGTTTTTTTTAATATTTAGTCTACACTGCAAAAACTAAAAGCAAAGAAACTGGTCCCTAAAAGGTCCATCCACAGCGCAACTTGGAAATGGCTTCAAAATATGTCAATATTTGACAATTATTGACCCTTAAGAGACCTTACTGGTTCATCAGAATTAGAAAGCAAAAAGACTGGAAAAATGCAACTGGCCTGCTTCTATCATGACCTGTTTGACAACAGACATAAGTTCAATCATAATATTGACTTTGTATAGTTAATGACCGCCATAGTGCTTTAAAATAGTGAATGAAGTTTGCTTTCTTACTCTTGAGATTTGAGGATCAACTTTGTGTAGCTTGTTTGGCTTAAATATTGGTGCTATTTGTCACCTGAATTGTTCATTAAAAAGTTATTTGCTGTCAAGAAGGCAGTAGGCTTATCATAAACTGAAGATTTGTGGCGTACATACAGTGGCGTCACACTTCTCAGACAAAATAGATACCTTCGTGGGCTTTTGCACTGACAGCTCATATTGAATATGGGTATAACCTATAACCTACTGGACTGTGATTACACACTTTTTTGAAACAAGGGTACAAAACAAACTATGTAGTCACCAGCATCTTCATAATATGGTTCTTGTACTATTTTTCAAATAAAGTCAGTTCTGGATGAGTGAATAAAAAAAATGTTGATTCTAGGTTAATTATTGGATAACATCAGCCATCCTTTCACTTCACATGCATATGATAAAGTGAGTACTAAATTAATGGGAAATTTTCTAGACATTTTTACTACACTACTTTTTCTAAAACTTGCCTGAACCAGTGTACTGTATGAAGGAACAATTTCTCTTCATCCATCAAAATGTCTCCCTCATGGATAAAGTCTCGTATCTCTCCATTCTGCCCTAAAAACAGGCAATAAGTCTTACATTGTGCAGCTTTAAACCCACTGTTTACCAGCGGGTTTAATGCAGCAAGCCCTTAATTGCATTCATTATCTAAAGCTCCAGGTCTGGGCCAAGGTTGTGGAAAAAGATGGGGGATTTCAGTTATCTCTTGTTTATTCAAAAATATATAAAATAACTGCCAGTTGTAGATAATAGGTAATGAGCACGTATTGTGAAAAATAAATAATGGAAAAGGAAAGGATTTTCTCTACACTTTTATCATACCCATTTTCCTTACAGAAAAGGAATAAGGATGTATAGGCCATCATAGCTTAAAACGTATTAAAAGTCTAGAATAAAATGGAAGTTTCTTTGAATGAAGGGAAACATAATGGAGTTCTTTCCATTCCCTGAGGTGACTTGGAAAATGGGGATATAATAGAAAAACAGCACATCAACATAGAAGGGAGATCTGAATCCCATAATGACTGTTATATCAGTTAACATTACATAGTTTGAAAGTGTCTAGTAAAAGTTATTTTGTGTATAGTTGTAGCATTTTGTACTTGCTGATTGTAAATTACAAATAAAATACAAGATCAAAAGATATGGGGAGAATTAATCTTTCCTGGATTGAAGGGGTACATTTTGTGCCTACACCAGCTGATTTGTCATGTTTTACTTGTCACAAGAGAAGACTCCAGAATCAGAGATCTTAAAGTGGTTAGCTTAGAAGAATTGCCTTTATCGGCATATACAGTTACACATGGAGCACAGCATCAATGACATGTGACCACTGCATTTAAATCATATGAACCATGAGCAGAAGGCAGCTAAGGAACAGCACCAGGGGAGTTAGGGGTTCAGTGTTTTGCTCAACAACACTTTGACAGAGGCAGGAATGTTAAGTTCCAAGGACAACTGCTCTAACCCTCTGCGCCATGCCGCCCCCAGAAACTGCTGTACTATCAGTTATTGCAGTTATTACAGAACCAATGACGACTACATCAGTAAAAGAAGAGGAAAGACTCCAAAATCCTCTCAACCAAAAATGTCCTATTGCTTTCAGTTTTATTGGTGATTATTTCATTCAGTCACCATCCAA
The DNA here is from genome assembly GCF_037954325.1 of Fistularia commersonii. NCBI lineage: Eukaryota > Metazoa > Chordata > Actinopteri > Syngnathiformes > Fistulariidae > Fistularia > Fistularia commersonii. Next base: position 8,619,690 of record NC_141302.1, read on the forward strand.
ACATTTTGCAGAAAGTACCCATTCTAATCTAACCAATTTCGATAGGGTCATCCACAGCTGGTTCTTTGGAACAAACCCTCAGGTAACTACAGTCAAAAGTGTACTTCAGCAGTCAAGAGAATGATCTACTAGGACTTGACTTGGTTCTGTCAACCACAGCATTGTATTGTAGTTTAAAATACCTCAGTTTAAAGAGAAATATTATAAGTCAACTGTGCAATGGGCTTTAAGAGTCATCATTATCAAAAGATCTGAGTGGCCCCTTCATTTTTTGGTATGTCAAAGCGAGGTTAAAAAGAATGAAAACTAGTTGAGGTAGTCTAAAAGATAGTCTTACCCACATTTTTATACAGTCATGAAGAACAGCTTTATTTTCCCTTCAGTGACATTTTAAAAAGCTTTTGGAAAAATTGTGATAGAAATGTTACCTCTACTGTAACACTTCATCAAGCACCAGCTGAGATCTGAAAAGGAATGCCAGGTTCAGAGGAAAATCATTTAACCTAACAGTTATGATGTGAGTCCGAACTAGGATAGAGCAAGCATTTTATAGATCAACAAAGGGAAAATCAGAATGCTTTATTGATCCCAAGGGGGCAATTGCTTTTTGTTGAAAGCAGCTCCTGCCTAGAAAAGAAATATGGAAAATATCAAAATAAAATGGTAAAGAATAATAATAAATAAATGAGTTAAAAGTACATAAAAATATATCCAATGTACATACATGTGTATTTACTAATACATGTATATGATTACATGTAGTATAAATCAGGGTTCTTGCACAGGTTCTTTCCTTTCTTGACTTATTTTCCTGTCCACTCTTCTTTTGCGGGTGGTACTATATGCTGTTTCTCCAGTGCATTGTGTTGTTTGCCACAGTGTTACCCAAACCAAAACTAAGGAAAGTGATAAAATACACCCAGGAGGAACTTCTCCAGCTGCGAAAAGGAGCCTGACTCCCCGCTGCACACATCCCAGAAGAGCTAGGGCGGAGCACCCGCTCCGGGGGATTAAAGCCTGCGTGAAGGTGAGAGAGCGGACCAAGATAGACAGGAGATGCAAGCCCTTCCTGCCCTTGGTCATCATGGGGAACGTGAGCTCGCCTGACAACAAATACGATGAACTGGCAGCCCTCGTTGACAGCCAGCATGTCTACCGGGAATGTAGCATGCTGTGCTTCACAAAGACCTGGCTACAGGTGAACGGCGCCATTTATCTGCCCGGTTTTACGCTGATAAACCAGGAGGAGGCAGAGTGGTGAGAGAAGGACGGCTTGCTGTCTACGGAAACAAGAAATGGTGCAACCCTGGTCATATCAGCATGAAAGTCTCTGTGTGCTTTCCGATGTGGCGCTCATGGCAGGACTATGCCCCTACTACCTCCCGCGTGAGGTTTCACGATCCATCCTGGTGCTCATCTACTGTCCTCCATCTGCAGCTGCAGATGGAGGACCAGAGAAGTCATTCACCAGGCGGTCGCGGACCTGCAGACGCACCACCCCAGCGCTCTCATCCTGATCTGTGGGGATTTCAACCATGTCCCCCTCACTCCCATTCTCCCCACCTTCAGCTAATATGTAGACTGAGAGAAAGTAAAACTCTGGACGTCCTGTATGCCAACGTGAGGGATGCATACAACTCTTCCCCTCTGCGCAACTCGGGCCATAACTTGGTATTCCTGGACACTGCCTACACACCAGTGGTGAAGCAGCCAGCACTAGCTATCTGAAGATCTGGTCCAAAGACACAGAGGAGGTATTGCGGGAGTGCTTTGATGTCATCGGCTGGAGCCTTTTCAAAAAGGACTTCGGTGACGACATTGAGGGCCTCTCCCGTTGCATCGCAACAGACTACATCAAATTCTGCAAGGAAATGTCATTTGAGAGGCTTATACTCTACTAACTAAAAGACCAGCTATCTGCTTCCCTGGCCCCTCTGCAGTTTGCGTACAGGCAGCACATGGGTGTGGAGTATGCAATCATCTTCCTCACTCATAGCGCCCTATCCCATCTGGAGGATACAGGAAGCACTGTGAGTCACCTTCTTTGACTTCTCCAGTGTCCAACCCGCCCTCCTCAAGGACAAGCTGCTGAGTATGCAAACTCACCCTGACATCATTGCCTGGATCATGCCTGGACTACCTCACCGGACGGCTGTAGTATGTCAGGCCGGATGACTGTTTCTGAGGCCGTTGCATGCAGCATAAGAGTGCCCCAGGGTATTGCACCGTCCCAACTCCTCTTCACCCTCTTCACCTCCGACTTCCAGTACAACTCCGCTTCCTGCCACCTCTAAAACTTCTCCAATGACTCTTCCATCGTTGGATGCATCACCTATGATGAAAAGGAGGATTAAAGCGGTCTGATCACGAGTTTTGTTGAGTGGAGCAACCAGAGCCACCTCCGACTCACATCTCCAAAACCAAGGAGGTGGGTGTGGATTTCCGGAGGAACTGGAGGAGACAGACATCAATCACCATCCAGGGTAAAAAGGTTAAGATAGTAGACTCCTACAAGAGCCTTGGGGTCCACATTAACAATAAATTAGACAATAAACTAGGTCACACAACACTGATGCACCCTACAAGTGTCAGAGCAGGATGTTCTTCCTGATGAGACAAGGTCATTTAGCTACTCAAGACTTTCTACCAGTCTAGGGTAGCGAGTGCACTCTTCTTTGCTATAGTGTGCTGGTGGGGCGGTGCCAGGACTGGTGAGGTCAACAGACTCAACAAGCTAGTGTTGTGAAAGCCCACTCGGGGGTGGGACTGAACCTGGACCATCTTCAATTAGTGGCAGTGGGGAGGGTGAAGGACAAACTGGGAGCTATCCTGGACAATCTTTCCCACCCCCTGCACAACAACCTGTGGCTGATGGGCAGCTCTTTCAGCCAACGGTTCATCCCAACCCGGTGCAGAACTGAAGGCTTTAGATCAGGGGTCGGAAACCTTTTTGACTGGGAGAGCCATAGAAGCCAAATATACCTAAATATAGTTCATCGAGAGCCATATAGTATTTTTAACATATAATTAAACATGTCTTACTTTTAATGCGACCTCTGGTGCTGCATGGATTTGTTTGAAGTGCCGCTTTATATTTGACTGTTTCATCGATGCAATTTTATCATAGCATAGTAGACATACCGCAGATCCAAAGGCAAATTCCTCTGTCCACACAGCTTGGAATGCACGGAAATCCTGGTCTTTTTTTTTTTTCTTTTCCGTTACGAGGGTTGGCTATCTGAGAAAATTAATTTCTTCTCATTTACAATGACCGGGACATGCTCGGAAGCCAATGGCTCCCAACCCGGCTTGCAGGTGATCCGTGAAATTTATGTTCAAAACTAATTTCTGTTTACCTTAAAAATGACACAGTATTATGAAGAAATATCACATTTTAAAATCAGTTCAAAACTGAGTTTTTCTTTTTCAACTCAAAATTGTCTGGGAGCCATATGCCGTCATCAGAAGAGTCATATATGGCTCGCAAGCCATAGCTTCCCGACCACTGCTTTAGATGCTCCTTTGTGGCCACGGCCATCAGACTGTATAACAGCAGTCTGGATGACACAACTCTGACCAGCATGAGGTGCATCTCCCCACTAAAGAGAAAAATCAAGAAAGAAATGACATGCCCTGTTAATCCTATGGCCTTAAAGCATCAGAATCTCTGCCTGGGCAGATTCCATATTTCTCCTCAGCATCATTATAATAACTATAGTTTTTAAACAATGGTGGTTATTGTGGAGTTTTGAAGTTAAATTTTGGTATGACATAAGCACCTCGAAGGTCACGTTCAACACCGATATTGCACCAGCAACCCAAGTGACATTTAAATTCTTCCTGTTGTGCTAATCCCACAAAACTCTGACAGACTACAATTATGTCATCACTTAGCACAACCAAAGTTGGATAAAAAGATATAAATAAAAGGGAAAGATGGTTAAACAATCAATAGTTCCAATAGGTCTTACATCACTATTTGCATCATGTGACTTAGTCACTAAACGGTTTCAATAATTAACACAAAATTTGGATAGTTGCTAAAACACTGTTGGGAGCACTAGGTAAAGTATTTACAATTATAGAAAGCTTTCCTCTCAAACAATCATTCCCTCAGTTTAGGGAGGTAGCAATTAGCAATTGGAGGTTAAACATGCAGCCACAGTATGTGGTTCAATGCATACATGAGTCCAGCAATGATTGCATAGAATTTCTTCACCAGGGTTCTGTGTTGATTCAAATAAGTGACAATAGTAAAAGGTGAAAGTCTTTGGCCAAAAATGTATGATCCAAGCCTCAGGTTGATCAGCCGAATTAAATCCTGTACAACAATTGCAAAATAAAAAATAAAAAAAAAAGTATAGACCTAAGTTGTATGCTTTAAAACCCAAGGGGTTTTAAATTATTAATGTTCATAATGATTCAAAAAGGATTGAATACACTAAATTTCAGTGATCAAAAATATTGCTTTATTATTTAATAAAAAATCCAATAATTAATAGAATACTGTTCCGATAGGTCTTGAAATTACACAATTTTCATTTACCAAGTTTGTCAAAATATTGGCACATGTTTTTTTGAGAGGGGAATATTTATTTGTAGAGAACTGTTACAGAACCGGTTTATATTCTCATAATTATTGGCATGCTCTTAACATATGTGCTAACCTATGACAAATAGCATTAAAAGCCTAATGTAGGCAAGCATGTGCTAGATCTTAGCCAATAAGTTGTAAACTTTCAATCACATTGACTTACATATGCACAGGCAGATGGAACGGACAGTTGATCCAGATTTATTTATTGGCATGTCGGCAGCATGTTGGACCAACCGAATACACCAAGTGCCAAATCATAATCATCTGATTAATGACAGCTGCTTCAACAAGGACTCATGGGGAATATAGAGAACAATTATAATGTCTACTTAACCTACAAAGTCTTAACCTACTGCAAACTAGAGCATATTTGTATGATCAAAGCATTTTTACAAGATCACAGATCACAAACTAGAATTTCCATGATGGGCTAGTGCTGACTATTACTGAGTTATATGAACTCCCAATTAGTGATACTATAACAATAAAGTTGCTATCTCATCACCAAGTTACAAATTGTGAGATATGAATCCCATCAGTAATCTATCAATTTTATATCTAGCAGTCAAAGATCGAAAGCCACCAGAAGAGACTTTCCACACAAACTCCCCCTCTATCTGTCAGCCTCACCACAATACACATATGGCATGTTGATGCTTCAAAACTCCTCACACATCCTACAGACTGCTGGTCTTGAAAAGAAAAAAAATATGTATCAGAACAATTGGAACAATACCTTAAATTCTCAGCCTAAAACTTAAGTTTGACCTACAATGATTTTAATGGGATTCTTAATTCCATAATGACGTCATTGTTGAGCAGGAATGCACTTCACTGTCTCTAATTTAATAACACGAGTAAGCACATAAAGTGTGTCAAATTTTTATTTGTTTCCCTTTTTGTTTAGGGAGGAGGTTTGAGCATCCTGTCCCAACTGTGATGTGCTGAGATTTAGGGTGTATGAATTTAAAAGAATTTAAAAGAATTAAAAAGAATTAAAAAGAAATTTAAGAAGAATTTGGGAGAAGAAGAAATCCTGCGCGCGCTCACACACACAAGATATGTACCAAACTTTGCTATCATATATGAACCCGAGCAGTAGGCAGCCACCGAGTCAAAAGGGGTACAGTTCGTGGTTTGGCATCTTACTTAACCACTTCAACAGGATAGGAGGAGCTCTGACATTGAACAAGAAACCAGGTTCCAAGATGACCACAATTGCCACTTGAGTCAAACTACCCCAAATGAGGGATTACGTAGTACATGGATGATTAGCATGGAGAGTATAATCCAAAGTGGTTGATTTTTTCCCCCCTTGAGAGGAGCAAGAAAAATGACATTGTTTTCAGTAATAGTGTTGCCACCTTACTGAATTTACAACCGTTTTAAGATGGCAGCAAGGCAAGTAGAATGAAGGGAGAGGATTTTTATCTGCGAGGAAGAATGACAGTTCCATTACCTGAGAATTGCAGCTGCAGCCTCCTATCCACCAACTACAGTCCCACCCCCACCCCAAAGAGTTCTTATCAATACTGAAGGTGGCCCATTTTTAACAATAATCACTGAGGGCTCTCAATTACCTCCATAAAATCCAATCAGGATTTGATCCCTGATCATAATTTGGGACATCTTTTGACTGCACTCATCTAGAGCCACATCAAACCAATAATAATTCTGAGTACATTAATTTGATTTTTTTCATAATTATTTGTTGTCACACCAGTTAAGCTAAGTAACAAATTGCAAATAAGGAAGCACTCAAACAGTTTAAGGAGGTATGGTGTCAGTACTCACACAGAGCCAGGTCTGTTATAAATGATGTAACTATCAACTTCGATCCCTCAGCATGTTACATCACACACGCACGCACGCATCTATGTTTTTTGAGAAATCACGCATTTTACAAATATATGTTTGTCATTTTTTTTTGAGGAAAACAATGGATGTAAAAAAATAAATAAATAAAAAAAAACAGCAGGATATACAGTTATCTCAGCATTTGTAAATGTCGGGAATGAGAGAGAAGACAATTCTACAGAGGTGTGGACAGCAAGGTTGACAACCTCGAAAAATCAAGACTTCTAAAGAAAGAACAACATCAAGCAAAACTGAAGTATACTTTGTACAATCTGAAGAAAAAATATGAATAATTTTGACCATGGTAGCATCTGGGCTCTTAAGAATTGTGTTTCTGTATACAAACTGAAACAAGGCTGTTTTGATAAGCTGTGTTTAATAAGTCCTTGCTCTGATACAGTATTCGAGAAAAACTTTTGAAAAATTACATTTGCAAAGGGGGGCTACCTATTCTGGACTCATCTCTATAACACACACATGCTTGAAGGACCAGATAAGTTTGATAGAATTCAATTATGTTTTGCAGGATGTGTTTATAAGTGAATACGAACTGTATAGAAGGTTACTGAAGATTTGTTCTAATATGGTCAAATATGATATGTAATTCTGGAAACAAATCAGCACTCATCCAAAATTCCAGTAGGCGAAAAAATTAAGTTAATGGAAAAAAAATAAATTATGAAAGTAGGCAACACAACAATTGATTATTTGCAACAAGAAAAAGCAGTTGGATTAGCAAAACACTGTATTAGAATCGCAAACACACAGAGTTTAACATTTTCAGCAAAAAGTGTTAAAGGCCCCGCAAAGTAAATTGTCATGGACTATTTATTTTTTCATTTCTCTGCACTGCATGTAAAATAGGTTTTGTTCTTGGGGATTTTTTCCCCTCATCTATTGATCTGCATAAATGGTGATATATAAAGTATTTTGGTAGTTCATTTTTACAGTTTTCAGAGGTTTGTAACAGATTCAAATCAGGAATAAAGTTAATCTTGAGCAACAGAGTGAAAATAATGTCTACAGTTAAGACATCTAATGATAATAATCGGTATTTCACAGCTGTATGACTACATGCCCAAGAGCTAGTGGATTTAAAGTTTAATATCTATAAATAATTAAAAGCGCTGGGAAAAGACCATTTAGCTGGTCAATAACGATAAAAGGAAATTGCCATGTTAAATATTAAAAAAATCCAATAGGCTTAACACAGACCCATTTTAAGGGTATTAAATTAAGCCAATTAACTTTTTGGTCAACAAGGTTATAAGCAATCAGACTTACAAATAATAGAGGACCCCTCGGAGTATTCCCGACAATGAGTCACCTACCCTAACAAACAGTATCTACTTAACCATGATTTTGTTAAAAAGGGGTTTGTATGAGTTCAAGAGAATGTCTGTAATATTAACAGAATTACAAATCCAGGAAGAGGAAGAACATGAAAACAATGCCATTGATTTCCAAAGTCTCAAACCAGAACGGCCAAACACGTAACAGTCAACCAAATCTGAACAAACCCCGCGCACACACGCACGTACCCACACCAACCCAAAAATATTCCATCAACAGGCAAAGGCAGAAAAACTGAGGTCCAACAAATTCGAAAAGGCCTTAAATCTTGTGGCTACCCTAAATGGGCCTTTGCCAACAGAGAAACCTCCACACCAGATAATAGAACAGGAGATGGACAGGAACTAACGTAGAGAAATTGTCATACCATACGTTGCTGGTACTTCAGAGAAACAAAGAAAGGTTTTCAAACCACATCAAATAACGATACACTCCAAACCCCACAGTACCCTGAAGCAAAGACTAGTGCACCCAAAGTGTGCAACATCCAGACATAAAACAGAGAATGCAGTCACCTGCAATTGGGATTGCAATAACATCTACAATCGGGAGACAAAACATCTTCTGCACAGTCGAATGACCCAACACAAGACCCACCACTTCAGGACAGGACTCTGCAGTCCAACTACACCTAAAGGACGACAGCCACTCCTTCAGAGACCGTAATGTCCATATACTGGCCAGAAAGAGGAGTCAAAGAAGCAATCTTTTTCAAAATGTTTGTTCAAACATTAACTTGGGTAAGTCTCCAGATGTTTTACCCCCCCTCCCCCATGACACCCCCATTAGCACAGCAAACCCATTCAACCCAGTTTCCATCCAACAACTCTCATTAATATGACAAGTCTGTGAAATTTAGACCAGTTACCAACCCTGGTAGTTATATATAGGAAACTCCCCAAAGTCCATTCAAATTGAAGAAGCCTCTTGGATGAGAGGTGAAGCGGTTTCAAGGGAATAAATTCAAGTCCAGTTGGCACAAGAACATTTCAACAAGGACCAAGACCAAAGAATTATGCCAACTTGAAAATCCAGATGACCAGTGTAGTCAGCCCAGTGAACAACAGAAACGAAGATGTAATTCTACATGAAAAGGACTAATCACGTACTCAGCCGTATCTTGTACTGGCTCACAGCAAATCCCAGCCAACTTCAGTCTACTTCTGCCCTTTTGACAGCGAGGGAAAATGGGTTGAAGTTGGGCCATCAGCCAGCCAGTGATTGATGGGTTTGGGCATGTTGGGTGTTGGGCCTTTAAGACAGCATGCTTTGTAATAAATGTCTGTACTTCAGGTTTTAAAGTATTATTTTCTCATAATAAAAATGTCTATCATCGAAGAAAGAGTAACCTTGTCAGTCTGCCAAGTCAGTGATGAGCAAGGGGTGAAGAGTGAGATCTGCAACCCCACAAATCAATCACGCATAAACAATACGACAAGATGAACTTGCGGACGATAACAGTTCTTAGAGAACATTGCAACATAAAAATGTATAATGAATGCTGAGAAGCCATGCCAGTTATAGTGTCACGCTAATAAAAGACATCAGAAATCAAATGGAAAGCTGACTTGGGGAAAGAGGGATTATAGCTAATTTTATTCTTCCAAATGGTAAATGGACAGGGGAGCTTTTGAAGGCTAGCATAATACAGATTAAAAATTAAAATTTTTGAAGATCACCAAATTAAAGTAATTGCTTTTAATAACAAGAAATTTCACCTTATTTGTCCTGACTTTCAAGTATGACTAAACTAAGCCTTATTTGCTGCTAGACACACCCATTCCCAATTAAAGGAAAAATCTTTTTGTGGACTGAAGGCGCTTTGATTTTTCAAAACAAGATGGAATTCTGAAGAAATAAGTTTGGTGATATACAAACAGTATGTTGTAATATGACACTATTGAAATTATGTTTCAATAAATAAAATGTTATAATCATTTTTTGGGGGGGATTTTGAGCAGCAGTGTAAAGAAATGACTTTCAGGAAATACTGAGAAAATGGGGGATAAAAGAGTAGATAGCAGAAAGAGACAGCATCCCTGTGAAAGGAAATGCTCACCCTCCTCACCCCATTAACTCCAATACACTCACTGATGATACATTAAAATCTATTTATGCTATGTGGTAAGAGTGAAGACAATACACCCAAAAACATTCAAACATTACCATTTGTAAATACCACCCACTATCACTTAAGCTGAAGTTTCAGGGAGACTGATCAAACATCTTGAAAATTAGCAAAAATTCTAATTTGAATAGACATAGACCATTTTTAAACTGTTACAATATATATCATGTTTGATATCAAAAATACCAGAGATTCAAGTGTGAAACTGAAAAATATTCACACAGTAAATTAAAATGCCGTTAGGTCATTCATAAAATCACCAAAGCACAATACCCAAAAGCTTTCTATCCATGAGATATGAGAATAAATATTATCAGTGAGGATATTACGTATATGATGTATTGATCTTAATTGTATTATTTCCTCATTTTCAGAAAGCTATAATTCTGGATCAATAGGCTCCCTGGAGAAAATACACTCCTTGATGCTAGCTCATGACTGATTTGAGAACTCCTTCATATCTAATATTTATAATGCTTTAGTTAAAAAAATAAATAAATAATTTAACTGCTGAAGTGCCACACTACAAAATGCCTAGGAGAGCATACAGGACAATGAATTACAAGCCCGACTACGCTTGTTTCTTCAATTCCATCAACAAATTCATTAGTTTGTAGAACATAGAGATCTGATTTTTTCCATCCCCTGTCTAGCCTCACCCCATAGTCTACCTTTCAGATCACAAATGGTTATCATAGCTATCAAAGTTGAAGAAAAAAACAACTCAAAATTATCTGACTGCTATAAATTGTGCAAGTTAACATACAAAGCCTTAGTTACTGTATTTGCTTGAACTAGCACATTTTTTACGCTATGTGCTATAGTCAGTTCAACAGTACACATCTTCAAAATGTTTAAGAACCCTCCAATGTGACTACCTGATGGCTTAAAGAGATAGGGAAGTCCAAACGAGTGTTTCTCAAAGTTGAGACAGTGCGTGATGTGACTGTGTCAAAAGTCCATTTATCTTGCCAAACAAGGTGGCAGAGGCTGGACAGGATTAAAGAACTAGGTCTTTGGCTGACTCTCACCTTCAGCACTCAACTCAGAATGAGAGTGCTCCATCATGCAACCCCCGCTGTGACACTGGCAGGGCAACTGGGTGGAAAGAGCAATGGGGTGTCGTGCTCTCCACGAGCACCTTCATGGAGCACCCAGGCCTGCTTCGGTTTCACCTCACGCAACAACTGCGCAGGAACAAAAGGACTCACCTTGGTGGCAACTTATAATCAAAGCCAATGCATTTTTTTCAGCATATCAATTTTCCTTCAGTACACTGAAGCATAGTCACAACACAGTCCAGGTTTCAAGAATGCAGTGAAATGAAATTCATTATGATTGTACATCAAAAGACAAATGGGAAAAAATTTCCCCACATTATACAACAGGTTACTGGTTTACAAAGCAAACCCACCCATTTGACTTCCACTCTAAGGGGAAAATGCTTCCCATTGTTTGCAACACATTCATTTCAATTAGAAGTGGTGGACATTGTAAGGGGACAACATGCATTTTAATTTAATATAATTACTGAAAAGTAGGACTATCCATAACTGTCACTTTTAAATCATGCAGGTCCTTTACAAAAGCAGCAAAATAAGAGTCTCAATAGGTATGACAAATCACACCCATTGAACAATATAAATGCATGCTGTAGATTTTTGACAAGAATTTGCATTACATAGATGAGATGACTGAGTAAAAGAAAGTAGATTGTGAGAGCCTTAATATTTTAAACTCAGTAAATGTATGGAAGAATATGTATCTGGAATGCACAGCATGTATTGTTCACATTTGCCCCCAAAAAGTCATGCTGAAAATCCAAGGCAAATTTTCATTTTACGGCCCGTCAGCTCTGTGATACAGAGCAAATGAATGCAGCAGAAAACAAATCTATCAAGTCCTACATCAAATAACCATGCTCTCACTTGCTGTGACTTCAGGACACAGACATAGCAGAAGAGAAAGATAAAATGTTCAACTGGTGAGGGGGGGGTGAACACTATGAAACATTGACAATTCGACCCGAGGAATGTACCTTGATTAATACACCTTCAGTGTTTTATTTGGTCAATTATATAGATACAGAATATAAGCTTTGGCCAGACATTAATCCAATGGAAAAGTCCCTTCACGTGGCTTGACAACATGTGTCTAGCAAATGCTAACTAACAAATGGAAGAGTGGTTTCGTTGCTCATTTAAAATGTGTAATAAAATGTAATTCAATTCACGTCAACGGCAACATCCTCATTAACAAAAAATGCATACACCTACATTGGAGACTCCCAAATTTTAATTTAAACAAGGGAGAAGCATAGTGTTGCAGTGGTTAACACTTCCGCCTCACAGCAAGGAGGACTCTGATTCAATTTCATTTTCTGTGTGGAGTCTGCTTGTTTTCTGTGTGTTGTTTGCATGTTTACTTAAGATTCTTTGGATTCCTCCCCAAAGTCCAAAAACATGCAGAAGGTTAATTAAGAAAATTGCCCTAATGAGTAAATGAGAGAGAGAATGGTTGTTTGTCTCTACATGTAGCCACGTGATTGGACACCGATCCAGGGTGTATTAACCCCTCTCACCCAATAATAGCTGGGGTAGGCACCAGCATCCCCTGCAACTAAGTGTAGGATAAGCAGCATATAATGGATGGATGTGTGTATATATATATAAAAAAAAAAAGTAGAAAAAAATTTAAAAAAGGGGGGGGGCTTGCCCTTTTGCCCTTTCAGATGAAGGATTGTGACCTGCTCAGCAGGGATTCAGCAACTGGATATCAGCATAAATGCTTCAGGACCAGACAGACGGACTGAAAATTACATTCATCTGACCAGACAAATTAATTAGTTTTTTTGCTTGTTTTTTCTTAAACTAACAACCTTGCTGTCAACCTACATTTCTAAAGGATGAGAATTATATGAAATTCCTGGTTCACTTTACAATTAAAAAAAAAAAAACCCTCAGTATTTTCAGATGCAGAATGACAGTAAAAAGAAAAAATAGTAAGGGGTCATAATGGCATTTATGCGTATTGCTTATTATTAATAAAGCTATATATGGTTCTCTTTGGGGAGTGACCAGAGTAAGAAATGAGTCCATCAATGGAACAGCACAGTGAATATATTGGTAAACGGATGCAGGAATTGGAGCTGCCAGGCCGGAGGTCTAGAGGAAGACCAAGGAGAAGATTTATGGACGTAGTGAGAGAGGATATGAGGGTAGTTCGTGTGAGAGAGGAGGATACAGAGAATAGGGTTAGATGGAGAGGGTTGATTCGCTGTGGTGACCCCTGAAGGGGAAAGCCGAAAGGAGAAGATGATATCGATCGATTTTTCTCACGCACACACGCATGCACCTTATCATGGAAAATGTCTTGAAAACTACAGCGTTGTGAAATAATCGTTGTTACAGTAGTCCATAAACTTTTAATGTTCCTGAATGTGTTGTAACATCAAGACAGATTAAACAAGAGGTCAAAACAAAAGCCATAAATTCCTGCTGAATTTTCTATCTCTACCATTCTCCAAAAGGCCATCAGAAACCTATGTTTCAAATCAAGGAGAAAAACAGAAGGTCTCTCTCCAACTTTGATATTGAAAGACTGCAGAAGTAAGCACATGCTATATAGGCAGTATCACTTTAGTTCAGTGATTCTTGTGAAGCATAATGGTAGGATGAAAATGTCAATTTCATGCCATACAGACTTTGATTAAAGAGTTTAATGGATACCTGTCTGGAACATGACAGGTTAATCAGTGTCTTTCACCAAGCTTTTTGTCCATGTCTACTTGAGCATTCCAAGCTTTCAAATGGAATGGCAAAAAGACACGCACAAGATGGGGTATGAGACCATTAATTAGAGCCACACTTTTGAGTCAATGTGTCTACCTCAGTGCTTCAGCTAAATGCATGCTGCAAATTAGTGTTCTTGAGAATGCTCCAAAGCACTCACATTGAACGTGATCCTCCGGGAAAAATAACGAAACTGGACAATTAATAAGCTGACATTTGCTAATTCCAACATAAAAGTAAAGTCATATGTCGAATACAGTGTATATAGAAAAGAAACCCAAGCCATCCAAAATGCGGTTTCTAAATCTTACAGTATGTCTAAAGAATTCTTTGTCAGCATTCATAAGGAGTCTGAAAAAAATTGGTCCCCTCTTCATGTGAATTTTGATTTTTCAGCAACACATCGAATTGACGGTATTGAAAAAATTAATGTGCTTCTGGATAACTTTCAAAACGCTCTGAGTACAGTTAGGGGAGGGTGGTGCAATCAGTCATCAGAGGCCATAAATTTCATTGCAGTGAAGAGAATGCTGCATTTGTGCTGACACTAAAATAGTTTGACAGAGCTATGCCTGGCTTTACAGTTGTCCCCCCCCCCCCACTGAATTTTTCCATTAGGGAAATATCTACTTAAGTCTATACCTCCACCGTGGTACTGAATGTGTATGTAGGTACTGCGCCTGTTTATGGATTTTAAAAGTATGCCTCCAGTAAATCACAACCATTACAGAAGAGGAAGTGGATTATATGTGAGGTCATTCCAAGTTAGAAATGCCATGGAAAATGTTTAACAATCCATAACTCATTGTGCTGCAGGGATATGTTACTTAGGCAATCTGAGCAAGGAATTGCAATTTGAGAGGGGGAGGGAGAGTGTTATCAGAACTTTTAAGTGGGCTCATGTAGTAAAAAAAATACCTACCGCCAAAACAAGCATTTCAAAGTTAAAAAAAAATAAATAAAAAATGCTTCTCGATGAGGCACAAGCAGTCACCTGACTGATTACTGAAATTAGTTCCCTCAGATAGTGGCTTTTTCTTCTGACATTATAGGTTATAGGTCTCTATTTTGTTAACACTTGTTCAGAAGGTAATTTGTTGAAATATTCACTGAGAACATGTGTATAATGTAAACAACTCTAAAGGGTAAGAACAAATATTGAACTTTTGACTTTATTTTCCACTCACATATTCCTGACAAGCAAAATTTGTCTCTATTAGCACCATCATTGTTTGCAAGGTTTCATTTCTATATTTCAGTGCATGAACTAATCCCAGATATGGAAGACTAGTACTACAAAATTAGAAAATTCATATTTTTCAAGCGATCAGCAGGAGCCCAACTGCACTGCACCTTGAAAGCATGTATTTATTAGTGTGTACTACTTAACTACTTATTCATTCACTAAATGACTGTCAAGTCAAAAAAGAACACCGGCATTGCTTTGATAGTGAAGGAACATTAAAATGTGAATTTATTGAAAGATTTATTTCAAAACCTCTCTTACATAAATCAGCCAACATTTAATTAACTACAGTCAATCACTGTAGCCAGATAGACACTGGTATAAATTTAAAATTGTACAAAACTGAGAAGCTTAACTAAAACAAAAAAAAAATAGGACCCAAAGGGTATGACTGACAACCCTAACAATGATTCTCCCCACACCTTTTGAGACTTTTGAGCCATATATGTACAATTCCCTCTCCTTTGTCATTCATTCTTTGGTCGATGAGTTTTCTCAGCACGATAAAAGGAATAACTGAATCTTTAACTATGTCTCTTTATATTCTTAATACCACACAGACCATTTGATTTCAAGTTCTGCAGCTTTTCTTCTTTACAAACAGTTGATTTCCTTATTTTCCCCACAAATCTGAGATTAAGCACAAGCCAAAGAACAACTCTACAGGCACTCACAATGACAGTGAAGCAATTTTGTTGAGAAAGAAAAGTGTGACTGGGAGGTCCCCATCTCCAGCAGGGTGCCACTCAAATAAACCTGAGCCTGACAGCTTCAAATACTCTGTGTGACCATGTACTGCATGTTCTTTTGCTCTTCTTACTTCCCATCAACGAACGTACTCCCCTCCTGCTTCAGCATATTTCACATCTGAGGGGAAAAGAAATAAGCAATGGTATTCCTTTATTATTTGCCAGAAAGCCTACTAGTCAAGTTCTGACACTTGCATAATGAAAACTAGATGTACATACACCCGTCCCAGAAGAGAGCCATATTAATTGATCTGCAGCAAAAGCACAGAGAGCCTGAGATACTCATAAGACACAAAGAATGGTGGATGACAGATCTCACAGTAAATGTTGATTCATTCATAATCATATTTTCTGAATCTGAAAATCCCCTCCACAGTCTTCTAAAGAATACCGACAAAACAGGATTATCTTTTCTTGTCCTTAGGTGGAAAATGCTGATGCTTGTGTACATAAATATAGAAACAATAACAGATGGGTCAACATAGATTCACTCTGGATGGCAAAAAAATAAAGGATAATTAATTTGGAAAACTCTGGGCTTGAATGTGATTGTGACTTTGATCAATGATTGAGGAAACTCATTACCTGCATCGGCCAGTACATGAGACAGACTCTAATAGTGTGCCAGTTTGTAATTCTGGGCCATAATTGACAGCTGGATGAAGCAGGTGTGCCCACTGACACAGTAGCCCACTGAGAGAGACAAAGGGGAAAGTGACAAAGATCACAAGATGGAATGAGGAAAAAGCAGTGACAAGGAGTAAGTAAAATGAAAGGGATTGTCTTAAAGATACCACATCCCTTACAGATGGAAAACAGGATTGGGGGGGACAAACACAAAAGTATTTGAAGAAACAGGGAAATGTGAAGAGGGCAACCTTGTAATATTTTGGAATCCCTCCAAGGGTCTAGTGCTACATATTTCTAAAAGTTCAAACTTGAAGAAGTTTAACATGTTTGAAAATATCTAAATACATTAGATTTTTAGAATGGTTTCTCTCACTGACAGTTTAACGCAATGTTGCCATGACACTATGTTATCAAACAAGAGTAAAATATACATGAAATATAAATATACTTTATAAAATTATAAAGCCATAAAGTTTGATTATCACAGTTGGACTTCAATATCATTGTAGCTTCTACTTTCCCTAAGCTATAAAATGTACATGCACATTCTGTGCAGAGTCAGACTGCAGGATACAAAAAACATTTTTATGATTTTCATTACATCTCTTAAGTGTATTTTAAAGAAAAGTTATTTACTTGCTTGAAGTAAACACCAATATAGAGAAGCTTATGTAGGCTTCATGCCATCTTCTGGCAAGCCGTCACAGGACAGGGGCAAAAATGTTGAACTCAATCAAGCACACTATAATTCCATGCAGTGTACTAGTGGGGCTGACACCATCTTCTAATGGCTGCTGGTAATCAAGCACCATGATTAAGCACTTGGAAAAATGGGCACACATTGAAAATCCTTTTGGAGCTGTCCTTTTCCATAAAGCTAAGTACACTCGTGACAGCGGGTATGTGGGTGCTTCATTAGTTTTTACATCAAGTTGCCTGAATTTGCTGTAAGTTTTTCTGATTTGCATTAAGTGAAAAGGCCTCCAAAGAGTCCTTGACTGTAGCTGTTTGAGGTCTGTTTGTGGGAATTGTGGTGCAGAGAAAACCATAGAGTTTTTCGAATTTCGATCAGACCAAGACAAATAACTTTTTTTTAGTAGAAGTACCTTAAGTTATTGAATTTAATATTTAAAAATTGGAGGGGTGGCATCCTAATCTTGTGGCATCCTACTTGAAATTCTGTAATTAGAATTTCATTTGCATTAAATCTTCTCCATGTTTGCTTCTGTAGTTGCAGCAGAACATGAAGTACAACTTCCCTCTGAAAACACTGCTGATAGGTCATGGTCAGTACAGTAAGGGGTCTGATCCTCTCAGAATGCAGGCTGATTGTAGGTTAATTATAATATCAATGCTGCCAGTGGATTCCTAAGAGCAGCTCGAGGCCAGACGGTGGATGACATTCTCCACATGGTGAGGTACGTTAGGTATCCAGACAGATGCTTCAGTCACACAGACTCATTAGTAAGGACCACCAAGGATCTGACCAGTAACCAAAACTGTGACCACAGCCATATGTATTCTAAAACCATCAGGAACAAGTTTAAAGAGCATGATAAAATTTAACATTGATGTTCAATGATCTGTCCCAAAATAAGAAAGTGGAGAGTGAAATACAAGCGCACAACTTCATGAAAAGTTGAAAAGACAAAATAAATGTGACAGGGAGGTCTACTTATTTCTGTATTAATCATTTTCAAATCTTATGATAACACCTGGACTTCTAGTTTCTTAAAGACAGTTCACCAAGTCACTGGGGAGAAAAAAAAAGTAAAATGCTAAACCTATTAAGAAACTTTACAACTGGTTTTGTTTGGATTTTTGGGGCTGATTGCAGTACAAGAAACAGTAAGCAAATGTAAATCAAACTTTTTACAGCCGACATTCTACCTTGCCTATGCAGGACAACCGCATTTGCAAATATCAATGGCTTCATTCTGTTGTCCGCCCTGGATAAGCCTTAACAGCCAGTGACCCACGAGCTGGGCCTTGCTCAGGAGTGCAGTCAGACCAATTTTTTTTTTTTAATGTTTGTTGGGTTTGTTTTTGAAGTGTCACGAAAAGGACTTATGACCATACAGTATTCTATAATTTCTCAATGAATCAAAAACTTGATTGTATAGTGTTTTGGCTAGGGGCAAAAGCAAAGTACATCTTTCCCTGTCAATAAGCTCTTCTCCTTCTGGCCTAAACACTAAGACGTGTGTCCTGACTGCACCATCACTGCAATTGAACCAGAAAAAAGTACTTGAGGGAAGGTTGTGGAGATTATCAACTATGTAATTCTTTAACGATGATGTGCTTTTGATAGAATAACAATGTGTCACATTATTGTGGCCAACATTATTTCTCCACCACTCATGCAAAATACACATTTGCTGGAAACTTTGCAAACAGCATGTGTTGTGGTATTTCAACCTTTGACAGAACGTGACAACTCTGCAGCACTTTTCTCTCTGTTCATTCATGAACACAGAATATCAAATAGACAAATCAAAATGAATTGCCATAAAATCTATTCCAAAATCATACCACAGTGTAACCATTTATGTAGGTAATACTCCTGGCAAAAAGATTTGTTTAATTACCTTTCTTTTTCAGCTTTGCTCATCTTTGGTTGGATATAGTCTTGATACACTGCCTTTTTAAAATGTAGGGAAGCAAGTAGAATGCCACTTTAACAGTGTTTTACATCTTCTAGTCTGTTTACCCTTTTCATCATAATGAGACTTGAAATGCATAAATGGCTCTCAAAACAATCTACTGGCAATGATTTACTTAATATTGTTTTGAGGGAGCTTGGATGAAAAAAAAAAAGAAATGCACAAGAAACAATTTGTAGGGACTGCTCCATATTAAAGACATTTCCCACAAATTCATTAATTTTCCTTCTCTACTATGGATTCAATGAAACTCATCTCTCACGCCAAAAAAATGCGTTGGCAGATGCCTGACAAATGTTCTGATATCTATCAAACTATTATTCCTATTTCCTTGGCTTGTTTTGTTTTTTCCTCAGTAGCTGCTGACAGTATGTAATTGCCTTTCATCCCAATTGTGTAAATGTCTTCCCTAGCATTATGCAAGTTTTTTTCCATAGGCTGTCAGCTTGTTGTACACATCAAATCTGGGTATTATGTCATGTGTATGTTAAACGCATGTAGGTGTGCACAGGGAACCACTATATTTGGTCTGTATGTGTATGGGGACTTGGATGTTCACATCAAAGCACAACTCTCATCCAGATAGGGAGTAATCCAATCCATTATATGGCAGAATTCAGGGGTGCTCAATCAATGGCACTTTCAGTGGCTGTTGATGAACTTCCTTCTCTGACAAGCTTTATCATTCAGGCCTGTCATGGGGCAAAACTGTCTGCCGCGCTGAGGCATTAAAAGCAGCTCCATGACCAAATTTTGACTTGTGTCGTTACAGTTAAAGTGACCATTATTAAACGCATTCACCATGCAACACATTTGCCTTCAAATCATTAAAAGATGAAAAGAGAAATCAGTATATCAACCATGCCAAATTCTAAAAGCATATGACAACCATCAAAACAAGAGAAAATGTGTATCATCAATTCACACAGGGTTCCAACACAGTCTATCATTATATTCAATCGTACTGAATAGGAAAAAACTCAGAACAACATGCTTTAGCACAGTATAATCTGCTCTCATCTACAAACATGTTTTCTTATCGTCTGGCTGCCACTTCCTGTCAACCTGAAAAAACAAGAGGGAGGCAGAGATGGAGGAGCAGTCGGCGTGAAGGAGGAGGAGATCAAATGGCAAGGCGGTTATGAGATGTGTGTCTGATGCCTTTTCAGACTGCGCTGTTTTGGCCGCCACACCAGTCAATCACGATTACAATGGCGAGGAGAGATGGGAGCAGTGGCGCAGAAAGAGCAAGAGTGATAATTACAATGCAAGGGACAAGATAATGGGAACACGCTGCACTCATCCAATCATTTCATGTATCAGCTGCCGACTGACCCCACCCCACCACCCTCCCACTGACAACCAGCAATCACAGGTCATATTTGTGAAATCAAAAATGAATTAATTTGATGGAGGCAGTGAGGGTTATGATCTGTCTACGTACATGCATGTATGTGTGACCAGAGAATCATGGTAGGAAGGTACATTGTTGAAATACATTCCCATGTATAAGATCATTACATTTTGAGATGGGCTTTCAAAAAATTGATTTATTGGACCTTTTTTTGCCTGCTTTGGCAGAAGGAGCAATGTGACATTGACATGCCTGGCTATAATTTATAAGTTCAAGATGTCAAAAAAAAAAAAAAAATCAGTGCCAGAAGATTTGGGTTAGACACACCGGATAGGACAGGTTTTTTAGAGACAGAATTAAAACTTTACTTGAACCAGGTCAGACTGAGTTTTTAGGAACAAAATCAGTTTGCCACAAAGGCATGAACTTTGATTCCAACCAATATGCCCTTGATACCAAACGGAGGTTGGTTTACATCATCATGCTGTGTAGATGCACCCCAATGCAAACCTTCCACCCTGCCCTGTTTAAAAATCTAATTAAAATTAAAAAAAATAAATAAACCCAAGATAAGCCTTTACATATATATTTTTTTTTAAAACAATGGACAAATGGTGACATTCCTAACTAATAAAACTTTATGGGAAAAACACAGTGTACAGATTTAAAGTTTCATGCCAGTTATTAATAGCAAAATGTGGCTCACATTCCCCGGGATGTATTTTGTCAGTAATCTGGGAACAGAACACACCATCCCACTGCTCCTCTTTACCAGGTTGCTGAGAACATTAATCATGGGATCATCTTAATTAAATTTACCGTAAAGCGTAAAGAGGCTTAATGAAAATTAAGTTGTTTATGATGTGCATGATTACCAGGGTATCCTCTTTATAACGGAGGTACTTGAGACTAGATTTTTAGCCAGTTGTAGAGGGAGAACTCTGATCACTTATTGGACATCCAAAAGGCATCCAAGCAAAGTGTACAAAGTCAAATCACAGCATTATTAAGTGTTTAAAATAGATTGCCTGTATGTGTGTTACAACAGACGTTATGGGCTACAAAGATTATCCCCCAATTATTTTTTCTCCCAGATTTGTAAAAGCACTTTCCATCACAATATGGTCAAATATATTAAAAGTACTTTAGTTATAGTATCACCAGTGTAAGGCATAATTGAAAGTGCTTGTTTGAAGCATGCTCTGTGCATTTATTCAACCATTTACAGCAGGTAATGAACAAAGATTTAAAAACACTGAGTGCTTGTTCTACTGGTATTTGAGGGCCTTAATGTCTGCTCGCATTATATCAACCAAATCCTTGCAACAATATATGCACACACAAGTGTCAAATCTGAGGCATATACTTTTGCATTAAATGGATTTCATGCAAAGGACAAGTTAAATTTTTCAATGCATGAAATATTGGACCGTTTTGATAGTCTTATTAAAGGCCCTCTGGAGTAGGAGAGCAAGGGGTTCATGTACTCGGTTATTGCAAAACATTAAAACTTATGTTTATAGGATGAAATACAAAACAGGAAGAACATTTTCATACAAATTACCCAGATGTTCTTTGTAAATATGTGCATTTCAGAATGCTGTGTGCACAGATTAAAGAAAAGAAAGAAACCACACAGCCGCAGCAGCTTGAGGGAGACGGTAGAGCTAATCCTCAGTTATCAAAACTTGAGCCTGCAGACTTCAGAGTCATTTGAAAATTCTCCAACCATTTCTACTTTGCCTTCTCTTCACTGGCACATGAAGATGGTTGTTTTTCCACCCCAATCCATGACAGACCACCTGCAAGGGGCATTGCAGTAATGGTTTCCATGGAGACACTAAAAGCAATGCTCCTTGATGTAAAGGGATGCAATGCGTCATGCCCTATTTCAGCTAGGCAGTAGAAGCAAATGACAATAGCAAATGTATTCTTCAACCCATGCATTTCATCTCTGGACTGTAACAAATGTGGGCATCAATAACAACACGTTGAGTACAGTTTGAATTAAGAACTACGATCAAATTACTGCCATTTTACTGACTGAGCATTGTGTTCGCCTTTGTAAAGAAGAAAGACCTTTTTCCAGAGGATACAGCAAGGGTAGGATTTTTGACGAAAGGGAAAACCTAAAACTTGGTTCACATAACGCGTGAAATTACTCTTTTAATCAAAAAGAATTTATCAGCAGTGAATGGACATCTAGAACAGCATGGCACAAGGGACACTTCTACTGTTTCGTATGCAGAGGGTCACTGGCTTGATCCTCGCCTCTCCAGAAGCTTTGTCTATGTGTCCTCGTGAAAAACACTGAGACATTTTCTGGTGACTTGTCGGATGCCTTGAGTGGCCGCCCTTAATTCACAGTGTATATGAAAACAGAGTATAATAGTTTGAAGAATTAACAGTTTATATTTCAAGAACTACAACATGTATACTACAAATGGCACATTGCACACAATAGTGAAGATGTACCATACATTTCTATCTTAAAGTTGGCCATTTTCCTGAGGGACCTTGACCCAAGTAATATCAAACCCCAGACAGTATTGTTTGTACATCATCAATTAATGTGAAATCAGGATGTTTTCAGTCATTTTGTAAACATGTAGTTTTGAAGGAAGGGGAAAGAGGGGAAAAATATATAATAAACCACAGATGAACAGTATTTCGTCAAGGTACCTCTGTTTTCTAAATCATCCCTAGCACAGATTCACCAGAAAGGTGACTTAATGCCATCAGTCCATCTTAGACAACATCTTATCTTGATTAAAGTGGTTTAGTGCTGGTGTTAACTTTGGGAGGGAAAGTGTGTCATTGGACATTTAAATGATGAAATAAGTGTGAGTCTATTTCTTTTCAACTCTACACTTGGAGGTCTCTTCTCATTTACCTCCTTTTCTGATGAAGATGGACTCTCCACTTAACTCATTCTGGTTCCCTGCTGTCTGTCTGTCAGTCATGCTACAATTCTTTCTAGGATGTGATTAGTTGTAGGTTCTTACTCAGATGCATAGTTACATGCAAAGTTTACACAAAGCTCTGTGCACTAGTCACCAAGTATTGCCTTTCATGAGTTTTGTCAATCAAAGGCCAAAATAAATTTCAGAAACATTTATGAGATAAATCAATTTGCTGACATCATGCAGTTGAGTATATAGTGAGTAAAAGTAGTCCAGGACATATTTGTAACAAATGAGACAAAATGTTAACTGTTGGATTAAAATATTTAATATTCCACAGATTTTAAATTGGTAAAAACAGTTAATTATTGTCCAATCTTATGGCAACTGGACTTTGTTTTGCCAGTTGTCACGATAAAATTTGACAGCAATTTACCATCACCTGGATGACTGAGAGCCTTCATACAGAGTTAATGTTGAAGGCACATTTCATGTTATTTCTTTTATATTTATTGTATTCTTTTAATTAGCTTAAAACAACTTTGACCACTCAGGCAATCATGATGTGTGTTGACTTGCAATAGCGGCAACTAACTAGGCATCCTAATTCATGAAAGAATAGAAAATGTATCATGAGCCCATATGGGCCCCCATTTTTTTTTTTTTAAAACAACTATTGAGGTGGTATGACTGAAATTTTTGTCCCCACAACAGTAACATCCTGCTCATGTGAAGGAGGGTTACAGGTAGTCAAACCACACTCCCCCTTCCCTACCCAAACAGTCTCAGCAGCTTGGGTACACAAAGCACTGAGGAAGATCAAGCACAGCAAAGATCCAACAACATGCCTAGACCGGCCCTCCAAAAATTTGCCAATGAGCTGGCTGATGTTCCCACCTCCATCTTCAAACTTTGTCACAGCCAGAGAACTGTTCATTCCCTCCTGCTTCTAGCCCACAACCATTACCCCCTTCCCAAGAGCTCACCCACCTGAATTATTACAGGCCAGTAGCACTCACTCCAATCATTATGAAGTGTTTTTAGAGTGGTGCTGGCTCACATTGAGTGGAGCAAGCATATCAGACACCATGAACCCCCTGCGGTATGCCTACCAACAAAGGCGGTCCACCTCAGATACCATTGCCCTACCCTCCATTATTCCCTCCCCAACCAAGAAAAAAAAAAAGACTCTTCCATCAGGATGCTATTTGTAAACTACAGTTCTGTCTTTAACCCGGTCATTCCCTACAAATTCCCCCACAGAATGTCAACACTTTGCCAGCACCCCACCCTCTATGATTGGTTCACAGACTGTCTGACCAACAGGCACCAATATGTCAGGATTGGTAAAAGATTTCAGCTAGTATTAAAAACGCATTCACTCCACAGTGCTGAGTCCTCAGACCAATCCTCTACAGCTTCTTCACCCACATCTGTGTCACCTGCTGTCATCGCACTTAAGTTTGAAGACGGCACTGCA
Organism: Fistularia commersonii; assembly: GCF_037954325.1. Taxonomy (NCBI): domain Eukaryota; kingdom Metazoa; phylum Chordata; class Actinopteri; order Syngnathiformes; family Fistulariidae; genus Fistularia; species Fistularia commersonii. Next base: position 8,644,441 of record NC_141302.1, read on the forward strand.
GTGCAGTGACAGGACGCATCACTGTCAGGTGATGAGGTGGCCGGTCTTGTGTCAATGCGTGTGGACACCAACCTCACCATCAAAATAGACAAGATGAACGAGACGTTGCTGAACACGAGGAAGAGCGAAAGAGGCTCATTGACTACTGTTCATTTGGGAACTTGAAGTAGAGAGGGTAAGCAAATTTCAATATCTTGGCTTGATGGAGAGGACTTCACATGGTCACTTAACACCAAAAAACAAAGTAGTTGAGTCGGCTCAAAAGTAAATGTACTTTCTGCAGAGGCTGAGTAGTTTGATAGGTCACCAAAGACCATCAGCAAGATCTACAGCAGCATTGTTCAGAGCATCATGACCAGTTGTGTCACCCTGATGTACAGCAGCATTACTGCTATGGGCTGCAAACACCTGCAGTGAGTGAAGATTATAGTGAAGAAGATCACCAGAAATACACTGCCCTCTCTGCAGAACACTTACCATCACAGATTCTACAGGAAAGCTGCCATCATCCTCAGGAACCCCAACCACTCCACCACATAGTGTTCCTCGGCCATAATTTTTTCAGACCGTCAAGAATGGCGCCGGCTCAAGGCAACATACAGAGAACCTCTCTCTCCCTCTGAGCTATTGTTACGAGACATGAGGTGTCTGGCAAGATGCATTTCATTGACAGTACTTTTAAATGTATATGAAGAAGGAAATGTATATGACGAAAAGTAAAATTTAAAGTCTTTCTTTCTCAATGACAGACACCTTAACAGCTTAGGAGTTTAAAATCATTGAATAGCTCTACATGACTGTTTACATTTTAAATTTTGAATCACATGGCAATTTACCAAGCAGGCTTCATTAGATGAACAACTATTGAATCAATATCAAACAAAAGTCTGCCAAGATGAGTCTTAAGCTACACAATATAAAATATGGTAGTAATAAAAGCATGTCACCAGCAAATCAAACTCAAACTCAACCTCACATTCTACCTTGACAACTCATAATCATGGGCACACCAATTTCTTTCAAAGAGATGGTCGCTGATGTTATTTCAGAAAAAAAATCAAATTGAAAACTTACAGGGTTTTAGCAATTAAAAGACAGGATATGATAGAAAATTATGTACTTGGGTAGCAGCACTAAAAGTCCTTACAAGGTGGTCTTGGAGCAAACCGCTCTTTGCTTTTGGGACAACCAGCAAAAATATGGATTGTACAGTATTTATCCATTGAAAGAAAATTGTTACACCGCAACAGACATGATTCACAAGTGACTTAGAAAAGGGTAACTATAAGCACGTTATGAAAGATGGCAAGTCTTTTTTCTGAAATTCTAATTCTGTGTTGGGATAACTGCTATTTTCTGATATGAATATCTATATTTCTAAGCCCTATGTTGACTGCATCTAAACTCAAAACTATGTTTGGCAACAGAGATCATATCAAAAGTGAAAATCGATCTGGTTCTATTTCACAAATGTGAAGGACTAATGTCAGGATTCAATTTATAAAATTATAGTAATTACATAGCGCATCACAGTAATTATCCCCAAAATAAATCAATATTTATGTGAGATAAAACAAAAATATGGATGAATATACAACTCAATGCACACATAGAGAAAAGGTTTATGGTGTGACACATGACGCTCAAGCACTCCAAACACCTGTGCCACACCACCTCTCAATAAAACATGGTATTGGCATAATGTAACAAATCTCATCATGGGTTCTACTGGTGTGGCACACCACCTCCACGCTAGCACTGCCAGAGGAGAAAAAGTGTCTTGTTTTACTTGATTTTTTCACTGTTTGCCAAGAGACAGCCCTTCCCTCTCAGCCTTGTGCTATCGTCTCGCTGCACCATGCAGTCATTATTGTGATTCTGTTTCAAGCAGGAAACTAGAGGAGACACATAAATGCAAGTGGCGGAAACTGGCAAGCAAACATCAGCAAACAACCTCAAGAGGGAGTGAAACAAAACCAATACATTAATGCCCCCTAGTGATGCACTGTGATAGTCAATAGAGATACTCGAGTTAAAACGTTACATGTGATTATTACATTCTGAATCATTCAAATTATATTCAAGCATGTTTCTCTATGCAGCTTAGGATAATTTTATACTAAATGATCCCAAGAAAAGTACTTGCTCAAAAAGAATTACAACCATAACTGTCTGGGATATCACAGTAACATCCAGGATGCTGTTGAAAAGTAGCTGTTGCCACCAAACCACCCTCCAGCTTCTTCTCTCTGTCCTCTATTAAGCCACCCTCTCAAGTCTGAAAATTTGGCAAATCCCTGGAACAGACTACACCCAACTACTGCTATATTTCTTCAGCTTCCTCATATTTAGGATTCCACGGACCTCACAGGGTCGCAGCACCCCCCCCCCCCTCAACCCCCCTTCATATTTTAAGTCTTCCAAAGCAATCTGATTTCACACTTTCTTCTGCCCCACATAAGAGGGCCTCTACACATAATCCTTTTCCTACTGCTTGTCATCCTGACAAGAAAAGAAAAGCCCGGTGGCTGTGTGGGTACATGTGTGCTCCATGGATGCACAAGCACGCAGCAGGCCAGAGGGTGGTCTGCTTTTGCACTTTACAAAACACAGTATAAACAATTGCCTTTTCCCCATTTACATAAATTGATATCAGATAGTAGGCTGCATTGGCTCCTAAATTTGCCGGTATCAAATATGTCCATAATGTTTTACACATATAAGTATGAGTTACATGAACTGTTGATTTGAATCTAGTGCTATTTAACACTCAACCACCGGCTATTTAAAGAAAAAATAATGATAAAATAAATGGATACAAGTATAATGTAATAAATTCCGAATGAGTGCATTTAGCATGCTAATCACTTTGTCTTAAAATATCCGACGTTTTGTTGATGCATTTATTTATGTTATGTATTTATTTGAGAGTGAAGGGATATCGCAGTAACCCACCATTTCGCTAACTCAAAAGAAATGTAAATGACGGACATATCTAGATTATTTGCGGTCATGAAATTCTTTTTTAGTGGGATCATTTCCTTCATTTATGTATTTTCGGTTAGCGGAGCAATACTGGGGTTGAATTGCAGAGGCTGCTTTTATACGGATCTTGCTTCCATTTAGAAACATGAGGAGGCATCAGAATTAATTGGACATACGTGTACAAAAACCGTTGACCTTTGAAAAGTTTCTCTAAATACAACTGCTTCCTGAGAAGGGGTAGTCGATCTTTGGAATTGGGAAAATAAATTCACATTGCTCACCACGGTCTTTCTCTGCCGTCGATGCTTGTGGGCTGAAATCGAGCACTTTGAAACATTTTCTACCAAATACTTGAGACGGGATGTCTATCTCCTCCTCCAACCGAAAGCGGGAAAAAAAAATCTTCGTGGCTGATAATTTTATTTTTTTTTCTGTCTGGCATTTTCCTATTCCTGTTCAGAATGAGTAAATTCTTAGGTTGTCCTTTTTTTTTTTTTTTTTTTTTTTTTAATTGTATGATTTATGATAAGCCTAGTCGGAAAAAAATGTTTAGTGACCACTCGTATCATCGCTTGCCTTTTTGGGGGGGAAGGGAGGCTTAAAGAAAACAAGGTTTTTCCAATTTCCGTAATCACTGCTACCTTAAAGGTGTTCTGTAAATCTGATCTCAGCTCACTGCTGTTCACACATGGCTGAGGAGATGATGTGATTTTCTCCTTTTGGAAAAGCAAGCAGATATTTAGAACCGCTTGATGTGTCTAACTATCAATTGTTAAAATAACCCTCATGCCAATGGTGACCTTTACAGTCTAGGGCCAAAATCAAATACATCCTTAGCAGGCAGTGGTTCACTGGGCCTGGGGCCAACTGCACCTGAGATAACAGATATATTTTTATTTCAGCTGACCAATTCACCTGTTTGGTTCATTTCCATAGACCATCAAGAATTCAATACAGCAACATAAGAGCATAAAATGATGAGCACGATCGCCGATGCAACTGATAATGATTTTTTTTTTCCTCACATGATGGTGATTTTATAAATAACCATAAATGTCAGACACCTGATTAGATGGTGGAAAGCAAATATGCCTAAAACACACATCTTTTTTTTACTGATAAGAACACCAAATCCCCGAAGTGTGTATGTGTGTGTACTGATGTATGTATATGTACAGATTCAGAGAAGGAAAATCCCCAGACAAAATTAGGAAGGCTGGCTGGCTGACTAACAAAAAAAAAAGAGTGAGGAGATAGCATTGAGCAGGGTAAACAAAAGGGAAATTTTTGCACTTGGTAGGTTGACATGGTGAGAAATCATATATAAAGAGAGAGGGAGAGAGAGATCTAGAAGGGGAGGGAGCAGTAGTGAGAAAGTTAAGGAAAGAGTAATGAGAAAACAGAAGTCTGAATCTGACAGTAGGGCGCTGAGCTCAGCTGATGGTCCCTAATGAAGTACAGCAGCTGCAGAGGAGGAGCCCATACTGACAGACCATGTCCCACTTTGACGGATGGGGGAGTAGACACACACACATACACACGCACACACACACACACACACACACACACACACACCTCATGTGCATGCAAAAGGATCGTTCAGATTTAAGGGTATCAAAACTGTGATTGACATGCCATTCGGTGTGGAGCAGCATACTTCACGGCTGAGGGTAGTCGATGTTCCGGATATATATATATATATATATATATATATATATATATATGGTATAGTGCACATTTACCCTTTTCCTCTAGTGAGAAATGGATGAATCATAATTTGGTGTCAGGATTATAATTTTCCTTAAGCTTCAAATGATGTCAGTACTGTCCACACATAATGGCAACTTTTTTTGAATGTTTTGATGAGAGGAGTTTCATTTTGTTATTATTGCACCTTCATTCATGCAATTTGAATATCAATGACCTTCAGTCAAATAATGTGTATAACCCCTTTTTGAAAAAAATATTCTAAATTGGTTTCAAAATCCTTGACTTCCCAAGTGTTTAGTCTTATTTCTCTCCTTAGATTTATCAAGTTCATGGCCAAATATTACAAGGGAGCCTTCCAAAAAAGGGGAAATGAATGAAGATGTGCTCATATTTGTTATTTTGGACCCAAAAAATTTAATCAATCCACACTAAGCAGGTAATCTTTGCAGGAAATCTGTAGGTCTCACAATCTCCAAATATTAACCCATTTATGTCAGGCCATGAATGCTATTGAGGGAGGTTAAATACCTGCATTTTCACCACTGAACAACAACCAAGGAATTACATTTATTAAGAGTTTGAAAAGCTATTTTAACAAAGAATATAAAAAAAGAGAGCCTGATGTGATCCTGTGCTGCTCTGTGACACAAAATGTTTTCAGTCTTTTCCAACAGCAGCTTTGCCGATGGTCTTGATGACAGAGCCATATGTTTCATTTTATCAGGAATGACCTTTCTCTTTGTGGGTTGCATCAAGTAATTGCCTGTGAATTTTACCCATCTGGTGGCACAGAATGTTCTGTGGTTGATAACCAAAGGTTTAAAATGCATTTCATGCAGGTCATTTGCGTATGTTGCAGGAAGTTTAAAAGGGTGTTTATTATTGATTATTTCTGAGCAGGTACTATCCATTAGTAACGCAGCTCTGCAGGCAATATACGTATGGCTGGGGTCCAGCTATGGGCTTTCTGGCGCTTTAAAAATGCAACAGCAGAGGGCAGCAAAGTTCTAAATTCTGAATTGACTATGCTAGTGGGACGTCAGTTAATTAATTTAAGTTTATCTTAAAGCGATTAAAAAATGAGTTAATGTACAGAATAATCAGACCAGTAAATTGTTTTGATATTAAGTAAAATGTTTTATTTTACAATTTATAATCAATAAAAAATACATTTCAAAAGTTTTAAGAATTGTACAAATCATGGCTCTGATTCAAACTTGCTATAGAAAAATACAAAAGGCACCATCTGTTGCACATATCAAACATTCTGAATCAAAGGGAAAATATACCACATTACACTGCATCTATTTATTTACACTATTATTCGTACCCCCCGCCGAAAAAAAAAGCAAGCACTGTCCATTTTTGGATGACGTTTGGTTTAGACTTGCTGTTAAAGGAGGTCAAAAACTAAAAATAGAACTTCATACACTTGAAAATTAAGAAACTTTAAATCCATTAGGACTGAAAACAGACATTAATAAAAAAGAAATACAGTGCAAAGACTAAGCAACATGCTGTTAAATTAGTTTTCTTAACGATTCACTGTGAGGCTTAACAGGAAAGATAGAAGGCAGATGTTCAGGTCTTTTGTGAATGTCCATACACCTCAAGGTTTAATGTCATGTTACTAAATGTCTCCTTTGGGGGGCTGCTTACACTTATATTTACAGAGATCCCTGGGATTCGTTTTCAAGTCATGTTAAAATTGTTTAATAAGTAGCCTTTCGTCTGAAAAAAAATCAAAAAAAAAAGTTCTGTTTCTAAGCCTTGTGTGCTCTTGAAAAAAAATAAGGGTCGTACATTACTTTTTACAGATACAACTGGATCAAAAAGTACTAACACTGAAGGGGGAAAACAACAGACATGTTGAACCTGCAGAAAATGATTCTTCATATATTAAAGTGGCTTGTGTGACACATTCATTACTGACTTGAGTCCAAACAGACATGTTTTAAGCTTGTTGCCCCCCTGTACCTTTCCTGTATGCAGTATTTCGACGTAAAATTAATTCCTAGTTACTTCGAACCTCTGCCATTCTTATATACATATTTTACAATATTTCAGGACCAATCTCTTTGGCATCCAGCATCAGGTTAAACATTATGTCGTATCAAATTGAAGTCTCTGCAAATCTCTCTTTTTCGCAATAAAACTATTAAGGTGCAAAACACTGCATCCAGTCACATCCAAGGTGGGCTCCACATCATAAGAAACCATGCTCATCAAGTCCTTTTGGAGTAACAGGATTCCACCTTGCCGCAGACTTTGTAGTCGAATAGCCTGTAAAACAAAAGCCAAAGACTAAACAAATGAAAGCATTAAAGATAAATAAAAAAAAAAAAACAGAGGCAAGACATTCAAATATTATATTAGAAATGTAAAAGAGTGTGAGCATTGGGCACCTGATTCTGATTTGCTTTGGGATGGCTCTGGGGGCGGAACATCTGGTATAGAAATCCCCCTTCCATCCACATCACTGTCCCCAGATGATGCATGGTCCTCTGCTTTCATGTACAAGGCAGGTTTCTTATGGTATTTGGCCCGGTAAGTGTCTGTCATACAGTTATCCACCGAAAAGTAAGTGGTGGGGAGAACCGGATCTGTCAGCATATGGGATGCTGTACTGTCAATGTAGCTGGGTTTTGGACTAGGCAACCTCTCATCACTCTCACTTGCTGACAGATCGTTCCTATCCTGGTCTGATGACCCCGATTTTGAGCTGGCATCAGAAGAAAGTCCATATTCGGCAGGTGTCTCAATCCAGCGACGAAAGGCAGTGTGTGAGAGGGAAGATGTGCCATTTTTTGGCTCGTTGTGGGGGCTCAATGTTGGCAATTCCAATGGTTCAGATTGGTCAACATGATTACTGGCAAAGGTCTTGGGGGAGAAAGATGGAAGATAGCTGTACAGAAAGGGCTCTCTGTTGGCCATAGAATCTTCTTGCTCAGAGAGGGGCCCGGTGAGGTCATCAGAGCTATTCCATTCAGAGCTGCTGGTCTTTGTTAAATAAGGAGGCACAGAGCTGACTGGGCTGCCATCCACATTTTCCTCTCTTTCACTGTCCAAACCATTATTTTCCAAGATTCCAGGAGTGTAACGGAAGGCCCTTCTTCTATTACAATGCAAAAGCACAAATATCAGTATTTAATATCCTTCTGTCAATGAAATAAAAACATAGACCAAACAAAATGCTCTGTATTCATATTTTACCTTTGTAATGGCAGACCAGACAAGAAATTTGAGCCTTGCAGATCTGGTAATTTTCTGCCTTGTTCACCTAGACAGCAATGAAAGATCATCAGCACATTGCACATAACATGCTCATGGTCATTGCAACCAGATGGTCAAAACTGATGCCACAGAACATCTGTCGTGAGTTTGTATCTGAATGCTGCTCTTATTTGTATTTGTATGTGTGTGTGTGTGTGTGTGTGTGTGTGTGTGCACATGTATATATATTTATATATATATATATGTGTGTGTGTGTGTGTGTGTGTGTGTGTGTGTTTTGTCTCTCCAGCAAAGACATGTTACCTAACAGGGGCCATAGAGAGGCCCTCTTCCTGCTGTTGGGAGAGGAAATATCAAAGCCAGTGGTCTGGCAGAGTGCCCTCAGGCCTCTTTAGAACACTCGGGCTGTCTGATCCAGCCAAAGAGTGTGGGCCTTCAAAGAGAATCTGTTCAGGCCAAGTTAACTTTAAGCTAATAGTTCTAAAGACACAATAAGAACCCAGCATGAACTCCAGTGGATGGTACAGTGGGTACCAGCATGATATCAAATGAGAGTTGAGTCTATCTAACCACCAAGGTCAGTCAGGTTATGATGTAATGTTAATGAATTGTGCTGCTACACTGCACATAATGATTACTTTTCAGATCTACAAAAAAACAGGTCCCTGGTTGGAAGTGGCAGAGATGGAATGGAACTAAGCCAAGTTAGCAGGATGGGTGTGATATACAAGGCCTGAGACAGACAACAGCTGACTAACAGGGCAAGGAAGAGAGTGAGTGGCTAAGGACCATCTGTGATGCGTCAGCATACTCTTTTTTTTTTCTGTACTCTCTCAAAGCATTAGTGGCTAAATCCTTTGTGCTGGCATGCAATTACGCCAGGGTCAAACTCCAGACTCCAGATCCTCTCCACAACACTATTGCATTTTTAAGCCCTTAAGTCCATGTGGCAATTCAACAATTTGATGCTGCTGATCTGCAATGTTGGCAAGCAACTCTAAAAATATTCTCAAAATCAAAAGGGGGTGCCATTTACAGGCCCTTCTTTTTTGGAAAATACCTTCATCTTTATGGTTAGCAAACAGCTGTCAAGGCACTGGCCGGAGGGGGGAAGCAGCCGAATAACAAAATGTGGATGCATCTGATTATATGATGTTGATACTCAAAGTATTATTCCAATATCAACTGATAAATTTTCACTTGATTTCTGAATTTCAGATGTAGGGATTTGCTATGACCCCAAACAGTTAATTACAAGTTTCTGGTCTCATCAACAGCTTATCAAAGGGACTAAGGTGTGTTCGCTTCCTTGACCAGAGAAATGTTCCACATGCTCGGACAACATACATTAGATTTTGCTTATTGTTGGCATGCCACTTAAACTGACATTGCTCAGCAGAACTATTTAACAGACCCTTGTTGATGCAAAAGCATAAAGAAAAGTTTATCATAAAAGGATGATCATGCATGTCTGTTTCTTCTGATTTTTCTTTTTTCTTTGTACTTTGAAATAAAATAGGTTCAAATAGTGATTGGTTTACTATAATCCGCGCAATGCACTATATTTTACTTTGAGTAATTAAAAATACCTTTCCCTCACATATATTACAGGAGATATAGCTCTGATCCCATTTAAAAATAAATTGATCCAGCTGACAAATGTGTAAGACAGGTTAAAAAATATTTTACAGAAAGTCAAGAGCAGAGAGAACAGTGACCTGAAATAAATTTTGATTACTTTCATGGAACCTATTGGAACCTTGCTGAGGAAAGAGAAACCACACAGTAAAGCATTGAGAAACTGTTCTTGAAGAATTACTTTACAGGTCTTTACTGTGACAAGACATCACCATTCCACTGCATTTATGATGTGAATATTTTTAATATTGCACGTATTACTGTCTCTCATGCTAAAGTTAGTCAATATGTTCAGCTTCATACATAAATCTAAAGCAAGTTTTTCAGAAGCAGAATTAACAATTGAAAATTTATTTCTATTTATTTGAAATGTAATTTATTAGTTGTCTGAATCCCACAATAATATATAACCTTCTTAAAAAACAACCTGTAGTATAACTCATTATTTAATGGCACATGCTTGTAAATACAATACATCTGAAAAAGTCACAATATAAATGTGCGTTCATCCCATGGCATTAACACCAAGGCTATTAGAACAGATACCTCGGGTGGCATCAGTAAGTTAAGCTGAGAAGCATTACTGTTCTCAACTCTCTTCCTCCTGGATAGATACAAGTGGATAACAAATCCATTTAATCGGATAAAGGATACAACACACCATGACCCTTTGCTTTTTTTCTGAAACTTCCATCAGAGGCATTGTTCCAGAAATGGAGACTTTACACACAATTTGTTGAGCAGTGTTTTTGACACTGTTGTTGAATATATATTTCAGACAAGTTGGTTAAGGACAGATCAAAAATGTATACATAATCAAGAACACACACTTCAATGATCGCTTCTCAAGTGTATTACACAGAATCTTGATGAAGTGTGCAGGACATACTGCAGCCAATCTTTGTTTACTGAGAAAAGGCTTGATTTACTGTCTTGATAGAAAGTTAAAGAGTCCGGATTTCCTGCCAATTTTCCTTGCAGTGTTGACCTTTCTAGCTATGACAGTCAGGATGCTCTACAACCATTTATTGTCCAGTCTGATATAACTAATTGAAATTTATTTGACACATGTACAAAAAGGTCATTGTTTATGTGACCAATAACTGCAACATTTGACACTAATGCTTAGCCTGTGACAAGAGGTTATTGTTTAACAGGAGGAGAAATTCACCTGCATCTCTTGATAAGCTAAAAATATCAAGATAAGCTGTTTTGTGCCCATTGTCGTTGTTAAATTGGCTTTTTAGTTACTGGTATATACACTACAATAAAATGTATTTTTGTTTAACAAATGAGGGGTCACTTCATGTAAATGTCCATTGGAACGTTTGTAAATTGGTGGAAGGATCAATATGACTGGATAAGATAATCAGGGGTGATGGTTAGAGAGGGAGACTGAACTGCCTTCACAGTAGAATCAACCTTATTTGGCAAGGTAGTGACATCAGTTGGTCAGAATTAGCAAGCATGCGATTCATTATAAAAATATGCTTCTTCATCAGGGTCTGTGAAATACTTTGATCTTCTTAAGCTCCTTAATGGCTAAATATAAATCATTATATTTAATTTTAGAATTCAAGACAAATAAAAAGTCAAGAACATGGGATTCGTTGCCGATATGAATACATATCTATATGCCAAACAGAGTACCTGGTATCACTAATAAGTGACTTTCGTAAAAAATACACAAAAAAGTACGTATTTGGTTTGGTAAAGGTTGACACATCTATATTTGCATGAAAGTACCAAATCACGTTTAGCCAAATCTAAATTGGAATGTAGAATGTAGATATGAAGAGATCATGATGTCAACTGTGCATCAAACAACCTTTCTCCTCCTCAATGAATATGCTTTGAGAAAGGATTAAACTTGACTGAATACCTGACAATAGAATACCATGGCTGAACTCAGACCAAATTTACTTTGGAGAAATTGATTGCAGCAAGTAAATACAAATTATAAAAGCAGGGCATAAATATTCTATGCTAATTTTATGTTTCAGGATTATGCATCTATCACCATATCAGCTACAGCCTTTTTTGTCAACACATAGAATTTACAAATGTAATCATCTAATGTAATCATCTAAATTATTAATCGAATTATTCATTAGATTTACAAGAAAGCGTTCATTTGACAAGTGCTTTTTAAATACTTTAGATACTATCAAAGTATGCAAACATCTGCTTTAAGTCTTTACATTCACCAACGATCCAAGTGAACCCCTTCTAAATCTATAAAATATCAACTCTCCTTAAAAAGGCAAAACAGGAGGAACACAAAGAAAACATTAATTTTAAAAAACATCAGTAAAAAACATTTGCGTTATAAGTCACAGTCACAGCTTCATCTAGTAAAGACTTGGTAACTTGCAGGAATGTTCATAGAAAATCACTGGAGGAGTGCAGCAAAGAACTTGACTTCCTAAGATATGTCTCTCATGAGTCATTCTGGAAGTGTAAATGTAAACCGCTGACAAGTCTGGTTAAGAACTATGAATGTCTTTTCCTGTTTTCTCAACTTTGCCACAAAAACTATTCTTAACCCTTAATAAATCTCACGATAAATAAGAATGTGTTAGACTGTTTTCATGTCTTTTCCTTGAAGCCCTTTGGGACAACAAAATACTTGTGCTATGTATTGTCATCTTATATGCCCAATCATGGCATTTTCTGGCGAGCTGAGCACAGCTGGGTGCCCCTTACAAGCTTACTCATCAGGCCTTCTTACTCTGGATTCAGTCTGTATATCTGAATATTTGATACATCAGAAAATATTTCTCCTTTCTATGAGCATTTTTTAAAACTGCAAGCATGTGCTTATGAAGACTGGGGGGTATCCGATCAACAACCTCCCACCTCCAGAATTTTCTGTAACATAAAAAGAATCAGCATTGCCACTTATAAATGTAACTCACACTTGATATCAGATCTTTGCTTTCAATTCAAGTTGAGTTTGAATAGGTAACTTTAAGATTCCATTCTGGAAGAAATAAAATAAATATTCTCTGTGGCCTTTTTATTCATTACGCAAGAAATGACACACACACGCACGCATGCATGTGTGAACACAACATGCCATTTTGGGATTTTAGGATTTCGCCTTCAATGACCCAAAACATGGAAGCCTAAACACGGGAAATTCCTGTCATGGAAAAGCTCTGTGAAAAATCAGTTAATTTGTGACCTATTTTCACAAATAGGAAGGCAATGTATGATATTGTATTTTACATGAATAACAATAGATATTTTTTAAGGAAATTAATTCCTTAAAATCAATTAGTATGAAATATCAAAAATGATATAAAAAATGCTGGTTTCCTCAAATGGTCAAATATTTCAGCCTACGTTAAGATATGTTGAAAGGAAGAAGTGCAAAAAGTGGGTAACTTACCAGTGCTAGACAGCATTATGTCTGTCTTTAAATCATCATTTCTTTTCTGGGAGAAGTGATCCCTAAAACACACAAAAAAAAGTAATGGATACATTCCAGAATACCAAAGGATAATCCAGAAAACGTTCTTGTCCTATACATAAAAGGAAGATTCTCGTCTTTAAAGGTGCTCAGTCATCCAAAGTTATGGTGAGTTCTTGTCGAAATCTAATTGTAGTGGCAATTGGACTTCAGTTCAGAACCAAAAAAAAGCCTCTTGGATGAGGACTGAAACATGTTCATGTGGAGAAATGCAAGTCTAATGTCCACTACTAGAAGATTTTGACAGGAAGATTCTTCTATATTTTTAATTTTCTTTCTTTTTAAATCAAGAAGTTGAGAAGTACCATAATTGACCCATAAGGGTGCAGGAAAAGGGGGGCAAATTGCCGTCAGTCTAAATCCATTTGTGTAATTGAATTAAAATCTCTGCATTCTGATTTACTTGAATGTGATGGCAGCACACAAACGCAGATAAACCTGATTTGTCCTTTTTTGGCATTGTTTTGAAAAAAACAACACAGCTACCTAAATTAAAATCAAGTGTTTACATTTTCATATATGTAAGGACTGAACCCATACCAGAACATCTTCACAGTATATTTACAAATAAATATTATTGTAATTGAGAATGACTTAAACAGTAACCTGTCAAGAGATGTGCCTGAATAATGCATTAGCAATGTAAGTCAGCTATCTGTTCCCTCTCCCCTCTGACTACGCAAGTTGTCAAACTAGCTGCAATCATTTTATCAAAACAAGTCAGACTACAAAGCTAACAAATGACAGTGCAGCATTATCAAGTCTGTGTAACTGCCTTGTGTGGATTTATGTGAAATGGGTCTTGCTATTCTTAGATTAGTTTGTTTTTAATGTTTAATTATTTAAAAATGGCAGCCCTTTTGGGATGCATAATATCAAATAGGATGACAAAGCAGGTTGCTGCTTCAAGAGTTTCAGAGAAGCGAACAGAGGCAAAATATTTTCTACATTGTATTTTGTGATCTGGCAAATAAAAGCTATACCTGGTCAGATCCAGCTCAGGTATTGGCCGCATGTCTTTGGAAGAAAAGTTTTCCACGACTGGTGAATCAAGATTTGCTGAACTGTTACTAAGTCTGTCACTGCTTTCATATCCAGATTCAGTTCGCTGGATCTTCCAGTTGTCACTGTGGACTTTGAGAGTAGCTATGCCTTTTGACCTATCCTTGTCGCAAAAGCCCACTCTGCTCTCAGAGTCCAGTGAGCTGCGGCTTCCGCTGTTTTCATGCCTCTGCTCATCCTCATAAATGGTCATCAGGCTCTTGGGTTTGCGCTCTTCCTGACCTCCCCATGTAAAATCTCTGTCACGAGGGGGTGACTGACTGTTTGGTCGCCTCCTGGGACTATGCTGCCAACGGTCTTGACTCCCAGCAATGCCAACTCCACCATTATTGCCACTTAAAACACTGTCCACATTTAGTGCCTCCCGCATTGGTTTCCATGGACGACTGGACCTGCCACGTCCGTTTCCACCAACTCCAGGGCGCTCCCGAGAGTCTTGGCTGCTGTCTGTATCATAGCCATTGAGCTGGTCTCGTCTCTTGCTGTGATGATCACTACTGATGTTGGGTGTGCTTGGTAAGACTCGAACCCTTGAATGAGAGCGGATTGGCTCATAAGAGCGACTGGAGAGTTGGGCTGGTCGGTCACTCCGAGTGGGACCTTTTCCCTGACTGCTGTACAGTCGAGTCTCAAAGTGTTTTTTGAAGCCATTTTCTGGAGGAGAACTGGAGCGGGAATAGATCCTTTCCTGACCAGGATCTGAGCATAAACAGAAGAAATGCCAATAAGAAGGGCTTCAAAGGCAAATTGATCTCAGAGAAAGTAAGTCACAGGGTGTATCATGAATGAATAATGTCATGAGAAAAGAACAATTTTTCATAATACAGATAATTGAACCAGCCTTTTTTTCGACAATTATGCATGAAATCATGTTATGTATATGAATCACCTTTAATAGAGAGAATAGGATCCTCAGGGAAAACAAAAAAATGGTGGCGTATATTTCAAAACGGTTGCTAAGTTTTGTTGGTTTTTTTTTTTCCTTTTTATAATAATTTTCTTTCTACATCTGATAGCTAAAACTTGGAATTTTGTAATGTAACTCATGAATAAATAAATAAATAATTAAATAGATCACTTTCCTGTAACAAAGTGATGCCAGTGTTGGCAACATTAAAGGTTACAAAAGGAAGAGAAGGTCAGAAAAACAGCATGTTACTGTCATTTATAATTGTAGATGACACAAAAAGGTGTAAATTATGACCCCCAGGAGTCAATTTTCTTTGCCGGTGCTGGAGTGTACATAAAGGTTAGATCCCATGCATCAACATTCATCTGATCTGAGACCATCACACACACATGTACACACTAAAAAAGTTGTGACAATTCAGAAAATGTAAATGAAAACAGAATTAAAGACTTGCAGATCTTGTAAATTGTCATCAATATCTGATATGTTGTTTTTGTCGTAATGAGAATGAAATACAGGCTAATGAGATATGCAAATCATTGCATTCATTTTTCTTTACAATTTCACAGTCACATTATTTCTGGATTGGGGTTACATAGATAATTGTGGGTTAATGCTTACATACCTTTTTTTTCAAAATGAATAAGACTGAACTGAACAGTGCTGCAAATTATACTGAAACTAGAACTTAAGTGTTACCTCAAGTATTGCAACTTATCACAGAGGGAACACTAGATTACTGGAGTCATTACTAACGGGATGCGAGCTTGGTGCAAACATAGTGACTGTGTTACAACTCTATTCACCTAATCCTTTCAGAGATACTTAATTGAATGCAGTGATGTACTGCGGGAGTATTAAAAACAGGTCACTGATTGTGGCATGTCCAAAGAGGACACATGAAAAAGAATTGGCATAAATATGAAAATTTATTTCAAAGTATCAATTTGGCTTGATCCTCTTGAATTATTGGGTTTTGTTGAAATTGTTGAAGTTCACATTGGGTGCTGTGACTAAGAGTGAGTGGGATAAAGGAAGGCTCCAACAGACGTCAGCAGTTAATCCCCTTTCTGACACATTGCTCCCTAACCAGGGGTTACATAAGGGGTTCACAATATGAAAGGCTAGCCTTTTGTATCAAAAAAACACTGTTTATGTGTTACAGTATGAATACAGAATGAATTTTATAAAACTTATACCCCAATCTACTGTAGGTCTGTGACCAACCTCTGTAGCGTGACTCTAACCTCCGCTGACCACTTCTATCAGACTCTCTTCTGGATGGATGCATCCCTCGCACCTCTCCAGCTCTTAGGGGAACTTCTCTCAAATTCTCCCCGAACTGATGCTTGGGATCACTGGAGAGAATTTTTACTTGAAGAAAAAAAAAGCTAAGTGTTAGGTATTATCAGGTTTTAAACACATTTGTTTAATATGAGAGGATGCAGGCAACAATTAATGTATGTGCGATTTTAAAGTCAAAATAGCATATACTGCATTCACTGATAAGTTGTGCAAACTGGACAAGAAGCAAGATACTATTTTCCAGCAAACACCTTGACCTGGATGACTGAGAATTGCCACAGATATAATGTACTGCATAGGTTTTATGCTGAATGAGGGCAAAAGCAACAGAGTGGAAGAATGGGAATGTAGGAACTTTTTTCTGCTAGAAGTCATTCAATTTGAAATGCAACGATTAATTATGGCAGGAGAAAACAGGATCATACTGTGGCCCTCTTAACTATCAGAGATTTTAACAGGAATTGTGAAGCAAACACGATGATTGAAAAAAAAAAAAAAAGAAAAACTTACCAGGTGTTTACAGAAACCATATTATCAGACACTACACTTTTCTCAAAACAAAATGTGAATAGGTTTAAATATTTTTTTTTTTTTTAGAAATCAACACTTTGAGGCTATTGACAAAAACAGCCACTTAACCTGTTTATATCTCTTGTTCAATCCATGATAGCCTATCTCAAGATAGGCTCCCCATATGGCTCCCAGACAAATTAAAAAAAAAAAAAAAAAAAAAAAAAAAAAAATCAGTTTGGAACTGATTTTAAAATACTTATTTATTTCTTCTCATTTACTCATTTTAATGTAAACAGAAAGTTAAGTTTTGAAGATAAATTTCACGGGTCACCCATTGGTCAGGTCGGGGACCAATGACTTCCGCACATGTCCAGGTCATTGTAAAGGGGAAGAAATCCATTTTATCAGATTGACAACTTGTTTATCCACGTCAACCCTTCTAACGGAAAAGATGGCGAAAAGAAAAAAAAGACAATGATTACTGTGCATCCCAGGCTGGGTAGACAGAGGAATTTGCATTTGGATCTGCAGTATGTCTCATATGCAATGATAAAATCGCATGGATGAAACAGTCAAATATAAAGCGGCATTTCGAACAAATCTATGCGGCACCAGACGTCGCATTGAAAGGAAGACATATAAATGGTTCTCAATTTAATATATTTAGAAATATTTGGCTTTTATGGCTTTCCCAGTCAAAAAGGTTCCTGACCCCTAGTCTATAACTAGACTTCTTCTTTCGGCTTTTCCCTTCAGGGGTCAACACAGCGAATCAACTTTCTCCATCCAACCCTGTTCTCTGTATCCCCCTGTCTCACACCAACTGCCTTCATATCCTCTCTCACTACTTCCATAAATCTTCTCTTTGGTCTTCCTCGAGACCTCCTGCCTGGCAGCTCCAATTCCAGCATCCGTCTACCAATATATTCACTATTCCTCCATTGCACATGACCGAACCATCTCAGTTAGGCTTCTCTGACCTTCTCAACAAAACATCAAACATGTGCTGTTCCTCTGATAGACTCATTCCTGATCCTATCCATCCTGGTCACTGCCAAAGAGAACCTCAACATCTTCATCTCTGGGACCTCTGGCTCTGCCTCCTGTCTTTTGGTCATTGTAACAGTATCAAGGCCATACAGCATCGCGGGTCTCACCACTGTCTTGTATACCTTTCCTTTCATTCTTGCTGATAGTCCTATATCACATAGTACCCCTGACACTTTTCTCCTCCCATTCCAATGTGCTTGAACCCATCTCTTCATCTCTTTTCCACACTCTCCTTTGCTCTGGACTGTTGACCCCAAGTATCTGAAATGCTCCAAATTTTTGACAGTCTATATTATAGACATATATCATAGACCTAACAGGTGCATCATGATTTGAATGGAATTTGCAGTGAAAACATGTCCCCTTAAAGCAGCTAAAGGAATTTCCACTTCCATACACAGTTTACATACTTTGTGTGCTCCTCTCTATTTCTGATTGCAAATCTCCTTTGTACTCTCTTTCTATAATCAAAAAAGGACAAAACATTGAAAAGACAAAAAGATTGTATACATCTATAGGTCACTTCATTCCTTACCTGGTCCCCGTCCACCGCTAGTCTGAGCACTGCTCCTGCTAAAGGTTGAAGAGGCTTTCTCTTTGTAAGGGCCTTGGCTCAAAAGAGCATTCAGGTTTTCCCTGAGATCGAGCTTCTTAGGGGCTGAGACTGGAGATTCAAAGCCTAAAAGGGAGACAATAGGAAACAAAAATGATTAAATTATAGTTCAGAGCATTTCTTTCCAAAACACGTTTGATGAAAATAAAATGTTGAAAAAGCAAGAGAATCTTATCAGGAATTTAGACACAATTGAGAGTAAGAAACAGAATTTCAGTTACAAAATGTACGATTCTCGTCTTGACACTGTAGGATCATCCACTTTGTTCTGTTGCCCCATCAGTTTTGATAGCTTGGCCTGGGGCATGGCCAGCGTGGAGTGTTAGAGGACGATCTTTAAAGAGGATAAAAACCTTCCCAACCAAACAAATCCAGAGATGAATCATCCAAAAAGCAATAATAGTCAATTGTTTGGGCTCGCAAAGATATGAATAATTTATGATTCTTTACAGACATGCAAGTTCATCATCAGGTTTTTGTTGAACTAATGTTGTTTTTATTGTAATTTTTTTTCTTTTAAATGACGACTAATCTACTGTTAAGGAGATTAAATATTGGCAAATATTTAAATAAATCCCCTGCATTGAAAAATAAATGAATTTTACCAAGGTGAACATCACTGCCCATCTGAATTCAAAGTTGTCTTTGCTAAGAATTCAGATGCAAAGTGTTCAAAACATAAAAGCATACAATTTGAATATCTGAATAGAGTTAAACATTTTCTCAGTTGAGGTTGCAATACCCTTAAATAATAAGCAACAAACCTTGTACTTCTCCACTTAATGGGGTTTTCTGTTGGGACTGGCCGTTGTTTTGATATGGGACATCTTCTGCTATGATAGCGCTACCATCAGGGTTCGAGTAAAAGAGGAGAAGAGGCTGGAAATGACCTTTGATACATTTGCTGACTACATCTTTCCACCTGGAGCCAATCTACAGCAAATGAAAAACACAATGTGCATTTAGTGTTAACGATACTACAATGCAAGAAGAAAATGCCCAGGCATCACAATGAAAAGTTCAACAAACAGCTGTGAGGCCTTCACATATTTCATTGGCAACATTAAAGCAGAGCCTTTCTTTGAATGGGTTTAAACTAATTTATGACAAAGAGGCCATATTACAAAAATCATAATGCTTTGAAGGTACATATCTCTCCAGAGAGCATCACAAAGGCAAGCTGGAGGCTAACAGATGCTAGTGTGGTTCTTGTGTGTTAGTTTAATTAAGCTAATGACGGGTGTAGGGGTGAGAGAAGAGCTGGGTAAAAAGGAGGAGGTAAAAGAAACAAAAATACCTTGCAAATGAAAGAGATCCAGATAATTGCACCACATAACGGTAAAAATGTACACAGGGAAACCACAGAGTTTTACACAGAATGTAATGTTATTATAATATAAATAAAAAAACAAAGATAAAAAATGTCTGTCACAAAAAGAAGCAGGCAATACAAAAAAAACACGCCAAGAGAAAAGTGAATGATACTACCTATAAAAAAAGTGCTTCTTTTCATTGTGAATTTGTAAAGAAGCGCTCATATGACAGTTGTTTTTGTAATATGAATGAGAATTGTCAAAACAAAAACCCCTCACTTTAACACCTGTGGATCTACAATGTTTTTGTTGATTTCATCCTTTATTGCCTCCATCAGACTTAATCTAATCTATGCCAATTAAGTCAGCTCATACTTTGTATGTAGGAGCTCATGACCTGTCTGCACAGCTAAATACTAAACCATTTCATATCCACTTGAAAGTGGACTGCAAGCACCAAAAACTAGCCTTCAAGTAAAACCTAAAATAAATGAATCTCATTTGACACCTTTGCAAAATAAATAAAGGAAAGGGATAAACAAAATCAAAGATCATTCATTATCTTCACTCAACAAAACTTCCTGGAATAAGGATTATCTTGATGTGTAGGCATATGGCCCAGCCTGAAAATTAAGCCTGCGTATTTTGTTGATGCTTATTTGACCACATGGGATTCAGCTGCATCACAAGTTATGCTCAATTTATAACCCATTTCCGCCGTCATGCTATTTTGTCTCAAGCACTGGACCTACCAACAATGTGCAATCACTTGAAAAAAACTACATGCTACCATCTAACCAAGCCAAAAGCTAAACTTAAACATTTCCAAATATTTCTTTTTTTCTTTCTCAGTTTGTTTGTTTTTTTTTTTCTAATCTTCCAAGGAGGCATGGAAAAGCACCTAATAAGGGCACTATAAAGTAGCCATTTTGCAGCTGGTAGTCATGGAAATGTTGGCAAGTTTCGATGCAGTTCAGGTATGCAGTTGGCAGGCACTGAGAACTAAAGCTCCTCCATCTCAGTTTGTTCTGGTGGTGACAATATGTGGGTGTGATTGTGGGGAAACCAGGGCTACATCATAGGCTACTGATGGACTGAAAGAGAGCCAGATAGCCAATGCACCACAGTCCCAATGAAAATTGTATACATGTAAGAAAAATGGCACGCCATAATGCATGTATAAGATACCATTTACAAAAAAGGAAAACAGTGAATAAGGTTTCGTCAGAAAGCGATCACGCACACACGCGCACGCACACACGCACACACACACACACGCACACACACACACACGCACACACACACACACGCACACACAGATGCAAAACCACAAAAGAAACCTTTTTCACCCAGTCTTTTTACAAATATCCACTTTGCAACTCAGAATTCTTAACAGCCCTTAAACTTCATCTGGTGAATGGGTGAGGATAAACATCTTCACTGGTTAAGCTTTAATTCCGACTGCAAAAGGACACTGTTTGATGACTGTTCAGTAGAAATGGAGGAGTTGGGCTTTGAGACGCTCATGAAGAGCGATCAATGTGGTCCATATTGAATGGAAAGAAGACATTGTAATGGAGATAAGACACTGAATCACTTATCTTCGCTACTGCTTAAAAAAATCTATCTCTATCTTTAGCATAAAAAGGCTTTGCTTTATCAGTAAATGCATTATCTCTGACAATAAATTAAATTGCTTTTTAAGCTAATGAGAAGTAATTTTCATTAATTTTTGTATTTTTTGAAGTACAACTTACGTGACTGTTTTTGTATTGGTCATAATTATTGTATTTAAAATAACTAATTTCTCACCTCTTTGACTGTGGCATCATCAAAGAAGACCCATTTTGAGGACTTGGTGTGGAAAGCGAAGGCACAGTAGTGACGACTAGAGTAGCAGATCATCCCCACAAGCAGCAGCTCTCCCTTTTTGGCATGTTCATCTGTAACTCTGTAGAAGAGCTGTGAATCCACAAATACAATAAATATGTTATATAAACACATACAACATATATACAATACACATGTGTCACTAGTGCAGCAAGTGAGAATGAGTGAATCTAAAAGTACATTGAGTTATTCAATCTGTTCATAAATTCAGGAAAGGAGAAAATGAACTGGAACTGATTTGATGATCAGTGAGAATCAGGACTGGTCTAAATCGGAAGTGCCATTGCTTAACTAATGCAGACTAGCTACAGTGATCCCCAGCATTCTAAGGGTTGTCCTGCATGGTAATGCATGATGGTATTTTGAAATCAATTTTGTCTGTTGGTGTGTATATTAAAACAGAAGCATTGTTTTTGTTCCTTTTCCCTGGACAACCAGTTTTCATTCCACCTATCACTCTCAAATACAAAACATGACAAAGCAAACAGTGGGGTTGGGAGGTCCATTTGACAACCCAAAAGATCCTGCTTACCACGTTAAAGTCTTTTACTGTATTACTCATGACAGACTGTGGGACCTTACTACTACTTTTTCAAATGTTTTAATTTGAAATCAGGCAACATTTTGTTCTCAAACAAATTGCTAGAATACGTCTACAGAAATGTTATGTAATGTGAGGGTCATACAAGTTTCCTCTGATATGAACCGTGATTGATTTTACTTATTGAGTTTAGCTACCACTTTCATGACTATTGTGGTAGATTTCTCAAATGATGTAACATTTTAAAAGCGTACTTTACATGAACCAGTGACCGTAAAACCTATTCAAAGTAGTATATGAATATACAATAAATAAATTGTTTAAATTTATATACAAGATTTATGTACAAAATGATAATGATAAACAAAAACAAAACAAGCCGTCACAAAAATGCTTTTTTTTCAAGTAATGTCTACCACATGCAATATCTCTCAGCCAAGCATGTACAGACACTAACTCACGCAAACATGATAGAAGGGGTTTTTGACATGCTGTCCAAGGCCAGCAGAGGCTTTTTGATCACTATCTCAGGCCAACTTGGCATTGGGTGATGACTACTTATGCAATAACGACTTACAGAGGCATAAATCCCTGCATATGTTTCATTTCAACCATATACTGTAAGCAGAACTAAAAATGGTCAATGACTTGTGTTTATGAAAAATTATAAGAATATAATTACAAATTAAGTCAGCTTAGAAAATTAGGTATTTTGATATTGTGACATGTATAAACATCTGATGTTGGGAAACAATAACCTAAAACATTTATTCCACATGACTGATGTATATAATGCTGCAAAAAGATCCAGAAACTAGAATAAGTTAACAACGTGTTGATTATAATACACTCACCGCTGACAGACTGAGATGAGGACCAAGTGAACGGATAACATCCTCTGTGAGGTCTGACTGGTCAGAATCCCAGACGAAGCCAATAGTGACTATCTCTGGTGAGTTCATGAGGACCCGTCTGATCCTAATTCTCTGGCCACAGTTGCTCTTGAGCAGAGAAGATAAAGCGACATCTCACTTTAATGTGCAGAAAGACAACAAAAATTAAGTTTTTCAATCAGCTACTTACAGGACAGTTCCGTAGGTCTCCAATTGTACATGCAGCTTGCAACAGCTCTCCAAATGACTCGTCTTTGCGTTGAAGCATTTGTTGACTGAAAAAAAGGTGGTTGAGCTGAGGCACTCAAACAAACAAGGTGGAGGAGGCTACACGGACAATATGAAGATTTTAAGAGAGTGGGGAAGGGTGGGTCCCCAAACAAACTGTCTGATGCAAAGCAGACTTTAGGCTTAAGGAAACATCTTGAGATGGTCATGGGGACCAAAAACAGAGTAGAGAGGGACAGATGACAATACAAGTGGGAAAGTAAGTTTTATAACGCCAATGCCTTACCAAAGTGCGGTGGTGGAGACATAATGTACCAGCTCTGTAAACGGCAGTGGGTCAGAGGATGCCCCACAGCTACGGCACACAGACTGCAGTGGGAAAGAGAGTCAAGAGACCAGGAAAGATGCTTACAATATTGGGTAAAACTCTTTACTTGAAATTATTCTTACTAATGCCTTGTATTCATTGGATAGTTGAAGCAAGTGTGCCAATTGACCAAATTCTGTTATGAAAACAGTTTTGGTACCAAGAGAGTCTATGGAGGACATTGTTCCCACAAGGCAGGTAGGTGTGCATTGTGCTACAATTCATGTATACACCATCTGTGATTTAGTTGATACTGCTACAGAATCACCCTACTTATTATAATAAGGGCAAACCCAGTATTCAAACATGATGGATTGGCTTTTCACTGTATAAGAGCAATTCATGTACTTGTCTGACTGTGTATGTATGTCTCTTAATCCTGATATTGACTGGCTTGTGTGTTCAGTTTGAGTGAATAAATTAAACATGAAATCAACTAACCAACCAAAAAAGGAAATACAATGTAATGAACCATTTTTCACACAAATATGTTCTCTAAAAGAACATTTACTGGTGAATGAAAAGTCTTTGGCTTCAACTGACCTGCTCATAAAGTGACATGGCAAACTTCTGATGTGTGATGCAAGATTTTGATGTGCAGGCATCAGACTCCTCAGGCACAATATGCAGGTGGATCCTCTCTAATATGTTTTCCTATAACAGAAAATCAAATCTATTAGAAATGGGAACATATTTTTCTTTTTATAAACAGCAGAACAGTTGTGCAATACAAGACACATACACTAGAATACATCCCCAGGACAACCACTTGCCATTCTACAAAGACTTAGTAACTTGAATAAAGATGGTGACATTTAAGGCTTTAAATTTGTCATGCCAAGGCTAGCTTATTAATAACAACAAGGTTAATTTGTATTGTATGATGCTTCAAGCAATAATTCCATAACAAAACTCAAGATCTGAGTAACACTTATAGCTTCAGTTTTGGACGCAAATAGGTATGTAATTTTTTTGGAAAAATCAAAATATAAAAGCAAGAAATTGTATGTCAAAATGCACAAAACAAGACCTACCACATGTGTTAATACAACAATTGTATATAAAACAAAATCATTAAAAAACATTTTGGTTTGGGCAAAGAAACTTTTTATTTAACAAGGTTATGAGGAAAAAATAACAAGAAAAAAAATGGGACCAATATGAAAAAGTAGTAGAATGTACATGAAATCCACTTTCAAGAAAGCGCAGAAATTATGCAACAAATGGGAATGCACAGTACAGAGGTTCAACTACAACCCTGGTACTTATATAAGCTGTCATCATGATATTTAGTGGCAATGTGGCTGGGGTTGATGGGAGGGGAAGGGAGGGACAGAGGCTCTTTCAATGACCTCGCCAAACAGTTTGTTGCAGTGCACTGTGTGGTAAGAGAACACACAAATGTACACACATCCCCTCCATATGCCAGGATCCCTCCCTTAGGGTAGCTTGGTTGCCACAGGAACTTACAAAGCACTCTGCAGCATCATCCATAAAGCCCAGCTGGAAGCGCTGCTCATCTTTAAAGGTCTCTGCCAAGGCGTGACGCAGGTTGTCAGAGGGCAGGGCGCGCTCCCGACTGTGCTGAAACTGGGAGAATATACCCTGGCAAGGAGGATAAAAATTTGTTAGTACAGACTCTGGGTCAGCATGGGCTCTGAGGGCATTTTGTTTATCAGAAAAACAGTTGTCATCCTGATTGCTCAACAGATATGCTGGCTACGTGACTCATCAAACCAGAACAAGACAGGTGGCTCTTCCTTGAACTAGAGATTTCACAATACCTTTAATGCACAAAAGATGCATGACTCTCCCAGACAGAAGTGCCCAGGAAGCTGCCTCAAGCTGCGTCTGAAGATATCCAGCTGCCATAGTACCTGCAAAATGGGAGGATGCGTTTAGCATTAAATACATGGGTCCATATGGCATCAAGGCAAAGTATTCAAGGTTGTACTGGTAACTGCTGGGCAGAAAGAACGGGTGTCTTTGTAGAGATATGAAGCCATGGGTGATGATGATCTTCAACCAGCTCATCACTGGCTCACCATCTGAGTCACACTCTCTGAGGGTGACCTCCCAGTGGGCTGACTATAATCATGAATTAGCTCACCCGGCTGCATCCAGCTAGTCAAAAGTAACTGCCACTAGGAAGCTACGTTAAATTTAGATTGTGACAATGATTTGAAATTTTCAAACGCTGGTCATTTTAGAAGGTTGGAACATGGAGTACAGCTTAAGCAGAAAGAAGGCAGTAATTGTATAAATGAGCATCACAGCACAAAATTGTAACAAGCACTAATTTTATGTAGGTTTGTCTGTCAATTGTCTGACAACTTCAGTACACACTGCAACTACAAAGCCTTAGTGTTATTACCGGTTTACACACCCATCAAACAACTAATTTGTGCTTCAACTTTAATACAAAATGGTAGAAAAAGGATAAACCCACCTGCACAGCGCTGTTGAGAAAACAGCTGTTCTGGCCTGGTTCATTCAACAGTCCTTTGGTGGGGGCCAAAGACAGCATGCTCCCTGGCTGGTATGATTTCCCCAGATTGCTCCCTGGCTTCCTGAAGAACCTGACCCATGCCATTGGATAGTGGGGTTTGCTGTATGAAAGGTGGGATAGTCTAAACACCCCAGTGGGTCACTGTAGGGATTTAATCCCTCTGCCCTGCAGAAGTGACTTCACAAAAGTCTTGGGCTGAGTTATTCCACTGGTTGCAGTAGCACTTCACATCAGGTACACAATTTCGAATCCATAGCTGAAGTGCAGGTTTACAATTTCCAGTTACAAAAAGTTCCAGCTTTCATGTGCTAGAATAAAAATAAAAATTGAAAAATAATTCCAAAAAGGCAAAACGAATAATCCTAGTCTCCTTAGAAAGCTTCTGATGTTCAGTGCTTTGATACATCAGTCACCTTGTAGATTCACAACAGTCTCAGGGGGGAGCTCTATTGTATGTATGCAAATTTCATGCATGATTGCAGAGTGGTTGGGACTCAGCAGTCAATCGTGCCACTCCAGGGTACATCTGTGGTATCCAAGATTTATCCAGGCCTGGTTCTGGATAGCAAACATATATGTTCTATGTTAAAGAAAAAACATGATACGAAATAAAATGAAATAAACATTTCAGCTTTTCTTTCTTTCTGATACATGCAGATAACATTTTGTAGTTTTATACACACAAATGGAATATTAACTGAAAATTCTGAAACTACATTGTGATGTTCTCCTGGTTGGATTCCAAACTGTAATTTTACACATGTCAACAAACTTTGCACCTTACTTTTTACACACACCCTTTGAACCGACAGCAATGTAAAAACTGAAAGCATTACCAATGCAGCATGCATTTCGACATTTAGGCCCAAAGGTGTTTAGTCTATAAACAGAATAAAGATAATCTTTAAGGGAACCTAATATAATATCAATAAAAATGGTACTATTACTGTTAATACAGTTGCATTAAGTCACATCTCAATTAAAGCATTTGTTTAATAGTTAAGTAATAAGCACAACAATGTGAAAAACCATAGAAGTATTAGTTAGATTTCAGGAAAAACGCGTGATCCTGCTATTGCTGAAAAAAAAAAAAAAGATTGACTGAGGAAAACCTCAGCATTATCTGTTGTGAAGATCCACTGTCTTTGCTGAGCATAATTCTTCTTTTATTGTGTTGCCAGTAGATAAGAAATAAAGAAACACGCTGTTATCTTTTGATGATAATCATTTTATAAAAATACAATATAGTTTGGTCAAAATGATTAACAAAAACTGATTAACTAATTGAGTATCCTTGTGGTCACTGATTTGTCTTCTGTTGGTCATCAAACAAAATTATGATAATACACTGTACAAAGTCCTTTCTATCAAAGTGCTGTACAAACACAAATAAGTAACGATTAAACAAAAATAATTTAAAAATCAACACATAACATATTTACATTATTGTGCAAGATATCCACGAGTTAAAAAAAAAAACAACACTACTTTGGTAGTTCTAAGAATTCAAAAATTGTATTTTCCTTCATGTCTCTTTCATGTCCCACTTAATCAGCAGGCCTGTTTTTGTCATTTGGTTGTCAAGAAAACCAAACAACAATAACCTGACCTAATTTTAACATAAAAGCTGCAGCTCAGGACAATATGATCAATCAAAGAAAATCAAATCCAATTTATGAAACTTGTACCCCATGAAGCTTCATCAATAATGTGAAAAGACCAAAAAGTTGAGCATTGAATTTGCACTCCAGACCTATGAAAGCAGTGCTACACAGACTTTTGAGCAAACAAATGTTTGAATGAATTGTTTGAGCTGCATGGGACAATGTAGACTGTGTTGAGGCTGTTACATTTTGATGCTGCAAGAAATACATAGGATCACTAACTCTTTGTTTTAATATGTCATTCTAAATTAAAACAGAGATTGTCCTTTGTCATGAATAAATCATTGAAGCAGACAAATACACAAAGCCCAGACAAGCAACAAAGTGCAACTAAGTGCAGCGTCTTGTAAGATTCCCTTTGAGTCGCTCTAATTTTAACCTCTAACACCTCAAAAATAACCTCAAAGACTTATTCAGTGAGGGCCAAAAAACAACCACTGTCCTAGTTTGCTCAAAGAAACATTCTCTCTTGTGATAGTCTAAAGAAACACAGCATTTGAGCTAAAACCAGTTGAGCAACATTGGTAGTATTTAAGGAATTAGAAGATGCACAGATCCCGATTTTCAGCAGATTGGGCGTAGAACTTAAAGTTTAGTCTTTGGAAATTGTATGTATCTGGTATCTCTCATCTTCCCTTGGCTCATTTATAAATGCAAACATCTTCGTCTGTGCTTTGCAACAAGATTTCATTTTAGCAGGATTCCAAAACCATAAGTTGAGCTCAGAATTGTAGTTTTCCGATTACTTTCATGACTGATGGGGCAGTTGTTTCGCTGTACAGTTGCCATATATAATCAACTTTCACTTATGAAATTGCAGGGCCTCAGATGTTTCTACATTGTGTTTTTAACAGCAAAAGGTGTGCACAGTCAGTATGAGAAACATCCATTTTACCAGCACTCTCTCACATTTCAGTTTGAGGCCAAACATACAGAGGTAGATTATTTGATGCATTTTCATTAGCATAAAGTTAAATGCATCTGATCAGTTTCCTTCTGAAAATTAGAAAAAAGTGTGCAATAACTCTTAAAAGTTACTGATACTGATAGGCAAATTATATGCAAAACTGGACAAAACTGCAAAAAGCATGTGTTTTAAGAAAGCAGCCACTCTAAAAGGAACCACCATTTGGAATGCTATGTAGTACAAGTTGTATCATCATTTACTTTACTCACGATACATTTTATATTTTCTAATACAGAATGAAAACCTGGTAAGTCAACTATTAAAATTGCTTCTTTACAGTACTCCTTTATAAAGATGCGAATGTGACTTCGTATTACGTCTTTTAATAGGAAGAGCACACAGACTGCTTTGGCACCTTCAACACAATATCAAAAAAACTACTTCTACAGATTCTTTTTAAACTTTTTAGTGAATTCCAAAATATTAAAATCAAATTAATTAGCAATTAATTATAAAATGTAGCAACTATCATCATTACTGATTCATCGTGCTATTTTTTTAAAGATGCTAAGCACAATTGGGAGGTCAATCACTGGATTTCCAATAATGCATAATAATAATGCTCTTAAGGACATCAAATAAACGACAAATAAACATCTGATTCAGCTCTGGTTTGAAATCCAGCACCCAACAAGAGATAACAAATACAACACAACCACACAGGTTCAATATCAGTTAAAGAGTACAGTAGAGCAAATGTTTGGCATTGTAACATTGTTGACAACAGTGGGACGAAATATGACCCACCCTCTCTTGTCTGAGAGAATGTATTGCATTATGGTAGCCTGCTTGAAGACCTGCAAGCATCATTCATGCTCAAGTATGTTTAGCATGAATGACACTTGAGATTGGCATATACTGACAACAATTAATGCATTAATTTAAATAACCATTCTGAGGTTCTGAAGGGCCAAGTAAATAATTGCTTAACATCAAAAGTGTTGGTATCATTTTAATTGCATTTTGCTCTATTCTTTTCAATTCTATTTCTCTATTCTTGGTGATAAAGAAGCATTTTCCGCAAGATGTGTTTGTACAGCCAGCAAGATCAGTCAAATCTTCTTACATTTTAGGTGCATTTCAATTAGCATAACAACCCTTGTCTGCCAAAACCGTGTGACAGAAACTATTATGCACAGCATGACACAATTTTAAACATAGGATGACAAGGTTGCAACTAACAAAGGCCTTTCTTGCACCTATCCTATAAGGACAGTATAAATAAGAAGGAATGATGCACATTGGTCAGACAAATGAGAAACATCCCATATGTATTTTACATGCTTATGCCTTGATTTTTCTTTAACTTAAAAAACAGAACTCACTCACACTATCAATTCCAACAGATTACAGCAATATGAAATATCTGCTTCCTTGTTTATAAAACTAGGTGCCGAATACAACTCAATTGGCCGGTTACAGCTTTGTCAAGATGCCAGATTTATGTCATTACCTAAAGTAAGCCAAGACAATTGCAGAGATCCTTCCTTTTCAAATCTAGGTAAGAAATAATAGAATTTCAGACTTATGTTCATGGACTGAATCAAACAGTGTAAGAGGCAACATTGAAAAGCCCTTCTACTAAGTATGAAATACCTCAAAACCAATTTATTGGGTCACTGCAGCAGTAAAAAAAAAAGCATTCAATCAGAAAACATGAAATTCCAGCAGACTCCAGGTAAGGATTTGATTGAAAAGATGGAACACTATATATTGCTGGTAACAGAGAAAAAAGGATGTCATGCTTACACAAAATTATTTGTGGTCATGTTTGTTTTTAGAAATGCACCTAGTTTTATGAGAGATGAGATGAGATGAGAACAACTTATTTATCCCAAGGAAATTGTTGTTCAGGAGTTTCAAATAAAAAACATAACAGTAATAGATAATAGTAGAAAGGAGGAAGAATAAATATACAATGAAATATGAATTGTCTTAACTGTTAACTGTAACTACAAAGATTGAAGATTTCCTGCGGCTGAGGGAAGAAATATATATACTATATTTATCTTACTATACTAAATTCTATTTAAAATCGCCTTGTCTACTCAATTAACACTGTGATGTATTACATGTGAACCAACTGCACTGAAACAAAAATACATGTATAGATTATGAAAAGCATATTGCAAATTCTATAAATGATGGATGGAACTAATACATGCCACAATATGGTTAAACAGGTTTGTTGTTACAGTGAGACACCAGCTAACACTATATTCTTCAGTACTTGTTACTTTAAAAGTAAAGCAGCAAAGAAACCAGAATCATTTTAGTCTTTTTCAACCTGTAGGTCTAATCACTGACACTGGAATATGTAGTATTTGGTATATAATGTGGTCAATCTTGAAATAACACATGTTTGTGACATCAAATAACTGAGACCGATAACGCATTTTAACTCCAATACATGAGAAATACACTATACCATTTTAAGAAAAAAGCCTTAAAAACCAGCCACTAATATAAAAAGTGATATTGTCTGTTCATATTTTTCAGGCAACAATATATTGGATATCAAAAATAATTATATAATAAATTAGAAAAAAATAGAAACACAACATGAAATTGGAATTTGTGACATATTATGTGACATCTGTTTATTAAGATATCTGAAAATGACTTTATATCTACAATTTATCCATCTATTCGGCCTCCCCATATTGTAATGTTCTGAGTTTAATCACATGATTAGAATAAAAGTTGGGCTGATGGTAAATTATATTCTTTTTAATTTTTTTTTATATCTAGAAGAAGATGAAGAAGTCTCCCTTTAGTACAGGGTTGTCAAAGTCCTTTTAGCTCAGGGGCCACATGAAGGAAAATCTATTTTTAGGCGGGGATAATTACTAAAATCATGGCATAATAGCAGAAGTTTCTTAGATCAAATATTACATGTAATTTTTATGCTTTGCAAAATAGTCTTGCGGGACAGATTAACACCATGCATGGGCCTGATCCAGCCAATGAGGAATATGTTTGAAAATCTAAGTACTGTTCTTATAGCCCTGTTCATTAATAAGTGGTTGAATTAAGCATGACTTAAAATCCTTTTGATTCACAAAATCTGATTTTGCAGACCTTTTTCCTCTCATATCTACCGTAATACCACTTTCATAAGTTGAAATAAAATGCTATTAACAAAATTATTATCAGTCAATTCCGATATACACCTGGTGCATCCATGTATCTCTGTGTTTGGTAGATGTTACTTACGAAGAACTATATATCTGTCTTTGCTCATCCCTGGAGAAATCAGTAATGACTAACAGGTAGTAGAATTTACTTTTTTTTCTAAGTGAGGATGAATCCTTTGAGGGGGCATATTTTAAGGGGCTCCCTTAACCAACAAATGTAAATCTGACAAGAAACGTGATTTTTTGGTTTGTTTAATTTAACACTGGTCAATGGTATCCCACCCCCTTTACCAGTGTTGGCAACAACAGGGATGCAGTTTACTCATCAAAAGGCAGTTTAGTGCGTTGATATTCTCTCTCTTCTTTTGTGTAGACAATCTTATTTTGATTGGTTATTTTAATCATATAAAAGGTGCAACATGATACTAATGAAATCCACACTGTACAACAAATTCTTTGCCAACAACATAGAAGAAATGAGTGAAAAAGAAAAATAAAGAATGCTACTTTTGCCTTCAAGAGTAGTTGTACAGAAAGTATAGTTCATTTGTCAACAAAAGCTTCCTAAGACTTGTTGAGAAAAGTCTAGGATTGAAAAATCCCTTTCCCTTGTTGCAGGAAAATGCTGTGGTTAGCACCCAGAAGCAATCAGGCATGGAGTGTGCTGCATATCAGCAAGCCTGAAGGGCCAAGGGAGCTGGTAAAATCACATCATTGGTGTGAAGTCATGGAGAGTCAGACCCTATAATATCAATGAGTGATCTGTTGATGGATGACCTCATTAAGAATGATTCATTTGGTCTCCTTTATATGGAAAGGCAAAGAACCTCTGATGAATCAATTCATAGTCAATTGAGTCACACTAATTCAAAGTGGCCATGATGTGCAAAGTGAAATGCAGGGAGATCACACTGAAGATGAATATGCATCGAAAATATATACACACACACGCACATGTGTATACATATGTGTATATGCGCACATACACACACATATATACATATGTATTCACACATATAAATAAATATATGCATACACACATACATACATACATACATACATACATACATATATGTGTATATATATACTGCTCAAAAAAATAAAGGGAACACTTTAACAACACAATGTAACTCCAAGTCAGTCACACTTCTGTGAAATCATAGTGTCCACTCAGGAAGCAACACAGATTCATTTTGACTTGTTTTAAGGACATTACATCAAAGTTGGATCAGCCTGGAGTGTGTTTTTACACTTTAATTTTGAGTGTGATTCCCAATCCAGACCTCCATGGGTTAATACATTTGATTTCCATTGATCATTTTTGTGTGATTTTGTTGTCAGCACATTCAACTGTGTAAAGAGCAAAGTATTTCATAAGAATATTTCATTCATTTAGATCTAGGATGTGTTTTTTAAGTGTTCCCTTTATTTTTTTGAGCAGTGTATATACACATGTATATATCTAGATACATATATCTATATGCACATATATACACATATACTTACAGATATGTATACATATATACACACATACATACACACACACATATACATATATATATATATATATATATATATATATATATATATATATATATGTAATTAAATAATATTTGCATCAGGCAGGCGGATTGTTTAACTACATAATCGCTGAGCATTGTATTTTTTGCACTGATTAAAAAGGCTAATACAGGTTAAACAGCCACCACTTCTACAAGACATTTAAATAGGTTCAATCACAGTATGCTCCTACAGTGTATTTTCCTCACTAATAATTTCTTATATAAATACATGACCGCAATGCCTATTAAGATGCATTTACCCTGCCATCACAATGCCTATAACATGAATAGGTTTGGATAATGTAAAAAGAATCATGAAACTAGAGTTTTAAGCAGCTGCCTGCCTCCAGCTCTCTGCAATTTAGAATAAAAAGTGTTATACAAAATCACAAAATAATAAACAGAAAAACGTGACTTTACATTTAAAAGCCTTGCCAATGAGTACTCAGACTGAATGCAGAGGGTATGCAATGAATCTGGAGAGGATGCAAATAATGCTTGTCAATTTATAAAAATAAAAGTGTAGTGTTCCTTACACATGCGCAGTCATACCTTGCGCAGACTACACCCTTTTCCAAGGTATGATATTTCTTTATCATCTCTTGTTTCACATTTTGTCCTTGTTATTGTCTTGCAAAATGACAACTTTCCTCTAAAAAGGAATAGGTTGGAGCAGTTGAGTCATGCTTCTTGTCCTTTCACAGCCATTTACTACATGAAATACTACAGCTGTATTTGAATGCCTACACAGAAGGATTCCACATAATGGACATTTTGATAATAAATATGCACACTACTGGATGACACCATAGTACATGGTCTTTACAGTTGAACCAGACTATTGCTTGGAAAACAAAAACTTTGTATCAGACAAGATAAAAAAAAAACTTTAGTTGTTTACTGAAGTTGCTGAAAAAAGATTTAATAATAATTGAATTCAACATTTATGATATTCTGGTTCTTTGTGGTAACGTAAATGTGTCGTGGCAACATGGTCACAGTGGGAAGGTGACTTTACACTGAGAAATTCAATTACAACTATTAAGCTTACTTAACATATTACGAAGTATGATTCAAAGGGAAATTGCAGGATTGACACTCCTCCTCTGATCGCATAATTTTTGTGGATTTAAAATATTTTATAACTTGGGCATTATCTGAGCAAAAAGACTTAGCTTTTCTCGAATTATTCATTTATTTTTCCCATCAGTCATAAACTTGTGTGTTGGCAAATGCCAACACATAAGTGATAACTGCAGAAAAAAACAAAGGGAGCAACTAGAACTGACTCTGCAGGCTAAAACCTTTAATAAATGTGAAACCTTGCTGTTAAAATTCCCTACTGATTGCAGACAAGGTTCAAGCCTTTCGGCAACAATGAAGCAGCCGCTTCCTGCGTGGGCTTCCTGCTCAAAGGCTTGCCACTTTCCCGCACACACCCGGCATTCTGCACAGTGAAACTGAACAGGTCACCCCAACACGCTGAGTCACCCATTATTCCTTACTGCTTCCAACATAGGAAAAGGGAGAACAAAAGCACATGTTCCAGGATACCATTCTGAAGAATACAATCTGACTAAAATATTACATCCTCCTATTTGCTCTTCAAATTGCTTCCTTAATGATTTCCCACTTGACAACAGCTTTCCAGCAATTTTTGTGACCAGGGTGATCGCTTCGCTTCCATGTTTGCTTCTTGTGTTTCCACATGTTCATAATTCAAGTGCAAAATATAATCTAGAAGACAGAGGATGCTTAAGAGGAAGATATAGGCAAACTCTGTATATTTTGTAAAAACAGCATTAGTACTTATACACTCTTACTTAAAATGCTTTTAAAAAACTTGCGGTAACACTGACAACTTTATCAAAACTGGTTCATCAGCATGCCTCCATATTTACTTTACCAGCTTGTGCCTGAGAGAAACAGATGTGTGTGTGTGTGTGTGTGTGTGTGTGTGTGTGTGTGTGTGTGTGTGTGTGTGTGTGTGTGTGTGTGTGTCCGGTTGTCTGTGGAGTTTGTGACCTCAGTGCCTCCTCATCCCATGCCTAGGGACAGAGGGCTGCTGCAATGACCAAAATGTATAAATGTGGGAAAGGCCAGTTTCACAGGGTGAGCGGGTTGAGGCGTTTGCCAACAACTTCTGAATGACCTCCGAGAGTCTCTTTATATTTCAGTCTCCTATGCCAATCTAATGGCGCAAATATTCTTCTCTGAACCTCCTAATTCACGCTGACATAACACGGAACCTTTGACAGCTGAAATGCGCTTGTCTAAAAGTGACGCAACTATCGAAATTGCCAAAGAACAGCCAGTATGTGTTAGGGTTAGATTTTGAGAACCGCTAAAAGTGTAAATTTAAAACTACGTGACTTGGAAGTAAAATAATTAACTACTGCTCTAAAAGTAAAAACTAACACGAAAGCTGCCATATCCCTTCTAGTTAAGCTAGCGTTAGATATTTAAAAATTGCATGACATGAAGCTAATGTTAGCTGTCAACAAACGAGTTTCAGAATAAAAATTCCATTGTTGTCATTAAAATAAATACATTCTTAACATCAAATATGCTGTACTAAAAACGGTTACACAGTATTGTTAAATTTGCCAAACGTTCTGGTGAAAAGAAGAAAAAGCTATGTGTTGGGATACAACCCGGCTAACACTGGGCCTGGCTGATTTCCGACTTACCTGAGTTTCAGGTGAAGCCATGTTTCCGCCTTGGACGTCGCCGTGAGAATGAAAAAGCTATGAAAGTTCTGAGGACTTCTTCGGTCCAATTCAAGTCATGAGACACTCACCTGAAAGAGAATGCAGCCACAAGTGTGGAGAGTTGACGTCTTCCGTCGTGGACAAAACTGGGAAGCCGCCTGGTTAACCTGTTCCTCCGAGGACAGGCGGCGAAAAGTGAGTCCCGAAATCTACTGTCCTCTCGCCGTTCGAACTTCTTCTCTTCTTTGCTGTCATAAGAAATGCGCTATAGAAATCCCGCCGTGGATTCGCCAACCGTCCCTGTCCACTTGCGACATACTCCGGTTTATGTGTGTGTTGTGTTTCTCTTTTCTTTTCGAAAGCTTGATGTTTTGCGGCAGTCGGGTGGGCGGAGGACTCGCGGTCGACTTTCGGCACCTGAAATACTGGATTAGAGATGTTTTCAGAGCTGAGATGTCAAACCCCGCCTCTTCAACTCTGTATTTACTGCAGTCTGCCACGCTACTGTACACCACCGCTACAATGCGCACAGTTGTACTAAAACATCTGCTGGCGTGTTTTTTTCTGATGTTGTTGTATGGTGCAGGGCTTTGCGGTTTGCTCCGGAGCTACTGGAGCGCCTTATTAATAATACGTACCGCACTGCAAAGTGACTCAATTGCACTTAATCTATACACACGTTTTAGTTGTGTGTGTGTGTGTGTGTGTGTGTGTGTGTGTGTGTGTGTGTGTGTGTGTGTGTGTGTGTGTGTGTGTGTGTGTGTGTGTGTGTGTGTGTGTGTGTGTAATAGAAACGGTAACGACCTCATTCAAACGTCTCTTGTAAGTTAAGTCTATCACAAAGCATGCAAAATGATAGATTCCTTGTGTGCAGCCAGAAGAGGAAACACGGGAGTCACAGGACTGGCCATTGGAGTATTTAAGTAACTGTAGAATGCACTGCAGTAGTCCAATG
Source organism: Fistularia commersonii (assembly GCF_037954325.1). Lineage (NCBI taxonomy): Eukaryota > Metazoa > Chordata > Actinopteri > Syngnathiformes > Fistulariidae > Fistularia > Fistularia commersonii. Next base: position 8,681,673 of record NC_141302.1, read on the forward strand.
TGCACTGCCTAAACGCGATTTCGGAGAGTGCTTTTTATTTAGTCCCGTGGAATTTACCCAATACTTTTGGGGAAATGTATAAACACCTGTGATTATGGTGAACAGAGAGCAGGGGGGAAAGTGGCTCATATTATCCAAACAACATCTGCTCAATTTTGTATTATAAAGAAAGCATACATCATGGATTTGCCGTAGAGGTTTTCTCCCCATGTAAAACTAGCAGTGGAAGTCCCATTCCGTTACAAGGCGGACTGTCCTGCAAACTTTTGGAGTAAATAAGTTTATTTAACAATTAGTTTGGATTGACTTTTAAAAAGATTCACTGTCCACAAGAGTAAAAATAGAAAGCTATAAATGAGTTCCCTTAAATCCCATTGATTTATTGCTCTCGCAGTAATATTGTATTTCTAATGCAACTGAAAGCGAGTGGGAAATATCATGAGCAATTGTAAATGCAGGCATCCTTGTTTTCATTAATTGTGGTTTGTGTTGGATTGCTGCAGAAAAGAAATGTGCAAGTAATTTGGTCCTGGTTTGCAAGGGAGAGCTTTTGTTCCCATTTTTCTCCCATATTTCAAACAGAATTTTTTTTTTAAACATTTTTCATATGAAGATATTTATTATTTTGATACCCCTGCTCAATTCATTATCCATTAGACACATACCTCTTTGATTCCAAAATTGGGAAATTGTGTTTTATGGGTTTATTTCATATGCAATAATCATCCTAGAAAACAAATATAAAAAAAAAATGTTAAAAATAGACATGACAGGAAATGCATTTGAAAATGCTCAACAAATTCCTAATGGGGTTGTATAGTGGTGTTGTGGTCGGCACCCTCCATGCAAGAAGGTTCGACATTCAGAGTCTGACTTGGGCCGTTCTGAATTAAGTTTGCATGTTTCCCCTGTGCAAGTGTTGCTTGGATCAGGGTTTTGTAAGCTCTTTCCACAGTCCAAAATCACAAAGCAGTTTATTTGGGGAGCCTTAACTGACCGATTTTGTGAGTGAGAATGAATGTCTACATATGGCCCACCCACCAGCTGGGATCTGCTCCAGCGCCACAGTATCCCTGTATGCTGGATAAAGTGTACAGAAAATCATCTGGAGCATTTTGTTGTCTTCTATTAAGTTATCTCTATACACTGAAGCAATAAGGAATGCAAGATTCAACTCATGGGCAGAAGTTGTAGTACATTCCCTATGTTTGTGCTAAAAAGATCCTGCGTTGCCAGTTTAACATTAGACCTGGAATTAGCAAGTACGCAGGTAGAACTACAGGTACACAGTGAGCACAAAGCTCAAGCCCTTACCTTGAGGTACAAAAAGGAAAAACATTTTTTGACTTAAGAAGGACTTACAATGAAAAATGTGCAAAAAAAGTGAAAAAAATTAGCCTTTTGCCAAACCTTTTACAACAGGGCCTAATATCAGGAAAACTTTGATAGAGGAAAAAATGTATCTTTCTTCAGAAGAATCACTTCTCACTCATTAAGGCAAAGGAAATGGGATGCTTTGATTGAGTGTGTGTGCGGTGAGGGGTCACAATGTATCAGCATGCTCCAGACTTTCCCCAGGAAGTACTTAAAAGGGCCCATTGACAACACCATTTCCCTTCACACACATTTCCTCAAGGGACAAATAACGCTTCCCTCTGACACAAGAAAAGGTTTTAGAGAGCAGTAATAATGTGTTTGAGTGATGCAAGCTTTGCTGACTTGTTGGCAGGAAAATATTCATCGACAAGCTACATTAACAACAAAACAGAAGACAATCTGTACGTTAATATAACTGTTTAGAAAAGAGGTAACATACAAAGTTGTTTTTTTTTCTTCGTGGAGATTTCTGAACTCACTTTTAGGATTTAGTGTCTCATACTGGGCAAGCCTGATCTATGGATATTAGACATAAATTGGGATTACCTCTCTAGATATATCTAATAGTTTATGAATTATTATCATCAGAAAAGTGTGGCTTTGTGCAAGCTTTGCTTTCATAAACTTTTGCCATCCTTGGTGGACAGTTTACAACCACTTGCTAAATCTGATTGTGCCGTCTCAGCATTGCTGTCTCACACTGGGTCAAAACTCTGTAAATGAAAAGAGTTTTGGTCACCCATGTTCCTCCCTGTGGCCAACTAAGTTGTTCCCAACACCCACACATCTTGTTGGATGATAGACCATTAAAATTTTATAGATCTGTGAAGGCAAATATTTGAAATAGTTCCATACACAAGAAATCTATCTGTGTTAATCAAAGCCTTTTGACATTGGACTTTCCAGTTTCTCCTTTAATAGTCATATTAAAATCATCCATCCATCCGTTTTCTGCCCCTTATCTTGTACTCAGGGTCGCGGTGGATGCTGGAGCCTATCCCAGCTGTCATCAGGCGAGAAACGGGGTACTCCCTGGACCAGTCAATCGCAGGGCCACATTCATAGACAAACACCCGTCCACTCACTCACTCACTCACTCATTCAGGGCAATCTTCCCAATTTTTTTCCAATTAACCTGCATGTTTTGGACAGTGGGAGGAAACTGGGGAACCTGGAGGAAAACCACACCAACACAGGGGAGAACATGCAAACAGGAAGGTCCCCTTGTGCTTCGTGCTGTGAGGCCAAACTTTGCCAAGTTTGCATATTCATTCAGTAGATCACTTTGATTATTAGAGTGCGAAAAAGTAAACTTTGCAAACTGACTCTTAACCTGTGATTCTGACGGGAGGAGCATTTTGATTTCAGATGAGTTAATAAGTCACTGCCAGCTTCACAAGGAGAGAATGTTCTCAGTTAATGTCCCTGAGGGCCCTGTTCCCACTGCCCTGGCTTTTCACCTTCAAAAAGCCCCAAATGGATTGCTGAACACAGTGAACAATCTTAGTTCAAATGACGCAGGCATGAAATAATGTTAACTTTTAGTGTGTGACACTCCACACATGTTTTTTTTATAGATATATAAAAATACAATCTGCTCCACTGTAAAGTGGGCACTCTCCCTAAGCCTTGATATTTTTGACATATAGATTCATGGTTTTGATTGGGTGACTAGGCAGCTAAATTCCATTTCACCTAATGTTATATACTGTGTGTAGGGGTATATTTTTAGCACTGCTGTCTGCCCTTTAAATCCATACTTATAGCCTGGAAACAAAATAGAAAAGTGGGACAACAACTCCTGGACCACACTCTCATAGATCTCTCTGCCTTTTGTCTTTTATAGTTTACTTTGTTTCATTTTAACAATATTTTGTAAACAGGTTTAAGACAGCACATTTTTTGTGTTATTTTGTGCATGTTTGGATGTGGCGAGATTTCTTCAAATGAGAGAGAAATGGGAGAAATGTAGATAAAGGAAAAGTCAGAGCAAATTTCTAAAGTTCTTTTTTCAGGAAATAAACAAATGAATACTTCATACTTTTTAACATAGAATAGAATAGAATAGAATAGAATAGAATAGAATAGAATAGAAAGCGGGAAAAAAAGGGCTGGTGCGGACAAATCACCAGTTGGTGTAATAGCGCTCCAAGCATCTAATTAAAATGTGAACTTAATCTGACTGTCTCAGCCTGAGTAAAAATAAATGCCCTTGTTTTTGTGAATGTTTGTGTGCAAACTTCCATCATGGGATATGTAAATAAATCTAATGGAACAGACAGTATGAATAAAATGCACTTGTAAAATTATTCAAGTGTCCCGCAACACAAAAAAACTCTGAAGTAATAGGACCAATAGAAACAAGTCCAAACAGTGAGATTGTCAATCGTATGGATTCTCATGAAACTGAAAATGCCATTTTCTTGCTTTCTGCTCAAGCTGCAGAAGTGTGAACAAAGCAAAGCTTGTAATGTATTCAATGAGCTCCATTTGTTGTATTGTATTGAATTACTACTAATGAGGTAGCACACAGAGGTGAATGGCTGTTGTTACGCAAGAGATTAGACATGCTGAAACACCACAATGGAGGCCATGGGAGGCAATGCCACTGGAGCAACTCCTGCTATATTTAACTAAGGATTAAAATCCTGTAATGATGAGGTTTCGGAACAAAACTGCTCCTCATGTTTCTCAAGAACAGTCAAGCTAGTACTTTGCTGTTGTTTTCTTTTAAATACATCCAAATGTTTTTTTGGATTTCATCACGGCTCAGGCACATTTAGAAAACGGTTAACAAAAAACACGGAACAAACAATCATTAGGACACATGGCTAAGCATCTCTATGAATTTTATTCCCACTGAGATGATGACAATTTCTGCTGGAATGCTGTTTGTCAGCAATCGTGTTGACTTAGCACTACCACAGCATAGCATGTTGTCTCAGCTTGGGTGTGCTTCGTAATATAGCATGTTAGAGAATTGTCCATCCAAATCTGTTGCATGTTGGTGTGCATTTATTTTATTTTATTTCCCATATAGAGCTGTACTCGTTGCTTTATTGCAGAAAAGTAGATGACATAAGCATAATATTTTTGGCAGGTCACCATGTAACATTAGTTCTGGAGTGCAGCCAAAGTGGTGATGGTGATATATTTCTCTGCTGTGTTTGCTGTATCCACGGTAGCTGCTGTGTACAGAAAAAAACATGTGATTATTTCTTTCTGCTTGTTAAAGCAATTCTCTGTTACCAGAAAACAGATAAATGTTTTTTCACCCTTAGTCATCACATTTTCCTTCTGTATAACAAAAACAACCTATGTGTAATCATTCATAACTCCTCTCATTTTCTATGCTATGTTAGCACTTCTAGGTTAATTGCTCTTAACTGACTATTAGCCAGTGACAAGGGGTTAACAAATATTGACCAGTAAGAAATATAGATGAGCCCCCTGTGGTAGAGTCAGAGGTTGGATGACTGTGAGGAACAAGGACTCTAATTGGTCTCTGAGGCTTTTGCAAGTAAACAGGAGTGCTGTCTTGAATGTTCATATGTCCAAAAGATGTGTGCATCCTCCCATAAAATAGTTCTGGCTGCAATGCCGTGTCTTCTACTTAACCTCTCAGCACTTAAAGAATGTAAGTGCACATTGCTCAATAATAATTTTACAGACTTAATGTAAAATTAATTCTGGTGTTTGTCTGCCGAACCTGTCCGATTTAAAAATTTGCATAAAGTCTCTTTTACGCACATGAAAAATCAGCACAAGCCAGTGCAGCCCTCCCTGTGCACCTTGCTTTTACTCATTTTGGTAAAGTAATTATACATTCCTCTTCGTTACATAATTTCACCTAATTTCAGGGTTGAAAAGCGAGCCTGATCAGCCTTCACCTTGCAACCCCGGTCATTCTACACTACCCCACTGACCTCCGGGATGCTTTCTTCTCACTCTTATTTTTAGATATCCTATTGGGCTTTGCGCTTTTCTGTGAGAATGCACACCTGCTGCACACATCCATCAACCCGAAGCAAGTCAGAGAATATCAAGTCATCAGAGACTAAAAACATAAACCAAAAATTCCACAACTATACAGGTGGCTGTACTTTCCCTTTAGTTATGTATTCCATGTCAGGAGGCCAGTTTGATACATTATTTCAGATTCAAATCCTAGACCTTGATATGGTTAGTTTGAAAAGCAAACAAAAATATTTTACATTTTTTTTAAGTCCAAAATTGTCAAGATTTATAAATGTATGAGCTCTGTGACCTTGTATTATTCACTTCCCAACACATTCGTTTTCTTACTTGACCATCACATATTTATGGAAATCCTTATGGGATATGTGACTCAACGATTGTCTCTGTCAGCCCCATCCTGCAAAGTCAGTGTTTGGTGTTGTATGTGCAGATGGAAACCCATGAGGGAAATGGTTTGAAACATGACAATGGCAAAGGAGCCTGTTGTAACTGAGATCTGCTGATGAAGAAACATGGGACCAGCTGCTCAGCTACCTACTCAGCTTTGAGGAAGAACAAATCAAATGAATTCATGTAAATTTAACTAACTCAAAACTCTACCGTCTTGTGTTTGTTGCATTCACAAAATACTTGTTCCATTGGAGTTCATCAAGAACTGCAGCCTGAGAGATCAACCTGGAAGCCATATCGTGTTAACCCTCAAATTTAAGATACTCTTCAACTCACTAACAACATCGCTTTCTTTTTTTTGCTTCAGGTTGAGGTCACTGTGGGAGTATAGCTTTGCCCATCAGTTTGAGGACAAGCTGTAATCCTGTCTAGTTCTGACTGTGTTATCTCAGGCCAAAGTAAATATGCCAGAGGGGAAACGAGTTACAATTGGAGACTAATAATCGAATTGTCTGGCTCCCCAGTCGTCTGCCTAGACTACAGTCCCTAGCAATAATTCGGCAGTCAAATCTTGATCAATGCTACCGTAAAAGTTCAAAGAGAGGTCAAGCGTTACTTTGATGAACTCACTTGAAACCACTGGTTGATGCTGTGGGGCATGCTGTCCACAGCATTCTCCTGGGCTGACCAGGAATTCTGCAGGAGTGAAGGAGGGCATGGCTGTACATTCCAAAGGGTCTCTCACGGAGGCAAAGAATGTTGCTGCTAAACTATCACATGGCTGAAGGAAATCCGAGTTGCATTCCCTTAAAACATTTTTTCAGGGGCAGACTTTATTAATATTTACGAAATTAACAAATGGTTGTGTGAGTGTGTGTGTGTGTGTATAGTGAATGAAAATATATTCCTGGGTTTTAACATACATAACATTATAATAAAAACATTATATATGAAATGAAAATATGTCACAGATATCCTTTTGTATTGAGCTTAACACCAGTTCCACCTAAAACGTGAAAGTAAACAAACATTACAGAAACAAAAATGTAGTTTCAATATTACAAAAAAGCAGCCATTTGGATTGTGAATCAAATTTAATAGTATTTGGACACTAGTTAAACTGAAAAAACTAATAACTGCTTATGTATTTTTCACAATTACAACTGCTGTTATAATAGTGAAATAGGATGTGTATAGTATAGACTATGTTTTTCAATGTTAGGATATAGTTCATCTGGAATCCAATATTGTACCAAGTACTTTATTCCCATCTTCTTTACAGAAGTGGATTGAGAGCCAACTGAGACAGTCTGAATTTAGCAGAAAACATGTTTAAATACAAACAGACATGAAGAACAAGTTACTGAATAACTAATCAAGAATATCTTTTGTCATCGCTCTGATACTATATTGCAAAATGGGTGGATGAAAAAGGTTAAAAATATAATATGCTGATATAAATAAACAAACAAACAAACAAACAAACAAATAAATATTTAATTTATTTCCTTTATTTTCCTTTCCTCCCTTCAATTTCCTTCGGGATAAATAAAGTTGTTCTTAAATAAGGTTATGATCTATGTTATGTGTAAAGGTTCCAGAACTCTATTTTGTTCTTCCGATTTGCTTCTTTATTACAATTTAGTGTTAAAACAGTTCAAAACATACACAGTTCCAGTCTTTTTTCTTATTTTGTCCCCTCACCACAAATAATTACTCAGTGTGGAAATTGACAACAGAAGTAGACTGTTATGATCACATGGAAACACAATGTATTCATTAGCTATTTTGCAAACCAGACAGGAGTGAATATTGAATATCAGTCCCAAACCAAAAGGTTCTTTCATTTGTGATGGTTTACTGCATCATCCGACACCTCATGATTGACATCTTTAGTTTGAGTGCCGCTGTGTGTCGGTACATCAATGCATAATGACTCGTTATACTCAGAATTCAATAATGGCCACAAAAAAGTCAAACCAAGCAAGCATACTTACTTGAATCAATGTCATTTTCCTGGGACCAGAATATTTTTACCTTCAGAATTCCTTGCTGTTGTCCTCCTTGAGTGACATGCTACTGCTGTGACTCAAAATCAAATGCATTAGAACAATAGTCATTTGTCTTGTACATTTACAAAATAAATTAAAGAGTATGTTGACAAACTGAATTTATTTTGGTCATATCGTAATCAAGTAATATTTCTTTTCAAGCAAGAAGGAAATACAGATTTGTTTACCATTTTCACCCTCATTAGTAGGAATGTTGATTTTTGGTTTAATTTGAAACATTTAAAACGCCTATCTTTCAGTCAAGTCTTTTTATTTGAATACTATTAGTGGGGTGGTAATGAACACACAGAAAAAGAAAGATACACAGATAACAACATCAAGCAGCTCTCCCATTAATCCCATTCTTGCATGGTTATGGCCATAAGGTGAAAGACACTTCAGGCGCTATAACCGTGAAATAGATTAGATTTGTCAGTTAGTGTGACTCTGAGGTGTGTTTCAGTCATTCACAAGTATATTTGGCCCCTCTCATGATGTAATACTGATTGCTTTGCAAATGACAGTGTCGCACCAGCACCGCATTGTTCCCTCATGTGAGTGCTCATACCAACTTGCTGTGAAATTATTACCTGGGGGCTTGTCGAGGAATATGTTCAGCCGTGAACACTCAATACCCACTCAAAAGTTTCCTCTGATTTCAGTTATAGCATTAAGTCATTTGAATACAAAACAAGTGCTCATATTATATATTTTCTTCATAAGTTTATTGAGCCAAAATGAACAAAATACTTTTATGCACACCAATGTATGTAGTATACTGATTCCAATGGTATCTTCCCAATGTTCTAAGTGGTTCATTTCCTCACACAGTGCAGAGCAGTTTTTAGTGTCCCCAGAAACCAGAGTAAACTGCTTGCATCATAACATGAACCAAACCCCTCAGGGAGCTCCCGCTCACCCTGACCGAAATGGTACCCTGCCAGACGTAACCGTAGGTGCAGAAGCATCTCTGTTTGACAGCATCTCTGTTTGACTACATTTTGGTTCAAAGATCGTCTGACTCAGGGACGACCCCAGGCTCAAGGGTAAATGTTTGGAGGGGGACTGGACTGCCTGCTGACACCCACCCCAGAGCTGATCTGTTGAAGGAGGGTCGATCCACTGCCATGTTGCCCTTGAGTTCAGGGTACTCAGGGAGAGGCTCCACTTCCAGGGGTTTGATGGGAGCAGGTCGGGGTGCATTGTTGAAACCACCAAATGGGATGGCAACCCTAGATGGTAGACATTGTAGGCTTGTAAGAGATATTACAGTGACAGCTCACATTATGCTTCTAATTAAAGGGAGACAATGCTTTAACCAGGGAAAGTAGAAGCTGAACAAGTGTGTTATAACAATTTTTGCTCTGCTCACTTTACAGAGTGAAAGCAAACACAATTAAACCAGGACTATTTGTAAATAGCAAATTTTTCTTCTACCTGTTGAAGCTCTTATACCCTGGTAGACTTGGTTGGGGTTCAAGCTCAGGTAAATGGATGTTGTGAGTTTCACTTAAGGTAGGATCACTGTCAACAGCCTGTTCCCAGGGTGAGTGGTAGGACTTGGGTACAGCCGTCATGTTGAACTTTTCTGGAGGGATGTCTTTCAAAGGACCTCCGTAACCTAGGTGAGTAACATAACACAGCACCAAATAGGAAATCTACATAGAGCTTGAAAAATAGTTCTTTTTTTTTTTTTTTATTTATATTTTATTGTAACTTGCCCTGAAGCAAATTTTAATATCTGTTTATTTAACACTAGTTAATCAACAAAACACACTAACTTCATAACAGTAACAATCCTCATAATAAAGACAATTAAAAATGATACATATGGACACACTAACACAAACAAAACAGTCTTTCGATCAATCTGTCTGATAGACATATAGAAACATAGATATAGATGTATTTAAATATATATACACACATGCATGATGCACTGTGTTCTTCAAATGCTGGCAGTTTAAGACATAAGCATTTTAATGGTAGATATTGTGCATTTGCATCTTCTTTAGCTTTTCATTCCTTGTTGAAAATCCACAGCAAAACAAATCAAGGGACAATGTTCATATCTGTGTGTGTGTGTGTGTGTGTGTTTGTGTGTGTGTGTATGTGTGTGTGTGTGTGTGTGTGTATGTATGTGTGTGTATGTGTGTGTATGTGTGTGTATGTGTGTGTGTGTGTGTGTGTGTGTGTGTGTGTGTGTGTGTGTGTGTGTGTGTGTGTGTGTGTGTGTGTGTGTGTGTGAGTGTGTGTGTGTGTGTGTGCTTTCACAACTCATGTATGTCTCTCTACATAGACCATGTGTGTTGATGGGAGAGGCCTATCCAAAGCACTATCCTTCAAATCCAGTGCTTCACTCAGGGGGGGCAGGCAAGCCTGAATATTACATAATGTGGGGCGTCATGTCATGTCTAAACCTCTCACAATGAACAATCTCCTTCCTGAGTTTATGTTTTGCCCTGTGGGGAAGAAGGAGAGACTAAGTCCTGTGGGGAAGTTTACAGTTTGGGGGAGGAATGTATCACAAAACCCAGTGTAAAAGTATTTTTCCAAACCCACAGAATATTGTTCTGGGTTGGAATTTGACTGAGTTGCTATTTTTACGAGAAAGGGTTGTCACACACCCAGTTCCATGTACTGTCTGGTGAGATGAAAGGACTTGTACTAAACACATTGAAAAGCAAACTATACACAGAAGTCCATCTTCCTGTTTTCTCAACCTCCAAAGGTGCAAGATAGGAAGGCACATAAGATGAAGTTGCCTCTTTCCAGTTAAAGCACTGCTCATTTTCTACATGTTGTTGTCTAAGGAAATTTACATATACACAGCCATGGTTAAAAATACTCAGAGAAATGCTAAACACACATGAATGCGCTGTTTTAGTTTACTGTCGACATTTTGATACCAAATGAATTTGGGCCTGATTTCTGCTACAGATGGAGTGATGTCATGCAGATCTAGAAATAACACTTTGCCTATCTGCAAACATGTTCATCCTTAAATCAGTATTGGTTTTGTGTCTGATGGGCAGAACTGAGGGCTGAGGAAGGATGTGAATGTAAGGCTGATGGTATCAAACAGGAATTGCTTCCTGTGGGTATGCTTCCTTCAAAAGATGGTCAAAGACAATTGTGACGAGGTAGGGTATCTAAAAGCTTGTGGCTAGGTAAAATAAGGGAAGGTGGAGGGGAGAAGATTAAAAAATGGATGATGGTACAGAAGGAAAAAATATTAAGAAAAACGCACAATATTTTTTTCCACAAGGCTGGAATAATCCTGGCAGGAAGGCACCGTTTGCTTGCATGATCAAAGCATGCATGATTACAAACAATACATGAAACAGCTGAAAATCAAAAATCCATCCACCATCTCCTTGCCTGGAGTGACATTATTTGTTGTGGACAATGCATTTCAACATATATTACATATGCCTATATATCAAAATGCAGTTAATCTCAGTTTAATCACAAATGCAAAAAAGTGAAAATGTTCAATCCATGTTGTTTTACCAAGACATCCACAGTCATACATAATATTCCACAGCTTCAGTAGTGACAGTGGTGTCTGGGTCCTTGAAATAGGTTGCTGTTCAGCAATATCAACATGGCAACCTACCTGGGGCAATGCTGTCTGGATCTGGCACTGTTGTGGTGTCCGCTTCAGTTGCCTCTTTATCAACCACATCATTTTCACCACTATGGCTCTCCACAAAAGTACCATCATCAGTCTGAGAAATATCGGTATTCTGAAAGGATAGCAGAAATATTTTGGTATTCACAGAGTTTTACATAAAACTGTATCATAGCATGTCTATTTCTCAACAGATGGCAAGAATGGTAAACTGTATTGTGGTGATTTCCATATTTTTAAATGATTCACTATTCAGTGTTGCAATTCATTTGAGAAATGATCAACTTCTCTCCTTCTTTTCAACATCAGAAAACACTGTTTTCTGGGCAGGGACAGAAAGTACTGCAGCCCAATCATCTAGCTTTCATCCTTGTAACATATCTATAATGATTTACTCCAGAACTTCCTCAGGAAATGTTGACAACTTGAAACAAAGTGCCTCAGTTGCCTTGAGCGATAAACAAACCAGAGATATCAGAGTCCTTCTAACATCAAAGATAAGCCATAAAACTTCCCTTGAGCAAAGCAATTATTATCTTTCTTTTTTTTTTGAGAGACAATGAAGGCAGTAAAAAGCATGCAAAGTCATCGCATGTCTCAGTGATCCAAATATTACTAGTGATGCAAATTCAGACAACCTTTGGTGAGTTAACATGTATCTTTTCTACTGACAACCTCAGTGCATTCGTACATTCAGGTGTCGCTGCTTGGAGAAGAAAATGCAGTATTGGCACGTAAAAAAATAATACATAAAACATTAATAAAGCTAATTATGAGCATCAACGGGACATGGCTAACTTTGCCTTGCCTTAGACTTTCATCTCTATATGATAATGAGCACATTTTGCATGTAATGGGCAAAAAATGAGATGGATGACAAGGTTGCAAGTTACAGGGATGCAAGAACTTAAGAGACTGCAACAAAAATCAACTGACTACACATTACTGCACATATACAACAACAATTTTATACATTTTGGGAAATATGCTTTTGTGTGACAAGTAGCAAGATACTGCTAATGTCTGTCATCCAAACATAAAGCTATTGATCGTAAGCCATGTGTTCCAAATGATCTGTAGACATACAGTATGCTTGCTTTAGCTATCGGACTGAATGGAACAATTTCATTCAAAGTGAAACTTTAACCTAACTTGATATGTGTGTTTTCAGGGGTTAGAAAGTTTCAGGGGGTGGGATTTGAAAAGGTGAACCGGAAATGTGAAACTTTCTAGCCAACGCTCAGAAATTCTAATCACGGCATCGACTATATAGTGGTCATGTTGTCATTGCACAGTTGCTATTTCACTTCCCGTCTCCAGCAGAGATCATTTACCCATCACTGGGCAAGACACTAAATTCCTGATTGCTCGAGATAGATATGATGGTCCACCATCACTGACTGGATTTGAGTATGGTTGGGTTGACGTTTAATCTCAACAGGGTTTTAGTGCTGTCAAGTGGGAGAGACATTATATAGATAGTCTATTTCTAGGACACAATCTATTTTTGTACATTAAAGTCAGGTAGAAGTTCCTCCTCTTCCTGTTTACAATCAATCCCAAATGCTTAAACTATAATTGCATATGCATGTAAAGTCTCTACAAGGATTTCTCGCCATCAATAGAACCTCCTCCATCAATAGGTGCTCTGCTACTGCATTATTACCTGAATTTTTCTTAGAAAATGCTGACAAGAACAATCTAAATATTTGCCCACTTGTTTCTGCTACACCGAAAGGCTATTGAACCAATCAGGAAATGATATTACACTAAAGATAAAGAAATGTGTGTATTGCCATGGTTTGCTATGTATTTTCCTATTATGACTACCGGTAAAGACAATTTTAGATATAAAATAAAATAAAATGAAATAAAATGAGGACTTTATCTGTATATCTGTTTATCTGTATCTAGATAAAATATATCTGCGCCTATTTGGACAAAAGACAAAAGAACAGCATAGACCATATAGCTCTTCATGCAAAGGCAATCACAGCATTCCAGTTTTCGCTTACATTCAACTGCATGTTTTTTTCATTCTGGATATTTTCATAAGTATATTTTTCTGAGCGTTTCTGCCGCATTTTAAAGAGGCGTGAGCCCCGGTTGGAGGTAAGAGACAGCTCCTCCAGCATGATGTCCTTAGGCACACTCATTTTCTTCCCAAGATCCATCTCTATATCTGAACCAGAAGACATACATAGGATTAAAGTCATGCTATTAAAATGTATATGGTTTTGCATTGCTAAGACAACTTTATTTTTCCTATTCTCCCATATCTAAATTCAATGAATAGAAATTATATTCATCAGAATAAAGCCCTGGCACTAAAATCCTCTCTATTTTGCTGACTTGGTATTACTGTCAATATAATAAGTGAGACATTATCCTCCCCCTTAATCCACTCATGTCCAGAACTTGTTTTGTGGTCATCGCTTTGTGCTTGCTACTGCATGCTGATCATGGACATGTCACAGGCCTATATCAAATGTAAGATGCATAATTTGCCAGAATATCTCTCAGCTGTCAGAAGCCTTCATACTCTACCCACCCGAGAGAGCCTCACAGTTGTCCTAGGCTTGAAATAGCATGCTAAAAGGACAACGACAAAGGGATTAGTTACTTTGGCCCATAAAACTAATCATTTCCTTATTTATAGTCGGGGTTGAAATGGGATGGTTGTCAACTGCTGCCCTTGCAGATGGTTGGCTCATACCTCCTATAAAGTCAATGTGACAGTGGAGAGTGCATACTGCACAGGCTGAGCTACTGTGAAGTTAATATGTTTTAGCAAGTGGCAGTGTTAAAAATATGCTTGGACTGATTACGTGATATAGACAGTGGGCAGGGACTTAAGAGAAGAGAAGAGAAGAGAAGAGAAGAGAAGAGAAGGGAAGAGAAGAGAAGAGAAGAGAAGAGCATTTAAATTACTCTTCACAGGTATTCAACAAGGCAATAAAGAGAAAATGATACCATCTTGAGCTTGGATCTCCCTGCAGATTGCTGCAGCCTGAATCTTCCTCTCATTGGTCGTCATGGTGGAAAACAGTGACATGGCTGCCCCTAGGAAGAGGGGAGAGAGGATGGCATTGCAGAGAAGACAGCACAAATCAGTAAACGTGAAGATAGCAAAATGGATGAAATAGCAAGCATAGACCCTCCACAGTTCTCACAAAGACCCTCTAATTCCGAGGTTAATAAGCCAGTAGAAAGGGCAAAGTTAGCACATCCCTTTAAATAACCTTGGGTTGTTAAACGCCAAGCACATGCTCTTCAAATGTGGCAACTAGCTGTGTCAGGGCTCCAGGAATCGATATATTTGAAATTACCCAAGTGAGCTGAAAGGACACACTTTGCATGGTGCTATCGCAGCAAACATGTGGGCCGGTGCAATAGCAGTGAGACACCACAGAGTAAGGTAAACACCAAAGCATCTGTAAACACAACAAAGAGGGTTTATCCACACTCAAATAAGGTTCCTCTCAGAGTTTTTTGGGGGGGGATAAAGCAAGCTTTTTAATAAAGAAGGTCCATTGTTTGGAAATCCTTGGCTTCATTTCAAATAAAAAATGAGTGTTAAACTGTAATTTAATTTTTTGATAGAATTAAAAATAAAATAAAAAATACAAATCATGTTAAAAATATGACAGTAATCATGTTAAAAATATGACAGCCAGTGTTTTGCCAGTATTAAAAAGCAAGCAAAGAGACCGAAATTGTAAATGTATATTAAAGAAAGTCATAATTTATAAACATTTAAAATGTTTTGATTCAACAAAGATACTCAGAAATCATATCTTAGTGTGGATGAGTATTACTCTTGTTAGTGTCCTCAGAGCAAAGCCAAAACATCGGCCCACACTTATGCCTTACCTGTCCTGCAAGACCCTCAAGCTAGTCTTTGTTGCACCTGTTTCCTCAAGGTAGGAAGGAAAGGTGGGAGGTGAGAGGGTCAGATGGGATAGTGCAGGCCGCGTGGGTCTTCACACTCCACCAGACTGGGGTTTGTCGTTGAGCACGTTGGCAGACGGTCTGCAGCATGACCCGCCTGACTGAATGAGTGGGTGGGTGGTTAGGTGACAGTCTGTTGTCATTGGTATTTGGTACAGGAGCGAAGGGGTTCTAAACTTAGGTCATGGCCATGACTGCTCCCTTTACCCTAAATGATATCTTTTCACAAATTAAATGGCTCTATGATATTGTATTTGAATTTCAATTTTACTGTATTCAAAATAAACTTGTAAAGTTTAATCCAATCCTAACCAATGTTCCCTCTAATAGCGCACTGCTAACATGATCTCTGCGCACAGAAAATCTGCGCTGCACACAAAAAAAAATCCAACTTGAATAGAAAATAAACACATTACATTTTATTCTGTACCGTTTTGCAGTGTGACTTGGAGAGTGACAGGTGACTGACCAGCCGATGGCATGATGCAGTTCACACACAAATTCACACAACTAATCAATGTCATTGACATGTGCATGCCTGTGTTTTTGCCTACGAACGATGTTCAGTGCTGCGAGTGTTAACCCTTAACAATAATGGCAAAACAAACAGGCAGGGGGTCATCCACTCACCGAGCCAAGGCAAAAAAGATATGTAGTTCTTTTAGGATGGAATGGCTGTCGGAGAATATACAAACTGAAAAAAAAACTGAAACTGGGTAGGATTTTTTCTTTTTTGAGTGAGAAAGTCTGCTCTGCAAAACACGCTGTGAAGCAGAAGTAGCTAACAACTTTTCAGAGGGAACAGTGTAAACAGAATGGAAGCCGGAATACATTAAACGTCACATTCAGCACAAAAGTAATTTGCAAATATACGAAGATGCAAGATGGGAATAGGGGTCGGTACATTATTGGGGGCGAGCACCAAAGACTGAGAGAAGAGGAAGGAAAAAATCCAACCCCAAGCAAGTTTAAGTTCTCATCGACGATACTCTTCTAGTCATCAAATGAATACATCAATGCTTTCAGTTCAACAAATTCACGATCGCATGGCAGAGTATGTGAGTGCACCAGAAAGCTGGTGAAGCAAAAAAATTATGCTTTTGAATTTGTGAATTCAATCAATGAGACAATGTGCAGTGTTAAAAATGCACCTTGGCATAGCCTGATAGTTGATGAGAGCAGAGACATAACCGTGCACAAAATGTTCATCATGTATATTAAATTCAGGGAGGAAAATACCATAAAACTGTGTTTGTGCACATTGTGAAAAAGGCTTTGGTTTCATGAATAATATCAAAACAGCATCCAGAAATCATCTTGAAGTGGCACATTTGGACCAGCTGATTCGCATAAAGCCAAAGCTAGAAGCAGACAGGGCCAAAAGCCTGGACAAAGTGTACAACCATTGGAGACATGAGAAGGACAGATGGGAAAAATGAAGTGAAATGTTAGTTTGGAGTTAGTTTTGTGCTTATTATAGTGTCATTTATGAATGGATAATAATCATTATAATACAAAATCAGAATACAAACTGTGATTTTATATTTTACAGACAAAGTCTATAAAGATTTTGAGGAGCTTTCGAAATTGTGATTATTTGTGAAAAGATTGTGAAATTCAAAAGTGTGATTTCAAAATTGGTCTTTAGAGGTGGCTTTGTTCACTTGGCAGTTCATGTTAAGCCATAGTTAAAATAAATATCTATACTTATATTAACACATTACGCAGGTCATGAACATAATTTTTGTCTTTAATTGTAAGTGTATCATATCATTTAATTAAAACATATCATTTAATTAAAGCCATAGAATGACAATACCTGCTGTAATTTGATTATTTTAAGAAACCATGTAACTTAAATGGATGTGATACTGGCATGAATGCAGTTTGT
The DNA here is from genome assembly GCF_037954325.1 of Fistularia commersonii. NCBI lineage: Eukaryota > Metazoa > Chordata > Actinopteri > Syngnathiformes > Fistulariidae > Fistularia > Fistularia commersonii. The sequence continues at coordinate 8,698,945 of NC_141302.1, forward strand.
ACCTATGATGTTGCTGAGAGTGGTCCAAGGGACCTTTCAAGGAGCTTGTGTGTTTGCTCAATTTAGAGGGAACATTCATCCATCCCCTTTGAAATTTTATAAAAACTTTAGCTATCTTGAAATTTTCAAGCCTACAGTTATTGAAATACCAAGCGTCAATTGTTAATTGACACCACTCTCCATCTAAGTGGCAGTAATAACATTGCTAATTGATGGAAATCCTTTGAAAAAAACAAAACAAAACATTACATAACATTATATGTTAATCAATATCAAGTCCGAGAGCCGGTTGCTTGTAGTTTAAATATTTAATCTACAGAATACATTGGCCTTTTTATGCTGTGCTGTGACGTGTATCCATCAATCAATTTATTGACATGGACATATAATCCTTGCAGATCGGAATCCACTCGGAAAGATGGGTGCTGTAGTGAATGGTTGTGGAGGAGTCAATTATCTTCAGTACCTTGCATAATCCTAGCATGCAACTTTTGTTGATCATATTAGTAATTCCTTCATAATATTGTTGTAAACCATAGTGAATTTCTTTCATATCGAAGAACATCTGGACATCCCCAACATATCAGCCGTCTATATATCTCACGAGTAATTTAAATCTGTAAATTGTGATACACAGTGGTCACTTCATGATTTCAAAAATCTTGGGAGGATGTCAATTAAAGGTAATCTCGAGGGTTACCCAAACCAGTGTTAGTGGAAAAAAGGTCTGGATCAAATCTATTTGGGGAATTGACTCTCCAATACTCATCCTGGTTGTCTGAGATCATGTGATAAATGTAACTAGTAAAACTTAAACACATTTTGCTCTTAGAGTGACAAGATATTGAAATGGCAGTGAATTGAAAAAATAGAATAAAAAAACCACCTGAATCTTTGAACCCACAGACAAAGCTTTAATACAACAAAGTTGTTGCAGTTGTAATTGTCTCAAACAGCTTTCAAGAACTGCAGCTTAGCAACAAATATATCAGGTTACACTTGACATGACAACAAGGATCTCTCAGGGACCTTGGGATACTTTCTGTTTAAAATACCATCATGTATTGTAATAGCGATTCAAGGCCCTCTACTGTTTACTCACCTTAGAATCCAGTCACTATTGTATCGACCATCCTTCATTCATTTTTCCCTGATATACATCCAAATATAAAATAGCAATTCCATGAGTATGCTGCAATACCTGGCATGTACACATTCATATCAGCAACCTAATACACAAAATGAAATAAAATGTGTTTACTGTAAGCTAGGATTTTGTGATTTATTGTACTGTGTTCATTCTCTTGGTGGAGCTCCACACTTTCAATAGCATTCAAATTCTGTGTATGACAGGACACTCTTTCAAAGTTAAATTGTCAGAAAACAAAAATCTGTTTATCACTTCCCTCTATGCCCTTATCTCTCACTCCCTAATGACTTGGCTGCAATAGGTACCCATGCTATTATATAACTGGTGGTCACCATGGGAACAAGTCCCCACTGCAGTCCCTAATGCCCCACCACTAAAAATGGGGAGAGTGAGTATCAAGACAATATATTATACAAAATGCTTCATTGGATGGTACAGCAAGCAATAAATGGACCAGAGCAGTGTTTTCAAATGCTTGGCAAAGAGTAGAAGGCTCACAAACGCAGAGGACTGTTAAGTCCATTTGGTTGCATTTATTCTGTATCACACTCAATGAAAATCCATACCTTGATCCTTTCGGAATGTCAACTGATTATTTGCTATTGTATGATGGGCATAAAAATAGCAGTGAGTGATACAGCATAAGTACCAAAATATCATTTTGAATTGTATGAATTAGCAGTGTCAAAAACAAAATGAAAAAAATATGGATAGATAGATAATAAGCAATTTCTCATGTTTGCTTGTTGAAAAGAAAAATATGCAAGTTTCTCACATGCAAGTTGCAAATTTGCTTTATACCAAGAACTTTGTCAACATATACAGAGAACAAAGTTATGATATTATAAGAAATAAGATGAATAAGTATGAGATCAAAGTCTTGCACTTGTTTTTGTAAATCTTATTTTTGCAAAATGCTTTCATTTTCGGCACTAAAGCATCAGATCATTTTCTGCTTCACAATAATAGAGAAATTACCTTTTTCTGTGGAGAATAAACTGATGTAATGTGGTCAAATGTAGGCCTGTTAATCTTTTTAATCTTGGAATATTATAGCTTTAATTTTGCAATGGTGACATTGTTCTTGGCATTTCAGATTTAAAAAGTCACAAAAACAAACAAATCCTAAATCCTCTCCATAAGGGGGGTTGTTAATCATTTCTAAATGATTCAGAGTTTAAGCAAAGGCTTGAGAGCTTTTCCACGTCCATTCTAACAATTAAAGTGAATTAGCCATCATGAATAAGAATTGAATCAACTATTGTAATATAATTACAATTATAATAATTATTTTCATTTTTCCTTTATAACAGTGAGAAGTTAAGCGGGAACCTTTGGATGTGTGAAAAAACACATGGCATTCTTTGCCAAAAGATCCTGTTGGGCTTGAGTTTATATTAAGTCCCTAAAGTTAGAAAATAAGGTCTGAGGGTCTTATTTATATTCATGATGTTTCTTGATGTGATTCACCAGTGGAAACGCCAACCTAGCTTTTAATCTTTGAAGATAAGTTGGCCATCTGCAGCAAGAGTTCAAACTAGACACAAGCTGATTATGTTCTGTAAACAACTTCCTCAGTCCAAGTATAGCTACTTCCAGCAAAAACAATACTTTAGCTTGCTAATGATTAAAGTTTGACTCAGCAAAAGCCCCAAACAATCTGAAGAATGTTCTTTTCCAAAGCATACTCACCTTTTCATAAGCTTGGCAGGAAATCAAGCCATAGATAAAATCACGCCCCCATCCGTTTTGAACTTACATAAAAAGTAGATGGACCACACACAATATGATGAGTTTTAACAATCTCAACCTTTTTCAAGATCTGCCACCTCATTCCTCGTATCAACATTCTGACATTGAAATGGTTTCCTGATTTGCAAACTTAACAAAAAACAAAGTCCTAGACGACATGTCCATCTTTGAGCTCACAGATTGACACAAAACAAACAAAAAGTGGATAGCTAGCTTGAGATGGGATAGGATGGCTTGACCACAAATTTAGAATGTACACGCAAATACCCCACCTCACTTTAACCTGCTGTATGAGAGATCTATCACTGACAAAAACATCTCCATGTACAGCACACCATTAACACTACTTTGAATATTCCAAAAAGCCAGTGTTTTTACAATTATTGAATTCCCTCCACTTGTGTTGTACATCAAACATATGAGTTCATTCCCACATCCATTCCTAACAACATACTCATTGCTTCCATTGCCAAACCCCAGGCCCATTTTATGCATTGCTGTTCACTCCAGTCTGGATTATTTGGTAGTGTTCACTTTTCCTTTTTGCATGCAAAACAAAGTATCGAAAAGTAAACTGTAAAACTAAAAGTAGAAAGTCATCACTACCTTACTATCCCCATCACTGAATTATTAATTCCATCTTTCATTTAATAGTGTGTTTGCATTTATATACCGTTAAAAAGGAATTATTAAAAAAAGTTCTATTCGTAGGCACACGTGTCTGGAATAAAGCAGCATGACACACGAAATAGTCAAACAAATTGTTTCCTACCGCTTCCAACTCCAAGTTGTGTTGGTGTACACCGACTTGTAAGTTTGCTTTCCAGAGGGCATCTTAAACTCAAAGGGGGGCATTGAGGGGCCTGACTTCATTTCTGTCATCGACCTATGCGGCTGCCACTGTCTGGGCAGGGACCCATAGCGAACATGACTCATAGCGCTGGGAACATTGCTTTTTGTTGGGGAGACAAACAATTGCGGCGGAGCCCGACTCTGACTGCGGCTTTGGCTCTGGTTAGGCCCTGTTTTTTGCTTGGCCCGGTGAGACACCCTGTCTTGCCACTCGGCTGGAGGCTCAGGGAGCATTTTGCGCTGTGCTGCCAAGCGGACATGGGAGGCAAGGTTTTGCTGCAGGTCCTGGAAAGCGAAGGCTTCATCCACCAGGCCCAGGGGATGCCGGGAAGCAGCCTCCCAGGGAGTAAGGGATTTGTGGCCCTTCTCCAGCAAGGATGTGTGCCTGGATTCTCGAGCTGAAGGCCTGGGGGATGAAGAAGTTGAAACTGAATGCTGGCCAGTGGATGGTACTCTGGCTGGTGGGGAAAGGGAAAAGCTTCTGCCAAGTATCTGTGAGGAGAGAACCAAACACATTTATTTTATAAAAGTTCATTTTATTTGGCTTGTTTTACCCCAGATCTGCTTGAAAAATATTGGCAAACAAGTTCTTTCCTAAACATTTCCTTCAACTCTCGTAATACTCTATTGGGATTATATTTTAATGATGCCTGTCCACGGAATGTGCAGTCATTTGTGATTAATCCAGGGAAGGGGGAACATAAGATGTTAACTGTTAAAGCCACTCTAAAATTTTGCATTTTTAGGACATAATCATACATTTCAGAATAATCCTAATCAAAACAGGGAAGAACAACCAGCTAATAACAGCAGGCTTCCCAAACTGAGTCACATCCCTTTTTGCTTTAATTGGATCTGACCTCTTCACTGCTAGGCAAAACATCTCCAAAGTAAAACAGAGATTGTGTAATTTCTAGACACTCTGTTCTGAAGTGACCGGCTGCTGCAGACAGAGGTTATGTGAGGTGAAAAAAGGAAAATAAAAAAAAATACCTATCGTACATTGTAGTTTACGGTTGCTGCTAGTTCTGCAGAAAAGGCAGTGCTGCCATCATCTGGCAGAAATTGTGTGAGATCAGCAGTTTGAAAAAGACGGCAACAAAAAGACAGAATAGCAGGGAGTGGAGTGAAGAGAAATGCAGGTGAAAGAGAGGTGAAGGTGGAATAAACCCTTCAACAGCAAGGATTATAAAACAATTATTCTGTCCAATAAAAAATGTACTGCATAGGCAACCATATATTTTCCTGATAAATTCTATGTTTCTTATCTTGGTAAAACATGTTTTGATTTTGACATGTATCTCAGGTCTAGGCAGACATTAAGCCAGGAGCTTCCATCCAGAATTTGAATGCAGGGTTTTTCCATTTTAAGACAGCTATCCAAAATAGATTACATATCAGAGAGAATTATGTTCTTGTAGATTTATGATAGGGGTGGCACGCCGGAAGAATTTGAGCGATTGTCCAGGAACCAAACATTTCTGGTTCAATTCCCGGCTCCTTCTAGTGTGTCAAAGTGTTGTTGAGCAAGACACTGAACCCCTAACTGCTCCCCTGGTGCCGCTAGATGGCTGCCAACTGCTCATGGTTCATCCATGATGGGTTAAAGAGAGGAATTTCCCACAAGGGATGAATAAAGTACAATAAAAAATTATGAGCCTGTGCTAATGATTTTTTTGTGGGTTTAACTTCTATAGTGCATTTCATGGAAGTTTCAATTGTTTAACAAAGATATTAACTCTGATATATAGAACCCTACACTGATTAGAGTATTCCTTATCTTCTGTATTAACTACAAGGGCAGGGTATTAAAAGTCACAGTCAGGGATTTGGCAAAGCAATTTAGCAATTCAAGATTTTATTTTTGTTGTTCTTCTATAATGTAGTGATACCAGATACATACAATATAATATTTAATGCACTTTCAAAAACAAAATTGATGAAGAAACTAATAGAAAGACTGAATCTAGCCATGTGAGTAGGAATCAAAATCCTATAGGAAATTTACTCAGTTTACTGAGTCGGAGCCGCTGCTACGAAGAGCAATTTCCCCCTTGGGAATCGCTAAAGTATTCTGGTTCTGATTCTGAATATTTTATTTGTACTCAATCTCCACTTTAAAAACTGTTCTGAAACTCTGCAGGTCCATTCTTACTTGATAGATCCACTGTGGTTGCCTCAATCTGATGTCATCATCTAAAGAAGACCGCTTTTATGTGTGTTATGTTGGTCATTCTACAGGAATTTGTTTTCTGAGCAGTCATCTTAGATGACAAAATTGTAAACTATCTTGGTTAATTTTTCGGATCTTGGATCATTATGATACTTTATTGCTGGAAACAGATTCATGTTTGAGCTGCCATACAAAGCAAAATTCAATCTGTAGTTTTGTCAAACAAATAACAATGGATTAGCTTCAGCAGTACGAATTGCGTGGATGGAAAAATCAATCAGCTGTGGAAAGTTCAAATGGGATGTATTGAAAGAGATGAGAAACAATGAAAAACATAAGAAACAAAAGGCATTCAGAAAGGGCAAAACAAAAAGTCCCCGAAAAAGGTAAGAGACATTTTAATGGCACAGCAGTGAATCATACAGAATGTGCACTATGAAGAGATACACACATAGAAATAAGATAAAAACAGAACATGAAACAGGCAGCCTGAAACCAGAAATAGATTCATGAGCGTTATTAGGTCAGTTTTCTCAAAATTTTTATTTTTTTGTTACATTATCTCATGAAAGAAATTGTGGAAATGATGCAATGAAAAGTTAAACTATCTGGGGAAGCCACATTTTATTTGTACCATAATATATAATACTTTCATTCTAGGGAAAGTACCTTTCGCTAGGAGAAGTTGAAATTCAAGCCTTCTATCCCTGGACCTCAGCACTGCCTCTCATGAGACAGTTTAAATATAGTGCAAACATGATGCAACAGCTGGTAGAAGGCTTAAAATATCGTTAACCTACTTTATGTGGGTTCTTTTGAAAAGACGCTGAGGCATAAAGACAATTTTTTTACTGATCTAATATTTGTTGAACTAACATGAGATAGCAGTATGTCTCCATACAAGCCTGGATTCTCAAGCTGAACTTGAAACTCCACTAAGTCACATAATTTCTGTACATCACAAACTTAGCCTTGTGTCTTTCACTGCAATATATTTAACCAATATTCCCATACCTCTGCCATATTTGCTGCATTGCTTTTATGATATTAATAAATTAGCTCTCTATATATGGAATTTCATACTACACAATATTAGAAAGATTTGTAAAGATTTACAAATTTCTACATTTCCACAATTCACCTTTCATCATCCCTGTCTTGTATCATTCACTTCTATTATTTATGTCTTACATCTTTCTTCCTTGCTTCACATATTTTCTGCTCCCCTACATTCCTATTATGCCACCACGATGGACACTTTTAAATCAAACAATTATCAAATTATCAATTTCTCTACATTCTATAAGATAAGGTATACCCAAATGCCATTTTTTGTATTTCCTGTGCTATGATGTCATGGAAATCTGTTCTCAAACTCAAAATTGTAGAGCACGAGCTGTTGAGAAAAGTGAATATAAAAGCTAAATTCTGCACTTAAAATATCCACTTTGCAGTGGAATGTAGCACATCAAATCTTGAATTAAAAAAGAAAATAAGGCCTTTCACAATCCTGCCAGAATCAATCTTTTTCAACACTTGTTGGCTTCCACACCTGGGCTGAACTCTTTTTAGCTGTAAACTTAGGTTTTGGGGCAGAAACTGGGTTTCCAACTGATGTGGAGTCAGGCCGTGCAGCTATTAGGTAACTTGGAGCAATATTACTGGAAGGCTGCTGCGGATAAGCCACAGAGGGAGCAGCCAGGTAGGGAGGACTATTGGCTGGTTGGTAGTGGGCCTGTGGCACTTGGTAAAGAGCGTTTGGAGATTGGGGAGTTTGAGGTTGATAAGTAGATGGGGTGGGCAGCTGACAGTGCTGGCTAAATGTCTGCTGGTATGGAGCACCAGGAGATTGCTGGTAAGCATTACTGGGGGGATAAACATTAGAAGGTTGCTGGTACTGGCCATCAGGTATCATGAGTTGCATTGGCATACCATAAACTTGCTGAGGGTATGAACCATTAAATGGTCCAGCTGGCTGAGCAGTGGCCATTTGTTCATATCCTGTGGATTGGTTTTCACCAGGTGGGTCTGCAGGTGAAAATTCAGACTTAGGTGGAAGGGTTTTCCTAGCCTCTGCTGCTGGGCCAAAGGTAAAGAGTGAGGAATCCAATTGGTAGGGTTGATGCTTCATGACTTCTATGACATTCAGGGGTTTGGGGGGAGGCTTCTGATTCCCTTTGCCCTTTTTCTTGTTATTACTTGAAGGACTACTTGAGGAGGATTGCTTTGATGCTGCTGGGGGATATAAAGGTGATTGAATAGGATTATATGCACGTGGAGGTGGAGCACGTACATTGGGAGTGTATTTCCACTCATTTGGTAAGGAAGCGGCTGGTGATGTTGATCGGCTTGCCTTATTTGCTTCCACAGTGTCAGAGTCCACAACAAACTTCTCCATCCGAGACTGCCTCTTGGCAAACATATCAGCTCCTTTTCCTCTGACTGCTGGCATCTCAACTGATGAACTGTTGGATGGTGGATTTAAGACGCTTGCCATGGGGTTGATAGGTGATGAAACTCTTTGACCAATGGTAAACGAGGTCATCCGCTGAGGTGGCGTAGGTGGGCTCTGCCTTTGTTGGAAATTTTGATGTGCTTGCCAAGGTTTTGGAGATGGCCGAGTATTCACCATCAATGGTGCAATTGTCACAGGTGTTTGCTGTGACTGCGATACCCACACACTTCCTGGTGTCTGTGGTTGTGATTTTGCTGGGGGTTGCCAGTTTTGTTGTTGTGTGGGCTGTGGAGGAACTGACTGAACCCATGGTGGCTGAAGCTGGGCTTGACTTTGCTCTGCTCCCCAGGAGTTACTTGGTTGGTGGCCATGTTCAGGAGCCATCATTTGTTGGGAGGGAATCTGGGGAGGTACAGGCGCCCATGGATTCAAACTCTTTAAAGTCTGACTATCAGGCTGTGACTGGGCCGTTTGGATCCACGGTGGCTGCTGTTGAGATTGAATTTGTGATGCGGGCCACGCATTAATAGCAGGTTGTTGCTGCTGAGCCTGAGGTTGCCCTGGAACCCAATTTGGATGAACCTGTGCTGATGGGGGAGCCTGTTGCCATGTCTGTTGAGGAGTCTGTTGTTGCAATGGCTGAGCCCATGGTGGCTGTGGCTGGGATTCTATCTGAATTTGTTGAACCCAAGGAGGTTGCGGCAGAGATTTTTGCTGGGTTTGTTGCATCCATGGTGGTTGAGGTTGAGGTTGAGGTTGAGGTTGAGGTTGAGGTTGAGTTCCGGCATGTGATGACTGTGTCCATGCAACATGGGGTTGCTGTTGTATTGGTTCCTGGGATTGGCCCCAGGTTTGTTGCATTTGTTGTGATTGTAGTTCATGAGATGGCGCCCAGGGTGGTTGAACTTGCGTTTGAGGCTGTGATAGCTCTTTTGGCTGGTTCCAGGATGCTTGAACATGTGCTTGACTTTGGCCATGCTCTTGGAGCTGATTCCAAGAGGTCCAAGTACTTGTAGGTGGTTGTGGCTGCAAGTGGCTCTGAATAGGTTGCTGTGACACCCATGCTGGCTTTGGTGGAGAACGATTTGGTGGTGACTCCTGGGGTTGCACTTGAGCCGGGTGCCAAGAAATGGTGGATGGCTGCGGTTGTGGTTGCGTTTGTGGTGCAGCACAGGTTTTTGCAACAGCTATCTCAGGCTGTGGGGATGTATCTCTTTGACCATTTTCCTCCTGATCTACTACCTGCTGTTGTTTAGGTTCAGACACAGAGAGAGTCAATTTGTCCTTTTCTTCACTGATAGTGTTGGCTGGAGCTTCCTGTTGGACTTGAACAGAAGAGGGCTCAAGGGCAGGTGCAGAGGTTGGCTCTAGTTCTACCGGAGGAGCAGTGTCTGTGGTGGGGGCTGCAGCAGGTGTGGAAACACTATTTTCAGCTTGCTGAGGCATGTCCTGATTGGTCTCTTCTATCTGTGCAGACCAGGGAGGAGAGTTTGGATCAATCACAGGTTTTGGAGCTACCGGTGGAGGAGTCTTGTGTTTGATTTGTGAAGACAGGAGGAAATTGCAAGCCTCTGCCCCAAGGCTTAAGTAGTCTTCCTCCGGGCCTGACTCGAAACCAATCTTCTTATCGTTTCTGTTTAGGAGATTTAACAACATGGGATTGGGTGACACTTTTGGTGCTTCCTTAAATGTGAACATAGGCTTCCCAGTGATTTTTCTCTTTGAATCCAAAAGGCCTGACCTTATTGCTGGAGTAGAAATACGCTCATCACGGGAGGCAATCTGCTCTCCTTGCCCCACTGAATCTTGATCGATCCCACTGATTGTGGGATAGTAAGGAGTACTTGTCATATTTTGCGCTGAAAATGGCTTTGCAGTACGATTGCTCAAAGTACTGTGCTGCATTTCATTTGTATGCTGTTGAACTGTGCCATTGATATTTGAAGAATAGTTTTGATTTTGCCGTTGCTCTTGATGATACTTTTGCTCCTGCTGATACACTGCCTGTTGTTGATAGTGTTGTTGTTCATATTGATGCTGCTGATATTGTTGTTCATACTGCTGTTGCTGCTGGTAGTGCCGTTGCTGCTCATAATACTGCTGTTCTTGGTATTGCTGGTACTGTTGCGGGTGTTGGGGTTGTTGGTGTATATTCACGTCCATGTATGTATGGTCCTCTGCTGTGGCCTGCATGTAGGAGGGCTCAACATTTTTCCCCACTTCCTTCACTCCCTCAACAGGAAGCCCTTTGCTTCGAAGCTCATCATGTTCAGCAGAAATCTCATCCATCCTCTGCCGTCGCTGGACAAACATTAGGGCACCCTTGCCCTTGGTTTCGGGTAAACATTCCATCTCTGCTTGGTTGCTCAAGTTCTGCTCAATATCAAGGAGATCCTTGTGTCTGTTACTAGTTAGTATACCTTTGCTACAGAGGACATTAGTGAGGAATTGCTTATTTAAATCTGAGTTGCTCTGAAGTGCAATTGTGAATTCTACAGCATGGGCTCCTAGTTTGTCGTCTTGGCTCTCTTCGTCCTCTTCACCACTGTATTCAGGTTCGTCCTCCCCAGTGCCGTAGCTCACAAGTGTGTATTTTTTTGCCCTCTGCCGATGTTTCTTGAACATCAACACCCCCTTGTTATTAGGGTTGGGTGGTGCAGCGGTGAGAAGACGCGCAATACGTTTACATTTGGACTTGGCCTCTTTCACCTGCTTCTCTGACAAACTCTCGCTACGCCTGAGCCCTGTACCAAGATGGAAAACAGACAATTACATGCTTGTAATATTGCTTTACAAAATACAAAATTACACATCTTAATAACTTAAAATGGTCCTTACAGTAATAGTCAAAGTCATAGTCAATAGTTTTAATTTGTAAATCATCCGAACCCTAACCCTGCCCTGTCCTTCATGTTGGGAGGCCTTGGTTGTATATTTTAGCTTTATCAACAAAGGCTTAATTAAACATAGGAAATTTGCTTTTGTATCTGAGCTCATAATTGTAGTGAAAATGATTAAAAGTGATTGCTTAAAATCAGCCAATCCCACATTTCAGCTGGAAATGTCTGCATTTCAATCTTATAGTGGATTTCATTCTGTTCATATAAAAACATCTGATGTACAACATATTTGTCCATTACTTGTCAGACCTGTGTTGTTACCGTGAAACGAATAAGATGTCAGTGACATGATTATTATTGATATTGATTATTCTCCAGATTAGCAATAAACAATGACTATAAACTCAACTATCAACGGATTTCCCATTGAGAAATGTTTAGTCAGCACATGCATAATTTATTCAATAAATAAATCCATCTTAATAGTTCAGGTTGTATTACTCCAACTTTGCTCTCTCAGATGGACACAAAATGAGCAATTTTCTGGTCTACGAATATTTTCAGGTAACCCACTTCAGTTTACTAGTCACCAATTAACAGACAGAAGGAATAAAAAGAAAAGAGATTGAATAACGGTGGCCTGCATACGATAAACTTTTTTGTATCACAAAATATCTCCTGCCCTTATTTGCAAGTACAAGCTGTTCCCTTAAAACCTTGAGTTCTTTTTATATCATTCTCTGTTGCTAATACTTCCACTCTGCAAAAACGTACACACCCATTTTACAAAAAGCACTCTTTCAGAAAAAGTAACGATACAACACAATACAATAAAAATCACGAGTAGTCTTACTTTTTTTATATTCCTGCAAGACGAACCTGAAGGTTGAGGAGACAGCGGGAGTGAGCAATGGTCTCACTTTTTTAGCTGAGTTAAAGCACTCAGTTTGTAAGGATCAGGTAACAAGCTTGGGGAGCACATGGTGGTGTCTGTCAAAAGGCTACTTCTGCAGGCCTCATCAACGTGCTAAGGTTATATTTATGTCTTGCAAACAGCTCAGAGAAACGCCTCAGTTCCATATTCATCATGAAGCATTTGGATAAGGAGTTTTTTTTTTATGTGTGGCAGCACTTCAGACATAATATACGGCCTTTTTTGCTCTTTATTTTTCATGTATACATTTTTCATCTTGATTGATACTTGCCTAACTGGATCCCCCCCCCCACCCCCCCCCTCCCAAATTCAGGTTGTAAATGAAACAATCTTGTCCTGTCAAAGGAATGAGCAGCCTCCAATCACTGCAATGACCATGCTATTTTGAGGGGCACACTGAACATCAATCTGGAATGCATACATGTGGTTGAGTTACGTAGTCAGGTCTGGACCTATTACTTTACCAAATCACTCATTAAGAATAGATCCTCACAACACACTGTCACAGACAGGAAATGAAGTCACATCAGGACAAAAAAAAAAATCCAAACAGATGTGGCCTGTATGGTACTCACTGGCATGCCGTGCCCGGTGCTTGCTGGGTTTGTCTGGATCACCCTCAGATTCCCCATCAGACTCTTCCACCAACACTCGTTCTTCTACCGGTGTTCCCTCTTCTGAGGGAATTCCAAAGGAGACACTGAAAGGTCCCAGAATCCCCTCACAGTGGCCTTCTGCATCCTCTCCCTCACTCCGGGATCCCGCACTTCCACTGACCCCGGGGCCACCCACCCGACCACCCACACTTCTGATGCTCCTCCTTGATGCTGATGCTGCTGGCTGCTGCAAAATGACCTCTACTTGCCGCAGCACAGAAGGGTTACTAAATACCACTCCATGCTGGCCAAGGGGCTCTCTGACAGAGCAAGGCAAATACTGGGATGTGTTTGGTCTGCCGAGTGTCTCAAGTGCTTCTCTTTTTGAGAGGTCCCCTTCAATTCCGTGAGCATTCCCAAGCGATGTACAGCTACTCTTGTCCAGAGTTTGTTCAGAAAGGGAAAGCTTGAGTTCAACCATGGCCCCTGGAGAAAAACAGCTTCTTAATTCATTAGGATTTTCTCTACATGATGACGCCAGGCTTCGACTTTCGCCAGACAAGGGAGCACACAGCTGGGTGCAAAACAGTTGTGGTGCCTGGGGAGACTCTCTGTCTCTGACCGACTCCGTATTGTTGGCATCATCTCGGGATACAGATTTGTAGAACTCCTTTGGGGTTTGAGATATGTGCTTTGGGGAGAAGATGTGGAGGGTTGTGCTCTTTAAATGTTGACCAGAAGAATACTTATCACTGACTTTCTCCTCTGCTCCATAGTGTCCGGAGGGGCTGGCACTGTGTCTGTCAGAGGAGAGGGGAGAACAAGAGAGTTTAAGGCAGGCTTGTTGTAGTGATCAAAAATGCATCTCATGCATGAAAGATAGCACTTCAAATGGAGTGGACACCATTCAAATTTAACTGTTTGTCAAATTCATTTAAAGATTAAATGAGTGCATGACTGCTTATAGAGGGGCAGATAACTGGGAAATAAGGTCTAGGGTCAAAACACAATATCACAATTATGTTGTCAAATAATCAGATTTTTCACCCATGCTTTTCTTTAACTTCTGAGCAAAAAGTAAGTGTGAAACATAATTTTAATGAGCATATATATTGTCACTCAAGAATAGTCACCGGATTATTAAAGTAAAGTCAATGTTCCCTGAATGTAATTATCAAGGAGATTTAATCTTCATGCAGCAAGCGAAATGAAAGACCTCGGCCACTGAAGTGGAAGTTAATTACATTTTAACATTGGCCTGCCAACTTTCAACTTTCAAGGTTGTCATAGATGAGTATAACACAATGTTATCATGTGAACATAAGTATTTGATTGAAGTAAATTAAACTGCAGTGATGTGTTCTTTTTTTAGCCAAATCTAAATAAGCGTCATTAGATATTTTTATGAAGAAAATACAGGGTGCTTTGAAACACAAATTGGATGTCTATTCATTTTTGACCTGCAAAAAAAGAATCATATTGTAATGAGGCATCACACACTTAATTGAGTAGTGAGCTTAGATTTTAACATATACATACAGTACCACATGGCCTCAACTAGCAACTTTTGTTAAAAAGCAAACACACACACAACAACAACATGGGCTGCATTTAATTGCATTTAGAACAGTCTGATAAGCCTTTCCAGATGTGAAACCAGTCAGGGCAATTGCACTGTTTACCCCTACATTATACTACATTTATTACAAATTGATTAACTACATATATTTCACAAAACGAGTGATGGCTGAGCAATCAGTCTGAGACATATCTGTAAAACCTCAGCCGAGGTAGCTGTAAGGTCAGTTGAGCTGACACATATTAGCTCACTGAGACATACATACATGAATGTGCAAGAACGCAATGGTTCACTGAATTACAAAGGGCACACGATGAAATAACATGCAATCTAAATGCTAATACAGTCACACTATAATAATTTCTGTTGATTGTAACCATCACTTGACAACCAGTCATTGTTAGCTGACATAAATATGTTATTGTGTAGAACATTGTCCCTCCAAAATAAACTCACACCAAAAGGCTGGTAAGTTGCTCTACCTTTTTAGAAGTAATTGCAGGCAGTCAATCGAAGTGTCGATGAGCGCCTGAGCCCGTAAAAGGGTGAGATCAGCACAAGGCTCCCCGTTCAGTGACACAACCTCATCATCTTCCTGTACTCCAGCCAACAAGGCTTTACCACCTTCTTCAACCTGTAAAAGACAAGATCATAAAACATTAGAAAAAAGAAAGTGAAGTCACCGCTAACAGTGCCACAGGAAATATTGATTTCAGGACTAAGTCTAATAATTTTCTGCTAACAAGTATGCTGTGACGGCAACATAGGATAACATTCCAAGAAGGTCAAAAGAAGTTGATTGTATATAATACCTTACACAGTTCCCACAGTCTAGTTTTTTCAAATAAAAATGAAATGAGAACATACATTTAAAAGTTCCAGATGCTGACCGGATGCCCGAGCTACCTCATACGGCTCCTCTCTATGTGGAGGAGCAGCGGCTCTACTTCGAGCTCCGATGACCGCACGTCTCACCCTATCACTAAGCGAGAGTCTGGCCACCCTGCGGTGGAAACTCATTTCGGCCACTTGTGTCCGCGATCTCGTTCTTTCGGTCACTACCCACAGCTCGTGATAATAGGTGAGGCTGGGAACTTAGATCGCTAGGTAATTTGAGAGCTTAGCCTTTTGGCTCAGCTCCCTCTTCACCACAACAGACCGGTGCAGAATCCGCATCACTGCAGACGCTGCAACGATCCACCGATCCACCTGTGATCTCCCACTCCATCCTTCCCTCACTCGTGAACAAGACCCTGAAATACTTGAACTCCTCCACTAGGAGCAAGACCTCTTCCCTGACCCAGAGTACGCATTCAACCCGTTTCCAGTTGAGCATCATGGTCTCCGATTTGGAGGTGCTAATCCTCATCCCGGTTGCTTCACACTCGGCTGCAAACCGTTCCAGTGAGAGCTGGAGATCATGGCCTGATGAAACCAACAGAACCACATCATCTGCAAAAAGCAGAGAATCGATCTTGCGGCCAACAAGTCATATCCCCTCAACGGCCTGGCTGCGCCTAGAAATTCTGTTTATAAAAGTTATGAACAGAATAGATGACAAAGCGCAGCCCTGGCGGAGTCCAACTCTCACCGGAAACAGGTCCGACTTACGACTGCCAATGCGGACCAAGCTCCGATCATACACCGATCACCTCACCAGGGAAGCTGAGGAGTGTGATCCCCCTGTAGTTGGAGCACACCCTCTGATCCCACTTTTTTAAAAACGGGGATCACCACCCCGGTCTGCCAGCCCAGTAGCACTGTCCCCGACATCGACGCAATATGGCAGAGGCGTGTCAGCCAGGACAGCCCTACAGCATCCAGAGCCTTGAGGAACCCAGGGCGGACCTCATCCAACCCCGGGGCCCTGCTACTGAAGAGCTTTTTGACTGCTTCAGCAACTTCAGCTCCTGAAATAGGTGTGTCCACTCCAGAGTCCCCGGCTCTGCTTCTTTATTGGAAGGCGTAAAGTATTCGGTGGAAGTATTCCTGCCACCGATCTGCAATGTCTCAACTTGAGGTCAGCAGCACCCCGCTCCCTCTGTACACAGTACAAGCCCTGCTTCACCCTCCTGTAGTTAGAAATTACGTTTCAAAGTTACTTGTGGAAAAAAAAACAAAAAAAAAAAACATTATCAGTTGATCATGATCAGCAAAACATATGTAATGAAAAAAATACAGAAAAAAAGCAAATGTGAGGATAAAGGCCCATGAAACTAAGTAAAAATCTCAGAAAGGGCTATTGTTTCTTGCAAGCGTATTCATTTTGTCTCAAATTGGGATAATGGCATAGGGTTGCAAAACAGGAGTGATTTTTATCTCATTTTCAGAATCTTTATATGAACTTGTCCATGCAATGAGGTAACAAGCTGCACAATAAACACTAGCACGCAATCAGTGTTAATGTCGTGGAGGACATTTGTACAATGTTCAGCAATAAAAGTGGCAAATGTAGTTTGTATTCCAACTCCTCATTTGCATATCATTGCAGTAAGCTGACTTTCCGCAGATCCATTTAAAAGACCTCTCTGCACTCTGCACAATGACTGATGGTTTCCTTCTCCCATAATTGGTTCCAGAGGCCAATAAAACAACTGATTAGCAAATGAAGTTATTAAGGAGAAAAAAAAGCCATACAAAAGGCCTCAAGATTTATATGAATAAGTGATTACCCCAGTCCTGTGCAATTAACAGATATGCTCCTGGAAACTATAGAAGTAACAAACACTTCAAAAAACTGCTTTAATGGAAGGTCTGTGATGAGCTGCTAATTTCTTAAGATGAGGGATGAGAAATTTCCTCATAGGTTTTGGCAGGGTTGTTTTTTTGAGATAAAAATTACTCCCAGAAACTTTCTGTTTTGTACAGTCTGTCTTTCTTGGCATGTCACTCCTTCAACTACCAAATGTTGCCAAGAATTTCACTCCATAATCCCAAAGTGCTACAAAAGGTTGGTTCCAACGTTTTAGCATTTAAGCTCAGATTCTATTTTTGTTTATATGTTTGTAAAAATTGGAAATGTATGTTCGTTTTTGAATAGAAAATGTCAACCATTCTGCAACACCATTTGACTTCTGAGAATAATTTGTATCCATCTGTGTCTCGGTAGTTTCTGCGGGGTCCTGAGCCCTGCTTTGGCTTGTCTACTGTTCTTCTCTGTCACTCAAAAATTGATATTCAGGTGTCTCCTCTGTGTACAATTCTTTAAAACACACTTAGCACAACAAAACTTCATAAAATGTTAAACAACGGGATGCTTGCATTGAAGATGTATTTTAAATAATCTTTAAAGCATATGCTACAAGCTTTGTTTTCCTTATCTGAGATTCATTTAATCCAGATTTAACATCTATAAAATATAAAATATGTGGATATAAAGTAGATATTGTTCTTATAAGTATTATTTATCTCCTTTAGTTTGATGTACAGAAGATGATCAACCTTGTGTCATGGACTGTTAAATGAAAATAACAGCTAACACTTGTAGTGCAAACTTGTCACAAGATGGCGCTGTGCACACAAACGTACAGACTCTTCAGAGCAGTAGTTGAAGCTTAAGACTGCATGATCATGACAGGTATTCATGTGGAAAATAAGCAGATTCTCTTTAGAAACATTAAAGAATTATGGCATCATTTGATGAATAACAGCGTCAGTGTTTTGTTGTGCCAAAGTAACACCATATCCATCCAAATGTACCGGTTAAACAGTTACTCATCTGTCTGGCAAACCTTGGATGCATGTTTTTTATTGCCTGGGGATGCATCCACAATTAGCACATTACAAGACCAGAGACTGAAACACTTACGCCAGAGCATAAACACAAGTACCTGAAGGCCAATAAAATCAGGCTAATTTGCTTTGTATACAGAGCTATTTCATGTGTTATGTTGAAAAGCCTTCAGATAAAAACATCCAGCCTACATCACTAATGCTTTAAGAGTCAACAGTGAGCAAACAGTCCCTACATGGCAGCCGTTATGCCTTTCCTGTGGGGCATCTAACAAAGGGAGGATGGACAGTCTAGAGCTTTTGCTCCAAATAAGGAGGGGAAACACTCTGCGTTGTCTCACCTCATAATGCATAATACACAGTTAAGCCACTATTTTTGAATGAATCAAATAAACACACACACATGGCGTTTGTATTTAATTGTGTTTCGATAAAAACTACCAACTATGGAACATCTGCCCTAAGCTATGGTTGTCCTGATCTTTGGATTGTTGTTGACACTACGTGGGACCGTGATTACACATTATAGGCTTGTGTTACCGATTTCCAAATTATCCACTTAAGAGTTTTAAACACGAAGGAGGAAGCAGGAAACACAAGGCAGCATAGTGTGCGTTTCCAGCTTAAAGCAATTATGCTTTTACATTTCAGGAAAACATTTTCCAGTTGCCTTACAAATAGCAGTTACTCCATGTGGGGATAATTGTCACATATAAAATCAGTAATCACTAATCTGTTCATATCAGTTCCAAAACAAAGATGTTTTTCCTCGGTTGGTTAGATATGATATGTTTTGTTTTGTCCTGTCATAGTTTTCAGGGGAAGAAAAAGTAGTCAGTTTTTATGACTTTCTTAAATTATTCACTCCCAGATGAAAGTAAACAAAAGTATACAAATGTATTTCAAGCAATGTTAATAAAAAACACTGATTATGCAGACGAGTTCACATAATAATGCAATATTCTATAAAATGTGAGAAAACATATTGATTTGAAGGTTATTTCATGTACATTGGCTACATTAGTC
Source organism: Fistularia commersonii (assembly GCF_037954325.1). NCBI lineage: Eukaryota > Metazoa > Chordata > Actinopteri > Syngnathiformes > Fistulariidae > Fistularia > Fistularia commersonii. Next base: position 8,718,034 of record NC_141302.1, read on the forward strand.
ATAAAAGTGCTGCTTTGTATTACATTATCTATATATTGTAGTTGTGCTGTATGAATATTCAAAACACTTAATTTGGTAAAATTTGTACGAGGTGCAGAGACTAAACCAGCAACAATGTAAACATAATGTAATAGAAATTATAGGTAAAACATCAGCAGAATATTTCTGATGTAACCCTACCAGTTTCCATCAGTCTGAGTGGAAATTATCAGCAATCGGAAGTACATTAAGAAGTAATTGAAATCTAACAATTTGACAAATGACATGCAAATAGTTACACTGTGCACATTTTCTCTTGTGTATTGCAATTTATTTTAGCAGTAATATTCATGATTCAAAAAAATAAGTCTTAATATGCTTTTGATGTCCCTACAGCATGCATAACAAATGCATGGTCCTAAAATAGCAGATATTATAATAATTATTGAACATTTTCAATAATCAGCAAGTTCTGACAGAATATAACCGACATGAACCCTAGGATTCTATTAAGTTGAACAAAATTCTCAAACTACTTAGTTGAATGAACACTGGCCTGAGTATATTTTGATAGTGTCCAACAGGAGAGGGAAAAAGAAACATCTTGCATTGTGATCAGCTGAGATCATCATTACCTCACAGGGCAAGACATTTTGCTGAAAAGCCAAATGCCAAAAACCCAAGAAGCACAAGTAGCTGTGAAGACATTGTTGACTCCAGGAAGATTGTGGTGAATGACTGAAGCAATGACATTTTGCTGATTGCCTGACAGTTTAATAAGGTTCCCATGGTGCACTATTGGGACAGAGGCCTCCTTATCAAGATCCTTCTTATACCAGTGAAGAGGAAGACAGCTCTGAGAGTAAAACTTTGCATAATATGTTTTTGGTATTGTTTGTAAAAAAAAATGTTTTAAAATGTGCATACTTGTATTTGTACTGAGTCCGGTATGAACTATAACAAGTCTCTGAGGATGGAAACTGGAGATTTTACCTGAATTAATTAGATTATATTTGTCATTCAGTGGTCCAGAGCTGATTTGATACATGATGACAGTCCACATACCACAATGGCATATCATGGTAATTAGGAGAGGAAAATATTTCCTGTTCAGGTTGGTTGAATTTAAGTTATTTCTTATTTGGGAATATCCATTAAGCAGACAACATTAGAAATAATTTTACTCCCGGAACAAATATTCACGTTGTTGATTTCATCATGACATTAAATCCAATTTAAAGTGAAACGTTCTATGACTTCATATACAGTAAATTGTACTTTTTTTTAGATCTCCACTTGGAGAATTGTCAAGTGGCCTCTTGGTTTTGAAAATAAAGTGACCTCATCAACTTTTTTTTTTCCTGGGTCAGGACTCCAAACAAGAAGAAAAATACAGCCTCCCTTATATGGAAAGAACCTTTAAAGCGTGAATCCACTGTACTTGTCATTATAATGAACAATCATTTTCTCTTAGGAAACATAACAAAACATTGTACAAGAGCTTTAGACACATTTTTTTTATCATACACAAGAGAGTCTCAAGATTAAGGGCATTTCCCATGATCTTGTTTTATTGGATTTTTCAGCTTTTAACAGACAGACTTTCCCACAAGAAGAGTAGAGCCTGTCTGTATTATGTCTTCCAGATGAGGTGGCTTAATGATGAACACAAAGAGGATGCTACCTGATACTTCATAAAGGTATGCTTTATCCATACTCCTATGCAACATGTAAGATCTCATATACAATGCATGATCATTATTTGGAAGGAATAAAAATTTCAAGAGTTCAAAAAAAAAAAAAAAAAAAAGTTCAAGAAAATAATATTACAAATAATGAAAGACAGAACTCAGTCCGTCATAGCAATTTATTCACCAGAGTTTAATGTGTGCGTGTTTTGAGATGCAATCTCAAAACAAGTAATATGACAATGCCATGCTGATGTCATAATGTCTTATAGTTTTAGTGAACTTCAACCTAATGGAAGATAATGAGCACATTTTTGGCTGGTTCTCTCAGCAAATGTGTATCTAATAAATTACTTGGATCAAAACCCTACTTTGTAACATATGGATATAAAAATTCTGTATTTAAATGTGTTAAACAATAGCTTTCCCATCAAAGTGATAGACGATGATAGGTGTTTTAAGAACCCACAGTTCTCTACATCTGTAGGTTTGAGTTGAAGGAATACTGCATGAGAAAAGCATGTATGAGCTCTCCTTGTGGACAGCTAGTTGATGACGGATCTGTGTACCTGGAATCTGACAAACCTACAGGGCGTCAATGTATGCAGAGTTTAGCTTCACTTCAAAGTAAAGGAATGTATCACTGCACACAGCAGACAATACAAGTCATTTTGACACTTCTTCCAGTGTTTCAGCATTGGCAATACATTTGTTCTTGATGGTTTTCTTGCAAAACAGTGTGTTCATACTAGAAATTATCTAGTTCCATTGATGGCTAGTTAATCAATATTCAGGCATACTGCTCTTTATAATAATGAGTTAATGCACTTTTGAAAGCAGGGCAACATGTGACCAAAAGAAATACATAACACATTTGGTCAGTGGTATGTGAACATGACTCAAGAGTCAAAGATCTACTGCTCAGCCATGTTTTTGTTAAGTGACTTTTGAATGAATGTTTGATAAGAAAATAGGATCGAGAGTTTAGAATGCAATGGGCAATATTTTCAGTCACTCTGAAAATAAATGTAAAACCTTGAGGAATGCCAAAACTAAATTCCTATAAAGTAAATAGATGATAGATGAAATCACAGTTCATGTCTTAGTGCGAATAAATAGTCCACAGCTATCTTATGTTTCAAACGACGTAGTGTGCAAAAACAAAGAAAACAAACAAACAAACAAACAAACAAAAAAAAAAAAAAAAAAACCACCCGGTTCAATCTTGTTATCAATTGGTATTCATTTGCTCAGATTGTTTTGGTTTTCTTGCTCAAGTCTTTTGAGTGGTAACAGATCACACCATCACAAGCTTCGCGCTCTGTTCTGGCCTTGACCATATAAGGGTCCCAAAATCTTGCACTAAAACACAGCCAACGCACACACAAAAAGCACTTCTCAGAAGACATTACCTTTTACAGGATACTCCAAATGCACACACATTATATATATATATATATATATATATATATATGTGTGTGTGTGTGTGTGTGTGTGTGTGTGTGTGTGTGTGTGTGTGTGTATATGTATCATTTACATATATATATGTAAAAGGGAGGGAGAGAGAGAGAGGGGGAGAGGAATAAGACTATGTCGTTACAAAAGTTACAAGGCTATCATTGCAAATAAAGAAATTAATACGTCCATTTGAATAGTATCTCAGCATCTGAGATTCCGGACACCCACAGAGATGGATGGATAGATAGATAGATAGATAGATAGATAGATAGATAGATAGATAGATAGATAGATAGATACCTGGGAAATCAGGAAGGGTCTGTAAATAAAGTCCCCCTCTCTCTCTCGCAGGTTGAATCCCCAGGGCGCACCACCACGCAGCGTTACGCAGATGTAATCCCCAGTACCCATGCTACGCACACCTCCTCAGCTAATTCACCACAACGTAGTCATCCAGCTGTCCGGCAGACCGGCGGCAGTTAAGAAAACAACCCCAAACCACCGCAGTTTAATCCCCATCTGACTCGAGTCCAGCCCGCTCAGAGACGTCACTGCACACAAACCCGCCTGCTGGGAGATGCGCGCAACTGGTGGCTCGTCAAGGTGTTCAGGATCCTCTGATAACGAGATGCAATTGCATTCTTCGGTCTGGAAACAAAAAGTCACTCTCAAAAGCGGACAAAGCCGGATAAAGTCAGTGGCACATCTCAAATATGAGTCTCATTAATCTCAAAACAAACATTATATGATATATTAATTACAGAACGATTATAGACATGAAAAGGAAGTACGCATTCGGACTTTAAGGGCAGTAAGAGTGCGTACTTCGTCAGATTTCATTCATTATCTTTATTCTGGCTATTGGTGTTCATACCCCCCTTCCCCCACGATTCGCATTAAATATTCGCACTGTAAAAAATAACTATAGAGATAGTCGTACTCTACGAATATACAGTGCAACACTGAATATAATACACACAGTTGTCAATAAAACGCAAACAAAACACACTTAAATAGTGTACATGAGTTTGCACTGGCTCTTATTCTGCAGCGATTAAAACTCCATCGGTGTAAAATTATGACGCTATTCAGATTTTATGACTTCTACTCAATTTTCTTTAACAATCCAATAAGACGTTATCGTTTACATGTCAACGCCTTAAAACTTGAGGAAATTGCAGTGTTTGTTTTGTAAAAACAGCTGAAGCTGAGGGTGAGGACGTCGCGATCGGGTAGAAACCGCAAGTGAAAATGAAATGTTGAAAACCGGGGTCGAAGACCAGGTGCTGACGTGTATGGATGTCCTATGTGCGCATGCGCAAAACGCTACACGAGTGTCCGGTGAGTCAATAGATGAAAATATCACGGCGCAATCCAGAAATCTGCTTCCTGTCTCGCCAAAATAAAATCCCAGCTGTGCTTTTTGCAGCAAAAGGCACAGCCTACAAAACTACGTGGAACGTGAAAATTATTATACCACGTGGTGAGAATTGTACCATAAGCTACATCTCGTTTTTCTTAGCTGTCTATTGTTTAGATTTTTTTTTTGCAGTTATTCATTGCATCTACTTTTTGCGGAAACCGGAAACACTTCTTCCCCACTTGTTTGACTGACACAGTTTCGTCATCCCAGCAACGGCGACCGGCGCTTCCGAGGAGTTTGACGTGGCATTCAGCTTCCCCGAAAGCAATAGACTGAGGAGAGGACTCTGCCCAATATCAAGGTAAATACTAAAAAAATAACACGAGTTTCACCAACGGAGCGTTTGTTGTATTTGTAGCAGGAAATCATTTGAATGTAAAGAAAACTTTCTGACGTCGGTCATCTTAAAAGGGTGAAACTGGCTAGCAAGATGTTTAAATCAGAATGTAGTGAACATTGAACGCCGCGCTGTCAAAGTGTCGACTTTTATTATCAACCCTAAGGTGATAAGCTGATTCCTTATTTTGATTTTATTCCGCAAAGACGAAGACATCCGTTCAGTTGGATGGGATTTTGAAAACGGGTTGCATTTTTTTCGGCATCACAACGATTCTTGACGTGGCAAGTCTCGGAAGTGGCGGATGCTATAACGTTACGTTTTCATGCCATGAAGCGGTTATTGGTAGCGTTTAAGCGTTATTTGAATATCTACAGCTCGTTCATAATGCAATTACAGACGTGTTTCGTGTTTTAAGATAGAAGCCCTTAACTGTCAGTCCGCAAGCAATTTTTGTTGACCCAGCTGTGACGAAGTTCATCCCATGTCATCAAAAGGTTTGAGGCATCCACTAGGTGTGCAGGCCCATTGGTATTTGTTTAAATCACAGCAAAATAGCAGGAAACTAGTTTCAAGTTTTATTTGGGTTTGTGGACTCATGTGGACTCAAACTGGCACCTCATACAGTCATCTACAAGATAAGATAATATTACCCTCATAGCCCTGTAGTATCTCCATACAAGGAATATCAAAGGTCCATGTTTATTGTGTTATGAGGTCAGCTGCTATTGATTGTTTGTTATTTTTCCATAATCAGCCGAGACATGCAGGTTTTAAGTAGCAGGGCCTAGGGGCAACTAATATCATAATGGCAGCATGTATAACAATACACTCTATAAGGTAGATAAACACACATGAGAGAGAGAGGTTTACATTATAATTAAGGTAAAATGCAGGTATAGAACTTGAAGGTGGCTGTGATGCTACTCCAGGGATGCCAGTGCTTTACGTTAGAGGCGAAACGTCTTCAAGTGAAGAAATTGAAGTCCAGTTGCCACAACAAGAAGATTTTGACAAAAAGTAGTAGATTTACACTGGGACTGTCAGATATTATTTTTCCAAATAACATTTGATTACTTGGTACAATACCCACAGACTCTATGGCCATCTTGATAATGGCCCTGTGATTTATCAGCAAATATCTACACATTGTCATTTTGATGATCTCTTCGCTTCATGTATGTCTCTTAATTTTGCAGGTTGTTATAAACCCATTCATCTTGGCATGAGAAAACAGCCATTTCACAAAAATGAGTAAACAGGGTTATGTTGCTGCACCTCCGTATTCCCAAGCCCAACCAGGGATGGGGGGCTACCAAGGTGGATTTGGTCCTGGACCTGCACAGCCCCTCTATGGGCACTACGGGGGTCCGCCTCAAGCCTTCTCTGTTCCACCAACAGGTCAGTCACTTGACTTTCAAATTTAGATTTTTCTTTTTTTGGATAACCAGCAAAGCAAAGTACTACTTGCCTGATCTGTGTCTTCTACCGGATCATACTTCTATCTGCTTGTTCATACTACATTTGTGTACATTGAAGAATATAGAGTGCTCGTTTGTCATAACAATACCTGCTGTATTTAATACTTGTGTGGTGTTTAATAACTTGAAGAGCTTAAGTAGAGATATGGGATTGCGGAGGTTGTGATTAAAGATGGTATCAGTCATGTCATTGGCCCCAACCACTTTAGAAATTAAGTGACCCATATTGCTATGCTATTTCCCTTTCTTGTCCTATTTGAAACAATTATTCCAAGAAGGATACAATGTCAGGAACGCTTTAAATGAGAAAGAAAAATCACATTTAATTTATCTATTTAATTAATTATTTATTTTTTGCTAAAAAACAGAGCAGACAAAATACCCCTTATGTAATATAAAATATACAACGTGCTGCAAATATTGCAATGCTGGTATGTTCATATTGTATAAAGAATCCAATATCTAGCTTTATTATGCAAGACAGAAAAGTTTGTAAAGTACCTGCTCCTCAATGTAGGTGTGATGAAATCAACGGTTTCCTCTCCTGCTGGTATGCCTCCACCTCCAGTGTCCAGTCATTATCATCCAAACACCCAGCAGAATGGTGCTTCTTCACAAGGGTAACAGTCTTCACTGAACAGCAACTCCTCTTTTTTTAATCGTTTATTTCTGTGAAACCAAGTGTTGTGGTATAAATTTTAGTCATCTAATGGTGAACACCCTGACCAAAATGTATTAGGTACAGGAGTTTCACTGATGATTTCCCTGTAGAGGCCACAGATTTTTTAAATATATATTCATGGGAAATGTGATTTTTGATTAATGACATTGTAAGTTAAAAGAATCTTTGAATCAGAAATATGCAGTCAGAATGAGCTTAGACAGTGTTTTGCTAAATATTTCTGTGTTCCTTAGATACGCCCCCCCTCCAGCTGCTGTATCTGCTGCTTATGGACAACCACAACAGCCTTTTTACAACAGCATGGCCTCTCCAGCGCCGCCTCCCAGTCAGCAGCTCACCAATCAGATGAGTGCTATGAACTTGGGCACCTATCGTACGTTTGCCATTTACTAACTTATACCTGTTGTAAGTAATATAGATGTTGTAATGTGTTTATGAATATTCAGACTAAATGTCCCCATATTTGGACACCAATTTCTCTCAAAACTACATCATGCCAAAAGATGATGCTTAGCCTTTATACTAATCAGGTCCCAATTAGCCCAAATAGCCCAGAGACATTAAGAATGCATACCAAATGAAAGGTTGGGTCTTTGGAGGTTGAAACACTGCTCTCTCTTCCACTGGGTAGCTCGTGGACCAATGCAGACCCCTCCGTCTGCAACAAGTCCTGGTGCCCCATCTTTCCAAACTCCCCCTCCTCCAGTGGGTCAGCCACAGATGCCTCCAGGTCCGCAACCACCTCACATACCACCCCAGATGTCTCCACCACTGTCACCCCAAACAAACATGACAATGGCAGCCCCACCTATGGGGGGACCTCCCATGGCAGGCATGGTTACTCCTTTTGGTGGACTGCCTCCTCCTGGACCTGGAGGCTTCCAGCAGCCTGGCCCTGGAGCTGCTGGTCCACCTGGGTACCATCAGCAGCAAGGTAACACTCACCCAGCTGTCAAACAATTTTAAGAACTACATTTGTCACATGATCAGCATGTTTGAAGAGATGCAAGTCCTTCAAGTGTGAACTGGTCTTCAACATCTCTTTTCTAGTTAATGTTTGAATAACTTTGTGGTCTGTAAGCCTCACTGAAATTCACAACGCAGTGACTGTTGCTGGTGTTCTGAATGTCCAGGTCAGTTTGGTGGGCCTATGGCTGGGCCCCAGCCAGGATTGCCAGGGGGGTTCCCCGGGGCCCCAGCTTCACTTGCTGGTCCACCACAAAAGAAACTGGACCCCGACTCTATCCCTAGCATTGTGAGTAGATGTCCATCACATCATCAGACATGCTCTTCAGGAGTTAGAAATATCTCTGTCTCTTTTGAGTCAGTTTTGTATTAACAGTTTTGAAAAAAAGAGGAAAGAAGCAGGTGTAGGACAACAGAAAATATCAATCTGTTATTATGTTGATACAAATAATCATTAAACATAGCATATTTGTCATAAGTCACCCCTCTTTGAAAAAATGAAATTGTAATGTGGGTTGCAAACTTTATTATTTTCAGACCCAAGTCATTGAGGATGATAAAGCAAAACAAGGAGGACAGGTCTTCAGCACAAACATCAGAGGGCAAGTCCCTCCTCTGGTCACCACTGACTTCGCAGTACAAGACCAAGGTAGCCCAAATACTTTTAAACAAACATAATATGTTTTCTCATATGTATGTAATATGTTTCTTATTTTGCCAATGCCAGGTAATGCCAGTCCCAGATTCATTCGCAGCACCACTTATTCCTTACCCTGCACTGCTGATCTGGCCAAACAGTGCCAAGTACCCCTGGCTGCCATCATTAAACCATTTGCCAATTTGCCAAAGAATGAGGTAGGTAATAGTTTAAGTTTTTAGTATTTTATTGCTGCCAAATATTGTCAACAATACATGATTACCTACATGCAAAAGAAAGTACATCAAAGAAAGTAAGTGAAATGATTCATAGTGTCTCAGCTGTGAAATAGTTTCCTTGTATGGAGCAAACCCTACTGTTACTAGGAAATAGGAATTTCAAAACATTTGAGTTTGGGTCATCAAGGATGCGTCCGTGACTTAATAATCCAGCAATGTGTTTGTTTAACTCCTTGAATAAGCTTAAGTCTTTTTTTTTATCAGAAACTTTTTGCATGGAAAAATAGGAGATACTAAATTTGTGTAAGGTAGGAGTTATTGAATCTCCTTTGCAATGTGTAATGGCAAAGGTTTAATCAGAAAATATCTGAAAATTAGACAGAAATCACATAAACTCAAAAAGAAAATAAACACCAAAAAAAAAAACAAATTTATTTGCACGGGACCATATGACAATAATTAAGAATAACCTGTATTGCTACCATAATTAGTTTTCCAAGTTTTGAATCAATGGCTCAGAGTAACCCTTCTGCTTTTTATTTAAATTCCACTTGAATGAGCCTGAGTTTTTATTTCAAGATGAACACGAAATGGACACAATACAGTCAAAACTCCATAGGTCCAGTTCTCTATGTCAAAGCTTTTTTGTCCTATGAATGACCCCCCCTCCCTTTCTTGTGGTCTAAGAATTCTCCCCAAGATATTTTCCTCTCTGCTCGCCTGGTTGTGAGCACCAATAAGCCTTTTTAGGCAATGTTAGCTCTCCGTTAGTCTGGTGTTTTGCTAATTATCTCATGTGAGATCAGGGGCCTCTGTGAAGATAAGAGGTTTATACAAAAGGATCATCCCTTAGTATCTCCCAGTCATGTTAGTTTTTAATACAAGCACACACCTATGATATATAACAAAACAGTTAAAGTGTCAGTGCAATGAATTGAATTTTATTGCAGCTGAAAAGTGGCAAACTATTGTGCCTCAATGTTTAATTCAGCATTGTATGTACCCTTTGTTAACTGTATTTTATAAACACCCCTAGATACAGTAAACATTTGCCAACCAGCCACCTGGAAGTTCACCCTCTAATAATACACTTCTTACTTTGTTTGCATTTCCTTCATGAAAGCTAAATCCATAAGGAAAGCCATAAGATATGTTATATCTATGTTTTGCATGAGCTTGTTAAGCTACCTTTTTATTGTTCAAAGACTATATATTTTCAACAGTGCTGTACTATTACAATGCAAAGTTATATTAATAGAGCATTTTTTTGTACAATTGATCTCAATAGTTTTGTGTTTTTCCCTAATAGAACCCTCTATATGTTGTGAATCATGGCGAGACGGGTCCAATCCGCTGCAATCGATGCAAGGCCTACATGTGTCCCTATATGCAGTTTATTGATGGTGGCCGTCGCTACCAGTGTGGGTTTTGCAACTGTACCAATGAAGGTAGGATGCACTCTATAGAAAAAAACATTATTTCTGTTAAATAAATAAATTATATCAGTAAATAATTATTTGTTTGTTTTTGTCTGATCCATGTTTGATCCAAGTGCCAATCTTCTATTTCCAACATCTTGATCACATGGGGCGGAGGGTGGACTTCTATGACAGACCTGAGCTGTCACTGGGATCATACGAGTTTGTAGCCACCCTTGACTACTGCAAGGTATGGAAACTGTGGAATCAACATTAAGATTACATTTTCCACTTCGAGGGCACTTTTTAATTTTGTTGCTGCAATGCTGACTTTGGCCATGAATGTCAACTCCAGTAAGTCAATTTAGATGTTTTTATTCAAGTGGATATATTCCAGGTTGCCATAACAACAATAACTTGGAAAAAAAACATTGCTTAAAAAAATCACACTTGCCTCCCCAGGCCTCCATAGCATTGAAATGATTTAACGTTCAAAAAAGATATGCCATTTGAATTAGATGGCCCTCACTGGACACTGACTTTCTGAAGGAGTTTTTTTGACAACTCTACATTATTCAGGACAAGAAAGTGATTTTAATCAAGTACAGTGAGGCTCTTTAGAAGTTCAGACGTCAAGAGTAAGTAAAGTAAGAGTAAAGCTCAGCCACACCATCGGCCTACTTTTGCACGCTGTTTATTAGGAATTATAAACAACCTCTGTGGGCCAGCCATTTCAGAAAAGTTGGGCTGTGAATTTCTTGTCATGGAGTGGAAACTGTCTTACTGACCCCCCCCAACCCTCACAGATGCTCAATTGCAGTTCCAACACCTTTTAGGATTAAGGCCTGCCAGTGTCTCTTCACAACTACCTTGAATTATAGAAAAGTTAAAAAGGAAACATTAATGGTGTTAGAGGCATTTGAGAGGAGGTTGATGCATGCTGTGATAAGACATAAACAGGATTTCTACACGAGGAATGCATTTTTTGGTAGCACTAGCTTAACTCAGAATTACCACTGTTTCAATGAAGAGCTATCTATAGCACCAACACATTCATCGAATCTGCTCTTTTGTGCACAGAACAACAAGATTCCTAATCCACCGGCTTACATCTTCATGATTGATGTGTCCTATAACAACATTAAAAGTGGACTGGTCAAACTAATATGTGATGAACTGAAGACTCTGCTGGACAAGCTGCCGAGGTAGAAAATAGGTGAATTCAATCCGTGTAGTTGGTTGTAAAATATGACTCGCTTGTTTCTTCCTGTTCTACCTATCTTCTGGAAATACTGAATATAACTGTGAGTTTGCTAATAGAGACGATGGATTCATATCACAACTGTATCTTATTTTTAATTATCTTAAACTCCCAAAATCTGAACTGACATGTATTACAGATAGCTGTTGATACAAACGCGATAATGAAAAAAAGGACCTGAAGAAAGTTCTAATTTTATCTCAAAGGAGAGGATGATGGACTTTACCTGGTTACTTTTACAACAACTCGGAGGACCTCTTTATTCTCTCCACTTTATAAGGGACGGCAGCATTTTTGGCTGCCATTACATCATGCTCTAAACGCTCTCACCAGTCAAATGGATATCATTGGTTTGATATTATTCCTTCTCTTAAATCCAGGAGGCACAGTGTAGTTTCAGACAATCCCTCCCTCCGGCCGTGTTTGAATGTTTTTTTTTTCGCCTCAGGCACTTCATCTCATTAAGATACTCCTCAAATTTATAATGTTGATGTTCGTGTATGACAAATACATATTTAGTTCATATAAGAAAACACACAAGTCCAGTTTTAAAACATGCAGGTGCAGATAAATTCTGAACCTGAATGATCAGGATCATTACGAGTTATTTAAAAGTTACAATTGTTTAGATGTAAATGTTTAAAGTCAAGGAATGTCCCTTAGCATCTACATGATTTATGACAAGAGGACAACAAAGTACACTTGGCAATGTGTGTGAAAAATGCTTTTAAATTTGACTGTGAAAAAGGATTAATGTTTTGTTTTTGTGCAACCTGGCTACCAGTGCCAGACCCCCTATTTCATGTTCTGCTTCCTGTCAGCAGTTTTTTCTCGAGGCCCTCATTCCTTTAAATATCACTGTGTGTTTGTGTATGCTGTGTCTGTTCTTAAAATAAGAACATATTAAGTGTCTTTAAGAGGGAAAGATAAAAAAAGATATTATTCAGTGAATGATTTTTTTTTTTGTTTGTTTTTTGCAACACATACTGACTTGGATATTGCAAACCTAAAGCATTAATTTCCCCTTTTTTCAGAGCAGGCCTTTTACACAGACACTACCAAAGAACAAACATTTATTAATAAATGTCTGTGTAATTTCCCTTCAAAGTCAATTCTTGTATTTGACTTATTAACAACTTATCATTTTGGAAAAATATGTCTGAAGTAGGCCATTAATGACTGAAGAAAACTGATGTTCTTTTTCAAGGTGTTTAAGGATCTCAGTTTTTAAATATATATATTTAACTTCGGCAGTTATTCTCAGACCTGTGCTTTTGACAATCTGTAAACACATATTAAACTTTCTCTTGACTGAATAGAAACACCAAGAAATTCAAAGGTACTTGTTCTCTTTAACTCACCAGAGAGGATGGTGCAGAGAGCTCAGCAATAAAGGTTGGCTTTGTCACCTACAACAAAATTCTCCATTTCTACAATGTGAAGAGCACTCTGGCAATGCCTCAGATGATAGTGGTGTCTGACACAGCGGAGGTGTTCGTCCCGCTGCTTGACGGCTTTCTCGTCAACTACCAGGACTCCAGAGCTGTTATCCACAAGTAAGACTTTGGTTTCACTTATTAGTGTCAGAAAAGTTTTCCCTCAGATTAACCATCATGCAACAACATAAAGTGTTTTTTTAACAACATAAAGCAACATAAAGTTTTCCTGTGCAACATACGTTTGATGACTTGACTGCAAGTCTGTCAAATTCTCGAAGTACTACAACTAAACCATAATCCTGTTTCTTTCAATTTTAGTCTCCTGGACCAAATCCCTGACATGTTTGCAGACACAGAGAGCGAAACAGTCTTTGCTCCTGTCATTCAGGCTGGCGTGGAGGCATTCAAGGTTAGCTACAGGGTGACATCTGTCAGCAAGAACCGAGAGATTTGGGGCCCTTTCAGACCTCCTGGAAACATTTATTGAAGATCCAGTTGTGGATAGAGATTATTTTTTTGAAATTGGCAACCATAAATTTGACTAGACTATTGATTGTCAAAACACTTAAAATACATATTTTTCATGTACTACACATCAGGGGGGCTTGTTTTCTATGCCCTTGATGTGTTTGTGTTTACTCAAAAGTTAAACTAATGTTCCCTTCAGGTTGAGGTCATTGTTTTGGGAAAGAGTAAAGGAAAAGATCACGCACAGCTTCTAATCCGAAGCAGTTTTGATTTTACAACAGCCAGAGACCTTATTTCTTGTGCTTATATTAAATGTGTGGGTATGTGTGTTTCAATTTATTTTTGTTTTATGAGTTTCCTGTAAATAAAGTTTGTTAATATTAAGGGCTAGAAACAACATCATGCCAGGAAGGAACTCATCTCTCACCAGTCAAATGGATATCATTGGTTTGATATTATTCCTTCTCTTAAATCCAGGAGGCACAGTGTAGTGGAAAGCTCTTCATCTTCCACTCCTCCATGCCCACTGCTGAGGCTCCTGGCAAACTGAAGAACAGAGATGATAAAAAGCTTGTCAACACAGAAAAAGAAAAAGTGAGTAGCCTTTTTGTAAGAGTGACTTGATCCTATACAGCTCACTCCGAACTTCAAATACACATTGAGTTTGTGGAGTGATGACAAGCAGAACTCGAGCCTGGTCTCAGATAATTAAACAGATGGCTGACATTAAAAATCAATATTTGCACTTCATGTGCACCAGTTTACGTTGTACATGCTTACTCACCCAAATGAATCCCTTGCTTATATCCATAGACTCTATTCCAGCCTCAGAAAGGCGTGTATGAGCAGCTGTCAAAAGATTGTGTTGCACAAGGCTGCTGTGTGGATCTCTTCCTCTTCCCCAGTCAGTATGTTGATCTGGCAACCATGGCTGATGTGCCCTCTCACACTGGAGGATCTGTCTACAAGTACAACAACTTTCAGGTAAAACGTTTAAATAAATGTTTTGTTTATGTCTTGGCCCCTAAAAGCACACTTTCAAAATGTATTTTCATTACTTGACGACACCGTACTGACACTTTGACTTATGCCCTGTACGTACTGTATGATAAGGAGTGGTCAAATAGTGCTGTTCTAATAATTTAACTAGACACCCAAGTACAATTGAAAATTCATACCAAAGTTCAGTATAAACAGAACAATGTATGCAAGTACTGCAAAATAATAACTGTCCGTAAAAATATTCCAGTAGTCGTCAAGAAGTTAAAATTGTCATTCATCTTGATAAAAATACTCCTCACTTGCCCAAACTCACATTAGACAGTTAATCTACATCTTTTCCCCACAATCCACTTTTCATTTTTGTGTAAGCCAATAGATCAGAGTCTGCCATCTGCTGGCTGACCTTGCATTTACTACTGATACAAATGTGCTTCACTTTGCCAGGTGGAGACAGATGGCGAACATTTCCTGAGAGACCTAAGGAAAGATGTGCAGAAGAACATCGGATTTGATGCCATCATGCGTGTCCGCACAAGTGCAGGTAATCTGTAACTCTGAACCTCTATAGCAATGAGATTGGTGAATTAATTACAGAAATAACAGTTGCCCCATGTATGTCCTCCTTCAGGTTTCAGAGCGACAGACTTCTTTGGTGCTATCCACATGAACAACACCACAGATGTAGAGATTGCAGCAGTAGATTGTGATAAGGCCATGACGGTGGAGTTCAAGCATGATGACACACTCAGTGAAGAGACGGGGGCGTTCATTCAGGTGTGTGTCTTTTGAAATCTTTCCTCAACTGAGCAAGAAGTCACGTAGTATCAGCAACAAATTATAGTAAGTCCAGCAAGATATATCCGATAAATCAGAAAGAGATGAACAGGCAGTGACGAGAAAATGAAAGTTAACTCGGAAGAGAACATTTAATTGCTAAAATGACAATCGAACATCAAAACTTGATTTGTCAAATGTAGTTGTTCAATTCTGTATACATGTTGAAGAAAAGCACTACCTCTTAACACTGGAAACATCTTATTTCTTTTTACCGTATGTCATATTTAGGGATTGATTAAAATGGAAACAAACAGTCAAAAAATACATTTGCTTTTCTCTTCCATATCACAATAACTTCTCTTTGCGCCTGAGAGTTTAAATGCTGTCTGATCGTGACTTGTGTTTTTCACCTTCCAGTGTGCTTTGCTATATACCACCATTAATGGCCAGCGGCGTCTCCGCATCCACAACCTAAGTCTCAACTGCAGCTCCCAGTTGTCTGAACTCTACAAGAACTGTGAGACTGATGCACTCATCAACTTCTTTGCCAAATCAGGTGACTTCACTCACATTATCCACCACAATGCTTTTATATAACATCTATCATCAAACATTCTTATTTTTGCAACCGAAGGTCATCCAGTCTATTCAGTCCTCTTATTCAGGAGTAAATGTAGTGCAATCATCAGTATAATCCCGTCTTTTGTGGAATTTACCCCATGCATCACTTGATGTTGTATTAATATTTGCTGACCTAAGAATAAGGGCAGAATGAATTGTGGAAATAAAGACCACATGTTTCACATAAAGTACAGATGATACTTGGCCTCCCCGTAATCTGCACATAGCAAGACATTTAATAAGTGCAACCATAATACTGACCTTCAGTTGCATGCCCATCTTCAACTCCCTTCTTTGCTCTCTGGTCTTTATTTGTTTACTCCCTTCCAAAAGTAGCCTTAGTTGTCGGTTGTTGTTGGTAACCTGTTATCATGCCTGTGCAGCTTACCGTGCCATTTTGAACCAGCCAATAAAGAATGTGAGGGAGATCCTGGTCAACCAGACAGCCCACATGTTGGCCTGCTACAGAAAGAACTGTGCCAGCGCCTCTGTTGCCAGTCAGGTCAGTGCAGGACACAATCTGAGATCAAACATTGGAATGCTTTTTGCTTATTTATGTCTTAGATTCAAAAAAGCAATTTCATCACAGGGATATTAGTCCTCACAACAAATTTTTTTCTTTCATTTAATGCTTTTAACGACACATTTCATAAAATGTTTTGCCTCTTCTGCCTGTGTACCGACTTATAGCTGATCCTGCCTGATGCCATGAAGGTGTTTCCAGTTTACATGAACAGCCTGATGAAAACTGCTCCTTTGACTGGCAGCACCGAGTTGTCCACGGATGACAGGGTTCATCAGAGGCTGTCAGTCATGGCCATGGGGGTAGAGGACACTCAACTGCTGCTCTATCCACGGCTCATCCCTCTTGTGAGAAACTCATTCTAAAATTCACTGACTTATAGATTTTACCTGCATGGCATAACCCTTCACTTTATAGGACACACCTGTGAGATGTATTCATGCGATGGCTTTGTCTTAGAGCTTGGCATTGTTCTAAATAATTAATTTCACATACAGCAGTAATATGCTCTTACTTATATTATTTTTTTATAATAATGTTTTAGCCTGACAAATGAATGTACCCTTTTCTTTTCAGCACAACATGGATGTCAGCAGTGAGGCTCTGCCTGCTCCAGTCCGCTGCTCGGAGGAGCGTCTCTCAGACTCTGGCATTTTCTTACTGGAAAATGGCCAGTCCATGTTTCTTTGGCTTGGCCAAGCAAGCACCCCAGATCTCATCCAGAACATCTTTAATATACCTTCCTTGTCCCACCTGCAAGGGCCATTGGTCAGAATTCATTTACTAGCACTTTGATAGGTTGTGAGCTAAATGAAAGTATCTATGCCTGGAGATAAGAAAGTTTTTTTTTTGTTACATCTGTAGTTGTTTTTGGAGAGCAGTAACATTAAGCATATTGTGTAAATGTCTGGCAAGGCAGTCTACCACGGAATTAAAACACCGGTTTTAGAATATTCATGTCCCACAAGCAGATCATTTAAGCTAAGAGGAATCACTTTAAACTTCCAAAGTAAGAGAATGTGTCTTCTTGCTATGTTTCAGTTTGCACTACCAGAGCTGGACAATCCTCTTTCCAGAAAGGTACGATCGATCATCAGCGTCCTTCTTGAAAAGAGTCAAAGCTCCATGAAGGTAAGTCAGTTTCTTAGACTTTTTTTTAAATCTATTTATTTAACTATTTTCACCTTGTAGCTAGTTATGTCTTTCCTATGAAGCTCCCCCCAACCATTTGTCACTGTTACATGTGTCACTTTAGATATTCTACATTCTATGTGTATATGGATATTTATGAGGTTATATTTGACTGCCTTGGTGTGTCAAATCATTTTTTAGGCAGTAATATGCTCTTCACCATACCTAAAGAGGATTTGCTGAGATGGCAATTATGCCCGATAACAATTTTTGCAGTATATACATGCTTTATTGATCCCTTCATCAACACATCTTTATGTGATCCAACTTCATATCATTTTTTTGTAAATAAACTGTCAATATAAGAAATATTCTCAAGTTATAAATATCAACATGCTCCGAGATGACGGCAATGAAGAAGTTCTAAAATTACATTGCAGTCTATTATCTGGTATCTAGCACCCCCAAATGGCGTCTGTGCATAAAGACACCATTTCACAATGTAGTATCCTCATGGGTTTGTATTCCAAGTGTGTCAGTTGAGTTGATTGTGAGTTGAGTGTGTATATAGATAGCTGGACTTTTGTTGGAAGTAGGTTATGATTGACTCAATTTCTTGTTTGTGTTTTTTTTTCTCTCAGCTGCAAATTGTGAGGCAAAGAGACAAACCGGAAATACTGTTCCGTCAGTTCCTGGTGGAGGACAAAGGCCTGCATGGCGGAGCTTCTTATATGGACTTCCTCTGCTATGTTCACCGAGAGATCAGGCAGCTGCTCACTGAAACTCCGAAACTTGGTATCGGTGTTTCCCTCCGGTCTACCCTGGGAGAATCACGGCATTAAATGGACCATGTTCGAACATCACAGGAACAGTCTCAAAAGGCTCTGCTTGATTCTTCTTACTCTGGCTGCATGTAGAGAGGACAGTCCACACGCCTTGTTAAAAGAAAGAAGAGGAAACCAGATAGAGCATTTTAAGATTTACCCTTTGAGTCCCAAAGCTGCCTTTGTAACACTTGTTTGCTACAGATTGGTCTTCATACAGTATGACCTCCAAATAGCCAGTTATCTTTAAGAACATCCATGTATATCTGGAGGAAACAAATGGAAATCTGCTGTACAACATCAATATCTGATGTGATGGACCAGCCTTTTTTAGAATTTTGCCATGAGTCCTATTGGCATTAGCAATACAACATATAATTTCAGTTTGCATCTTTGTAGATTCACAAAATTAGACTGGGGTTATTTGCGTGCCATATCGTGGTTATTCACTTTCATTTCAAGAAATCATGTTGTACATGACTTCATCCCACGGGGCTTTATGTTTTCATTTTAACTTTTTCTTTTTTTAAGTCAAATACTTTACTTGATATGTAAGTGTCTTAATAGAGTCTCTACCAATCACATTGGATCTCAGTTTAAGTTGACATGGACCATTTTTGTTTCCATCTGATACTGTGGTACACTGGCTGGTGACTTCCTTTCCCAGGTGGGGGCTGAACTGTGCATTTGTCATTTGTAGTGCTGCTGCTAGCATGAAGCACAGAACAAAATCAGATGAATGCAGAGATATTCAGAAAACTAGAGGAAGAGCAATGCAAGCCATAGGAATGAATACACTTCTTGTTGGCCATACATACATACATACATAAATACATATGTAGAATTATGTGAAAAGAAAGACTTATCCAATGCTAGTCATTTAGTAAATGTAAATCCTCAACCCTACATTTCACCATGTGCAAAGTCAAAAGTCTTGCTACCTCATATTGAAACATTTCACAGGGTTTCAGCATTTTTCTGGACAAATATCAAGTCCTAAAAAAGAGAGCCCTGGAAAACAATTTATAATTAAATTCATCACACTGACATCTGAAAGGTCCAATTTTGTAAAGAATCATATTAAAGTTTCTGTGGTGGAATATTACACTTTGGAATATTTACTATAGTCTCATAGAATGCATTTCTTGGTAGAATAATTAACTGAAAATAATCAAGAGTGTGAACCCAGAGTTCAGAAGTCACTGTAAGTGGCAATAGTCCATACATTATAAATGGCAAGTTTTCAATATTTCAGCATTGACTGTCAGCAGCGTTTGCCGCTGCTGCAGAGCAAAATTGTATCATGCTCTCCAATACACCTGCTTTTGGAAAGCTAAGGCATATTAATTCTCAAGAATTAGAACTCAAATGACATTAAGCTCACAAGTGAGCAGAAAGTGACCAAATAGAAGTGCGTGCATGCAGGTCCTCTAGATGCCATTCACAGAGCTTCGACATCAAAACAGGCTTCACCCAAGCCCAGGGACTATTTTGTCTTAAATCATGTCAGCTATTGATGCCTGAGCTGTCATATTCACAGTGTGTGATAATGCAGATAAATGTTTTGATTCTCTTCAGATGATCAGCTCCTGTGACTTGATGAGAAATATTGCCATAACTCAACTGTATTCCCAGCTAAAATCCAAAAGGTCTTTATGTAATGTGTTTTGGGGCTAGTAAGAAAGATGAAACATCTACCAGCAGATGAGATCAGTTTACCAGCATGTCAAAATCAGAACAAGCTACACATCATATTGTATTAAGTGTAAAAAGTTCAGCTGCATCATCAGATTTTTTAGAACAGTATGTAATGTAACAATAACTATTACCTGCAAAATATGTTTTTGTGTTTTGCCTTGATCATTGTTTTATGGAGGTGCTTTTTTTTGCCGAAGTTATGCTTTTTCCCAAATTACTGTCTATGTAGCCTCAAAATGTCTTTTTGTCCATTACACAAGCATCTTGTGTTGTTAAACTATTACCACCTGCCTTAAGTAGATATATCAATTTTGTCCAACAGGTCATTTCTCAATTATAGTCTATTTGGTTTGTATACAAACTTATCTCAGGTAATTTGAATACCTTAGTATTTTGAGTTGAGAGCAATTAAATTTAACTGGAAAGATTGATGGTTGTCTCTTAGAGTTATAAGGAATTGTGTTTCGTGTGCCATGTACATTTTGTTCCAAAACTTTACACCACCATTGTCTAATTAAAATCTTGACTTGTATTTTTGTTACATGCCTCTTGAATATTGATACATTCAAGCAGAAAATCTCTGTACTAGGTAGTTAAAGCCATTGTAGTCACTGTAGTCATGGCCTTGACTGTGAGTAAAATGCAAATTGCAGAGTGGTGCTTAATATTTTATTCATGTTCATTCAAGATAGCAATTATTAGATTTTTATTACCATGTGAAACCTCAACTTCTTTTTATACAAATCATGGTTTGCAATCAGGGAATCAGTCTTTGCTCACCAATCCACTTGAAAACCGTCTCCTCACGCTTCTACCCATCATTTTCCATGACCACAATTGTAGCTCTCCTCTGCTGCTAGTCACAAATCACATTCAAACTTTCATTTAACTTCACTTGGGTGCTAATTTCCATGATGTTCAGCAAGATAATCATTTTTTCACTGCAACTTTGCAGCTGTTTCTTGAGTTTTCACCACAATGAATTGACACAATTCACCCAAATGGTGGAAAAAGACCATCCTATTGAGGAAGGGGTATCCTAATGTGAAGATGTTACAGTACCATCTCTGGGGTTAACTGATAGATAAATCAATACAAAGATCAAACACCTTTTTATATTTTATATCATCGTATATAACATGGATCCCACTTTTTATATTTTGATTAAAATTAAAAGAAGAGATTGCTAGTGTGATTTACTCACCTATTTTAAAAGTCATTTCATATAACCTGGGTTTGGAATGTTATCTTCCTGCCACAATGGGACTCCATTCCAAAACTATCAATGCGGACCAGCTGATCTTTAGGAATATATTCTAAATATTTCCTTACAAAACTATTAATGGACACCAAACCTACCAGATGTGCCCAAGGACAACAGCACCTTATACCCAAAGAAAGCATCTCATATCTTGAGAAGAATCTCAGAAATTCTTCTATCATCACTTCAACTGATCAGTTGTCAGTTTACTTCCAATTTGCCCCTGAGTGATATCTTGCTTATTTGTATCGTGATTTTATTTTTTATTTGTAGGTAATGGCTATAGATTTTTAACCAAGTCAATGTATTGCAGAAAAAAACAGGTTTGTATACCAAATAAAGAAATGTCACAAATCAAAATAGGAAAATGGTATTTGTTTGGGTGTAGACAGTAAAATCTTGATGCTGTATCTATATACTCAAACATTTTAAAAACATGCAGTATTTTCATATCAACCAACCCTGTGTGACAATAAAACCAAAATAACTTGGTGTACTTGAAAAGAAAAACAAAGAATGACAGATTGATGCTTTTCTTGATGGAAAATACACAAATGATCCCCCCAGTAATATTCAGAAAATAAAAAAATACAACAGATAAATTCTTAGTTTCTCTTTACTAACATAACAGATGACAAACATGCTTTCAGTGAGCAGG
Source organism: Fistularia commersonii (assembly GCF_037954325.1). Classification (NCBI taxonomy): domain Eukaryota; kingdom Metazoa; phylum Chordata; class Actinopteri; order Syngnathiformes; family Fistulariidae; genus Fistularia; species Fistularia commersonii. The sequence goes on from NC_141302.1 coordinate 8,740,005, forward strand.
TGAGACCCAGTCGTACGATGCAAAGACAATTGTGTAGCAGCCAAATGCTGGAAATTATTTGCCCGGTATCAACTAGCTGTCGAGTTTACATCGGAAAACTGCAAGATTTGCATTCGTTCTTATAAAACAGCTGAAGTAAAAGGAAAGAGTCAATACATTTCCTCACATAGCCGGTATTCACACACCACTCCAGAAGATTCATAGCAGGAGGGAGTTCAGTGAGATGTCTATCCAGCATGCCTTGAGTATTAGAGGCAAATATTAGAGGCCAAGATGCTTCAATCACACACATCGGAGGATGTGAGCTGAGGGGACGAGGAGGAGCAAACTCCTGGGAGGCAAGCTAGTTCACAACCCAGTCAAGACGAGTTGGATACATAGAAAGAACCAATGCACTTCTTATTTGTCTTTGAAAACAGTGAATTATATGAACAAATCTAAGGACCTGAAATTCACCTGGGAGTGAATTTTCACTTTATACTGTACAACTGACAACCCTTTGTACAATGACTAAAAGAACATATAAATAACCTTAGGCACCACTGTAAACAGTGCTGCAGAGAAAATAGAAACATACTGATTGATGGTTATCTTTACAGGGATAATACATACAGAGGGCAAAAGGAAACACCAAAAGCAGCATTTATGTTTTGACAAAGATTTCATCAAATATTATACTTGTGGTAAATAATAGCTACCTGTGTGCTTCTGTTGACAAACCATCAATATTATGGTCCGACTGACATCAATACAATCCTTGTCTCATTCTAGTTGGCAAGTAAACAAGAACAATGTTGAAAAGTGTCATATTTTTTTTGTCTTATCTGTCACTTTATCTCTAGTATATACATTTTTTTCTTCTAAATGCTTCCTTCACAGAGCCAAATGATAGACCACTACAGATATCTGAGTTGGAATTCGAACACTCTGGAATCAAAAGCCGGTTCATGCTTCTAAGGAGGGAATATAAAAATTCCAGATGGGTTAGAGGTTACTTGAAATATTGTGATTTTTTTTTTCCTTTCCTTTTTTGATGCATCAAAAAGTCACAGTGATTTCACATGGCAGTAAATAAAAACAGGCTTCAAAAGAGGAGAAACCCGTCTACACCCTTACATCAGAAATCTCAGGTGTGTTAACACTGTTAAGACCAGTGCGCAGAGCAGTGCAATCTGCAAATAAAAATAATCTCTAGAAGTTGAGCTCTTCCTCTCCTTTCCATCTATTTTACAAAGTAATTCCTCCAACTTATTCAGTAGAATTGATGATGGTTAAAAGCAACTAATTCCAGAGTGTTCATACCATATTGCCTATTCCTACTCATGGCCCACATTAATGAACAATATCTGATTTATGATCATAGGTCTGCATAGCACACTGTACACAGTTTGGGTCCAAGCCAGTTACTAGACCCAGCCAAAGAAGATACTCTCCTCAGAAGCTTTCCCCATCAGCCCAAAGTTAAAGAACATTTTCAAAGAGGTGCATTGATCGCATGATATTTTCATCCTGTGGACAAACAGAGACAGGTTGATGAGAAAGTGAATACAGTAGCGACAGCAGAGATGTAGCGGGGCTCTGGCTTACATTTTGGCAGCAGTCAATGAACTCATCTATGGTTACCACTCCATCTTTATTCTTATCCATCTTCTGCAATGAGAGAGGCAACAGAGAGAAATGTAGTCACTTTGTGGACTGGACTCTTATGAGATTATGAAAAATGCTAAAACTTGCTTTTATGTCTTAGATGGAAAAAAAAATCCAACTGTCACGCCGCTCGATAACAGTCAAGCCATTGCTCGAGATTGATTATCATTAAGTTTGAAATGAAAGAGGGAAACGTGGGACATCAAGCCAATGTAGTGGTCCTTTTCAAACGTTTCTCACTCCATCTTTACCTTCACTTATCATTTCTTCAAATAATGATATGGTTTCTAGTCTCTTTAATCAGGTCCTCTTCAATCAGCATTATGCTATCATTGTATCACAGTCTATTTCAAAAATAGATATTAAAGCAGGGTATATAGTGAGACATGGCATCTCTGTGTCTGGCGAATATAACAAGGGCAAAATGTGTATTTGGATATTTTACCAAGAATTGGGAGACTGTAAAGAACATGTCATACAATCAATACTACTAATTAAAACTTGAAAATGATTGAATATACAGTATGTTCAATACAACAAAACAAGCTGCATCTCTATCGTCCCTCCGCACAGATTCCCAGCATTGTGGTGATTACGTTGTTCAATCAAACTCATTCAGCAAGAAAGGAAAGCTTGCTTTTAATGTGATGTGTTAATTGTGTCTTTGTGTACAGAACAAATGTTACAACTTGCCTGAAAGAATACTTCTACGTGTTGTCGAGGCGTTTCCTCTTTCAGGATTGGATACGTGCATTTTCCCATCATATCATAGATGGCTTTCATGATGTCGAGCATTTCCTACAAGACAGAAGATTTTATTTCACTGTAATAACGAAAACATGCTTTTGATGTGACAACATCAGTTACAACCACAGCAGAATCAAAAACCATGGACATTGTTTATAATATTCAAAACATCGGAATGACCATTTAAGTGTAAATACTAGTTCATGCTATTAATGTTATATTTGGGATAAATTTGACAGAAATATCTAAAAAAGTATAAGAAACACATTAGTTAGGTGTGGTTTCAGAAAAACAAACTTAAGTGAGACCCCAGTGTTCCTCTTGCTTGAAGGAGCATACCATACCTCCTTCGTGATATAGCCGTCTTTATTTATATCATAAAGGTTGAAAGCCCAGTTGAGTTTTTCCTGGATGGTGCCACGCAGAAGGATGGAAAGGCCCATGACAAAATTCTGCAAAAAAAAAGCACATTTATGAAAATGAGTCGCAAGGGGAAATGGCGTTTGTCCATCGATGACATAAAACCAACATTTGAAATGAAATCTATAAGCACGTTGACCGTTTTCAGTTTTACGATCATGGTTTCTGTACACGGATAGTGTCAGTTATTAGTAAGAGTCAAATATGAAAGAGAGAGGGTGCAATAGCCATAGAGCAAACACCTTATTATTCAAATTATTAGCCCATTCATTATTTGTGTCATTCCTCTGGGAATCCTTGTACTTTTGCTCAGAATGGACTTCAAATTACCCCACGAAGCTTGTGTAAAAGCACATTTTCTGTCCTACTATGCAAATATATGCCCTTCATGAATATTAATCACTTCATAATAGAATCTCAATTAAATTTGCTCAAACCAAATTTAAATCACCAAGACTGCAGGTTGCATATGCCTGAAGTGAAAAGCCTCAGGGGTCTGCAGTCTGTAAACTTTGAAAATATTAATTTTGATACGTTTTTATGTGTGTGGGAAATTCACTGTTGGCAAGGGCTGAAGTATTTGACAACTCCTAGTAAAAGCACAGAGCTCAGTCGCTCTAATTATAATGCATCACTCCTTTACTTTTGCTCACTGGTCGCCAAGATGATCAGCAAAAAGAATTAGAACAGGATTCCCAAGAGTTCTTGGGAATTTTCAAAAACAGTGAAGCCAATCATTGAGATTGTATCGCCCAGCTAAGCAATTTGTCTTTAAAAAGACAGAGCACATTTGACATTCGATGTCCAAAAAAGTGCTTATTTTCATAAAACCAAAACCAACTGAAAAAATACTGTGATTGATTACATGAGTGATTACATTACAAACATAGTGAAAGCCTTACCTCAAAACTGACAGAGCCATTATGATCTGTATCAAATGCATTGAACAAGAAATGTGCATATGTTGAAGCATCTATGGAGAAACAACAACAATTGCAGTTAGCATTTAGCCGTGGGGGTGGGAGGAGGTGGGCAAAGTAAGAGTCAATTCATTTTCTGAAAAACATGAAATGCAATTTCTACCAGGGGGTGGTTTGCGTCATGATGCCCGCCGAAAGGTTTTATCTTTCTTACCCGAGTGTTAAATCACTGTATTTATCGATCTGCCTTTCTTCTCACCCAGCAGATTTATCAATGTCTCTCAAAGTTCTCTATTCTGCTCCTCAGAGAGTCTTTGTGTAATAATAAAAGCTGACAATGTCTTGCTTCTCAACCTGGCTGTCTCAGTGTTATGTTTCGTGATGATCTTCAAGAGTGAGCTGAGTGCAGTGTTTTTCAACGTGTAAAGGAAAAGATAAAAGCAACACAAGCAGCAAAAACAAATCAGAGGGTACAAACCTCCTTGTGGGAAGAACTGTGAGTAGATGTCTTTAAATGTCTCTTCATTGACAACCCCACTAGGGCATTCCTAAAAGAAATAATAAAAATGACATGTCACTCAGAACCCAGATTGTAGGTTTTAATTCTCAAGATGTTCCAAACAGCGCCATGATCAGTACACATTTTTTTTTTTTTTTTTACCACAAACCATTTCCTCAAGAGTGTGTGTGCCGAGAGCTAACAGCACTACTTGAAGGAGTGATGGGCTTTGCTCAATGTTCAAATCAAGATACTTGACATCCATGGTCCATCAATCTGCTTCAAATTGTATTTTGCTACTGCATAAGTGACTGAGAAACCCTAAACTGAGACCTAGATTGCTCTTTTTCGCCCTCCGAGACCAAAATTTTGCAACTGAAAAGAGCAATAAAACACAATTTTAAAATTATAATATACAATATTCTGATTATATTGTCAGGGACTCCAGTAAACCTTTGCTCTAACTTTTCAAAAAAAGGTTACAAGGACAGGCAGTGTAGCTGAGAAGATAGGAATTAGTTAACAGATATCACGCTGATGCACAGTCAATTTGAGTAATTACTTAAAGACTGATTGCAAATTCCTACATACCTCTGGATAATGATTTAAAAAAAACTTTTCTCTAACAATGCACTTACTCTTTGTGGCCATGCAGAGGCAGTGTAAATACTTGCATTGTTAAGAATCTTTTTGACCAAAGTGCTACCACCAGTTACAAGGCAATGACATTTTTTGCAGAGACAAAGGGGATTCATGGAGTCGGAATTACAACCATTAACAAGTGATTCCTCCAGCGTTAAAGTAATTTAATAAACTGTAATGGGAGTGAAGGTTTAGAGAGCAGATGAAGGCCTTCTCGGCAGCAAAGGAGAGCAGCTCATGTGGCACCACCGTGTCTCATCTGCACAGAGACCTCCCTTTGGGGTGTGTTTTCAACTATGAATCTATCAGATTGTTAAATATACTTTTGATGTTAAACACACTGTAAAATTCATGCGAGCTATTCAAAATGCCTACCTACGCCTGCCTTGAGGCACTAGACTCCAAGTGTTCCAATTTTGTTTGAAATATTAGAGAAACAGTGACAAACAAATAGGCGGATGTCCTTGAATGGAGCAGAATGTTATGAAAACAGGTTGTTTTGCAGGTTTGATGCTGGGATGCAAATCATGAAACAGAGAGAAATGTTCTGCTAATAAAGATTCCATACAAGTAAACAGAGGTTTCTTGGGGCATGGTGGAGGCTCTAAAAGGAAATAAAAGATAAGGAACTGAGTTTGCATAATTGACAATAAAACACATATAAGAGTCTCACTAGATATCCAAAAAAGAGAAATAAGGGAAAAAGCAATGCCTGTTCTGCTAATATCAGGGGGATTTCAAAGCAATGTATTGACATTTTAATGAAGCACTCAATTGATGTTCAGAAAACACAAATCTGAATTTGATAAATATTTGCTCTGTAGCATGGTAAAGTGTTCTCAACAATTTCCTTCTTCTTCTTCTTCTTCTTCTTCTTCTTTCGGCTTTTCCCTTCAGGGGTCAACACAGCGAATCAACCTTCTCCATCCAACCCTATTCTCTGTATCCTCCTCTCTCACTACGTCCATAAATCTTCTTTTTGGTCTTCCTCGAGACCTCTTGCCTGGCAGCTCCAATTCCAGCATCCGTCTACAAATATATTCTCTATCCCTCCTTTGTACATGGCCAAACCACCTCCGTCTGAAAGTGTTTTCAACAATAAGGTGTCATATTGTTGATTTGTAATAAAGTTGATTTTGCTTGAGTGAACTCAAGCAGGAAAGACTTTTTTTCTTTTCATGTTGCTCATTAATGGTCCATTGCTTTAGGTAAGCGAGCAGCTAGGGTGAATATAAAGATGAAAATCTTGTTTTTTTTGCTCCGAACAGATTCTGTTTTGTTCAAAGCTGAGGAGATGCAGAAAAGATATCTACTTAAGTTCCCTTGGCTCTCTCCAACTGCTCATTTGTCTCAAAACATAACTCCTATTTTGTGACATGGGGGCAAATCTATTTTACATGGAAGTTTGGGAAGTGAAATGAGCACTTGCTTGTTTCAACTTTACACTTTGTTGAGAAAGCAGAACCACATCCAGACTTTATACAGTGATATTAAAAGAGGCACTATGCAAACAATGGATGGACTAAATAACACAGGAATTACATCTGAAAATCTGCTGTAGACTGTGATGCTTGCGAGGCTACATAATATCTAAAAAAAAGTGTGGTTTTGAACCATATAAGGAACACATGTAAGCAATGTGCATGGTGGCGAAGTGCTTAGTGCTGACTCTCCCTACATTGCTACTTGCTAAAAAAAAGCTACTTGGCTTATTTTTGAGTTATACACTTCTCTTCTTCTTCTTCTTCTTTCGGCTTTTCCCGTTAGGGGTCGCCACAGCGAGTCAACTTTCTCCATCTAACCCTATTCTCTGTATCTTCCTCTCTCACACCAGCTACTTTCATATCCTCTCTCACTACGTCCATAAATCTTCTCTTTGGTCTTCCTCGAGACCTCTTGCCTGGCAGCTCCAATTCCAGCATCCGTCTACCAATATATTCACTATCTCTTCTCTGTACATGACCGAACCATCTCAGTCTGGCTTCTCTGACCTTCTCTCCAAAACATCGAACATGTGCCGTCCCTCTGATAGATTCATTCCTGATCCTATCCATCCTGGTCACTCCCAAAGAGAACCTCAACATCTTCATCTCTGCAACCTCTAGTTCTGCCTGCTGTCTTTTGGTCATTGTAACAGTTTCTAGTCCATACATCATCGCTGGTCTCACCACTGTCTTGTACACCTTTCCTTTTATTCTGGCCGATAGTCTTCTATCACATAGTACCCCTGACTATGTGAGTTATACACGATATGGCCAAAAGTATCGCTCACCTGCCTTAACTCACATATGAACTTAAGTGACATGCCATTCCTAATCCATAGGGTTCAATATGACGTTGGTCCACCCATAGCAGCAATAACAGCTTCAACTCCTCTGGGAAGGCTGTCCACAAGGTTCAGGTGTGTTTATAGGAATTTCTGACCATTATTCCAGAGGCAGATTTGTAACAGACTGATGTTGGACAAGAAGGCCTGGCTCTCAGTCTCTGCACTAATTAATTCCAGAGGTGTTCTATCGGTTTGAGGTCAGGACTCTCAGGACAGTCAAGCTCAGTCACACCAGACTCTGTCATCCATGTCTTTATGGACCTTGGTTTTTACACTGCTGCATTGTCATGTTGGAAAATCAAGGGGCCAGCTCCAAACTCGTCCCACAAAGTTGGGATCATGGAATTGTTCAAAATGTCTTGGTATGCAGGAGCTTTCAGAGTTCCTTTCACTGGAACTAAGGGGACAAGCCCAGCTCCTAAAAGACAACCCCACACCATAATCCCCCCTTCACCAAACTTCACACTTGGCACAAGGCAGTCAAACAAGTACCATTCTCCCGACAACCGCAAAGCCCAAACTCGTCCATCACATGGCCAGATGGAGTCACTCCAGAGAGCGCGTCTCCACTACCCTTGAGTCTAGTTGTGGTGTGCTTTACACGCTGCATCCAACTTGGTAATGTGTGGCTTGGATGCAGCTGCACGGCCATGGACACTCATTCTATGAAGCTCTCTGCACACTGCTCTCGAGCTAATCTGAAGGCCACATGAAGTTTGGCGGTCTATCGTGATTGACTCTGCCGAAAGTTGGTGATCTCTTCACACTATGTGCCTCAGCATCCGCTGACCTTGCTCTGTCAGTTCATGTGGCCTACCACTTCGTGGGTGAGTTGCTGTCATTTCCAAACACTTCCATGTTCTTATAATACAGCTCACAGTTAACTGTGGAATATTTAGGAACGAGGAAATTTCAGAACTGGATTTGTTGCACAGGTGGCATCCTATCACAGTTCCATGCTGGAATTCACTGAGCTCCTGAGAGCAACCCGTTCATTCACAAATGTTTGAAAAAACAGTCTTCTTCCCCAGGTGCTTGATTTTATACACCTGTGGCCATGGAAGTGATTGGAACACCTGATTCCGATTACTTGGATGGGTGCGCCAATACTTTTGGCCATATAGTGTACGTCCAGCTTTGTGATCCTTTAAATAATGAAGAATTTGTTGAGAGACTTCCTCTTTAATCAATTGTGGCGATTGTTACATTTACATCATCCATAGAGGTGAGATTTACTGCCCTCTTTTTCTGTTTACAGGGTAAATGCTACCCTGGGAGCTGCCAGTAGTTTCCTGTTTATTCGACATTTAAGAATAGCATTACTCATGGACTGAAGACAAACTTTTTTTTCTAAACTGTATAAAACTCTCCCCATAAAAAAACAAAGAAATACTGCTTAAGGTCTCTCTGATTCCCAAACAATTTCACATATATCTTCTATAAAAGCGAACTTTCTCTAGGGCAGTGACATAAATCTGACATGAGGTACCTCTTTGTTACTGAGTTGAGCTTCTTCTAATTAGAATACTGTTTATGTCCTAAAACACTGCACTTATCTGGTTGTCAAAAGTCAACCATCTGTTGAAGGTGCAGTAAAATGACATGCAATTAAGATCTTCAGGGCAAGGGCTTTTAAAATGCAAAATTTCCCCTCTTGTGTTGAGATGCTGCAAACGTAAGTGTGTCGGTGCACAGATGGGCAATTACAGCTGTCAACAGTGATAACACACAGATGAAGGGGGAAAGTTTTATACGTATAGCTGAGTTCCAACTCTGCATCTTCTACTTTAAACCTTGTTAGTTCTTTGTTAACCGAAAAGAGATCTAAAGGTCACTGAAACTCAAGAACCAAAATAACCTGATTGTAAATCATCACACTTTTTCAATTGAGAATGAAGCCAGACTGTTATCTAGTTACCGTCATGTGCCATATGGTGCACTGTAAATCTTTTCAAAGTTACACATTGAAGGCCATGTCAGGGTAATCTTTGACGAAACACACCCTTCCATTCATATGTTGCTGATACCAAGGTCTTTGAGAGTTTGCAACTCTTTTTACACTTTTTCCATCCACTACAATCATAAAGGCCATTGACTTTGAGCTAAATAAATGTAAAAATGTATCTTTCAGGGCAAAACTCTATCTTTCATGTATCTTTCAGGGATGGCATGGTGCAGGAGGTAGAGCAATCGTCTTTGGAACTGAACATTCCTGGTTCTTGACTCCTAGTATGTCGAAGTGTTATAGAGCAAGACAATGAACCCCTAACTGCTCCCCTGGCGCTGGTCGACAGCAGCCTACTGCTCATGGTTCATCCATGATGGATTAATTTCAGAGAATGAATTTTCCCACGGGAATTAATAAAGGATAAATTATTATTATTAAATAATGCTAACATTTTGAGCTATCATACCGACAACAGCAGGCATTAATATTGTACTGTTTGTGGTCTTCTCCCGAGTCCCTGTACACTGAGGTGGAGGTATGGCTTGATCTACTGATACTGTCCTGCCAGGCTCCCATTATTATTTTTCATTGTTTCTTTCATGAATATTGAGGCCATTATTATATTTTGTCACCAGAACCTTCTAGCTGTTAGCCCTTCTGGTGTTATCAGTATGAGATGTTTATCTGTTCTCTCGCTCTCTCTTTTTCCATCCTATCAGGTTGAAATATCCCTTATAACTTAATTCCTGATGAATGGATCCATTGCTGGGTCAATGATGCAGGATATTTTACAATTTTAGGTTTAACATTTCGAATTCAAGGAACCATTATTGTCAACCGGCTGCCGTAACTTGAACCATTTGTCCTGAAGAAAAAATATTTAAATAACAAAATCTGTATCCTGAGTATTATGATAATAAGGGCCTAATTTAACATTTGCTCTCAGATGTTGCTCCATTTTGAAAATAATTCAGTGCAAATCTCATTAGAATATTTCCAAGGTTGGAAAGATACATTTGTTTTAATTTGATATGCTTGTAAAATTAACTCATCCATGAAAATAAAATCGCAAATACATGCAATATCATCCCGGCGTGAAATTTCTTACTGTGACCCACAAAGCAAAGTGGGAATAAGTGTGAAGGAAATAAACCTGTGAACAGAGGCCCCATAGTAGATGGAAAAAGAAAACTCAAGGGTTTTAATCTAATGCCCGAGGCAGAGTCCTGGAGTGTGAACTGTGAAAGGCCAGCAGACTGAGCCAGACATGAGGACAATATTGGTATTTCACATGGTCTGCGGTCAGGGGATTTATGAAACAATGGATTCTCTCATACGTTAAAGCTCCAGTCTGAAATGTAAGGTCATCCTCACTCACATTCCACCTTAAGATTCAGAGGTCTTATTTTTGTCCTTGTGAGACATATTACGAGATTTGAGGCATGGCTCCTCCTTGACCACCTGCACAACAAGTAAATGATTCTTAAAGTCTGCTGTCAAGACAAACAACCTCATCCTGATGCCTGCATTAGAGGCATTTGATTTGCCTCAAAACCCTGAACATTAAGGACAAATGGCCACATTTCTTATCATGGGGTCCATGCCAGCTCCTATTAGTCTGGCTAACCTTAAAAGCTTGCTTTTTTTATTCTGCCAGTCCTGTTTGGGGAGGGACAGAGATGAGCTGTTTGACCCTGGCAGAGATAGAAACGAGCTAAAGCCTGTGGATGGACCAAACAAAAGCTATTTAGACGCTGTGATTTTAGTGCCATTATTCTTAAATTTTTTCTCTGTCTGTACTGTATCTGTCTTTTTACACAGCAGTGATGAGTCTGGAAAATTAAAAGCTTATCCTCATCCTGAGTCTTGGAGGGGGTGGCAAGGAAAGGCCTCATTAGTGCACTTTTTTACCTCTGTCAGAGTCAAGTGGAAGTGGACTAATAGGCAGGCTTTGTAGGGATTTGGCTGGGGTGCAGCAGAGGCTTGACAGGAAACTGTAGCCACATGGGAATTCAACAATCACACAACTCTCCCCACGTTCATTGCCAGACAATTTGGGCTGAGTTAATTCTGGGTTATCTCATTACACTTCACATCAGAGGTGACAATCGAGCTGTGCAGTTTCATATGGGTAGCTCTTGAGGACTTTGTGTGACCTGGATTGCTCATCACATATCCTGCACAGTGGGTTTTGATGTTTGACCTAATTATACCTGGCACAGTGAACGATGTACAGAACAGTAATTTTCTCTGCTAAGCACAAATTGACATACCATTTAGAACAAAATTAATAAGACTCAGCAATAAAACAATTTTTTTAACACTTTTTAAGGTGTGTCGTCAGAATTCATTGTTACATCTCTTTTGAAACCCAGTTACGTCAACCTGTCAACTACAGAGAGATGTAAAAAAAAAAAAAAAATCAAAGGGAAACAGGGTTTTGATGTCCAGTATATGGAGTTATACAGGAATAAACAAAGGCCACAGCTGCATTATGTATGACATACTTTATGTTCCAGCTGCAGTCGGACATGGCACTCACGTTCTTAAAGCCACGGTAAAGGATCTGTAGTTCCTTGCGCGAAAAACGTGTCTGTGCTTCAAGCTGCTCCAGACCCTCTGGGCGATGGCGAACTGCAGATAGTTCCAGCTCATCTTCAATGCTGTCTGGAGAATGGGAGGAGGAGGAGGGTCAGATGGAACATTTAAAAAAAATCCACTTTGAGGATTGAATTTGTGACTCCTATTCAGGTTGGGGTATTTTTTTTTCTTTTTCAAAAATTTACTGTTTTGTCTACTTCACATTTTTTTACTTTGGATTTTTTCTTGAAGCACAAAAAACAACAGCAAAAAATACTAATAAGAAAATTTAAATAGACTACTAGAACACAGGAAACCTATTCAAATCCATTTTTTTTCAAATTCATTCTTCACCATAAAAGGATTCTGCTATTTACACAAATTTGCACCCTTTCTTCTTTCACAACAAATGTGACACAAGAAATGATTGCGTGTCAGTAAAGGAGGTGACAATGAAACTTAACCCTGTGAAGCATTTTATCACATGCCAGATGGTGTCCAGACATTGTCTGCACTGTCCTGATAGCACATTTTATTTGCACAATCACCTGAAAAAAGACAGTGTCTACATACCTTATTAACTCCTCTGGTAGCCTGACACCAAAACCTAACATCCTCATCAATCACGCTTGTGCAACTGATATATGGTTGTCCTATCACAGGTTAAATGGTCTCATTTATTGCACTTTGAGAAGGGTGCAGTGTCAAATGATTCTGTGAGATAAGCATGCTGTCTTGTGTTACTTGGGATTTTCAAAGTAATTATAATAAAACTATTCTACAATATGACTTCTTTCTTTCGCATTTGGCGGCAACCTGTAAATCATGAAATACCGTAAAAGTTATAGGGAACAATGGGCTAGGCATATAGCAGAGCATAATATCATATCTTTTCACACAACCAAAAACCACAAAATGTGCTCTGTGAAATGGGGACACAGAATGCTGAAAGATAACTGAAAGATATTACTGAAATGCAGTTAGAATAATCATGTGTGACTAAAAACCCCCGTTCTAGCAGAAGACACTGGAAGGGAAAGCATCTTAGACAATGATAGGAGAATCAGAGGGAGAGAGAGAGAGAGCAAGAGAGAGAGCAAGAGAGAGCCACTTGCTTTGATTACTGGATGATGACTTTTTGGCTGAGGAACATGGGAAGAGCCTCATTAGACGAGCTCTCACCCCACGCCTGTGGACAATCTGAGGATAACCTGGGGGAATACAGTGTAGAGTCTCACGTTACCTTAGCAACGGGAAGCTGCATTGCATTTCTAGGAAGGGGGACACCAACACACCATGCAAGGGTTGGGCTCTCAAAAGTTCCTAACATGTTGAAACAGCACTATGCTGGCATTGTTTCTTCAGGACAGCACTTACGCCATTGTGTTAATGATGAAGTGACACTATTGTACTTGTGTGTGTATCTACTGTAAGCAATGTTTCAAATTATAATCCCCATCTTCCTAAAAGCTTACAAAAATGTATCAGGCAAATGGAATTTTGGACAGCTGGTTTCTTGTTACACTCCTGACCAACAGGAAGGGACACTAATGGGAAGAGAAATAAAGGTGAACGCTTATAGTGAATGATCATGAATATTCTTCTGCTTGGAAAACCCTTAGCGAAAAATCAATGATGTATTGTGATGAGAGGACACTCAGATAACTTCAGGGTTTGGACATAGCTGGGGTAAGGATGTTAAATAAAAAAAAATAGAAAAAACAAATGGCAGCACTGAGGGTTTAGACAATATTTGCATTAAAAGAAAATCTAAATTTACATTTAAATGATCTTTTTTGCCTTTTCCAATACTGGCAAATAGTTTTTTGGAAATACAATTACTTATAGACATATTTTAGGTGGCTTGTTTTGTTAAATGACCTTTTGAAATTACTTTTAATGTATCTGTAATTCTACTGCACATTTTCAACAATATATCGGGTATTACATGAACACATTTCTAAATGTACATCTGACTACACTTGATGGAGTGATTTGGAAAACATTTTCTTTTACTAAAGTCTGTATGAAAATGGAAGGTCAGGCTGATTCAAGGTTGCAGAAATATAGCTTCACTGGTGTTCACAAGCTAATAGTTCACTGGGTCACTTTATTTATTCACAAACCCGGTCGTATGAAGCAGGTCATTGGTGTAAAATATGATATGGAGCTTTTGATGTCATCTTGCGTCAGATGTCAATTGAGACCCTGTCAGGTATCCAATCTTTTCACATACACACATTACTAAATAGATTTTTCCCCTTTGTTTGTGTAAGACTATTGAGCTAAACTGATTTATCCAAGGTTTCTTTTTTTAATCACAAATCAATTAAAGTTCAATGCTAAATAAATAACCAGGCACTTCCTCAACAAATGAAATTTAAATTGAGTTTTTTTTTTTTTAATTTAGCTAAACATTTGCCTCCAAGCAATACACAACCACCAGAACCTTTATCTAACTTGAAATTGAAAGAATGAATAGAGAATGAATAAAGATAGAAGTTCTCAGCCTTGCTTTTAAGCACAGAGCATGTCCTCTTAAGCTCCAGGCTGTCCTGAAAAAAATAGTATGAGGTTTGATGGCTGCGACACTCCACTAGATGAGCTCAAATGCTGAAAATCGCTTGGCAATCACACTCACTAATTTTAAGGCTACATGGCCACTGGTAGGTTTAAAAGTAGTCAACCACATGTTGCAACTGCAAATCTCAATCATGAGAGTTCATTATAAAGGTGTCATATAAAAGGACATATTTATTGCAACCACACTTAAACATATCGGAACAAAAAGTCGGAGAGGACTTTTCAGTTTCAGAATATTTGAGAAAAGTGCATGTTACACTTTATTTAAGATCATTTATCCATGAAAACATCTGAGGCTCAAGGACATGTTGTTATTGACTCAACGCTGGAAGAATTTAAAAGAAAAAAAGTTGTTTATTTAATAAATTAATAAAATAAACTAACTAAACAGTCATGGATCTGGATTGAATTTAAAAGATTACGTAACAATAGTAAAAACAAAATATTAACATAGATTGAAAAGAAGCAAAAAATAATCTGCGAGACGAGAAATGGGAAGAGGGATATGAAGAAATGAAAAAATGTTGAAAACATTCTTAAAGGGATCCCCAGTTACCAAGACACTATTTTCTTACTTGATAAATATTTTTACCAGCTACATAAAAATGATAAAATCTCTCAACATATCTTAGTCTGATTAAAATTGTAAAAAACTTTTACTCGTAGGCTGCCACTGTTGTTTAAATCGCAAAAGTGTCTGTCCATTCATGAGGTTGGACTCAGTCCCATTCATTTTACCCTGCGGTGCAAAACCATATAATCTGCATCCCTTCCTGTTTGAACCCAAGAGAGACGTGAGCGACAAGGACGATGCTGACGAGAGAGGGCAAAATAAGCTTCAAAATGAAGACAAACAAAGACAAGAAGAAGGGTAGACTTAGAGACTGCTGTGTTGACTGACATGTTGACTCGTCAGCTGCTACGCATCCAATCTTTCAGATGCTACTCTACAATCATCAGATGCCACTTCTGCATTGCAGGTTGTTGACATCCTCATTGGAGGGCATCCAGTTTCTTGTCTGAGTTTTTTCTTTGAGCAGGTCTCACTCGTTTCCTGAGGACCCTTCTGTATACTTGTGAAAGTATACATATTTCATTATATTTCTTATTCTTCCTCCTTTCTACTATTATCTATTACTGTTATGTTTTTTTACTTGAAACTCTGGCACAACAATTTCCTTCGGAATTAATAAAGTTGTTCTCTCTCTCAAAGACAACTGTAGGCACAGCATTTGACTTTAGTGTCCGTTTAAACTGGCAGCAACAGTGATTTTTTTCAGCAGCCTAGCTTGGTTTAATGTGTCAAATGCATCTGGAGAGCAGTGTCTAGATTACTGCTGTGGATCCTTAAGATCTTGTCTACGTCCACAAGCAATTTCCCGCTGTGTGAACTAGCATTTTGCTCGGACTGGAAATTGCAATTTCCAGATCCAAATGCAGCATGATGCGGCATTATTACTGTATATGCTGTACCATACTAGCTATGTTAGCGGAAAGCCAAAGTTAACATGATCAACTAGTTTACATCATCAACCCAGCATGCATTGTGTCAGTAAAATAATCTTAAAATATGTGTTATAAATTGTGATTTTTTTTTTTAAAGAAATAATTATTCATGCTTTTTAAACAAAATATTCTAGTATGAGGCAAGTAGTAAAGCATATTTATGCCTATCAGTCCTCTCAGGGGAGGTTCCCTTTATAGCTTGTCACAAAAATGTAAATAATACTCAGGACAAGCACTATCTCTCCCTACACATTAATACAAAAATAAAAACTTCTGAATACCTGAACATCATGATGTAATTTCTAGAATGACCAGTCCTTTTGAGAACTATAAAACAATTTTCTTTACCTGAGTAAAAACAAACTAGCGAATCTAAATGTTCCCATAATTATATCTGAATCTGTCCCATTCAAATGACAGTCAATTGATAACTACCCTGGGGTAACATTATGCTTGGTTTAGATTGTTTAAGTCAGAATAACAGAAAAGAAAAAAAAAACATCTCACTTCAATCACTATCATGTCTGAAAAGTACATACTTTAAATGAGTTCCATCAAACTTTTCTTTCAATAAGCCTAAAGCAGCTTGACTGGAGCCAAATATGGTCACTCTACACCAGGCCAAGACTGTTCTATCATTTCAAGATACTGCCAAATACATTTTCAGCAGGCTGGCAGGGAGGCTTTTGCTCTCCTAGCAAAACGAAACACATGCAGAGCAGATGGTTGAAAGCTCCTGGCTCAGCTCTGACACAACGTACACAACCAGCAACATTATTGAGGCTGACAAATTTTCATGCCCTGACTCGAGGCCAGCTCCTATTGCCCTTTGTAATGACACAATAACTCGGGGATACAAGGGAGGAGACACTTACGAAGACACTCATTTGTTGCTGTTACCTGCCCGACACATAACTTCCCTCCTTGATGGAGACGAGACGTCATTGTGTCCTCACTGAACTAGACAGATGTGGCTTTTGTTACCAGGAGATATTGTCCTTGGCAGCGAGCAGGCTTTATTTGGAAGCATGGAGCTGGAGCGTCTTTTCAAGTAGCTCAAGGACAATTTTGTGGACGGCAAAACTTGCAGTTTTTACAATTCACCCAAGAGCAACTTTGAGGATGCAGAGGAACATAATTTAGGAATGACCTTTTGTAAATCAATCATCAATCTAACCCTAACCCTTACCTTAACGTAAACTGTCAGATTCCCTTCTGTTTATGCTCTCTTTCAAACTAACTTCTGACCAAACAATTTCCAGGCACTGTCTGAGCAGAGACAGACGGAATTGCGGAGGAGACTTTCGAGACTTGGAGTACGTAGTTATTGTTAAAGGGGCGAAAAATTAACATATCCAAGTTTTCCGTTGAGTTGCTGATCTAAATCCAATGACCAATGACTCCTGCAGGAGTAAACATAGATTAAACATTTCTACTGCATTCAGTAAGCAGACCTTGCAGGAGTTTTCTAACGAGTGGGACTTGTATTTCACAAGACAGGAAGAATGACAGCATCTGGAATGCAGCAACATTGAGACCAAAAATGTATCTCTTAAATGCAGTAGTACAATGCATGAGTGACATGGTACTTAATCAGACAGGAAAAGAGCAAGTCGCCGCAGCAGTGTGATTAATGGCTACCCTTTGAGTTTACAAGCAAAGTGGACACGGCAGTTCAGTTTATGTGTATTTGTGGATAAGCAATGCAGATAGGACCTCATGTCAAAGGGTCAAAGTTCACAGTTTGGGGGTTGAAATAAAATCACATATAAATAATGAAATCAGTTAATATGAAGAGAAGTGCTGTCCTGAAGAATCAAGTGTGTCAAGAAGTATTTGTTCGGAAAACACGTTACTGATCATTACGTGCACAGAGTCATGCAATACTTTTGCCTTCTTCAGAAGAAAAGCTTTAGTAAATGTAAGTCACATCAACTGTATAACTCTCAGCTCCCTCTGAGGGACAAATCTGCCACTATGCCTGGCAGCAGGGAATGTATTGAATGGCCAAAGATGGATAGAAACAAATGAAAATGCTTTAGCAATATTTAATTACAACAAGCCAGATTGTTGCAATCTTCATAGACAACGGCCATAAAACAGAGTTTTTAAAGGAAAACGAAAGAGAGAAAACTGTGTAAATATATTATTACCATCCACAAAGAAGTGGGGAATGACCAATCATCACCCAGCTGCTCCACTGTCCATAGGTTCAGGTTCTCGGTTCCTTCATCTCTAAGGAAAAGTCAAGCTAGAGGGTAAAGCCAATTTGCCTTAAATGAATTAGGCCAATGGACCAAAAAACAAAAGAGAGAGAGTTCAAAAAAAGATTGGTAAAAGAATAACTAATAAATCTATATTATATGCAAATTAAAATGTCTTCAGGTAACCGCAAATGGCTGGTTAAAATTTAATACAAACACAGGTCACTTTTTGTGCTGAGGCAGATAGTTTGATGAAGTGCTCTGCTGAATCTGCTGCTCAGAGTGTATGAACAGGCCCACAGAGCTCAGAGGCAAACGATGGCCAGGGGGATTCTTCTTAAAACAATGGATTTAATACATCCAAATCATTACTTGCTCTAATTTTCAAATTAAAATAGCGATATGGATAGGACCAATTTGGGTTTAATCTGTGTGAAATCAGCCGTGATAGTTTATAATATCAGGCGCTGATTACAGTCATCTGACCACGTCTCTTTGCTGGGGGGGTTCATTCAGCATATGAGACGAAAATGTAGATACAGCATGCAAATGATAATAGCTAACTTTGCGTGTGTTTCTCTCTGGGTGGGAGACAAAGTCTTAACTGAAATTTATTTGCAGCTATCCTTTTACTACCTCGGTGCGGGGGAGGTGGGTGCGCTAAAAGTAGGCCATGACTCCACAGGAACATAGATCTGACAGACAGTCAACATGATAGTGTTACAGCGGCACACAGTATGTGGGTCTAAACAGCTCCTGTAAAGCCATGTTTGGACAGTGGCTCCATGTTACAGTTAATGGCAACTTCGTCTAATTGAATGAGCCTCACTGACCTCTAACGCGTAGAATAAAAAGCCCCATTTCCCCACAGGTAATGAGAAAGCCTCTTTAAATAATAAACAAGCACAAGACTGAACTGTCATTCCCTTATTTCTAATGACACCTGGATGAATGATATGCAGCCACTCGGTTCTTTGTCAATATTTGTGATTAATTCACGAGGTAAAATGCAGCCGTTAAACCAATGACAGCACAATGACTGAGGCTGCAACTGTGCACAATGTTGATTTTAAAGACCTGTATGAAAGATTTACAAGGCAAATAATATTCTGAAACACAATTGTGGCTTTGTTTGCATACAAAGGGGTATTCAGATCAGGAGCGGATGCACACCAAGACCTTGTTTCCATCCTGGTCAAGAACAGACAAAGCAAAATGGTTTTACTTAACTGGAAAAAAAAAAAAAATCATTCATTATCTACAACTTATCCTGCATTAAGGGTCGCAGAAATAATGGAGCTGTCATTGGCCGAGAGGTGGGGTACACACTGGACCGTATAAACACATATAGAACAAAGAATCATTCACTCTCTCATTCAAACATAAGGCGATTTTTCCCAATTATCCCTGCTGGATCCCATTTGATTACATTTCACATGAAAATAGTGCTGAAATATCTGTTTAATAGGAACGTCCAGACAGGCATCTCCAGCAGTAAGTTGGTGTCGAATGTAGCCTCACGTCAGACGTCCAGAAGAAATGGCCAGGAAATTGTAAAACATAATGACGTGAAAGTAAACAAAAGTATTTGACATCTTGTCTGAGAAATGGACACATTTAAATGGCTAGTCTAAGTGTTTATTTTTAAATGTATTACTTGGACTTGAGGTTTGGCAAATGACATTTACCAAATCTAATCCAGAGTAAATCAACACTGATCACCTGAAAAACGTTTCGTTGAAGGCAGTTTACAACTTTCAATTTCCCCGTTAATGGTGACCGTCACCATGTTTCTCACAAATACCTCATCCAAGCTCATCCAAGCTCACTCCTAATATAGCATGTTGTCTTTTCTGGCAATGAAGCACAGAACAGCCAATCATTGATCTCAGGGTATCTAGTCCATCACACTGCTGCACAGTGTTGACTGCTGTCCATAAAAGGGCAAAATATGTTCAAGGAATCACAAAACAAAGATGGGTCATTTCAGTACAAAAATAAAAAAGTGAAAGATTCAAAATCAAGTACAAAATAATGATTCTTGGACCAAATAAGTAATCTTTGCATTAATTCTTTGCATCAAGAGCATTTTAGTCATCTTAATGACTCTCACATACATACTGTGAGTGATCTTATCCAGAGGTGCGCACTGGAGCTGCCCCTCCATATTTCTCTGTCTTGTCTCTTTGGTTCACATCCAAACTACTTCAGTCACTCTACAGATGCTGGAAAAGATGTAGTCTGACAGGACATGGAAGGTGAGCAAGCGCTCATTGCCATGTTAAAATCATTTTATTATCTTTCTTTCTTTTTCTTTTTTTTTTCTTTGGTCATGGATGTTTTTGGGAAAATCCAATATGATTGAAAATATAAAGAAATTAAAAAGCAATGTTTTGACACTGGCTTTGTTTGCAGCTATCAGCTCAACATACTCCATTTTAAGTCCCCATTTCCTTGACAGGAGCTGTTCATCCTATTTCGTTCCAGGAAATCCGGAGTTTGGAATTGTAAATAATGGTAAGCGTTACTATACCCCCACTCTTCTTACTGTCTCTTCACTTTTCACTGTCATATTTCAACTGCTAACACTGCATATTACAGAGGCCACATCCCATTTTCAAATAAACAAACAAAAAACAAAACCTTTTCTACGCGCTTACCCCGAGCATGGATTGACCAATCGTTAGTAGATTGATAAAAATACTCTAACCAAGAAACCTCAGTTTTATCCCATAATGACAGGCCTTGAACCACAAAGGCAAAGAACTTTTAAATTCTGCCACAAATCAATACAATTTTCACTCAAACCCTATTTCAAGGTTAATTTGACTTTCAATTAATACAGTGGGAATAAAAACAACTTACTTACAGGTAAGAATTTTTCCTCGCTCCTGAATATATCCTGTTCCCTGGCCACATGCTATTCTTCAATGCCTCTTTCGATTCTGGATTTAAACTCAATCCTCCTAAAGGTCAACTCCATATTAGTAACATTGTAGCCACTGAACATTTAGAGAAGGTCATGTTGTCATATGGTCAATTACACAAAGGAGGAAGCAAAGCCTTTGGCAAAATTAAATCAAAGACAATCAGCTGAAGCAAGCAGACAGGAGATTACTTTGCATTTGCAAGCCAAATATTTAATATCTGACTATGCCATAACATGCTCACTTTCAAATCCCATTCCAGAATTATGGGTTTTATGCTGTCTTTTAGCAAAATAGGGACAAATGTGACACATGCATGGCAGTAAACAATTAACTGAATTTATACCCTGCCAAAAAGGGGACTAGGGTGGCAGAGAAACAGTCACTGGCAGTATAGCCAGGGGTTGACTTTATGCATCCTGGCATGCTTCCCAAAGAAAGGGATATATAATATCAAACTAAAGGCTCTCAGAGTCACACAGGCTTCCCACTGCAGAAATTAGCAAAAGAATACACTCACATTGATTTGTCTTGCAGATTCAAATACTACTCACAAAACCAATCAAATTTCAAAGAGATTTTAAAAGGCAAGAACTTTTGCCTAAAAGGCAAGCAATTTTTCACTGTAGTTGAAGATTTTGAAAAATTGCAATCCTGCAATATTAACACCAAATAATTCTTGTGAGTTTGATGTCTGTTGTCTCAGCAACCAGGTTTTTCTCGCAAATTTCTCGTTGCATCTAAAGCATCACACTACTCATCTATCTGAAGGAGACTAAATGTATTTTAATTTGAACATACATAAATTTTATGCACCACATTTGCAACATTATTTGGGACTGATATCTCACAACAGCAGAATGCTAGATTAAAGAGCATCAGTTAACCACTAGCTGCATTTCTTGGTTTGACTAAGAATGTCTGCAGTATGTTGCAATCTCTGATACAGCCAAAGATATAGAATTCAGCATACGTTATATTTTCGAATGGTATAAAACAAATGACTGCCAACAACAATCATACAATTGCAGCAAAGGTGTAAAAGGTGCTGACTACAACTCTGGCCTTGCCAGTGGAAGATGTGCAGATTCAAGTCAGTACAAGAAACATAATTCATACACATTTTGTGTGTAATGAAAAAGGCTCACTTTGTATCAGATAAATCACATGGATGATGACAGCGGTGGATACAGAGCTGCTATTTATCCATATTTGGTTGGCCAAAATACAAATAAGCCCAAGTGGAGTCAGTGGAAGCAATATTTCACTGCTGTTATTTAATAAAACAGATTGCAGTTCCTTATGGCGGAATGCATGCGCACCATATGCACATGCACACAATCACACACACGGCCATGAAATAGAGTGAAAAGGAAAACAAAATTAAAGAGCGTCCAGAGTCTGTCTTAAAACTAAAGCCAATAGGGAACATTATCTAGAACATGAGCTGCCCTGAATGAAAAATATAAAAAACAACAACACTGTAAAACCAGTCTGTTGAGATATGAATTAACGTTATCTCGCAAATAACATCAAGTTATGAGACTGTCAGGGTTGAAAGGCAGATCTAAATAAATGAGTCCGAGTAGACTGTGAATAGCTCATCAGAAACGTCTGAAACGGAATGACTGAAGTCTAGATTATTCCTTGCTGGAGAACAGAAAGCAAAGCAAAGTAAAGTATGTTTCTATCGGCAAATGAAACCATCACCCTTAATTTTTGTACCACCGGTGAATTTGTGTGCACTTTTTTAATTACAAAAGATAAAACAAGCTTGGATGCATGCCTCTTACTGTGGGCCTGGATTAATAGTGAATTAATTGTGTATATTTTCACAACCATCCCAAAATTAACCAACAACCTTTCAGAGGTGCACCATTTCTGTTATAGGAAGTGTACTCACCCATAACAGTTAGGTATCTCCTCCAACAACACAAATTCCACACTACTGTGCATCATCAATGAATCATCACAGGGTATTGTGAGCTCACACCCATCTGTTGAATTGCTAACCAACAATTACAAGGGCACGAATAAATAATCTACAGGCCCTCTTTTCCCGTTCACCGCCTGTGCAATTTGATACCCTCAAGGAGGCGCTGTCGATCCCTATCGGCCCAGTTTTTTCCCCAACAGTGATTGGACTCTTTAGACTATCTAGACATTAGTATGTTCAAACTGTGATACTGTATACATTTGCTGTGCATCTGCATATTATCTATTCTCGTATATCAGGTGCTGCACCTGTCTTGTGACACTTTGAGTTGAAGTTGTCTAAGTTTGTTTCTTTTCTAAACCCTTGCAATACAGTGTTGTAGAGACTGTTTGGTGGCTAAAAATTACATCTGAGTGAGACTGTCTCCACTGACTGGGGACCCACTGCAAAGTGATATTGAGGAAGAACGTGCAGGATCCTTCGGAAATATGATGATGGGGATGAACAGTCATTGTTTTTTGTAACATAACTTTGTCATAGTTTGTATCTTTTAAAGGTTATAGAATAATATAGAATGTGCTCTGACATCCGTATGTTTAGTTTTCAGTTTTCTGCCTTTCCTTCTTCAGCTAGAGATGGGGCAAGAAAGAATGTAAGAGATTTATCACACCCCAGCTCCAAAGTTTACAGATTTCATGAACAAATACACCAAAAGACATCTAAGAATGACTGATTCCTATTCCTAGGAGAGTCATTTGTATTCTCAACTCTCTCAGCAAACTTACACCTGCAGTCACTCAAAAAAAAAGCCAGACTGACAGTTCATGGTTCAGCAAGAGTTCCAGAACCGGCCGTTTTAATTTTCTCCACACCAGCAGAGGATAATAGAAAGGAAATATCAAATTAACGACTGAGACATTGATATCAATAAAACTGAACATAATTCTTCTCAATATAACATGCTTTATCACTTCAATGCTACTTCTGTTGAAGTCCTCCCCCCCTGGAGGGTCACAAGTGTTTTTTTTATAGTATATGAAATATATTGAATCTTTAGGCTTCACATTTTTGAACTATGTATGTGAATGCAAAGTTTGATAGTTATAGGCTGCTTCTGATATTATCTGTTCTTTATATAATACTGAAGTTTCTGATTCTCAAAAGAGAGGGGTCTCCAAGAATGAATTGCAATGCCACAAATATTTTGAAACATTTATAACAATGTTAAATCTTGACCCCTCAGGTTACAGAAATTGACTCATTATTGAAGTTGGTATAATTCTCTGTACTATCTTGGCCAATGGAACAACATCAACCTTTATCACCAAAAGCAATAAAATTAATGTTGGATTTCTTTTCATGATATCCACAAGTGCAGATAAATTGCCCAAGAGTATCATTCTAACGATGCAATATCAATGATATTTGGACATATCGTGCAGACATTATTTTTTCAACACATTAAATTCAAACTGGCATGACCAAAATATTTGTTATACTCTGCAGGCATGCTTGAACAAAATCCAAACTTCCCCCCCCACCTCGAACTGAACAGCCTATAAGAGTCCTTGAAGTCTACATGTGATACACAAAAAGAGTGCTATGCCATGGACACATGACACACCTAGGAAGACGTCCACAGTAAGTAAAACTGCATGACACATCATATGAGTCAATGTACAGGAAAGGTTGGCTTGTATGGACGGCATTTGTCTCTTGCTTTATGATTAGTTTGGCACATTGGCACATAGACTTGCCCTAACCACTGGCCCCTTGTCGAGTTGTGACCATAGGGCCTTCAGTGTGGAGTCTCCACATTCTCCCTGAGATTCCTCTGGGTTCTCTGGTTCCTCCCTCCCTAGGTTCATTTATGACTAAATTGACCAGACATATAAAAGAGAGAGTGAATGGTTGTATGTATCTATACGTGGGTCTGTGATCAACTGGCGATGGTCTCACTAAATGGAATGGGCTCCAGGTCTCCTTGACCGTGACTGCAAGATTAGCCTGCACAAGGTATACATAATGAATAAATGAATGAAAGAAAGAGTTCTTTAACAAATTATTCTATCATTATGTATATATGGCTAATGTACAAAACAGTATTGATTTAATTACTGGTAGATAGAATATTTTCAACCAAAGACTTGATTTTCTAAAATTTTGATTGATTGATTGATTGAATTGATTTTCTTAAGTCTGCCACAGCAGATGACAAATGAAATTTCATAAAGTAAAAAAATGAAATATGAGAACTCTGTGAAGCGAATGGTTTCAAGATACTACAGAACTAAGTAGTAATGAGATTGACTCTCTTAAAGTCAGCACTTTCCATCCCAGTGCCCCAGTTCTCTATGGATTAGTGCACCAAACTGATGAAGTTTGTAGGGACACCAAAGTATTTCCAGCACATTTCCTACATCAAATATATTATCTACAATCAGTGAGAGGAAAGAATGAACCCTTGCTGCTAACTATCAAAGCAAAGATTAAATTAGCTATAAGGGTGGCACAGAACCACTGCATTATGCATGAGAACCTATGTCCTTGGATTAATTATAGAAAATGTTGGTACTAGGATTCCGTGACAACATGATTAATCTATCTTTTTTCAGCTAATTAAAGTCATGAAAAAGCTGAAGGAGCAAACTAGATGTATAGCCTTGATTGAAAAACTAAATGCCACGTTGCAGCTTCACTGCTCTGTGCAGATGAAACTTCATGGGAGAGTGAAACTTTGTTTTCTTATGCAGCACTTTATTCTAGTCTTCATTTTTTTTAAAGTTTGTAACTATTGTGGTTCACATTACTGATCTTTGGGATTCACGAATGTACCAAACCCCAAAAAGTGAACTCTGGTTTAATAAGATCTAGATAAAACTATACAATATGGGGCTCTGATGTGCAGTACATTACCCTGCATCCATCCACTGCAGCAGGACAGAGGGCATTTAATTAAATACATCTCAGAGAATACAATCTGACTCTTCCATAGGGAGCCTTAAGCACCGCCATCATCCCTTCCCAATCATTAGCTCAAACGCATGTGTCGTCCTCCCCCTATCAGAATTTATTATCTGTGATGTTTCCAATGTTTCCATCACGATTGATTGCTGAAGTGATACTTGTCTCCTTTCCTTTTCTGAGTCAAATAGAAAGGATCGTGCTTTCTGTCTATGCCTCCAATCACTCCATGCAGTTCTTACATCTAGACACACCGGAGGGTCTTATATCTTAGGTTGCTCAAGCAAAGGTTAAGTCAATCACGTCGCGGCTTGGAATAGGAAGAGAGCAAAACAACTAAAGGGTAATTGGCCTGCTGATTGTTTAAATTGCCCTTGGAACTGATTGGTAAGTGGATGGAGAATTGTAGTTCTGAGAAGAGCTGCTCAAAAAAAATATAACACTTCAGTCACTGTAACAAAGAACCTGTTTACACATTTGAAACATTCTTTGTAATGCAGACTTGTGGGTGTAAGAATGGAATTTATTTTCCAAATGGGGATTGCCAATTAAATTAACAACATTATGAAAAATCACTGATATGAATAAACTGTTTTTACTGATTGGACTTGGGTAATTGATGTGTGACACAAACAAGTCTTACAAAGACACATGGCAGAAATGAACATACATTTACACATAAAAAAATGCAGGAATTATTGCAATATTCTCCTGCATATCAAGTCCCTAACTGGTGATCTGCTTTAAAACAACAACATACAGCATATAAATTTTGTGAAATACTATTGCAATCAGCCTTGGAAACTAACCAACCACTGATGGCTTTGCATCCACAAGACACGATCATAATAAGGCAATTCTTTTTTTCTTCCAGAAGGTGTAGTCATCTATTTTACAGTTTGATTTAATGTTACAGCTCTAAACAACGACAATAAGCTTTTCAATTATAAGAGGAGATCACTACACATATTACTCACTAAAGCATTTTGAAATACCATATTTGAAGATGACATAGACAGTTATTGGATGTTACAAGCCAAATTCCATGGCAATGTATCAAAATTCTCAAGTTATTTAATAGAAAACCAAATATACCCTCATGAAGGGGATAGCCTAGAGAAAAGGTTCACTAATGTGACTGATGAATATCCTGGTGACAAAAAAATATTGAAAAATGAACGACAATTTAGTAAGCATATCTGATATCTCATTTACAACTAAACTACTAATTGAGGTAACAATATGACATTCGCAGAGCAACTACCATGTTTTCAATAATTAGGCTATTTAGTTTCCACATTAATGTAAATAAGATGCCTGCAATACAAACAGATGTTGTAATTATCTTTGTGGTCTTCAAACACACTTTCTGTACAACTCTGCTTTATACATAATTTTGTCCACCTGTAACAGCAACCTATTCATTGCACACGACATACATGTGCATGCACATGCAAACACAAACACACATGACAAGGTCTGGCAATAGAACTCAGAGAATGGGCAAGGTTTGTGCCGAAACCCATATCTGTAACTTAGCCATAAATATAAATCCCCCTCAAAGACAGTGCAAATACAAGAATCTTGTTAGCTTGATATCAATACAAAGATCCTTGTGACTTCAGCCCAGTAAAAGCAATCTAGCTGAAATTGACACAGCATTCCAACCCTGATCAAGTAAGAGCATAATGATGACTGTGTTTGTCTTTGTGAGTGTGTATGTGCATGTCTGCGTGTCCATCTGAGAGAAAGAGATTGTGGGGTGGTTGGGGGTTTGCTGTGCATCGCTGAACCACAGAATTATTTATCATTATTTGACAAACTGATTAGTCTGCAACCTACGGAGCTTTGCTCAGCACTTCACTGTATTGCCTGCATTGTGTAGGTGAAAGGGCAACTGCACATATGGGAGCAAGTCTGTTAATTTGAGACAAATAAAAAAGTTGACTCTGTACCCCATAACACTGCAACCTCTGCATCTAAGTTCTTCTCGTGACTGCGGACCTGGGGGCTGTGGTTTCACAACTGTGGTTCAAGGACTATATTGTCAAAAGGCTATTTTCATGATATGTATTTAAAAAAATATGAAGTGTTAAGGCATCGGATGTAGTTTTAATCAAGCAGTTGAGATTTTTCAGAAATACTCCTTTGATTGGTCATCTTCACCAAAAAAAACAACAGCCCAAAAACCCAATGAATAAAACAAAATAAAGCAATTTAAATATCAATTTAAATGTGCTTTTGCTGGTGTTGCTGGAAGCAGTTTTGTTTGTTTGTGTTCTTTTCTTTTTATCTCTCAGGATTCTGGACATTAAGACCGCCATGATAACTGAGTATTGTATAAGGCCTTGTCATGGTAGATCACACCACAGTTCAGGCAAGAAACTAGAAAATAAAATGACAAAATAGCCTCCAGCACACAGCTAATTCTGCAACAAGCGTTTCAATATAATGACCAAAGTCAACAAATGCATGACCCATGTTCAGTTTATATATAAAACACTGATTTTGTTTCATAATGCTCATTTGTAAGAGTGAGTGTTTTCCTGATCCACATTTTTTTTCCATCAATCTGCCCAAGGAAAACAAATGCCAATAAGCTAATTTTGATGCAGTTCCTTTTAAAAGTCAAACGGTCCCTGTAAATACCAATTAAAAACATAAAACAACATTAGCCTCGGGAAAGCTAGTTACATCATCGGACATTAGTCCTGCTGCCTATAACCAAAACTTAACATTAGTTCTTTCACTTAATGTATTCCAGGCTTTCCTCCTGCGTATAGTGCTGATGCAATAATCGTATTAATTTTCTGCAACACGGGAGCGGCTGCTAATAAACTTAACTTTGTTTAAAAACCTCATAGTCTCTGCAACAGAAGAAATCCGTGAAATGCTGTGTTGCTCCTTCGAGGCAAACATGTCCCCCATCCATTTAGAAATTTGTGACGACTTCATTTCCGCAAAGCCTGGAGATTCTACAGCAGTTGCCAGATGAGTGAAGCATTTGAGATACTCAAAGCAAACGTTCCCCCTTACAAATTTCCAACTCAGGTTTGCAATTCAGCTGAGAAGCTCCCTCAGCATCTACCATACAAAGGCTTTTAAAGAAAGACCTTTACCCCCTTGACGCCCCAGTAGGGCTGCTCAGGTGGCTGGCAGTGAAGGGATGTGATCATAGTGGG
Source organism: Fistularia commersonii (assembly GCF_037954325.1). NCBI lineage: Eukaryota > Metazoa > Chordata > Actinopteri > Syngnathiformes > Fistulariidae > Fistularia > Fistularia commersonii. The sequence continues at coordinate 8,769,039 of NC_141302.1, forward strand.
CAGTTCCCAGCTGTGAACATGTCAGACTCTATGAGTGTTAAACAAGGCGTGCATTCTCCATTTAAAAAAAAAAAGTTCCCAAGAGGCTTTATGAAAATAAAGATGAAAAAAAGATTAGATATTGTATTTGTTGCGGGCGGCATGGTGGCGCACAGCATGAAGGACCCTGGTTCGATCCTGACAATGGGACCTGTCTGAGTGGAGTTAGTGGTTCTCCCCGTGTCTGAGTGGGTCTTCCCTGGATTCCCCCACAGTCCAAAAACATTCAGGTTAGTTGGAAAATTGAGTTTAGTTGTTTTCGAGTTGAATGGAACCAATTAGGCATCATGATTATTGGGGACCTCCTCTTGCACTTATTTTTACACATATTTATGCTTGTTTTTAAAGATGATGAACCAGGTATCAAATTTACAACAGGGTATAGATTACGATAGGATAGCACAACTTTAAGTAATAAATAAATGCAGTATAAAAAAAATAATAATAATTTAAAAAATAAAAGAAATCACAAAATAAATCACACAGCTAAATGTGATTAGTATAAGTGATTGTAGTATTTTAGTTGTGTTTGCACTGATGCTGAATCCATTTCATAATTAACCAACAACTCTAACTATTACATTCTGAAAAAGGAAAATATTCTTGACTGTGGGGATGAATGGGTTTCTCTTTAACCATATAGTTATCAATGTGTTATTGAGTTCATTCTGGTTTTTTTTTAAGACAAGAAGAAATTCAATTTGAAAACCATCAGTTATAAATATGAATGGATGTATCTTGGTTGTACCCTGAGTGTTTGGATTCTAAGAGACACACAGTTTATTTCAAGATTTTAAAACTGAAAAAGTCTGAAAATCATTTCTAGACTTTTTAGAATCAAAAGTTGCCATCACTCATTGTCATCCCAGGCCACTAATATCAAAATGGTTTCCCAGCCCTTCTGTTCATGCCCCCTGCACAATATCAATATCTGCATTGACTGCTTATCTGTTTTCATGGGCTCATATTGCGGATAAGTAATTACACCTGAAGACACCTGAAATGCAGATAGCATCAACGAGAAAATGGCAGACGGCATGTTGACGCTGAGATCTGTATAATTTCACTAAAATCACTATCGTGTCAGCTGTGTTTGGATATGCCGGGGGGCGGGGGCGGGCAGTTTCAGCTCACCGCTGTTCAGTGACGCATGGAAACTTATGCTGAGCATGGGGGTCACAAATGCACATGCTCCCACGTGCATTTGAAATAACAGCTAATTTGCAGACGCGTGTTTCCTCTACCTAAACACTTCTCTCCAGTCAGGCCAGCTCTTTCAGGCTTAAATACCCTCACATCATAGATTAGAGTAAAAACATTTTCACCTTGCTATCTTATTCTGAATTTGGATACCAAACTCCAGATTGCATTAATGATTCCAATAAAAATATGATGTGTGTTTATTGAACTTTACACTGATAAATGGGCTCTCTGCTCTTTTGTGATGAAACAACTGCAGCGGTTCTCAACAAAACAGTTTATTTAGGCCTGACACTTTCTCTGCTGGGTGTTTTGCTGTGGCTGTGCTTGCATATATGATCGATTTTCCTTAAGCGCTCAGTGAGGAGCATAAAGTAAATATTTATTTTGCTGGCGCGACAGAAAGAAAAAAAGGAACTTGGGGGCTTCAAGCCAGTTTTCTCAGCTGTCATTCAAAAAAAATCCAATCACAAAGTTGCATCAGTTTTTTCCTTCCATGAATAAATTTCTTAAGTTCTGTCAGTTATCATATTCTGTCTTTCCGCAACTTTGATCCATGAAAGAGTCTGTTCCTTTGCCTATGCCTATTCATGCTTCTGTTATCTCAATCAACTAATTAGAGTCTGAAAAAGCTCCAAGACAAAGCCTACTTTGTTTGGTGAGGATATAAATTGAGATGAAAAAGCACTCAAAATGTTCATATTCCTAATCCATAAGCATGTAATGACTATTTAGCGGTCTCTGTGATGTTGTCATATGTGTCTTACCCTCTGAGAAGCTGATGAGCCCTAGAAGGTGCAGCAGCTTGATGGAAGCGAATACCAGCACCACAATGCCCACAGTTTGAAGCCCCTCTGTCTCCCAGATCGCATTCAGCATAGCTCCACCCTCAGCCCACTCAGCACCGACATATCCGGAGTCGAACCCGGAGCCCGACCCGGCCTCCTCACCCTCAGGACCGCTGCCAGGACCAGGACTTAGTATGCCACCTGGTCCTGCACTCCAGTTCCCCTGAACCCACTCCAGTGTTAAGCCGGCCCACAAGCACGTGCCGGGCGCCTCCTGGCACCCGACTTCTGTCTGCTTGGTCCCTAAATCCAGTCTGGGTGAGGTTAAGGCTTTTTGAGGTAGAGAGCGAGCCAGGAAAAACCTAGCCTCAAGTTTGTGAGAAGTCTGAAGTCATGACGGGTCTCTCTGATCTCGTGGGGGTCAGTGGTAATCGAGAAAAGCTGACTCAAAGAAGGATGACGTCCAAACTTGCAAAAAGAGAGGCCACTTGTAGTATCTCCTGTCCCCACAAATAAGGAGACATGTGGAAAACGGGAAGGCGAACTCTGTTCTCCTCTTACAGTTTGTGGCTCTCTCTGCTCTTTCAGGCACACTGATTGCCTCTCTGAGAAGTATCGGGAGGGAAGATGAGAGGGAGTGGATATGAGCAGGGGAGTGAGAGGGAGGGGAGATGAGGCAGGGGCGGAGAGAGAAAGAGAGGTGTGCTTCTGGGAGATACACAACAGTGCATGAGTTACACATGCGCATATCAAACATTGAAGTGCAGATCGTGAAATGCAAATACACCTCTGGTCCAAGCTTTTCTTAGGACTCTGGTACTGCACTTCTTTTCATGTCACCATGACAAGGTGTTGTTTTCAGGTGCACTGGTTGAGTTCAGAGTTTAATGCAAAAAAAAAATGTTCATTAAAATCCAGTGAGAAAAAAAATACATCAATGGTATTCTTAACAGAGTTTGAAAGTGAAGAACTTTACATTTTCAATTGAAGGGTTTCAAGTTTGATTTTTTTCAAGTAATTAAGCACAAATGTACTCTTTGTATGGCACACATTAAAAATATAGTCAAAGTACCACATATCTATACAATTCAGTTTTTTATCTCTTGTGTCTCAGCCATTACAGAAGCCATAAGAAGTGCTGATTTGTTGATATTGTCAACACACACACACACACACACACACACACACACACACACACACACACACACACACACACACACACACACACACACACACACACACACACACACACACCTTGATCGATCAATTTCAAGTCTCTATTTGTTATCTTGGTAAGATGACAATTTCTCAAAATTCATAGATAACCTATGAAGCACTCCTAAACAAAACAGAAAAAAAAGGAAAAAAAAGAACAGAAATCTACATCTTTTTGCAACTGGTGCTTTTCAATTTGGTTATCTTAGGGTGATTGAAAGGAAATATATGTTAAAAGAAATTGGCAGGGGAAGGTTGAATTTTAATGTTTTATATTCTTCTGTAAATGTTATTATTTGCTTTATTCAAAAGAAATGGGACAGACTGATATTTGCATAATTTGTGTGGCTGATTTGTGTATCAAATGAGTGAGGATACCACCATCTACTGGCCCTGAGTGGACTGTTTGTTACCGTTGCCCACCTGCAGACTCAGTCTTCTCCTGACATTCCTCACCACTGAGAAGTGAAAATCAGCTCTATGAATGTGGAATAAATTGCTTGTTTGGCATTTGACCTAATATTTCTGCATTTAAAACGCATCAGAATACATCTTTGAAATGCAAGTTCAGAATGTACACTTCTCAAAAGTATCTGTACCCAATTAAATTATTTGGAGTAAGTCACCTACAGCTGCACTTTGCTTATTTTCATTCCATTTGCAATGAAGTCAACCCGAGATCATTCATGTAAATGAACCAAACTTATTTTGGCACGGTGAAAGAAAAACTTACTACTTACTCAATTGACACAAATGATGAATGTTCAATAAGGGGTGGATTATTTCACTCAGTCCACCCTCTGCTGCTGCTTTATGAGCAAAGCTGAAATGGAAATGAGGAATGGGACTCCACTCCCTTTTCTACAGTTGTTGAATTATTGAAAATGATCCTCTTCAGAAAAAACAACCAATATGATTTTCTCCCACTCCCATCCAATTTTATCTTGATACTTACGACCACGTGATTATTTGTGTTGTTCATTTTTCAACACAAAATCAATCAGTTTTCGGGAATTGGATAGTCTGATTCAGTAATTTCAAACCATCTTACTCCTGATTATTGAAGGTAAGAGTTTCTCCTCAAGAACAACTATATTGACCCATCAATATAGAAGGGACGGATCTCTGGAGCACCTGGCTGCTTGGAGCACACTGGAGTTGTCACACAGTTAATCAGAGAAGCCCATGAAAACAGAGGCAAACTAGCTGTCTTGTGGTTGGGCCTGGACAATGCCTACGGGTCCATACCGCACAAACTGGTCGAGCTAGCTTTGCACTTCCATCATGTTCCCGATAAGATCAAGAACCTCATCCTGGATTACTACAATCATTTAAGGATGAGAGGGTCACTTCTGGGTTAGAAACACAAGACTGGCATTGCATTGGGAAAGAAATAACAACAGGCTGTACTATCTTGGTCATCCTTTTTTGCACTAACCATGAACATGGTGCTCAAGTCAGCCGAGGTGGAATGCAGAGGGCTCCAGGCCAAGTCAGGTGTACGACAGTCCCCAATGAAAGCCTATAAGGACGGCCTCGGTCCCAGGGTGCAGGTGGATCCTACAAGGGCTCAAGAGATTCATTAACTGGGCAAGGATGAGTTTCAAGCCCTCAAACTCAAGATCCATGGTGCTGAAGAAGGGGAAAATGATTGACAAGTTCCAGTTTCCCATTTTAGGAAATGTCATTCCAACCATCACAGAGCACCCTGTCAAGAGCTTGGAGAAACACTTAAACTCCAGCCTTAAAGATTAATCCGCCATCCAGAAGTCCAGCAAAGAACTTGTAACACGGCTCCCCAGGGTTGAAAAGTCTCCTCCCCCCCCACTCTTCGAAGAGTGAAACACCCTACTGCCCTCTTTGGTCTTGAAGAAGCTTTTTAGAACATCTCCTCAAATGCAACCAAAGGCCCTGGTTGATGGTCACTATCGGTGGTCCAACAACCAGGTGCTTAAGGCAATCGCTGAGTGCTTAGCCTCAGCCATCAGCTACAGCGAACACTATCATGCTCCAAAGAAGGCAGTCTCCTTCATCGAAGCTGGAGAGAACCCCCAAGCATGCCAACATGTAACATCAGGCCTCTTTCACACGGCATCTGACTGGCAGCTGCAGGTTGACCGGGGAAAGCAGCTGAGGAAGATGCAACAACAACTCTCTGTCCAGATATGATCATCACCTCTGAGGCTTCAAAACACCTGATCATACTGGAATTAACAGTGCTCTGGGAAGAACGAACTGAGGAAGCCAATGAGAGGAAATGAACCAAATACCAGGAGCTGGTGGAGGAGTGCAGGCAGAAAGGCCGGAGAACCTTCTATGAGCCCATAGAAGTTGGCCGTAGGGGTTTTGCAGGACGCTCTTTGCAAAGTTCTGAGTTGCTTGGGCAATGTAGGCTGCATAAAAGTGGTCCCTTACATCCGCATGCAAAGCCACAGAGAAGGTCACCGAGTGGCTTTGGATTGAGATCCTGATTGGATTGCTAATGGGATGCAGGTTGGGACTTGATCAACCCCAGCTGGGTCACCTGGGCCAGGGTGTATGATGTTGCAAGACCTGAAACACCATAAGACCCCAATACATAACTGAGGATGCGTCCTGAAGGTGTTTCTGGTATATCTAGAGCATTAAACTATCTTTTATCCTTTTACCTGAATTTATTGTGTATGACTGCAGTCCGTAATGGGCGACTGAGGTATCAAAAAATTAGCGCTGTAAAGACTAATCACTAAAGTGAGTTCTTGTTGAACCAAAAATTAGTATTGAATCAAGCCCAAACATATAAATAAACATATACATATCTGCAATCCAAAGGAGACAAACTTACAACAATCATACACTCTTGTTTGTATTTATATTTGATAAATATAAATAAATGAATTTGAACAATATAGGAAAAAATATAGTTCTACTAATTTGATAAGTGACGACCAACTGATTCATTTCAATGCAGACCAATCAAAGTTGGGCTCCAGTACAAATACATAGATTTTTTCACCACACCTTTCACAAAAGCCACTTTTGCAAATTATGTAATAAAATCCTGTTTTGTATGTGAAAATTGATGTCACTGAATTTCTGCTGCATTTCATCTCTAGGGATATTTTTTGGAATCATTAAATTTCTAAATATTTCAAAAAATTGTTTCTTGGGAAACTCGAGTTGGAACGCGAGTTGGAACTTCTTTTTGAAAAGAACCCACAGTAGATTAAAATAAATTGTTCAACCCCAAACCACCCATTGGCAAGGGGAATTTTGGCTTGCTGCTCTGCCAGGCGGTGCAGTATTGTGCATGGACTGTTGGGATTATTCTGTGCCTCCTGGGCCGCAACATCCAACTCAACAATGCTGCCAACATGTGGAAACTCGTGCAACATCAGTGATGCCACAGCACAGTGACAGCCAAAAGCTCAGTTTGCTCAAAGCAAAAAGCTTCCTAAGGCATTGGATGAGCTGCATCAGTTTTCCCTCTGCCAATGACTCGGCTCTCCATTCCCTCCGATAGACCCATGGTTAATAAAACATAAAGAAACAACAGAATACAGGTACTAAAACCAACCTATGAATTATTGAAACTGTGGTTGGGGGTGAGAAAAAAAGGCATATGGAAATGTCTTTCTTTGTCCAGCGATAAGAGGGGGTTTGTAAAGGGTTCTGACAAGTAAATATGGCAGACGGCATCTCGCTCCATTAAAATCAAACAAATTCCAAATAATCACCATTGTAACGGCACTGCCTGTCAAAAAGATGAAGGAGCATGGAAATTGTGAAGAGTGTATGGACCTGACAGGGCTATTTTGTTTTTGAGAATTAAAAGTTAGAAAATGATCTATAATGTGCTCAAATTGAAAATAAAAGACATGTTGACACTGTTTGAATGTCAAAGATTTGAAACAAAAGGGACCGTTATATCATGCATGGAAATCAATGAGGAACATTGATTACTCATTAAATTTTGCCACAGAGATCTCTTCCTGATAAATATTGTAATAAAAGAGTCATATATTATTCAACAACTGAACAATTTACATGTGATTTAATTCACCTGACATTTGAAAATAACAGTTAAAATATTTTTTATTCAAATTTACCTTCATTATATTTGGAGGAATATCTGGTTTATCACAGTTGACAGTTTGCTGAGCTTTCCCTTCATAAAAGAACAGCTCAGAAAATAAAGAAAAATGTTTGCTGCATAGAATCGTTTTTGTCCAAAATGCAACAATACAACAATATTTCCTGTCTGAAAAAAATCGCTATTTTAAATCATATTTAAAATTGTAATGAATTATGTCTGTTATTGGGTTTTAGATCCTTTCTTGTTCATTTACTGAACTGTGTAAGTGTCAGGCTCATAAGAGGGCCTTTGCTGAGATCTCTTGAATACTGTTGCTTCATTTTGACTGGACAAATACTTGTAATAACACCAGGATTGACACAGCAGCCTCAAAGGTGTTTGTAGATGGAGCCATGAGATCAAGAGAAGGATGTGCTCAATTTATCGAGAATTTAGATTTAATCAACAAGGCACAGCAATATGGGTGAAAAAAAAAACGCCTTCATGTCCAGAGGTCACTGTATCGAGCTATGTTATGGAAAACTTAATGTCAGTAAAAACACATTAATCTGAGTGGGACCAGGTTAGGGTAATGACGTGTCACGAATATTTATCAAAAAAAAATCGGACACATCATCATTGATCAGACCCCTATAATTTTAACATCTTCAACAATTTCTAATGATTTCTTAAATTGTAAAATTGTCTTACTATCTATAGATGTGTATTCTTTTTTCATTAGTGAGCATTAGTAATAATTTATTTTAGGAACTTTTGATGTGATAATTTCCCATCCAACCTGAACCTGTCATGTCATCAAGTAAAGCTGAAATCGCCACCCACAATCATCGCTACACTGAAGGATTAAAAAAACGGCTTTGCAGACCGTCTGGAATGTCTGATGTGTATCATCTGGACTGTAGCTTGAAATGTCATGAATCCCAATGGTGTGGTGTGTCGCCATGTCCATGGCCAAGGTCCTTATCTGTGTAATGAACTGGATAAGTCTGACTGACAAACCGCGGCCTTTTTGTTCCAATATTTCTGTGATGACAGTGATAGACATTGATTTTGGAGGGGAGATGGTATGTTCTTCTTCACTCATATGTCACCAGTTTCCTCAAGGGGAGAATCTTATCACTCCTTTTCCAAGAAGTTTGGTAATTAAGGATAGGACAGGTTGAAAAATTGAAAAATTCAATGTGTCCGTCAAACACTGAGGAAAAAAAAAAATATATATGTGTCTATACACACACACACATCCATCCATCTCGTCTACCCCTTATCCTACACAGTATCATGTAGGATGCTAGTACCTATCCCAGCTATCACTGAGTGAGAGGCGGGGTACTCTCTGGACTGGTTGCCGGTCAGTTTTTCCAATTAAAGTGTTGCGTGTTTTCGGACTGTGAGAGGAAACTGGAGAACCTTAAAAAAAAAAACATGCAGACATGAGGAAGAACATGCAAACTCCACAGAGTCGGAATTGGACCAGGGTCCTTTTTGCTGTGAGGTAGAAGTGCTAACCACCGTGCGCTCTCTCTCTCTATATATAAGAGAAGAAGACTATATGCATATACTGTATATATACATATAGTCTTCTTCTCCTTAGGGGTCGCCACAGCAAATCAACCTTCGCCATTCAGCCCGATTCTCTGTATCCTCTCTCACACTAACTACCTTCATATCCTCTCTCAATACGTCTATAAATCTTCTCCCTGGTCTTCCTCGAGACCTCCTGTCTGGCAGCTCCAATTCCAGCATCCGTCTACCAATATATTCACTATCCCTCCTCTGTACATGATCGAACCACATCAGTCTGGCTTCTCTGACCTTCTCTCCAAAACACCTAACATGTGCTGTTCCTCTGATAGACTCATTCCTGATCCCATCCATTCTGGTCACTCACGAAGAGAATCTTAGCATCTTCATCTCTGCAACCTCTAGCTCTGCCTCTTGCCTTTTTGTCATTGTAACTGTTTGGAGGCCATATCACTATCACTGGCTCACCACTGTCTTGCACACTTTCCCTTTCATCCTGGCTGATAATATTCTATCGCATAGCACCCCTGACACTTTTCTCCATCCATTCCAAGCTGCTTGAACCTGCCTCTTCACCTCTTTTCCACACTCAGTTGCTCTGGACATTTGGCCTCAAGTATATATATACCGGTATGCATATATATATATATATATATATATATACACACACACACACATACATATACATACACAAACCTACACACATTGTATATACAGTACAGTATGTGTGTGAATACAGTAAACAAGAACATATTATAACTCCCAGGCAAAACCATTACTAAAGGAAGCGAGAGCTATTGAATTGTGGACCCTTTAGGCTCTGACATGGAGCTTGAGAAAAGTAAGCGAGGGTAACAAACCTGCTTATTTTGTTTTACTATAAAATGGATAATCCATATTTATGTGCCATCGAGTCACTTTTCATGAAGTGCTGGGCAAGTGTTATCTTTCGTGAGGAAAATGAAACTAGGAGTGGGGGAGCTACCTCAATTCAATGGTCATCAATCAAATCCATGGCACCTTCTTACGTGTCATTGACCAGTTAAGAAGGCAGACACAAGCTCATCACACTGTTTACACGTTGGCTTGGGGTACAGACTGGTGATATAATTAAGTAACACCTGCAGCAATTTGAAAGTGGAATTAGTGTGTGGCTTATGTTTTCCAAGGAATATCAAAATGAGGCTGTCATGTTTACTGAAACGAAGCCTGAGAAGGGGAAGGTAATTATGAGCTGTGAACTGGGGCAACCCATGAAGACTCAGCGAGTGTAATCAGCCATGGAGGGCTGTGGGTGGGGAGGGGGTGACTCAGATACCCAGGACTTTGTTTGAGAACCCGGGATTATGCGGCTCATTGTTTTTTCAAGCATGCATCGTCATAGTATAAAAGTTTTACAAAATTCAAGCTTTATTGCAATATAGATGCATAATGCAGAGGCATAATAAAAGTTCAAGAAAAGGAAGGAAAGTTTTTTTTTCCTTCTTTTTTGAGTTTCATATCTTGATGGCAAATATCACAATATATTACATTTTCTGTGAAACCTGTGGGATGTGAAGTATTCCTATCAGTATCAGCCAGTTTAACCAAAAAAATAAAAAATAAACTGAATAAGAGGTGCCCTAATTTTAGATGAAAGCTCTTCCTGTTCTTTTTTTCAGTCTGATCTTTCTTAAACTCAAATGTTGTGGATCCCCCCATCTCCCATTCTATTTGTTGATCACTTAAGACTGTTTTGTAGAGAACACAAATGGGATTACAAGTAACATAAACCATGGCCATGTAGCTTTTCTGCAATCTTTTTGCAACAGATGACATCTTTAGAAATGATTGAGGGAAAGGTCTATCTTTTGATATATATTCGTTCTATGGTCTGATGGTACATTTCTTCATATTGCACAGCCTTTCACGATGTAGTCAAATTAAAATTTACAGAATTAAAAGAAGTACATCTATATCGTTAAAATCCAGCTGCAGTGCTTTGATGAAACGCTCCTATTCCTTTCACTTGATGTAAAAATCATTATTCGGAGACTGACTTCTGGAAGGGACATGGCTAAATGCATAATACCCTTTAAAATATGAGTGTCATGTTTTCCTGTGCTCACATTTTGTTAGTTTCTGAGACGTGACCATGCTTCACGGTAGCCAGCCTCATCTCTACAGCAGGATCCGCAAGATTTTTATCAGCAACCTAATTCAATCCAGATGATTAGTTTCCCCGTGAAAAGGAAAAGTAAATGGCATTGTCTGCAAATGGACAGTACCACAAAGCTTCAGGGCTTCGTGCTGGAGCTGATAACATTGACCTGCTTGTCTGTGTGTCTTCACCGTATGAGCTTCAGTATGTCTCTCTGGCAGCTCTCTGTGGAAAACACGTGCAGGCACAGGACAAGACAAGGGTCGTCTGTGCCCAGTCAGCCTGTCATCTGATTTACTGTGTGTTATCCTTCGATGGCAAAGTGCCAGTCAGACTGAGCTTTAAGTCGAAAGGTCAGTGAAGAATATGCATTTGGAGTAAAACAGTACAACAGAGGCAGACTAGAGGGTATATAACCACAGAAAGAACACAAGAGTGCTGGAGCCAAATGTCTGGATGAAAGATATAGTGGAAAAAGTTGAACAGCAAGTAACAGAATCAGAGGAAATCAATAGTGTTTTTTCCATTAACCGGAATCTTGGTTGTTTGTCTAACTGGTTCTGTGTAGCTGATATTGAAGTGATTGGTAGTTTATTTTTAGATTGAGAGGAAGATAAATAGATTGCATGTAGACTGACAGTCTCTCCAAATTTGAGGATAATTTAAAACACAGGCCGTATTAAAATAGGAAAAGCTCTGCTGAAGAAAATGTATGCAATGCAGTGCTGGAATTAGAAAAGCCTTTTGGATTTCGATACAGATGAAACACATGGACACTGGGAACTCTCTTGAACTGAGTAAAAATGGAAGAAATAGACACCAAAGTCTGACAGGCTCCTGATGCAACCATAATAACTAAGGACATATAAATGTTGTTTGAGGAAGAACGTTTGCTATGTTTGGCCTTAAGAGCTCTCTCTCTAAAAGCTGTCGATATTTCCAAAGTTCCTTTCTGAGCAAAGTTTCAAGTTACATTGCTACTGACAGGAAGAGATAATGACAACTTCTTTTTCCTTTCCACTGTTTCTTCAGGGGTCACAACAACAAATATCTGTCTCCATCTAACCCTACTCTCTGTATTCTCTCCTCTCACACCAATTAACTTAATGTCCTCCTTCACTACATCTATAAATCTTCTCTTCATTCTTCCTCTGGGCCTCCTGCCTGGCAGTTCAAGCCTCATCATCCTTCCACCCCTACATTCAATTTCCCTCCTCTGTACATGACCGAATCATCTCAGTCTGCCCCCTCTGATAGTTTCTGCAGAACATCTAAGATGTGCCGTCCCTTTGATGGATACATTACTGATTCTATCCATCCATCCCCGATCAAGTGCCACAGTCTCATGACTATCTTGCACACCTTTCCTTTCAGTTTCGCAGATAGTCTTTTATCACACATGACACCTGACACTTTGCTCTGCTCGTTCCAACCTCCTTGCACAAGTTTCCTCACCTCTTTTTTCCACATTTTCAATAGCTCTGGATTGTTGACGCCAAGTACTTAAAATTCTTCTCTACTCACCGTAATTCCATGTTACAATTTCCCTTGGGCCCCTCTCATTCACACACATGTATTCTGTCTTGCTGCACCTGATCTTTATCCGTTTGCTTTCCATTTCCAGAGCATTCCTGGATTTCCCCCCTGCTTCCTGCTCTCACTACAAATCACAGTGTCATCTGCAAACATCGGTGTCCATGGAGATTCCTGTCTAACCTCATCGGTCAGTCTATCTGTCATCATTGCAAACAAGAACGGCTCAGAGTTGATCTCCGATATGAATTCCTCTGTCACATCTAAGGCACACCTTGCATACTGTCTTATAGCTGTTATACATGTCCTGAACCAGTCTAAAATACTTCACTGCCATCCAGACTTCCTCACTCAATACCACAGTTCAGCACCTGGCACACTGTTTTTCAATCTATCGGTACATACTGCTGCTCACAAATGCTAACACTGCCTTGTATCGTGGGTCTCATCATTGTGGAGGTCACCCTCTATAGTTACAACAAATATGCATGTTTCCTTTAATCTTGAAAGTTGGCATAAGTATATTTATTCTCCATTCCATAGGCATTCTCACACTATCTAAAGTCCCATTGACAATATAGTCAAAAACTCTGCAGCTAGCGCTCCTAGACACTTCCATACATCCACCAGTATATCAACATGATCAACTGCCTTGCAACTCTTCATTCTCTTCAATGCCAGTCACCTCTTCCAATCTGCATTCCCTTTCAAGCATTGCAAGTCCATCCCATCTCTATCTCTTCTTTGTCAACCGTCATAAATCGGTCTTTCCCTCCTCACTTTCCAACCCAGTATCCAAGTCATCGTAGACCCTCTCCCTGTTCTTCTGTCTGTTCTCTTCAGTTCACTCAGTGTCCCACTTTGTCTTAATAACCTTTTTCTCTGTGTACACTTCTGTTCTTCCTCATTCCACCAACAAGTGGTGACCTTCATTCCACACCAAATCCTCTCCTGCCTGTCTACCTGATCACACTAGCTGCATTTTTTAGTAGCTCTTCCTGACCATTCAGAGCCTTTCTCAACTTCTCCTTGAAAACCACAAAGCACTCTTCTTTTTTAAGCCTCCAACCTTTTGTTCTCTGCACTACCTTTGTGTTCTTGAGCCATCCTCAACTACTATCAGGCTACACTCCCAGGTACCACTGCTTTTCAGTCACTGATCTTCACATTATATCCTTTCTGGGATACTGGAATAAGTATTCCAGAAAAGGCGTTACGCAAAGTCTACCTCCATCCGTCCATCTCTACTTCTATCCTGAATATCAAACCTTCGAATCACTTTTTCATCACCTCTGTTACCTGCGTCAACATGTCCATTGACGTGTGCACCAATTATCACTGCCGCCTCTGGGGATTCTCTGCATCCTTTCATCTAACTTACTTCAGAATTTCTTCTCCCCTTCCATCGTATGCTCTACCTGTAGGTGGCTTAAATTCTGTGTCTAAGCCTCTAGGCTTCCTCCCTATTCACCTGGTTTCCTGGAGACAAAGTTTATCCACCTTCTTCCTCCACATTATGTCAACCAACTCCCTGGCTTTTCCAGTCATTATCCCAACATTCAAAGTCCCTTCTCTAAATCCTTGATTCTTGCATTCCTATTCTCTCTTATCCCACGGACGCCCCTCCTCCTCTCGTCCTATGACGCACAATGGCCCAATATCTCCCAGCGCACTGTCGGTTATCTGCCCCAATGGTGGTCGTTAACTCAGCCCTTGACTGATCTGGCATGAATGACATAGATTTGAAATTCATGTTGAGTTTGGCACAGGTTTTATGCCGGATAGCCTTCCTGACTCGACCCCCTGCATTGATCTGGGCTTGAGACCAGCACAATGAGATCACCCCCTTGGTGCTGTGTAGGAAGAAATAATAGCTAAACCGCTGACAAAGACCCATCACAGTAGCACCAATTCTGTGGTGCTTAAACTTTAATAATGTGAACAGAAATACGTTGGGTTATTTAGAAACTGCTCAAAGACAATTGCTCACATTCCCAGCAGTGCAGGCAGCATACTAAAGGTGGAGGGAGAAGAGATTTGCATCAAAAACTGACAAGCTTGTTAAATATAAAAAAATTCCCCCATTATTTTTGCTCTTTAATATAACACAAATACGATGTCACATCTATCCATCATCGATAATTTGTCAGTTGGGTCAGACAGTAATGTTTGATGAGAGAGCAAATAGAACTATAACAAAGTAGATTTCTTCTATCCAGAAAGTGAGATGGATTGCATCTGTGGAGTCTTGACTGGTGACACGTTGACAATCAGCTAGTGGATGAAAATAGATTTTGCGCTGGCTGAGTTGTAAAGCAGCCTTTGTGGCTCACATCACATTGGTCAAAATATAAGTGGACTGTTGACACAGGTCTCATTTTACTCTCATTTTATTTGCCAGTCTACATCACCTGTCAACTAATGGGTGTTGGACAATATCCTACTTTGTAAATTGTCTTTTTTTCTCACATGAAATATTTTGATTGTTTTTACACGTTAATGTGTTGCAAGCTCCACATTTGAAGCTTCGACAACAACAACAGAGAACCTAGGAAAATTTAGAGATCACTGATGATAAATAACACTGGGCAGAAGCCCAACAGGCTCGCTTTGATTGCTCACTCTGACTTGAATAAGAAGAAAAGTGCTTCCTCTCAAAAACCTTCTGGGAAGATTTTTGGGATCTTTAGAAAAATACAGACTTAGCAGCCACATTGCGTTTACATCCCATATTCATTGGTTATATCTATTAATGTGGAAACTCTAATCCAGTCCAGCACATTTAAGTATTGAATTTCTCCTGTGATTGAAAACTTTACAATAACACTACTTTTTGTTGGACAGATGCCATATATTACTGATGCCATCGGCTCAAATTCAGAGACAATCTTCACTCTTTCAGGAACTGACCCACAAGGTGTTCTTTCGAAGCATGCTATGCCCTTGTCATCCATTGTTCAGAGCTCTTTGGAGCTGAACCCACACTGGTCACAAGGTTTTACAGTATGTGAATACACTGTTCAAGCTAAAACAAACTGTAATTAAAAGTTTTTGCATCGTAAAGTGCAATGCTATGTAGAGGTGAGACATCTCGAGATAACAAGCTGACAAGTTGATTGTTGAAGTGAAGGTCACATTTGAGTGGACTAAGGTTATCCCTTTCATGCACTGGATCCGGAGATAAGATGAGACAAAAGGGAGCACTGGAAGGCCGTTCCAAGTTCCAAGACCCTCATTAAATGCCAGTCACTCCCAAATGAAAACATTATATCCTGTGTGCCTGCATGCAATTCTAAAAGGAGTAGAATGTGCTGTAAAGCAAATCCTCTTCCAACCACATTTTTAACAAATGAACACATCAAATAATATAAAGGACATCATTTACATTTGTCTGCTTGATTTTGAAAACAAGGGGCAACTGGTGTGTGAAATGTTAATCATATCTCAATGATAAATATTTTGGTGAATATATTCCTAGATAATTGCAAAGGGACTTCCCCTGTCACAACAGAATTAATAGAGAAAATAATCTGAGGGAGATGTTGGGTTCACATAGACATAACAGTATGTGAAAGCAAACAGTTCATAATATTATGACTCAGACAATTTCCTATTGCGCGATTTCCTTTCATACATTGTACCTGTATATGACTGGAATTGATGTGTTATCCCTCAGACATGGGACATTGAGATATCGCATTTGATTTTATAATCTTAACGAAAGTTACCTTGCATTTTGATGTTTCTCTGTGTTTGCAAAAATAATGCTGCAATATTTTTTTTGTTCAGCAAACAATCAGGGATTTTGCCATATCAGAAGGTGGCAAAATCATGTGCGAGACACAGAAAAACACAGAAAGTATTTATTTTCCTTTCGATCAATTTAGGCCAATGCATATGTGAAGATAAATAACTTTTTTTCTGTCAAGCTATATTTCTTCTTTTTTCCCTTATAGTTTGAATGATCTATTTTTCCATATTCTTCAGTCTTCTTGATCAAACTAAAATATTCTTTGAGGTCATTGCAAAGGTAAAAACATCTAAGGACATCATCTTTGCTTTGGGGAAAAAAATATTTACACTTTTTAAAATTTTGCAACAATTTAAGAACCTAACATTGATTAAAAAAAACAAAACAAAAAATAAAATGATTGACAGTATAATTTGCACACAGGAGCATTTACGAGATTATGCACTAGTTTGCTAATATAATGTTTTTTCATTCCAATGACTGATGAAAAAGTGGGGCCAGGCCCTGCCCTGCCTACAAGAACATAAATCCAGGCTCTACTAAATTGATGGAAAACGTCTCCCCAACTCAAGTTATCAGCCTCCGACCCTGGATAAAACTGTCAAAGGTCCCAATATATCATATTTGAACTGCAGCACTTAGTTAAATAACAGAATGTTATTTTGATAATGTAATAATATATGAAAATTGTTTAACTTCACTTCATTGAACCCTCCTTGGCAATTCTGGGCACCTTCTTATATATTGGACCTGTTACTTTACACTTAGACGAGTCAAGGAAGCCACATGGCTCGAGTCTCATATAATTAACCTGTTTGCCTATTATGATACCCTAGTTGTTATAGAAAATAAAATATACGGATATTCAATCGCTTTCTTTTAAATTAGTTGACAATGCACCCTAAAAGTCAAGGTTCTAATTTAAATAATTTAAGGATTAACATACTACTCTGTGGTGCTGGTAAGATACCGTATTGTGGATATACTCATCAAATACGATTAAAAAATACAACAAGACAAAATGTAACCGTTTCAAATGCATATGAAAGAAAAAATAAAAATAATTTTCAAAAAGTGTGACTTCTATCTTTAGCTATAAGTGGCTCTTTTTATGGAGTCACTTCCCCTTGTGGTCAAAGCTATATATTTCAGACACGGCAATGGTGCTTAGATTTTCAGGTGCTTTTCATTCGAGGCTTCGCTACACTGGTTCAAATATTTATTAGAAAAAAAAAAAAAAAAGCAAGAAACACGTGTCATTCAGAGCTTCAGATTTTAATGCTGCAATAACCACCCTAAAAAGAATAATCATCCATTTTAAATGAATTTGACAGAGTAATTTAACTGACCTTCTAAAACATTTTTCCAAATATATAAAATAATTGAAATGTGATTTTTTAAACTAATTTCCTGAGACTTTCCAAGCAATCATTACTCTCACTGTCTTTTAGTACGTTCACACTTATTTATCAATGACATTTTTCCATGGTTGTAAAAAAAAACATATATGTGAATATACCGAAAAAAACATTTAAATATGATGATATTAAATTGGCACAGACCTTTCAAAAAGAGGGTTGGTGTTTGATGCTAACATATGACATTTAAAATAAATACATGATCACAATTTCTATTAAGGAAATCACTGTCAGCATAGCACGATTCATAAACGAAATCCACGTCCTGGGATGACTGACGATCTTCACAGAAATATCACAAATAATTCGATATTTAATCATTCACCGACCAGCTTTAACGTTATTTTATTTTATTTTTTTGGTAAACTGACCAACAGATGGCAGCCATGACCTGAAAACATATTTGAAATGAATAATGATTTTTGAAGGGGTTTAAGTCAAATTATTTTACAATTATAGAGAGATTTTCAACATTTAAGAAAATAATGCATGATATGACTATGTAGACTAAACTTTTTTGCAAAAATTTAAAATACCCACAAATCGATTGCTGGAAAGGATGGACATGTCAGGGCACAAAACAGGGGAGAAATTATCCCCCTCGCACCGGAATTGACAGTCTGCTGAAAGTATTATTTGCAGCCTATGTTTGTGTCTGTTTGTTAACTGCATCATATAGCACTCGGTCCCATTTAACCAAAGCTGCACCTGAAACATGGGAGCAATTTGCAATAACTGCCATATCAAAGAGCAGCGTTGTTAGCTGTCACACCCCTGTACACTGGTGGTGCGCTGCTGTCACTTAATGTCACACCACCACTGACAGGAGCTGACACTGAAAAGAGCCATTTGCAACTGACTGTCTATTTTTAGCAAAAAATATCAAATGGGAGAGAAAAACAGTAATGAGAATCTCAGTGTGTGTGTATGTGTGTGTGTGTGTGTGTGGGGGGGGTTAAAAAAAGATATAATATATATAATAAATAAATGAAAATGGACCTGAAAAAAAAAGATTCATAATCCTTCTGCACATTGTATTGGAAATTTGCATCAAACCAAAAACATTTTTTTTTTTGTTTTCAATTTTGCTCTGTAATATTTTTACTCACTGTGGGTTCATTTTTCCTGCAGCTCAGTGGAAGGCGCACAATTCTGACTGGAAATGGAGAAAATGCAAAAGTGTTTGCTGCTGCAATGAAGTGATAAAGCAATAATTCCCAAAGATGAAACTTGAGATTCCAAATAAAATGTGCTTTAGAAACATTTGTTAATACAGTATGAAATGAATTCATTCATGAAAAACTTAGTAGTGATTAATATTTAGTGTTCAAAAGTAAAATAATAATTAACCTACAATTCCCTTCACTTTACCTGATCTTTTTTAGCGTCGCAAACTAGGCTGATGGTCCCTCTCGAGGAGGCTTTTTAGAACATCTCCTCAGCTGCCCTGGTTGATGGTCGCTATCGGAGGAGCCATGACCATGTTTAAGGCAATCGCTGAAAGCTTAGCCTAAGCCATCAGCTACAGCAAGCACTATCATGCTCCAAAAAAGGCAGTCTCCATCAAAGCTGAAGAGAAACCCTGAACAACCGGCCTCCTCCACACGGCATCTGACTGGTAGCTACAGGTTGACCGGGGAAAGCAACTGAGATTTCCCCCAACAAGTCTCTTACCAGATATGATAATCACCTCTAAGGCTTCAAAACACCTGATCATACTGGAATTAACGGTGACCTGGGAAGAGCAAATTGAGGAAGCCAACGAGAGGAAATTAACCAAGTGCCAGGAGCTGGTGGAGGCTGGAGAACCTTCTATGAGCCCATAGAAGTCGGCTACAGGGGTTTTGCAGGATGCTCTTTTTTGCAAAGTCATGAGTCGCTTGGGAATTGTAGGAGCTGCAAATAAGAGGGCTATTACATCTGCAAGCAAAGCTAGAGAAGGCCAACTGGTGGCTTTGGATTAATATCCGTAGATTGCTACTGGGATGCAGGTTGAGACTTGATCAACCCCGTCTGGGTTGCCTGGGTGAGGGTGTATGATGTTGTGAGACCTGAAACACCCAATGACCCCAGAATACATCACTGAGGGTGCGTCCCAGTGCATACATGAAGTGTTTTTTTGTATATAAGCTGAATTATTTACGATATCTATGAGAAAAAAAGAAAAAAGTAACATGATTGATGACATTTCATTATTTAATGGTTTGGGTGACTTACTCTTACAAGAGAGTTTAAAAAAAAGTTAAAAATTGATAAGGTCTTTCTGATATACAGCATTTACAGCTTCTAGCCATGAAAAACAAGGAAATAATGAAAACCTGACAATAGATTCAAACATTTCAAGGAAAATAAATTCAAAGAAATAATTGGGAAAAGTGTGGATGGGAAACATAGATATAGAGACAATTATAAATAAAGATGAATTTTCTAAATGAAAACAAAATAACGCAAATTACAGTCTGTGGATGTACCCAAATGTGATTAAATCCAATTCTTTGAATTGGAACGGATGTGATGATATTGGCCTGCTTTTCACTTTAGAAACATAAAGACAACAGCTTGGCAGTGCAGACAAATAACAGGTTTTCTTCACTGCCTGAAAGACCCAACTCCTGAATATTACATTCCTTCTATGGAGGAAGAGAATCAGAAATCGGCTCCTATACTGCTGTCGCTCTTAACTAAACAAGATGAAAGACAACAGTGAAACAATCATGAAGCAGATGCTGTTTTTCTCAGTTTATAAAACAATTTGCAGATTCTATTTAATTACAAATCAATCCAGGGTTCCAGAGTGTAAGTCATTTCTATCCCAACTTTTCACTCTCCTTCAGCTTAAACAAGTTAGCGAAGCCCAAAGTTGCAAAGATCTAATAAACTCAGCCTTCAAATCAAAAGTTTAGCAATAGCTGTCAAGTGAAGGCTTTGAATGGCAAGCACTGAGAAGTTACAGGCAAAGGAGCCTCAGATTATGAATTGCAGAAGAGGTGGATTACAGTTCAAACAACAGAAAAGTTTTATCATTTGGAGAAAATAAAATACTTAAAATGCACCTGGGGAGGGCACAGGGGCAGGTGATCGAACTGTAGTTAAAATGAAATATTGCAATAGCAAGAAACTGTGTTGAAAAAGAATAATATCTTTGCCAACATGCTTCCTGTTGCAGGTGTATATATACTTTCAGGGTATTCACATGAATTTCAAAATCTGAAAGTTAAAAACAAACAAAACACACTCTTCAAATATGGCTCAGAAAAATGAAATATACATTTGAAAAAGCTTTACTGTAATGATGGATATACTTTTTTGGCTGTTGGTTTTTAATCAAAAATATCCATAATGACTCCTCAAAGACCCCTTCATCCTTCACAAAATCGATTAAAGTGATATAAAAATGAAAAATGAATTTGGCCATGGAATTCAAGAAAAAACTTATCAAAAGTTTCCTGAAGGAAACAGAAAATTAACTAAAGATGAACAAGAAAGATTTTCACATCTATAAATATTTTCAATTTTTATATTTCTAATCGCTAAAATGATCCTAGTCAAAAGCTCAAAGATGACTAATCAGATTCAAAGAAACAAATTTGTGGTATTGTGGTACTGGTTGATTATAAGCTAACCTAAGACAATTATGGTGTTTCCCCTTGCAAAGTTTAATTCTAAGAATAACCAGGACTAAACATAATAGTCTCTCCAAGGAATACTTCAGACACTGAAACTAGACAATATATATAGTTCACTGAGGAACACACTTCCAACAAAGTACTGCACAATATCAAGTGTGGGAACAACAAGTGGTTGATCACTCTGACTAACAACACAGTAGGATTACTATTCCCCTTACCGTCATAGCCGGCCTCTAGCAAACCAAACTGCTCCAGCACCTTTACAAAGAGGACCACAACCACCAGCACAGCAATCATTTCCAGCCCCTCCAAGTTCACAGACGACATGTCGGACAGGTCACAGGCTGCCCATGGCCGACTACACCGAGCTCACGGTGCACCGTCTGCAGGCCATTTAACTCCCCTCAAGAGCCCTGCATCTCCAGCTCTGATGAAGAGCCGGCGCCAGGCAGGGAGGGAGGGAAGAAGGGAGGGGGAAAATGCGTGGAGGACTGAGGAGGGGGAAGGTGGGGGAAGAAGATAGTGAGAAGGTGTGAGGAGAGAATGGGGAAAAAAATGTGGAAAATAGGAGCTGGTGGATGAACCTGACCGCAGCAACAGAGGAGAGAGATAGACACAACAGATGGATGGAAGTGATGCATTTGAGGGGCCACTTTTGAGTGAATGTGTGCAGAGGTCAAAAGCTCTGACGGTGTATTTTTTCTTCTTTGACTCAGAAACGCAATTTTACGAACAGGCCCTTATTCCCAGCTCATCATATACAGTAGCTTAGTTCAAAATGAGCATTTCTGGGCGCACGGGTTAGAAGTGGGCTTTTGTGATGTCCAATTTCTTTTATAAGCGTCTATCACAATGATCTGAGTGGGCTGAAGAGCAAAGTCAAGGTCAGGTGAGTGTTCACTCTGTTACGTTTAGGAAACGTGTTTTGAGTTTATTGGCGTAAAGTTAGGACTAACACATTGACTCTGTTATGGATTCTTGAAAAGGCCTGTTTGATTACATGTGAAACATCCTGAAGGATCAATAATGAAGCCAATCTTCTTTTGGATAACAATAAGTTGGGTGACTGAAAATCTTTACAGATGCTCAATTTTCCAAAGTAGATGTAATGCTGCCTTTTGGATGCCCACGTTTGAGGTAACAATTGCTCCTGATTACAACCTCTTGGATGGTTTTATTTTCGACACAATGCTCTTGGTTGGAGGAGGGGTTTGCAACAGTCACATTGTACCCACTGTGCATTTCCTTAGGAAAAATGACTTTTGTTCAGCCCTGGTGTTTCGTTTTGCTTTTTTCTTCCCCTTAAATGTATCTTTTATATTCATTATTTTATTTGCTATAAGTTCAATTTCACTAAGACATGTTTCATTGCATGGCTGCTATGTAGTTTGTTGTTGTTGTTGTTTGCTTTTACCGCAGCTGTTTGGAATTGTAATGCCTCAAAATCGCTGCTGGAAGCTTTGATTCCTTTCCAATAGACAACAGACAAAACAACAAAATCCGTTCTGTCTGATGAGAATGTGGAAAAATATAAAATATAATGCATATAATATATACTTTCATTTCAAAAATGTTTGCAGCCAAAAGATAAAAGAGCCTCAAAGAGACACAAGAACACCTTCAACATCTCGAGCGAGTCCTTGGAGAAGGATGGAAAATTGAAGTAGACATGAATAACCATGAAATCCAAAAGTTATGTGGTGACCCTGACAACTGTCGACTCTTCTTAGAAAATACGACAACTCTAATTATGCGGCTGCGCTGCCTTATGTAACGGATGTCTGAAAGCATCGCTGGCAGTGACGAGAACATGACAACAAAGAGGAGTCCCTCTCGCTCTCATGCCTTTTATTTGGCCGGACAAATTGATATTTTGTAACCTCATAGTTCTTCTTCACGAAGCTGGTTGAATTCAGTTGGAAACCCCAGGAGGCACTACTCTCTTTACTTTGTTATAAGCTGCTAAATTTCTCCCTATGTATTAGCAGAGAGATTTTAATTTATTAGAAATGTGATGAGAATTCTTAGTATTAGTTTAATGAAATGGCTGATATTATTTTATGTTCTTAAAGAAAGAAAGAATAACATGAATGACAAAAATAAATAAAAAGGTTTAAAAAAATTCTATTGAGAACTTTATTCTTGCTGCTGAATGAGTCTGGAATGGTTGACGATGAAAAGTGACGTATCCAGTGTGTTTACTGCGATTCAGAGAAAAATATAACCTGCTGACCAATAATAAAACAGTTCTGCCAGTGTCGCTAAAGATTATCAAGGATAACATGATTATGCTCTTACAGGGTAAGAAGCATGAAAGTCTTTTGAAACCTGCAGCTGGTGAAGATGGAGGTGAAAAACCAGGGTGAGAAAAATGGGAGCTTGCAAGTGAAGTGATGACACCTCCCTACTGCATCATCCTTAAAAGACAACCTGCAGAAGGCTGCAAATGTGCTGGGTTGTAACACATCCAGCTCATGAGGATGTAAGAAGAGAAGACCACCAACGACAATAAAAAAAGTGAAGCATTGCAGCCTGGGGTGGCCCAGCAGGGATGACATAAAATAAAGCAGACTGAGGTACGGAGCTGTCAGAATCAGATAAAGGAGAGTGTCAAGAAACCTGTGAAGAAAGTGTGGGGAAGATTCCTGCGCATTTAGACGAAAGCTTTGATTTCTCTGCTGCATCAAGAGTTTCCCTTAGCTCGTCAGCATAACTGTAACTTTGTTTTTAGGCTTCATCAAACCGCATAATTTTAACAATTTATCAATTTTCCATCAAAGTCAGCTATGATGATGTGGACATGTTTGATTCTTAATCAGTAAAAATCAGCATTTTGTTATTGTTCTTAGCATATTTATTTATTAAAGCAAATACATTTTTCCACGGCATGAATAAATAAGTAATTGATTGAATGAATGAATGAATGAATGAATGAATGAATGAATAGCCACAAAACTGGCTTGTTAGATAATAACAAGGGAAAAAAATAATTGAAATTGATATCAAATTCACTCATCATTGTTATTTTTATGATTTGGATTGCTTGAAGAAATATAATAACAATATTACATATCTATACACACACACACACACACACACACACACACACACACAGGCGCGCGCACACACACACACACACACACACACACACACACACACACACACACACACACACACACACACACACACACACACACACACACACACACACACACATATATACATTTGACCTATACCGATGTCCCTGGGGACGAATACAGCCCTAAATCAAATCAATAACATAAAACAAAGTGACCTTCAGATGTTACCTTTTATTTGACCCATTGATCCCTGAGATCCTTTCTCCTGTGTACTAGCACTTTCTATTGCTTCCACACACTCCTCATTCCCCCTTGACCTACCGCTTCTGCTTCTCACAGCTTAAAATAGTCCCGTGCAAATGACAGACTCACTGGCACTAGTGACGACATATTTGGAACAAAGACTATTAGGCATATAATCTGAGTACAGTGAGGTGTGGGATCTGGTTACATTTACTTCTGAATTTTCATTCATTGAGGTGTTCAATGGTATCTAATATGGGTATTTGAAGTTGTTTAATTACTCTTAAAATCCAAACCACTGAGAATGTCTATGTATCCTGTGGCTACCCTAATCGGGCCTTCACCAAATCAGAAACCACCAGGCACAGGAATATAGAACAGGATGAAGAAAACAACAAACGAAAGAGCATCATCATATGTTATGTTACTGGTGTTTCAGAGAAACTCCGAAGGGTGTCCAACAAACACCATATACTGATACATTTAAAACCCCGCAACACCCTGAGGCAAAAACCCAAAGAAAAAACACCCAGGCACAAGATAGAGAATGTGGTGTATGCTGTCACTTGCACTGAGGACTGTGCTGACTTCTTCACTGGAGACACCAAACAACCCCTGCACAAACGAATGGCCCAAAACAGTGGAGCCACCACTTCAAGACAGACTTCGCAGTCCACTTACACCTGAGGGACAGGGGCCATTTGTTTGAAGACAGCAATGTCCGTATTCGGGCCAGAGAAGACAGATGGTTTAAGAGAGGATTCAAAGAAGACATTTTTGTCAAAACGGAAAAACCATCTCTGAACGGAGGAGGAATACTCAGACACAACCTTTCAAAAACGTACAACGCCATACTTGGATCAATACCAAGACAGATTTGTTGCCAAGACAAGAAGATTTCGACAAGAATTCACTATGACCTGGATGACTAAGAACCACTTCAGACTCTGAGTATGTGAGTAAACATGTCTCCTAGCATGGGGCTCACTTTGGTCACAATGTAACATTTTTAACCCATTGTAACTTCAGAGGGATGATTTTCGTGGGGTGAACAATCACACGGCACTTAAAATTAAGACTCTCAGTCTATGATTGATGCAAAGCACTTCAATCCCAATCAACGCCTATATGACCTCGTTAATCTGACCAGGAAACAGATTCAAGCTTGTTATAACCTGCAGGCATATGAAAAAAAGGGGAAAAAGAAGGAAAATATTTTTTCTCCAGTGGCTTGCTCCCAACATTGGACCTTCCTATAAATTGTTGATATTCATTCCTATTCATTCCTAATACATTAATATCAATCAAAGACAATGCTTGGTTTACATGACATACATAAGCACGCAAGAGTCCAGATATGACTATTAATAAGGTTTATGTTTAGAAAATTAGTCCCACATTTTTTTCCACAAATTACTTGAAAAAACGAGTCAATTTGCATCGAGTCTTAAATAAAGTCTGAAATATAAAGTCCTCGGGAGTCCTCATATAAAGTCCTTTCTCAACTCCTCCCTGAAAACCATACAACACTCCTCCCTTTTCAGATTCCATCACTTTGTCCTCTTGATCTTCCTTTGCACCAGAGTCACCCTACAAATCACCATCCTATGCTGTCTGACTACACTCTCACCTACAACTACTTAGCAGTCACTGATCACCTTCAGGTTACCTTGTCTATACAAGATGTAGTCTACCTGCGTGATCCTACCTCCGCTCTTATAAGTTACCCTATGCTCCAGTCTTTTCTGGAAAAAGATGTTCACTAGAGCCATTTCCATCCCTTTTGCAAAGTCTACCACTGTCCGTGCCTCTACGTTCCTATCCTGGATACCAAATCTGCCCAACACGTCTTCATCACCTCGATTGCTGGCATCAAAATGTCCATTGAAGTCTGCACTACAACCACTCTCTCATCTCTGGGGATATTCTGCATCACTTCATCTAACTTATTCCAGAACTTCTCCTTCTTCTCAAACTCACATCCCACCTGCAGGGCATGGCCACTAACAGCATTGAGCATCACACCTTCAATTTCCAGTTTCAGACTCATAAGTCTATCTGACATTCTTTTCACCTCCAGAACATTCCTAACAAATTCCTCCTTCATGAGAACTCCCTCTCCATTTCACTTCTGGTCAGTACCATTATAGTACAATTTAAAGCTTGCTCCTAAGCTTCTTGCTTTCCTACCTTTCCATCTGGTCTCCTGGACACACAGTATATCCACCTTCCTTCTCTGCATCATGTCGACCAACTCTCTACCTTTTCCTGTCATAGTCCAGATATTCGGTCCCTACTCTCAGTCCCAGACTCTTGCCTGTCCTCTTCTCTCTCTGTTTCAAAACACAACTTCCACCTCTCCTTCTTTGACCTACAGTAGCCCAGTTTCCACTGGTGCACTGTAGGTCATGGGTACCGATGGCGGTCATTCGACCGACCCCTTATGAGATTATTAGGTTTAATTCGCATGATGGTTTTGGCAAAAGTTTTATGCCAGATGGCCTTCCTGACACAACCCTCTGCCTTTACTTGGGCTTGGGCCGGCTCAGGGAGACACTGGCCCATGCCGCTCTGAGGCTGCATTTTATATATGCATACCTGTATATATATATATATATATATATGTGTGTGTGTATGTGTGTGTGTGAGCGCGTGTGTGTGTGTGTATGTATATATACATATATACATATAGATACGTGTATGTGTATGTATATACCCACACACACACACACTGTATATACAGTACAGTAGGTTTGTGTGTTCAGTAAACAAGCACATATTATAACTCCCAAGCAAAACCATTACTAAGGGCAGCGAGAGCTATTAAATTGTGGATCCTTTAGGCTCTGACACAGAGCTTGAGAAAAGTAAGCAAAGGTGACAAACGTGTTTTCTTTTTCTAGAAAATTGATAATCCATATTTTTGTCCAAAGTCACTGAAAAATTTTCATGAAGTGCTGGGCAAGTCAGATTTTTCTCGAGGAAAATGAAACTAGGAGTGGGAGAGATGCCTCAATTCAACAGTCATCAATCAAATACATGGTGCCTTCTTTCCTGTCATTGACCAGTTAAGGAGGCAGACACAAGCTAATCACACTGTTTACATGTTAGCTTGGGGTACAAACTGGTGATATAATTAAGTAACACCTGCAGCAATTTGAAAGTGGAATTAGTCTGTGGTTTATGTTTTCCAAGGAATATTAAAATGAGGCTGTCATGTTTACTGACGCGACCCTCTGCATTTATCCAGGCTTGGGACCGGCTCACGGAGACACTGGCCTCCCTGAATAAAATAATATTCTATATTCAGGTGATTTCCATATTACCTATTACTAAATTCACATAAAGTCTGTATAGCCCTTAAATTTATTTGTGGCAGCTGAGTACCATCCAAATATAGCCCGCAAACCCCAAGAGAGTGTATGTGTGTGCGGGCACAGTTTGGGAATATAAGTGGGTGGACAGCCACTAAACACGCCGATGAAAAACCATGTTGCATTGATGAAAAGAAGGAGAATTAAGAAATAGTGTAATAATCGTATTACAACATCAGGCCAGTGTGATACCAGATCATGACGTAATTCACAAGAAACTTCCCAACATCTGGTCTCTCATCACTACATGACTTCACATAGGGCGTAATCAAGGCCTTTGGCAAAAAGTAATGAAAATAATCACTGTTCCTGCATGTCATCAGCACACAGTATGCTGAATGAATCACCATGGAAATGGTGATCAAGGTAATTGCAGTGTGGTGGTTTAACCTGGGGGGGATTCTACTATAGGAGGCAGTACACGTCCGCAGCACCTGTATCCTGTCGATATGCTCCGTGAAAAACACGCCAGTGAACAAGTTCTTAATTTGCTAAAATATGTTTAAAAACATGTAAGATATGCTGATATTTCTCCACAGAACACCTGACATGAAGTCCCTCCACTCCTACAGTAACATGACTATATGCTGCAGTGAAGAACGCAGCTTAATAAGTAACAGTGGCATTCTTGATAATTCTGAGCTTCAGCTATATTATTAGTGTTTCATTGTAATTTCCACAGCCGGGCAGCATGGTTGTTTAGACATTGAAATTTCATTAGTAAGTAAGTTGCGATTTCCCTTTAATGCCCTCGGCCAATGGGCGTCAGCCACAAGAAACCTCCTCCACCCTGACAGGATTATCCTAATTCAACGTCTCATTAATTACCAGGATCAATTAGAGCTCATTTCTGGATATTTGCAATGATAATCCAATTTGAAGAAAATTACCTTTAAGCTGGATCTTATTTATTTATTTATGTATGTATTTATTTATTATTTTAGGAATAGCTGGTTTTACAAATGAATGCAAGATACAAAATGTATGAAATGTCAAACCTGAAATTTTTTTAGCTTAAAAATGACATCCCTGGGAAGTTGCTGTCATGTTTCAAATATTGCATTACATTTGCATACATTACATTCACACACTAAAAAAGTCTGAAACATATCAATAAAAAAGTCTTTGGGAAATTTTGTGTGATGATATGGAAATTCAAATTATGACACATCTAATCTACAGGACACAGTACTTAGAATAGAACGTGCATTTAATGCTCCAACAATTGGGAAATTTAAATTATTCTAATATTTTTAAAAATATAGAATTTGTAATACTTTGAGCCTTGACACAACCTGATATTTTATGCACTCAAATAATACGAACACCTTGTTTTAATTAGGCACTTTAATGATATGACCAAAGAGTCAAAATAATAAATAAAAAAAGTTCAAAACTTGAGCTAATTTTTCCACATTCAATGTGATGATGTAGCTGTCAGTGGAGACGCTTGATTATTTTATTTTGCTGCCATCATGTGGCATTAAATGAAATGACAGCCCACCCAGCAACTGGGTTGAGAAAAGAACCACAAGCAAACCTGTACTGGGTACATACAGTTGTGTTCAAAATAAAGAGCAGTCCAACATAACTGACCTGATCAATCACTGTTTTTGGTATAAATAATATTATTACATGGCAAATAATTTACCGGTAGGTTTGGTAGAAACAGAGAAACCAACGGACTCAACATTCATGATATGAATGCTCCTAAGTCTGTTATTGTCAAATCGTTCTAGGCTGGAATACCTGTTTACAGCTGCCAGAAGTCAACTCCAAGCAGCACAGATGTAAAGCAGTTCTTAGTATCAGTGTAAACTGATGTAAACACTTACTTTTAGTAAACTAAATATTAGTTTAGTGAGTCACAAGAATGCTAAATCTGAACATTTTTTTCAGTTTGAGTAAATATTTGAGTTTGTAATGAAAAATGCAGACACTGCTATATTTTTTGAACAGCCCAATAGCTTTTTCACTCCTTCATTTTCTATAAAGTAATTCAAATATTGATACATTTTTTTCTTCATGTATTGACGTAAAATATAATGTGTAGTGTTCCGAATTAATGGAGATAAATTATATGGATTCTGAGCATTTCTAATGTTTTAAAAAAACACTATTATTTTGAACACAACTGTACATGCTAAAGAAGAGGAAAATTCCAGACTAAATATATATACACAACTAAATCAAGATCTAGAGCTCCCTGCAATGAGATCTTAAGAACAAACTTGTTCACCACAGGGTTGATCGACAGACAGTAGTTGAGCCTTGTACTGGAAACTGAGAGAACTGCAAATTACTTCAGTCAGTCAAGCATCAGGGGGACTGATGCTTACAGAAAGAAATATGATGTATTGTAAATATATAGTAATTGCAAATAAACTTTAAATGCCATTACTAACTTCACTTGATTGCTAAGTCTAGCTCAAGGAAATTACCATCAAGGCATTTACTAATTGTATAACTAATTCTGTAGCAATTTCTATGACTGCTTGACATATGATTGTTTTGATGTGAATGGGTTTAAGTTTTCAATGTGAAATCTGAATTTGAGACTGCTTTTTGTACTCTATCAAACAATAATTTTGTTTGTTTGCTTTTGTGAAAATGCAATCGTAAATACAAATTAACAGCACTGTCAATCTAATCATGAAAAGCATTTAAAAGAAAAGTCAATTTGAAGTCATCACCTTTTGTAAATCCAAATTTCGAATTACTTGTCTCATTTGCATTTTTTTTAGCAAATGGTGCTAATTGAGTTTTTGGGATTTGTATTTTTAGTTCAACCTTGTGGATTAGGAATGAACACAGTCATCTAACTAAAGGCCCTCTAAATATGTAGATCTTGTCAGCACTGTGATGCCTTTCTTTTTTCTCACAGAACAGCTACCATCTGAAATGCTTCCCAAGGATTACGGCCAACAACTTCCAGATGTAACCCTCTTCTACCACCTTGTTCTCCAGAGTCATTCTAAGTCCAGGGAATACAGTTTTGGACACGACCTCGAGTTCCGAGATTCTGTGAGCTTTGTATTCAAATTCATCATTTAGAATTATGATTATGATGCTATGTTTCCCTCCAGTGCTTTAACTTGAGGAAAAAAGCCAAACAAAACAACAAAGGCTGAGAATTTAATTTAAGCTCATCCAGTACAATGCAGCCCACGTTATGTCAGGAAAGTGTCTCCCACACATGACGCCAGCAGCAGCAGCCTCGACTGCTGCTACAGGACAAAGAGGAGCCTGGTTTCAGTTCTTTATGCCGAACACTGACTGATTATTTTTTCATCTCCACGGCCGAACTTTGGTGAACCTCTGCTGACAGATTGAGGTGTTTTGAATCAAGGCAGGTTCTTCTGCAGACCTCAATCATAACTCATTCATCAGGGTTTATTGTAGCAGCTGGAATCCACCATAAACATGGGATTTTGTATAAATCAGAGAAAGTCATGTGTCAAAAGTTCAGCAATTCAGTGTTTGCTTTGGCATTCATCCTACCTGGTCTGATACAGACTACCTCACCGTT
The DNA here is from genome assembly GCF_037954325.1 of Fistularia commersonii. Lineage (NCBI taxonomy): Eukaryota > Metazoa > Chordata > Actinopteri > Syngnathiformes > Fistulariidae > Fistularia > Fistularia commersonii. The sequence continues at coordinate 8,800,574 of NC_141302.1, forward strand.
TTCATGGTCATCTTTAAATAAAATGTTCCATAGAACTGTGACCCTCCCACACGATTCTTGGTCATTATATTCAGTGCTGGCTGGACTTTTTTGAGATTTGCAAATCAATCACCACATTTGAAAATTGTTTTGAAAAAACATGCATTATTTCTCGGTGAACCCTGAGAAAGACTAGTCAGAACCCATTACTAAAGCCTGACATTGCAATACTTGAATGCTTCCTTACACAGATCACGAACCTGATTAAAGTTATACTCATTAACTTTGATTTAAGTGAGTAAAATAAAAAACAGGGGGGGGCTCAAGCAACACTGTCAATCTTTTACTTTCTGTAATATCATGACATTTGGTAAGAAAAGAGACTATAGAAGAATACTTGACTACATTTGCAGTCAAGGGGACACCAGGTATCTCCAGTTCATTAGTGGGTATCAGGATCCACTTCCTTGGCCCTGCGAGTTACATCGCTATCAGTGCACGACTATTTCCTTGCATCTGCGGAGCTTTTCTCAACAGTAACTACTGTACTTTTCTCTAAGTAAGCCCTCATGACATTGGCCAGCAAGCCCTGCAGGAGCAGAACAGTTAATTTCACAGATTGAATGTTTGCACTGACTGAAATGTCATGGTGGAAACCAAAAACCCTCTCTGCCCAAAAAGCCAACTGCCGTAGCATTACTTTTTCAATTTAAATGCTAATTTAAAAAATTGAAAAACAATATGGTAAAGTGACACAGTGACTTTGGAAAAAAGAGCCACAAAACAAAATAAAATGAAAAAACAAAAACACCAGGGGAACGAGTTGTGTAGTGACCCTATCATTTACAGGTATATATATTTACATATTAGAGAATAGGGGCCACACACGATGTCGTCTCATAAAACTAAAACAATTTTGAGGAAGAGGGAGGGAGAGAGAGGGGTACCTTCAGATACTTCAATTTACCTGGAGACAATGGAATATAATGGAATGCTAGCCAATCCCTTTTTGCATGTAGGGAAGGAAAAATTGTGTTTTTACTGATGTCCAAAGTCCAGTGGAGTACATGTGTAAATTATAATGAAGTGCTGACAATGTTATACGCGACACATTACCTCATGTTACATGTATAAGCACATAATTAAATCCAAACATCAGAAACCTTTTATCAAAATTGTTATCCTGGTACAATCTCGGGTTTAAGTTTTCTAAATATTTATTTTTGATTGTGAACAATTGACTGTAGCAAATAGTGATCAAAAAGAAAGAGAATCTATATGTCTATTACTGAGACAAATTCCAAGGAGAAATTTAAATGATGGTTTTGCATATTACTGTTTATTTGGGATGTTTCTACATTGTGGTATTGCTCTGGGGACAGCATTTTAATAAATAAATACAATATTTGCTCAAACAGATTGTAAAACTTTTCTTCATCTTAACTACATAAAGCTCCTTTAGTTTTTCTGTTGGTTGTACCTGTGGTGAGAGGAACAAAAATGCAATAAAGCATGTGCATCAATGTTCATCACAATGTCCCTCACATTGTGATGTCCATCTGGCTCTTCTGAACAAGATGAGAAGCTCTGCTAGAAATTCTGCATGTGACAGATGGTCTGAGAAAATAATGAGACTAATTCAAATTGTGTGAGGTAAATGATCCACCACTTGCGTTATAACGAAGGGGAACCGAATTAAACATCTTTCCAAAGTTTCACAAAGCCCTATAATGATGTGGAGCATAATGTCTGGAGTTTTCTTACCGATAAAGAAGAAATGTATGCTCCAAAATAAGCATTGCGGGATAAGAGTTTCTTTTTTTTTGTTTTCTTTTTTTTATTTTTTGCTTGAAATTACTAGTACTGAGCAAGCAGGGTAATTGGTGAACACGGCTGCCCTTAGCAATGACAGGTGCTATCCCTGCAGTTGGCCCAAGTCGCTACTCGGCTCTGTAAACACCAGAAGGCCTGGAAGTAAACCGGGCCAGCAATGAGAACCGCACCTCATGTGAATTGAAGGAGAACTATTGTTTAGATTCGATTGCCAATCAGTTTGACTTGATTATAATTATAAAAGGCTGTTACATCATTATCTTTCAGGTAACTCAGATTTTGTTAAACTATTGCTATTTTATTTTCCCTCTCAGTGACTGACAATTTGCAGCCTGACTCACGATTTGCCATTTCCACTGCAGCCACTCTACCCCTGAGGGTACCTGCTGCCTACACAAACTGTACTCAGTACAAACAGGCAAACATTTGAAATCCAAGCCATAGAAAACACAACAAGGACAAACACGTCAGCAACTACCATCATGGTGACCCCGGCTACTTTCTTATCCTTGCAGCATTTTGAACATCATGGGAACACTCAAAGCCAAGGCGGTGAGCTGAAAATATTGGTGGAGGGCAAAGTGTCTTTGTGTGCTTGTTGGACCCTCATCACTTTGTGAAAATAAGTGCGACAACGGAAATAGATTGAACCCAATACAGTGCAGTAACACTCCAGCCTCTCAAAATGGGGCTTCATCACCAGGCTTGAAATTCTTTATATCAATTTTTTATATTTATATCACAGTCCAGACTATGATGATAAACTATAAATGCTACATATTTAAAACATTTTTAGCACAAGAGTGGTACAAGGGGCTTCATTAACCCAAATGGAAAAAAAAAAGAACACTGCTATCGGAAAGATTGGAAAGACATAAAATGAACTGTAATTTGTAGATGCATGGCTTAGAAAACATTGTTGGTGCTGGGGGAGCACATACTATGGAGTGTCCTATATTTCCAAACCAAGAGCTATTTTAATTTTTGAAATGCAATGCAAAAAAACTGCAATTCTTACATATATCTTAATTAAGCTCCACATGTGATTCACTGTGAGGCTGTAATTCAGGGCTGATCTGGTTCCTGGGGTCTCAAGCCCCTTGTGAAATATGCTTACATTGCATACAACTACTGTGGTAATGTATTGCCAGAGAGACTAAGCATGAGTCCCCAATTCATTTTGTTTTGCAGTTCTCTCACAATCCCCACATGAATTATGACACACATTCATTTGCCCCTTCAACTACAGCAGTAAATTCATCTCCTGGCAGCTGTAGCCCTTCACTGGCCACACAGTTAATATGTCTGTCATTATTCCTTAATAAAGACTCGACTTCCTGTGTGATGGAGAATCTGATCAGTGCATTACCGCAGAGAGACAGAGGTTTAACACAAGCTTGTACGACAGCGGTGGCAGGGAGACGGGGTGGCATGCCACCACTATTAAATCAGTATTGGAAAAAGCAGTGGCTCAACTCGAGCAAGTTTGTAGAGTTCAGACAAATGTTTATCGAAGGGTGCATAATTCAAAAGTCAATTTAATGGACTGGTGGTGTGGGAACTTGAATATGGAGAAAATAGAGAGAATTACAGAGAAACTGCAGACAAATAGGGTTATTTGAATTATTTCATTTGTTAAAAATTAATGAATTTAGTTCATATTCCACTGCAAGAATGATAAAGATATTCCTGTTGAATTTAAATCTGAATTTTACCACAGGTTTGTGATTTAACCACATGATTTATTCTTTAACAGTAATTAATTTGTAAGAACATCTTCTAATAAAAAGATTCCCTTTCCTTCGATCGGGCCTACCTGTCTCCTTGCGTCTTTGTTTTGGCTGGAGAGAGAAGATGACCATTAGAGCCCCCATGTTGCCCTCCAGACTTTCTCGCTTTGTGATCTGGAAGTCCTGTGAGCTTTCACACAGTTTCACTCCCACACTTGAACGGCTCAAGAGTAGAGAGCGTAAAACAAAAGAGATACTGGTAGCCTCCAAAAAGCAAAGAAAAGATTAAAAAACAAATTACAGAACCCGATCTCAACTTCCCTTCCGTATTCACTAGACTAGGTAGGCTGGATGATGAAGAAGAGGAGTGGATGTGAAACATGCGTTACATGCTGAGGTCTGAATAATGGCACACAGCCCTTGACAGCCCTCTCCCCCTTTCTCCCACTGAAGTGAGAGCTCCCTGGTTGATCTCTGCTCTGCAAAACCCACTTTGTACCAGTTGAGCACCTAGAATAATTGAGCCAGTAACATGCTAGAGAGAATGGTGATGCTGCTCCTCGAACAGGGAGGGAGGAATCGGAGGGAGAGAGAGATAACACTGTAGACAACCATTATTCCTCACTAGCTGACTTTTAACTACACCTCCTGCAGGGAAAAGAGAAAGAAGCCGTGCTGCATCCATAACACCGAGTTAAGAGCTGAGAAGTCACAGTCTCTGATGTAAATATCTTAATTATGTAAAAGCAGGCAGCTCTGTCACCTGGTGACACTGACAAACATTATGTGAACATCCACTTCGATGGCTATGTGTCTTTAAATGTCTGCACATGATTTATAAGGACAGGGCTAATTCTTGGGCTGTTTGTATATTTTGCGGATTTTTGAAGAGCACTGATTGTCAGTCATTTTGTATTTTCCTCTTACTCTGAAAAAAATTCAAATACATCTTGGATATAAAAACTATGATGACAAAATGTAATATCTATATCTATCAGGGCCTCAAGGAGGGTGGTGGGGGAAGAGCAAACTAAGAACGGTATCCGCCTCCCACCAATATGAGCATACATGAATGACATCACCACCCTGACCACTTCTGCAGCATCCTCCAGGTGACTACTTGGAAAATTGCTGAAGAACATCACATGGGCCCAGATGAAAATCAAGCCAAGCTAACAGTGAAGGGAGAGCTCAAAAACCTGAGGTTTTACATTGGTGATGACCCAATACCGCTGGTGTATGAGCAACCTATTAAAAGTTTGGGTAGATAGTACAATACCAGCCTTGGGGACAAAGGGCAAGTGCAACAACTAAAGCAGGATTTTACCAAAGGTTCTGAAAACATCAGTAAGACACAACTACCAGGAAAGGTCAAGGTCTGTTGCCTGCTGGGACTCAGGTCGTGTGGCCACTTACCATCTACGAGGTCCATATAACATCTGTGGAAAAGATGGAACAAGCCATGACTTCATACATGAAGAAATGGCTTGGTGTCCCACGCTGTCTGACCAAAATCAGCCTCTGTGGCAAAGGAATCCTTAAACTGCCCATCACAAGCCTCACCAACAAGTACTAGTGCTCTAAAGTGAGGCTCCAAATGACCTTAAAAGGACTCCAAAGATGGAACGGTCATTGCTACTGCACCTCCTCTGGCAACCGTACAGAAGTTGACAACATCCAAAGCAGTGTAGAATGCTGTCTCAGCCTTAAGGCACAATGACATCGTATGGCATGTGCAGTTGGGAAGAGGAGGCTTTGGTCTGTCAACAAGTAAATCGACTTGGCACAAGGAGTCCACAGCAGAAAGAAGGGAAATGGGGGTTGCGGAGGTGCGTCGCCATGAGGAACCTAATAGAATGACAAAGGCTGTTTCTCTTGCTCAGCAGGGGCAATGGATGAAATGGGAAGGTCTGGAGAGAAGAAAGCTCAGCTGGAGGGAGCTCTGGGAGATGGAGGCAAATAACCTAAGCCTCCTCATCCAAGCTACTTATGATGTACTCCCATTGCCAAAAATCTCCACCTGTGGTATGGCTTGGACCCAACCTGTGACCTTTGCCCATCCCATGCCACTCTCAAACACATTCTGACCGGTTGCAAGACCAGCCTCACACAAGGACGTTACACCTGGAGGCACAACCAGGTGTTGAAGTGTCTGGCAGCAGTACTGGAGAACAAGAGGAATGCAGTAAACTCCTTACCCCTGAGAGCAACCAATTCCACCATGGCAGCCTCATTCATCCGAGAGGGTCAAAAAAAGCCTAACCATGCTCCCACCATACTCAAGCCCGACAACACGAGATTGGACAGTGTTGGTTTACATTTGCCAGATTTGTTACTTTGGTCTCCATCACTGAAGTCTGTTTACATCACAGAACTTACAATTCCCTGGGAAAAGGCCTATGAGTGCTAGAAACTGCAATACACTGAACTGGCAGTGGACGCTCAACAACAAGGATGGAACACAAACATCTCCTGTTGAAGTGGGATGTAGAGGATTTGTGGCTTCCTCCATCATCAGGCTGCTCAAAGACCTTGATATTCAAGGACAGGCTCTTAGGCAGACAGAATCATCTCTGAAGTGTCTGAAAGTGGCAACCTGTGGATATGGATAATACGGAAGAACCCCCGCTGGGCTCACAGAGCCGACCCACTCAATAACTAACATTGTAATGATTGGGCATTGAACACAAGCTCAGATCTGATCAACCTGTGGCTGGTCACCTTTTAGGAGGGTGTACAGTGTTAAATGGCAAAAACACCCATTGAATCAAAGGAACACTACTGATGATATGTCCCAAAATGTATATCTTTTCGATCGTTTCTCATATTGCTCTTAATATATACCAATGTAAGTGCAAAGCATCGACTGCAGGCCTGGCCAACATGTGGCTCCCGAGCCGCATGCGGCTCTTAAATTCATGCTGAATTTTGTGTTTGTGTTTTTTACTTGTGCAGTCACGTGCCGCTCCAGCGTTCTCCGCGCACAACAAAAAAAAAAAAAAAAAAACAACACACAAAAACACAAAAATCGGCATGAAGGTAACAGCTGCGTGTGGCTTGGGCGCCACAGGTTGGCCAGGCCCGATCTACTAGAACAAAGGACAGTTTTACATCTCGTCCTGTGTTTCTACGATTCTTAAGAGCAATAAACTGATGCAAAATCAAAATTACAAGAAATAAAACAACATTTTTAGCAAACATAAAAAATGGTCAATTTAGCTCAATGACTTTTACCTAAAATGTAATTTAAATCTTCCTTACTAATTAAAAAAAAAAAGGAATACATTACTTGTATTATGTTACATCAAAGGCTTAAAATCGCAACAATACTGATTCAGGTTTTGTACCTCAGAAGAAATCCATCTCATTACATGTAATATCAAAAATGATTGCCCCTCAAAAGCCTATCCGGGAGCAACTTCTCTTGCAGCTTTGGACCAGCACTGGGTAAGATCACTTGGATTAGAGGTCTGGAGGTCAAACCCATGTGGGGAAAAAAAAAAAATCGTTCCCTTTTTCAGTCTCCATTACGACAGGTACAACAGTCACCTCTCCTGATGTGAAACACAACAAAAGGAAAATGGAAAAACAAAGACTTCCGCTCCCTGAGCCTCCTGTGCAAAATTCATGTCATAAAATGTTGACAGCAGTCCAATTCAAAAGCGGAAAAGCCAAACCACCGCAATCAAGTATCAACTTGCAGTCGCTCCTTTGAACTGCTTCCTGTTGACAGCGTCTCTATCGCTCAGAAGTCTCTAACAGCTGTCAGTCACAAGGTGAACTTACATCGAAATAATCTAAGAGTGCCGATCTACGCAGAGATGCACTGAGACTCTATTGACTTATCAAGTACTGATTTAACAAAAGCAAGGAGTGCTTTGTCATTCTGAAGGTCAGGGACCCTTTAAATCCTCACTGTGCACCCTATTTCTGTCATAATTGTTTTCTCCTGAAGCAGTGACTCCAATTCTCCCGACATGACATCTGAATTACAATGTCAACACCCACATCGTAAAATTGTCTTATTGTGGCAAAACAATGCTAGTAAGCAGCAGGATACCTGCTTATTCTTTGCCCTCATGCTGCTGCTTTCCTGTATGTGTATGTTTACATCTTTTATTTAATTTTATAATTGCCAAAATGTTTTTGACATTCAGCATTCCAAAACCAGAAGTTGGATAACAACCTTTCAGACTCATTAAAATAAAAATAGGTTGCTGAATATAATTATTCTTGTTTATACTGGTTTGCTTAGACTGTACCATATGTAAGACAATGAAAAATACATAGATGCCAAAAACCCAATGTGCATACTCGGCCAACTTTAGTTGTGGGATTTTCCCAAACAAATTTCTTTCTTTCTCAGCTTTAATTTTTTATTCCTTTATTTTGTTTTGTTATTATTAAGCTGAAGAAGACTCTGGGATGAGAGACAAAACATCTGAGAAACTGAACTGGTTCACTGACTAGGCATGATTTTACTACAACCACGGAAGACTGCGAAAAGACGCCCACACTCAAGTTAAGCTAAAAATCTTAAAGGGTCAAAAGATGACCAACCAACAACATTGGTACTAAGTGTTCCACTGAGAGGGGTTCTGGTTCTGTCAGAAACAGACATTTCGATTGACTGTTTTACAAAGTAACTGCCAAAAAATCCAAATTAAAGGAATAATTGGGGATACCCATGTGCAGGAAAACACACATCGATGTCAATGTATACCGTAGTCAGCCAAATGAACACTTGGCAAGAGGTATTAACCCCAATTTCTTATATATTGACTTGTACCAGACTTGTTACTGTAGGAGTTTATTGTGGGGTGGACATCTTTGGCATTGTACCCAAGTTCCCTTGTTGCCCTATAACTGGCAATATACCAGACATGCTGACATCTCAGAGTGTGCATTGGCTTTTGGGGAGACATTTAAGAAACAAAATCAATTGGATTAATTCTTTTTTTCTAGCTATAATAATAACTCGTGCTTCAGGGAACAAACAAAATAAACGTTGCATTCAAATTAGGGTGACTTTTAAGGCGAGCAGATGCAAAATCGGAACTCTTTAAATGAGGTTTATAAGAGGTTAGGCGTCAAACAACAAGACTAACCCTCTTATAACCCTCACAACTACTGCAAGCAGCACAATCTGACTATCAATCCCTCCACAGCGTATGTGACACCGGTCATTAATTTAATCTTTATTATTTCCAATTCAATAGAACCCTTAATAGATAATCATGCAGGTGGATTTAAGAAAACATTTTGACCTCACTCATCCAGGAGGAATTTGGATTAAATATATTTTCACCTTGCATTTTCTCCTATGTGGTAAGTTTGATGAAGATATTTTTCTGCACTCACTGCCAGTGAGAGGGTATTTGAAATAAGTGTAGTGAAGTGCATCCTGGTGAGAAAGGTCTGCTAAATTAAATTATAAGTGGGATTAGCATGAACTCTTAAACTTGCGTCCCAAAGTGAGAATCAATTCAAAGCAGCAGAGCTCAGAATTTCAGAGTGGCCCAATTATGTTGGGCACAAATTTTTCAATAAATTAACACAATCCAGTTACAGCCTGTAAGTATCTATAATCTCTGGGGTAAACAGGATCCACATAAACCATATGCCATACACACATACTGAAGGGGATTTCAAGCCAGTTGAAAAACAAACAATTATAATCAAAAGATGGTCTGTAGGAGATTTGATTAAGAAAGAGCAAGTATAATTGTTGTTCTAAATGTTTTGCAATTTAATTATATTTGAAATTAAGGGGCAGAACTGTTTGTGAATTCTCAGTAACCTAAATAATTCTGTGTTAACATCACTCAATTGTGGAAAAATGATAAATATGAAATACATGAATAGGTATCTAATGAAAATCTTGGGATGAGGTTACATGAAAATTGGCAATTTCTCCCCTCAAAATCACTGTCAAATCACAAACAAAAACAAAAAATATATCACTGACTTGAAAAAGAGAATTAGCTGGAAATCAATAAACTTTCTAAAACAGCAGGGAGGATGGTCTGAAAAATGAGCAAGAAATGTTCCACAAATCATCAAGTGATAATGGAGTAGTCATACAGGTGAAAGAAACAGATTCTATTCATAACAAAGTACTTCTCTAGCAGGAAGTGTACTCAGGGTCCATGATGTCTTACGTTTGATTTTAAGTGTTATGATAAGGAGTGTAACCGTGCATCTGAATATCATGTCAATCATCCACATGTTGAAATAGATTTAGCTTTTCTGCTTCCTATGTCAGGTTTCCTTAACTGGTTCTGGTATTCCAAGGTTCTTCATTGAGAAAAAAGCAGTTAGTGAAGCGGGCTTTCAGCCTTTTGAACGTACAGCAGGGGAAAAGCTCTCTAGCCATCACCACAGGAAACCTGTGAGCAATTTTTAATGAATAATGGGAATGATCAATCCTTTTTGCTTTACATTCAAACACCCGGGCAAAGATCAAAATGATGAGAGAGACACAAGAATGCAAGAATATATGCAGACGAGGCCAATTCCACATGCAAAAGGCTGCAGCAAAAAAGAATGGTCAAACACACCCTAGACACCACTTCTAAAACCAATATCAGTGGGTGTAGCATGCATGACAAAAGCAGCAAAGACAACTATTGTTTACATTTTTTTGCTCTGAGCTACATTTACAGTCTCACAAATGTTGTGGAGATATGGACTCATTCATTTTTAAATATGAGAAATAGAATTGTGTACTGATCAAATACTCAACATATATATATATATATATATATATAAAACTATAATTTAAATGCCAAGTATATCTCATATTTTTAATTAGAGTGTTAAAAATAACTTTTTTTATGTTTTCTGTGAAATTATGTTTCACTAACTCGTTTGATATACTTTTGTAGTATTCTTTGAGTTTGTGCTAATAAGTGTAAGTGCTAGTTGTGCACATTTCTGTTTTTATTCCTCTTTTTCTGTTTTAGTCAAACAGCATCTGCTAATTATTTGATGTCTGACTTCCTCCATATTTTCTTGGTATGGTACATCACATTCTTTTTTACTTCTTGCATATGCCAGTGCAATGCAATATGAATATGTATTCAGTGCCCCACTTTCCTCAGAGAAAATCAATTTTCATGGAGAGGAGCAGAAATGATACAGTCCACTTTATGGAAGCAACGGAAAAAACTACAGTACATGAATAATTTTCTGCTTTTTACTGCTGGCCTTTGTTGAGTGAACAGAACAGCAAGGACAAAGGCCTTGAAACTCAGAAAGACATTAACAGCAATAAATATATTGTATTGTTTGTCTTAAGTCCAAAAAAATGGTAAACAAATTGAAGATTGATGCTTGGGGCCAGGGTAAATGTGTCTGTGTCTTGTAGGCGGACATGCACCAGCAGCAGAGCAGACATCCAGCCACTAAAACTAGCGGGAGCCTGTTCTTGGAAGACAGGATGAACTCATGTCCCTCAAAATATTAAGAGACAGGAATTTCAAAAAAGCAGGAGATAGTCACATTATTATCCCGAGAGTTGACAGAGCGCTGTCGTTAGCAGCTCACAAGGACAGGGAGTATCATTATACAGGTCAATATGACATACATCGTTTCTGACTGAGGAGTCTACCAAAAACAAACCATACAGAGCAACTATACACTTACTAGCTTATAAAAATCATTACGTGACAATGGTAGAAGCTGGGCAGGGGTTGTAATTCAGGACTTTGGTGCAACAATAAATTTCAATATTGTGCCAAAAAAAAACTAATATTGGCATTTAATTAAAAAACACAAGCTCAATCAAATGAAACAGAAAAAACAGCAGCTTCTGTTTAGCTGGTTCCACAAAGCCTGCATTTCAAGAGATAATGACATTTTAATAAAATAAAATAAAACCAATCGATGAGTAAATTCCCTGAAGGTGATGTAACCAAATAATAGTAAAATAATAAGTGACCGTTGACAGAGTTAGTTCAAAATATAACCAAACAGCAGTTCTGTTGTGATATACTTAACGTGAAATATGTTCGGTAAACAACAACAAAACAGCCAACAAATCTCGATCAATCAAAGGATGAAACCAAAGCAGAGTAAAATACACCAAGTTCTTAATATCCGAGTCACAGCTGGACATTATTTTTCAGATGTGTTTACTTGGAAAAAAACTTGAATTTTTTTGCACCTTGAATCTTCCTCTTACAGCAATCAGGAAAACAACAGAAACAAAGTGTGACATACATTTTATCAAAATGAAGGAACTGTAATTTTCAGTCCTGAGCAGTAGAGGACGCACTCGATTCATCTTGAACCTGCAGGCTCTGAAACAGCCCTGAGAGTGACAGTCTTATGGTGGATTGCGTTAAGTTCACACAATGCTTTTTGACCCCAGGCCCCCTTTTCCGATCAGTCTTTAGATGAAAAGCCCTTTACTTTTTAACAACAACGTATCAGGCGAGACATTGATTTTACAACAGAGAACAATGTAAATAAAAGAGTGCAGGCATGCTGCTTTTTTTCCATGACGTCACAACCGCCCGCCACACGCAGAACGCAGTATGTCAGAGCCCTTTCTAAAACAAACTATAAATCATCAATTTTTCATGCCTTGGGTGACATAAAATCCAAACGAAAAGAAAGTGTCACGTCAAGAAGGTCTTCACCGATTGACCCGGGAATGGTCAAGGAGAGCTGCAAACAACAGCCCTTTTCTAAAAGCAAATGAAATGGAAAGTCAGAAGGAAATAGCTTGCGTTCAGCTTTTGCCAGCATTAAGTCATAGACAGGAAAATGAAAAAAAATATTAATGAGCATTGGGGGAGGTTGGGTAGGGGAGTGAATACACAATAAGCAGTAATACAAACAGGAAATGAGGGTGTTTGCTGCACGGACAAACAAATAAGGCTGTGCAGATATCAGAATGATAAAGGCACTTCCGTGGAATTTTACCAATTGGGTAAAGGACTTCCCACTTAAAAAAACACAGTTTTTACGAGTTAAGTCAGGCTATCTAAATAAGTCATGGTTGCCAGAGGGTATATGTCCTATACCCTGATGTCATTTCGGAAATTATCTTTAGCCTGCTGGTTTTAATTAGACATTAGTTAATATTGGACCTGAGCAGGCGGGAAAAAAAGTGGGCAGAGAGGTTTTCTCAAGACATATGTACTACACCGCGGCGCAGCAGTTGTGGGTTTATCTGCTGGGTTGAGTTTGCCGATGCAAGCTGGGGAAAATATTAAATGTCACATATGAAGGATGGTCAGGACGAAAAAACAAATAATAACATGGATAATGATGCATCTATAAAAATGTCAGCATATGCATAGTCAGCACCCAGCCCTCCTTTTCCCTTTGGCTTTTTCCTGCAGTCATCAATATCTCACACACCCCTATCTGCACATGGAAAAAACTATCACCTTGAGACTGGTTTTACAATAATATGTTGCTAAAGTAATAATGGGCTACCGGCCGAGATGGTCTGAATCAGTGGGCACATGGCCTTGTAGGACATTCACTTGACATCGATCACTGACAAATACGGCCCGATGAAAAAGTTTATTTCCTTGAAAAGATTGCTCAAAAGACAAATTTCTCCAAATGGTTGGAGCAAGGAAAAACTATGTTGATTGAAAATCAGTAAATCCAACTTCTGTTCAATTATATGTTGTCTATAAATTCCAACTAATTTACTTGAAGACACTGAGAATAAAAAACAAGATCCTTGATGTGCAGAGTAAGATGTTTTTGTGCCTACAAATAACCAAATAACAGCAGTGAGAGTGTAGTTAACTGCTCTGCAGGGGAAACTTTGTATTGTGAACTTAAGAGGAAAGTGTTTTTCTCAAAACTTCTTTAGTTCTTTGTCAAACAAATCACTGGCTTGTACAACAAGATCAGAACAGCTCCCAAGAATACAAAACAAAGTCATAAATGATGATTATAATAACAATATAATAATAATAATAATATAATAATAATAATAATAAGGATACACAAAAAGAATATTCAAATTTTTTCTGATTTATTCAAAGTTCCTGGTAACCTTTTTTTAGTTATTTTTTTTTCTTTGAAAGTTTGAATTCTGTATCGACTTCATGTAGGAAATGATTCCCTGCATTGTTGCCTGTCATAGACAAACCATCAGCAGTAGCGGCCGCTGAGCAGTGAGGGTTTCATTGTCTTACTCAACAACACTACAGCAGGCAAGGAGGAGCTTGGGAATCGAACCAGCAACTTTGTTTCTAAACAAGTGCTCTTACCACTTGAACCACATAACCATATTTTGCACTAGTGGTTATAGGAGGCAGTCCAACATGGATGTCAGCCAAAGAGTTACAGTTGGGTGTGAGTGTCAAAGGCACCCACTCCTTTCTATCTGTCTATCTGTCGATGGTACAGCCCCACCTGCTGCCATCATACACCCGATAGACTCAGCTTGTGTCACACTGTTTCATTACAGCATTCGCTGACATGGAGCTGCGGTCTGTGTGACAGCCTATATTTCTCATCAATGTTCGTTCAGAGACAAAACATAACAAGGGATGCAATGGATGACTAACTATTGCAAGAAGAAGGGAAAGACTGACGGTTTTGTACTCCACCTATGAAATGTATCTGGTCGTGGCAGAAGATATGAATATAAAAGTTAAGCAGCAAGTCATCATAAAAACATGTTTTTTTGTAACCAAATACCTGCGGCGGCTCTAACCACAGTCAACACTGCGTTATTACAATCGCATAATGAGCAAAGTTCACTCTCAATCATAAATCCTGATGCATCTCCAAATAAATAAGAAATTCATACTCAGAGCTGAGAAGAAAATCAATAAAGCCTTCTGCGGTACACTCACTTTGCTGATCGTGGCAGTTATTTGGGACCACAAATATCACTAAATAAGCATTCCAGATGCAAGATGAAACTTAATTTACTGCTGCTTTGATTTGGTTCTGTCCTAAAGCCCAACAGCAATAACACTGCTTCTCACTCCATTTCATTTTAGTAATATTGTATGCCGTATATTACCACTCAACACACACACTTTCTCCTGTGTGCTGTTCTTGAATACACAAGGGAGCAGTGTAGTCTTTAGCATGAGAAATTATACCAGGCATTTAAATAATTATGTGCTTTCACCAGCTTGATTTATTTCAGTCACGTAACAGAATGAATGTTTATAAAGACTGCCAAGCTGTGTACCATAGTGAGAACAGGAGTGGTGCCAAAGCAAACAATTTTAAACTTTTCTTTCATCGTAATTCTCTGTTAAGACAACAAAAGCAATGGCAAAAATGTCTTCCTAATGAATTAAAATTGTTGCCCTTTAATTAAGTCTAAATTCTTCCAAACATCATGCAAACTATGTGGGAAAAATACAAGCCTTTTTCACCACATGAAAAGGAAAATTTGATTTGTGACAGTGTGTGTCTCATTTAATTAGTTTGGCTGATCACTGGTGAATTCACAAAGCAACAGATTTATTGTAATATTTTTTTGGTATTTTTTTTTTATCCCAACTTCTCTTCAGTTGTGCAAAGAAGCTCTGTCAAGGGATGCATGGGGTTTTAGACCACACATTACTGTATGACAGTGATTAATTCATTAATATGTTGGTTAAATCTTAGACAATTGTACAATTAAATGTGTTTGAAGAAAAAAAACACTGGTCAACTCAGGAATAAAATCTCTCATTTATATATATATATATATATATATATATATAAGACCCAAGAGATTATATCATTATTTTTTGGTGATACTACACCCTCCCCAGTGAATGTTTATAACCATGTATGCGTCAGCCACTGGTTGTTGTTTCTTCTGTAGGTAGCAATATGCTGACCAGTTGTTTTGTCATGTCATGTATGTTACAAACTGGATGCATGGGGTTTAAGAGGGAGGCTCTGATGAAATGCTGTGCTGCAGGAAATGACCCCTTCAAGACTGGTAAAAAAAACAACACTTACAGCTCAGTTTGTGCTGAGCAAGTACATTGTTTCAGCACCAAAAAATAAGTCTCTCACAAAAACGATGTCTCCTGTTTTCCCCAAACAGTTAATCACCTTGCAAGTTAGCATGGTCTCATCACCACCGTTTTATGAGAAAATGTGGCATGATCGATCACAAGTCAATGATGATGGTTTTAATATCACTGCTTTATGAGCTACCGCCATGAGAGTTTATGTCCCTCAAGAGCTCACTGGCGCTTTATACTGTATCTCTTAAAGAGTTAAGCCTCGGCTTATACACAGCTGTGTAACCTTGGATGGATAACCTTGAACAGCCTTTGGCTTCGCTGCCATCACATACAGCCCCGTAAATGATATTTATCAACCACCTCTGGCGTCAATCTCATCTAAAATCTATTAGGCTGGCTCTGATGACAGCCCATCACTAACAGTGACAGGTGAAACACTAACCATGTCAATGATGGTACCATTGCGGCAATGCTCAAGCCCTGCTGACATGCATGAGTTCTCTATTAATAATCCAGAAGGAGGGGAAGCCCTTTGCTCAGGTAAATGGCAACACATGAATGCTATCTTCTGATGCAGACCTGCAGCCTGTAACCAAATGCAAACTGTTCCGGAGGTTGCTGGAACACTCAAGTATCAACTCCTCTCTTGTTTCCCACGTTAAGGCTAGATTACCTGTCACGACTGGCAAGAAGCAGCATTCATTTTGCCAGTTCACTTTCAGGATCTGAGAAAAAGTGATCATGACATTTGGTGGGAAACAGCTGATTGAGTTTGTTACTATCAGTCTGGTCTGATAAAGGATGACAGGAAATGAATGAAATGAAAACTCCTGGAATTGTTTTCACATCTCCTGGCCAATAGTCCCTGCAAAATGAGAAGAGATAACGGGTATGTCTTTGACTTTATCTTCAGTGCATCTCCAAAAAATCTCTATAGCATGTAAAACCGTCATATAGACTGTAATTGAGTGACATATGTTTCATCTGCAACCGGGCACTGGATGTGTAGAACAAAAAAGCCTTTTTGTTCAAAACATCATGAAAATATTTTGCTGGTGCTGGCACAGATTTCAAAGGGAGGCCCAAGACTGCAGCCTATTACACATGCTGGACTGCACTATGAAAAGATGGCTTTATGTTATGTTGTCATTGCTCTAATGTGCCTCGCCGCAACAACAAGAACAAAGGGTGAACAAGGCTGGCCACAGATTGTCTCCTGAGTGGATGCAACAGAGCATATCCTATCTAGCTAATGCAGTTCCAAATACTTTTCACAGACGGCTTGGGACAAATGTTGTGATTAATGCTAATGGTGTCTGAAATGTGGAAAAGACAGTTGACTCCATCAGAAAAATGTTGCGTAGGTTTATGAGCTGCAAGACGGATGCTTCCGGCTCTTAACCAACTGCAAAGATAAATCTATGACATTTTCTATTAATTTATAGAAACCTTGAAAAGGTGAATTATGTTAACTATTTTTTTTTTGCATTTGCATCTTGCAAATAGTATCATTTTGGAAAATTGACATGAGAAACATAAGAAGACCTAAAAATTAGGTATAGATTGCAAAAATCGTGCTACTGTTGTAATTTCTGATGGTACCATGACTGGAAACAGACAGATTCTGAAGTTTGTGCTTTTAAAAAGAACAGTATTCTGTCAAAAGTGATGCGATGAAATCAAATAAATATCCTGATTACTCTACATTTTGCCTTGAATTAAAATAGCTGAAAGTAAATACAAAACAGTGAAAGCTAAAAGTACACTGCTTCACAACAGGTTGTATTACTTTTTAGGAGGCTGCTCATGAAATCATATACTGGGGGAAATAAAGTAATATTTCTTGATTTGTTTTATCCTAAGGGCCTTAGTTGATAAATATTTAATATTTTCATGCGACCATAAAAAAACCCTTTCTTTCTTTGTTTTGCTCTACCTTTTTCTGCAGGGTGAATACATCATAAGAAATACTGCAGTTATAATGAACACATTTGCACATTTAATTAAGGTAGGCAATTAAAGAATTCTTCTTCTCCTTTTCCTTTCGGCTTTTCCCTTCAGGGGTTGCCAAAGAGGAGCAACCTTCTCAATCTAACCCTATTCTCTTTATCCTCCTCTCTCAAACCAAACAACTTCATATCCTCTCTCACTACCTCCATGAATCTTCTCTTTGGTCTTCTTCTAGACCTCCTGCCTGGCAGTTCAAATTCCAGCATCCATCTACCAATATATTCACTACCCCGCTACTGTACATGACTGAACCATCTCAGTCTGGCTTCTGACCTTCTCTTCAAAACATCTAACATGTGCTGTCCCTCTGATGGACTCATTCCTGATCCTATCCATCCTGGTCACTCCCAAAGAGAACCTCAAAATCTTCATCTCTGACGCAATAGAAGAGTTATAAAACATTAATAGATGAATGTTAAAATATGGGTTCTACATCTAGATGCTCCGGCACATTTTCAGTGAAAAAGAAATACGAAAACAAAACAATAAAATGCCCTTATTCTGCCTTTCTTCTCATAAAAAGCTGACAATACAATATGCATCCCTGAGAGGGCGTTTTGTGGTCCAACTGGGAAATAAGAGAGAATCTCATTGTTCAATGTTGCAGACTGCAACCCTCATCAATTAACAAACACACTTCAGCTTAAGAAACAAGCTTTTACCACCCTGGTGGCAAAATCAATCTGCCAAGCCCAAGTTTATTTCACTCTGACGATCAGTCTAGCCCCCTGGTCCTTCTGATTTGCAGTGGTTTTGGTCATACTCTGCGAATCATGACCAGTAATCTGGAGCTGGTAGAATTTATAGGAGAATCTCCTTGTTTGTAGGAAGGAAGAGAAATGCTCATCCCTATGTCTGGGAGTCCCAGAAGCATGTTTTAAAACACAAGATGGTGTATTAACTTTCAAAAACAAATAAGACTTGGGGCTTTTTTGAAGAGCTCACATGGGTTTCCTAGTCTCATGAGAGCATCTGGTACCAGCACACAGTCCGTTTACAGTTTTCCAAATCTACCGCAACATTCTATTGCTCTGTTTGTGTCCGCTGGAGTGTTTGGTCGGTAGCCTCTGTTAAAATCTTTTGAAAATGTGAAACTAAGCAAGGGAGACTCAACCTCATTGCCTTCACAATTTGTTCTGTCAATCCCAAGCTGTGACTCTCAGCCTGTTGTTTAAACAGGCACTTTTTTGTAGACTCCCTGCGATGGATAGCTGCATCAACTCCATTCTGCTATGATCAAAACAGCTGGACAGTATGCCACGGTGTCATCATAACCACTAAGTAAATGTAGCAGCAGCTGTGTTTTGTTACTAATCCTACCCTCAGACAGCGATGAGCCCAATGCAACTGATCTTTTTGGGATCAGTTTTGATACCATGATTGATTTTATTTTATTTTTTTGGCTCATGTGGCAGAGAGATAGATTTCAACTACTGTGGCACTGAGAGGTCAGCCCAGTTGCAACAACAAAATAAAAATCCAGTTACCTTGAACCAAAGGCAGTAGTGCTTGATTTAATTACAGAGCCACCAGCATCACTTGGTGTGTAAGATGATACAGTAGTAAACTTCACATCTGAGCATGCCATACATAGTAAATCATGCATAGTAGGCAGCACAGCTAACATAGTCATACAGCAGTGCACCGCTGTGTCACCCCAAACATACATAGTCAGAGAAGCCCAAGGTGAAGATAACACTAAGGTTTCAAGTGTACTCCACACTGCTGGGATAGACCTTTCACCCTAACAGAACTGACTCTTTCACCTAACAGAGCTAGGTTGAGTTCCATTCTCATAAAAATTGCATAAAGTTAACTTGACTGGCAGAATTTACTTGAATTATGCATGGGATGGCAAATACTGCACTTTGACAGTGGGCTCCTTCCAGAGATTTAAACCACATCCCTTGGAGCCCTGGGGATTAATGGCACAGAAATCGTTGCTGAAGTATGGTGGACAGCAGTGTTGCCTTATTGATGCTGGCAGCTGTGATTGTTAATGGAATTTTATGAGTTAGGGCTATCTGTTAGCGAAGGTGTCATGGCTCATTGATAATCCATATGTAGACATGAAGGAACCCGCATCTTGAGCAATTATTAAAAACAAAGGGCGACCTATTAGTGTGTGAACTATTCTCCTGGTTGTGTTCCAAACATACTTTCACATACTCAGACTCAGTGCTGTTTTCGAAATGTTGGGTTCTACCTGTCTGACAGACAAAACAACAATGAACACACATACACACACACACACTGGTCACTGTCTGATTTAAAGTAGGTGTATTCTTCTTTCACTTTTCATTTTACTCTTTCCCTTCACCCCCACCCACCTAGAATTTCACAGAATTGTGGGCTATAACAACATTTGCTCGGCAGGCTTTTCACAGCTTCAGGAAAAATGCTAGACACAAGCTTTCATCTGTGTAATTACACAACCAATTAACATCTAATTGCAATGTTTGCAAGAGTAAGTGACTACAAGTTCATGACTGTTAAAGTGACTTTTAATGGGACACAACAAAAAACTGAAGCAATCATCTTTTTGTCACACTGGTAAGCACTACTTATATATCAATAATGTATAGAAAAGGCAACATGAAAATTGGTTGCTAAGAGGACCCACTGCATTTTCAAACCACACACACACAGCACCTGGTATAATTTTTTAAACCAGAACCCAAGATTTTTGGTGTACTTTGAGTCTAAATTCATATAGGGACACTGCCGGCTTCCTCTAGTCTCTGCATTGGTCAATAGGTAATGCAGCTTGAGCTCACAGTAGATCCCAGGGTTCTCACTCTTCTTTGTAATTGCTGAGTTTACAGATTTTTGTGCTATTTACTGATTTTTATTAATTTTTTTCCATTCTTTTCAAATTTCAAGTGATTTTAAACAAGATTTCAAGTAAATTTAAATGCCTCTTCAGGTCAAGAGTAATTTATTGTAGATTTTCATGTCATAACAATATGCCTAATATTTCCTGGGACATTACATTTTTTTCTCTGTTATTTATCTATGTAAAAGGCTGTAAAATATCAGAAATAATGGAAAATAGCGGTGTTGTAGTTTGTCATTATTTCTGAAAAGTCAGTGAACAAAAAAAAACAATTAAATATGACAGCAACTGTGTACTCATGAGATTTCTGTGGCATCTGTTGACAGCAGTTTCAATTCGACAAGCTCAGTACTGTTCAAGTACGGCATATTGCATCAGTACAGCTTATCAAGACAAAGTGTAAGTGCAAGTGTAAGCCTTGTTGCAACATCCTGAAGCAAGGCACTGACGGGATGTGGTATGGCAGCCAAAGTAATTCGCAATAGGCTGCTTTCTAAAAACCATGAGCATTACTTTCCCAACCAACCAAGAAAGGGTTAAACCTGCATCTAACAGTACAAGCAGAGCAAGCATCATAAAATCCCATTTCATGGTCAAGCTGTGGCATCAGAGAGCAATCGATTCATTTCATTTCTCCATCTTCATTGCACTGCAACAGAAACTGACCAAATTCACAGATAGCAAGTCAGGACTGAACAGATAGAGTTTAGTCCTAGACTGCGTGGTGGGCGGTTTTTCTCATAGTGCTAAAAAAGGTTTTTAATCTAAGAGAACAGTGTGAACCAATTATTTCATGTGGTACAGAGTTTGAAAGATTATAAGACATTTCTATTCTAAGGGCGTATGGCACAACAAAAAGAGCATGTCTGGATGCAGGTTCATTTTCGGTTGAGTAACTACTCATGTGAAATGCTAAGTCAAGCAAAAGAACATGATATCTGAGATATATGCATGAGTTTTTACAGTACTGTGTTACAACACTCAATCAGTCCACAAGAATAAATGGAAAAGTATCTTATTTGATAACCCGTTGAGATTTTCCAATTAGCATGTTTGAAATCAATAAATAGACGCTTCCATCGTCAAATCTCCCCTCATTCAAAGTCTTTGATCTCCAGTTTGCAGTCATTTCATCTCACAAAAGAGATTATATTCCATAAATAGACTTTTAACACAGCCAGATGATTTCAAAAAGAACAAGGGCTTACAGAATATCCACATTTGTAAAACAATCGCCTTGAATTTAAATCCAGTAAAATCCTGGTGTGATCATAAATGATAGGTGAAGCCTCACTGTTGTTACTGTGTCAGTACAACGAAAGAAGTCACAGCTGAGTTCATCTGAGTGTGAGAAATCAAGTAAAAGAGGAAAATCTGAGTGAAAGATTAAATAATGATGAAGACATGATGGTGTTTGTGCTGAAAACGAAGGCCAATTACTTGGCATGTGAAAGGGATGTGGTCGGGCTTGATATTTCCATCAGTCAAGTCATACTGAGGACATGGATAAGAAATTAGTGAAGCAACAAACATTGATATGGTGCACAAACGAAATAAAATCAAACTGCTATGAGTTCACTTGCTGAAGGTAGAAAACGAAATGTTCTTTTGAAGACACTGAATAGAAGTATTGCCATGTGAAGAAGTTATAGTCTTTTATGCTCCAGTGTTGTAGAGCTCCAGTGTCCATTTTCATTTAAATATTTTATTAAAACAGCAACTGTTCATAAGGGCATTTTGAGAGGCTCTGAGAGAGAACTAAGATGAGGAATATATTTTAACATTTTAACACAAGGCTTTTATTTCCCTCACATGTTCCTCAAGACTTAAAACTAAGTGAAACGTTTATCAGGTTTTTTTGTGTTTTTCTTCAGAAACACTGAAGTGCATTTCATTCGAGCAGCACTTCTCAAAGTGGGGGGTTTGGAGCAGAGAGATTAAAACTTGGAAGTGTGTTGCAGAGTTGCAAAAACCTGAGATCTAACAGAGCGATGAAGAATGTCCAATTTCAGACGCATTGTTTTGGAAATGAAATGTTATTGTCCAAGCCCCACTTGACAGAACTTCAGCAAACACTCCAGTGGAGATCATAAATGTTTGAAGCCTTTTCACAGGAACCAATAAAAAAGGCTTTTTACTCAAATTGCTTCTGAATCAAAATAATGTAAATCAGAGTCTTTTTTTTTTGGCAGAATTTGACATTTGGCAGAATTAGTCTATCAGTAATGCTCATCCTGCACACAAAGGTAGGTGAGCCAACTCCAGGGCTATTTCAATAGGATGGCTATGCAATATGGATGATTTTGACAATATTCAGAATCCCAGTGTTTTGCGATCAATCTGCTTACAGATTAGATATTCAGTGTTTGATACTCAACATAAACTAATGCCCTGCAGAGGAAGAATTTATATTTCACCTTTTTTTCTACATTTTCTGATTCAGAATAACTTGACAATTTTTTAAAGTGGAAGTATTTTTATTTTATGAATTTGTTTTTAATGTAGTTTCCTACTGTTCTAAAATGAGTCAGCTAAATGTGGTGAGCAAATCAGTTTAAAAAAAAGGTTAAAAACACAGCAGTCCATTGATGAATCATGACAGACCAGGGCGAGCATTGTAAGGACCTTAATAAAAGGGCAAAGGAAAGGGAGACAATTTTATTTTTAAAAGGGTCTCTTATTATTGATCATGATTGAGTTGATGATTTTGCATGCATTAATCTACAAACTAATGTTTTCAGTTAGATAACCTGTGATCTGAGGCATATAAATTGGCAATTGTAGCATTTTCTCTGGAAATAATGGCAGACAGCCACTTTGTGACAGCTCTGACACACACACACACACACACACACACACACACACACACACACACACACACACACACACACACACACACACACACACACACACACACACACACACACACACACACACACACTCCAGAATTCTATTTTTGCACCACTCTGTCAGATTCACCACCATAAATTCTGCAATGCTGTATGCAGTCACTTACAATCGCAATGAAAGGCAGTCAAGACAACCATCTTCTATTGACAAACACTGTGAACAGTCCCAGGTTTAGCAAACCCCCAATATCTGCACATATGAATGTCGTACAAGTCATTTTCTGTCAAAACCATGCACGTTTGAGTTTTAATACCAAATAACACATTTATAAATCACCTACACCCCTAGAAACTTGCATCTATGTTGTTGCCCCGTCATACCTAGCGCACAAAGCAAAGGTTAGGAGTCAGTAAAGACAATTAAAGCAGCAGCATGTGAGCGGATGCCATACAGAGAAAAGTAATGTTTGCCTGTCTGGGTCAGTCTATATGGAACTGAGACTCAATTTTAAGTGTTTTGAATGTCTAACATCTCAAGTTCAGTTAATCCATTACTCACCAAGCTTTTGATAATGACTTCTTGTATCCATTTGTTGAAATATTTATTTTTGACACAGCTAAAAGTAAAACACACACACTAGAGACCCATTTTAAAGACTTAAACCTGAATGCAACTGTGGGCTTTTCAGTTTAAAAATTACCTTTTGAACTTTTCTATTTCTCATTACTGTCCAGCTTCACCCACTCATGCGGGGATTCAATTTTAGCAGATCTCAGCTTGAAGTGGTCAGATTTGCTGTGCGCACTGATCGTTTTGTTAAAGGACGAGTAATTGTGCATGAATGGTGTGCTCTGATTGCCTCTGGGCTTCTTCAAGTCCAATTTGTGTGCTTGTCACTTAAGGGCTGAGGTTCAGGACTCAGTGTGGGGCAGGGAAGAAGCCTGATGGGAAATGTGATCTCCTTCTGACATGGCGAGCACTTCCTCCTTTTTGTTTGTTTTGGTTTGCTTGCTGATGAGTGAATCGCTTTATGTGTTCAACCGGGTACCGCAGTACCGTCAATCAATGAGGGCTGCTGTTGTGTGTGACTGGCTCTGGAGCGTGACATTTCAAATAAGACTCACCATGTGTATCTTCTAGGGGGGATTTTCTTTTGTTCTTCTTTCTCATTTCAAAACAAATGAGCTTGACAAGCTTGTTCGTGGATCTTTCAGGCAGCGTAATTCAAATCTCCGATGCAAATTTCAGCACAAACCAAGCAAAAATCAAAAGGTAGAAGAAATAAAACTGGAAAAAAAACAACCCAGCTTTTCTGAAAAGCCCAGCACATCGGCTTGGCTAAGCAAATCGTTTCAAAAGCATGGCCTCCTGAAAACAACACACAATGTGAAATCTTTCCTATCATATCTCAGACTGAACCCGTTGACAATCTGTATCAGGCTCATGCGTTTCAAGGTGGAATTTCACATGTCTTATCACCTCCTTGGCGTGCTGTGAATCTATTCAGCAGTGTCTCAGGACCTGCAAACAGGTCTGATAAAACCTCATCATGAAAACCTGCATGCAGCATCTTTCACAGAGGAACAATCCTCACCACTGTGTTTTTCCTCTTTTCAGTATTTTCATCATGGTTGCTTCAGGCAGTGGGTTTATCCAGCCATTACAGAACAAGAGCCATATTTCATGTGTAATGGGGCTGTCCATTAAACAGGAACCTGCAGGTACTATCATTTAGCTGAGTGAAAACACTTGAACAAACCGGCAACAGATTCTCCTGGA
Source organism: Fistularia commersonii (assembly GCF_037954325.1). NCBI lineage: Eukaryota > Metazoa > Chordata > Actinopteri > Syngnathiformes > Fistulariidae > Fistularia > Fistularia commersonii. The sequence goes on from NC_141302.1 coordinate 8,825,551, forward strand.
GATACAGTGTGCACAGCATACTGACACATGCGCACTGACACAAGGAACAATTTATAGAAGGAAAAACAAGGCAGAATTTGAGGAAGAGCTGGCTGATATGGAAACAAATAAATATCAGGATATTCCAAAACTCCTTGTCATTATTCAAACAGATATCACAACATCTGTAATGATGTGGAAAATCGAATGTCATTTAAAGACACATGATGTGAAATGTCATCTCATGTCATATACAATATATTGAGACTGTAATTATTACCTGATACCTTGAAATTACTTCAAACGTTTCAGAAATTATTTTGTTGGAATAAGTGTAATAAGTGAAAGAATTCTTGTTAAAATACCAACCTATCATTTTTACAATTATATGATGTTCCCCCATGGTTTAATACTCAAAATTACAATCTGAACTCACCAAGAAGAACATAGTCAAGGCATGACTGACAGCAAATTGATCAGTACTAAAAGGTTACTGTTGTTTTTTTTTTCCTCCACCCTTCTCTTAGATCGTTCCATTAATTTGATCACACAGAAGGCTTGATTGGAGAGCAATGTCTGCAAAACTGAAAAATGCAAAATAACAGACATCTCACCTTGAAGACACTTTTCACAGGAAAGCTAAGGCAGCTTCTTTCTTCTCCTTTTGGCTTTTTTTCTTTAGGGATCGCTGCAGCAAATCAACCTTCTCCATCTAACTCTATTCCCTGTATCCTCCTCTCTCACACCAACTACCTTCATATCCTCTCTCACTACGTCCATAAATCTTCTCTTTGGTCTTCCTTGAAACCTCCTGCCTGGCAGCTCCAACTCCAGCATCCATCTACCAATATATTCACTATCCCACCTCTGTAAATGATCGAACCACGTCAGTCTGGCTTCTCTGACCTTTTCTTCCAAAACATCTAACATGTTGTTCCTCTGATAGACTCATTCCTGATCCTATCCATCCTTCTCACTCCCAAAGAGAACCTCAACATCTTCATCTCTACCACCTCTTACTCTGCCTCCTGTCTTTTCATAATCTTAACGGTTTCTAGAGCATACAGCATCACTGGTCTCACCATTGTCTTGTATCTTTCCTTTCATTCTGGCAGATAGTCTTCTATGCCATAATACCCCTGATACTACCCATAATACCCCTGATCTATTCCAACCTGCTTGAACCTGTCTCTTCAGCTCTTTTCCACACTCTCCGCTGCTCTGGACTGTTGACCCCAAGTACCTGAAATCCTCCAACTTCTTGATCTCCACTCCCTGTAGCCACACCGTTCCACCCGGGCACCTCTCATTCACACACTTATACTCTGTCTTGCTGCGACTAACCTTCATTCCTTTCCTTTCCAGTGCATACATCCACCTCGCTAGATTTTCCTCAACCTCTTACCTGCTCTCACCACAGATCACAATGCCATCTGCAAACATCATGGTCCACAGAGATTTCTGTCTAATCTCATCTGTCAGCCTGTCCATCACCACTGCAAACAAGAAGGGCTTCGGAGCTGATCCCTGATGGAGTCCCATCTCCACCTTGAACTTCTCTGTTACACCTGCAGCAGACCGCACCACTATCTCACAGCTAGCATACATGTCCTGCACCAGTCTAACATACTTCTCTGCCACTCTAAGGCTGCAAAGAAACATTTAGGAGAAAATGCCATGTTTTGTGTTTTATTTAAATCTGGCTTCAATGCTGCATAAATCCAGGTTGTAGAAGGTAAATAATGAGAAGTGATTAAAAAAGTGATGTCAAACTCTTTTCATGGCACCTGGACTTAAATTTCTTCCCTTGAAAAGGTTTCACCTCTCATGGCTGCCTCAGTTTGAGAATGAGAAGAAATACTACACATTATGAAAATACTCCTGGCACCAGAAAGAATTATTTTAGAGCTTAATTTTTCTCTTTAATCTTGGAATTGCCCTACTGTGTCATCCTAGCTACCACCAGGTAACTACAAGAAAAAGTAGTATTTAAATAGTATTAGGCATAATTTAAACCTAAAAATTACAGCAGATTTAGAAACCAGAAATATCAAAGTCTATAAAATCTAATTCCCTCAGATAAGAAAAAAAATCAATGTACATAGAAAAAAACAATATGCGCTGTATTATGAAATTATATAAATCAGTCATAACAGCAATTAACCCAATCTTAGTTGATAGACATCAGAGTGTTAAATTGTAAAAACATTATAAATGTGAAACAAGGCGGAGAAAATGAGCATACCACTCCAACACTGCCCCAAGCATGCATGCGGCTGAATATACATGCACACACACCCCATCTCAACATTGTAACCGATTCAATTGCAATCAATGTTTGCCCTTGCTCTATGAAGTCATAGCTCATTGGAGGGCCTCAGGGCAGGGAAGGATATCAAAAAGCTAATGAAAACTTGAAAGTCGAGTAAAAAATTCACGGAGGGCAATCTGAGGGTGCTCAGAAAAAATGTGGGCATGTATGCTAATGCATCTGATATTTGATTCCAGCTTACACAATTAAGTATTTCACAAATGATATCACACACACACACACACACACACACACACACACACACACACACACACACACACACACACACACACACACACTCATCTGAAATTGTTCCAGCTAAACTAGCATCATATATATATGCATCAAGCATATGCATAAATTCTTACAATACCCAGCAAATACCTTGGTGGCAAAGTTGCCTCAGGCAGGGTATTCTATATTGAAAAAATGAGAAGACATTACTCTTGTCAAAATCTTCTTGTCTTGGCAACTGGACTTGAGATTCTTCACATGAAGACATTTCACCCCTCATCTGAGAGGCCTCTCCAGGACCAAATTCACCATCACCTAGATGACAGACAACCTCCGCCAACAAATTGCAAGTGAAAAATCATCTAAAAAATAGATGGCTAAAAATAAATGCAGAAATGTGTGTGTGTTTGAGGAAAAAGAGGTTAGTCTGTTCAAAGCACTGACTGGGTTCTTAGATTCCCTGTAGATAGCCTCATCCAAAGGTTTGTTAAAATCTGTTTAATGAAAGTAAGCAAAGACACAGAGGACCACATGCTGCCCTCTTCAGAAGATCAAACCAAAGATTAAGGTTTCGATCTACAACAAACTATTAGGGTTATCCCACCTTACTGCTGGGAGAAAATACAGGCTCAGAGTCTGAAGTTGCCACTAAATTACACTATAAATCAAATAGAGCTCTGTATGTCACCTATTTTCTACAGTGCCACTCATTGCACAGACTCTTTTCCTGCATCATTTCCAACAAAATGATTCATAAATTAGCAGTCAAAAACCAGCTGGTTATGTGATTACATCAAAAATAAGAGTCGATAAAATCAGCCTCCTTGTTTTTTTTCCGATATTTGAAATATTGGGAGTTTGGCTTCAAGGGATTTTTATGGAACTGTGCCAAAACAAAGTATGACACAGGATGCACTGACTTGGTCTGGAAAAAAAACATCATCATACTTAAATATTCAAAAACACAATGTATACAAACAAATGTATACAAACATACACTGTATACATATCATACTTACAAACACCCATACTTACAGTATGTAATTCCAGTTAATAAAACACCTTTAGTTTTCCAAATCCATTCGAAGCAAAGCAAATATGATACTAGAATTTTTAAGACCTTGCTAACCGTTGAGTGCAAATCCACACAAAAAAAACATCATTCACATCTATTATAAATTTTTAACATTTTCATTTCTCACATGAGATTGCTGAGAAGTCTGATCACTAATGTAGTAAGAGAAGATTTCAGCACATTTACAAAATCAGATGGATATCTTTTCCCTTGAAATCTTTAAATATCTATAAAAAATTAAAATCAGCTGAAAATGGAATCATCCATTGGTGCATAGCGTTTTTTGCATGCTGAGAAGAAATCAGGCAAAATTATAATTATATCTGACCAAAAAAAGAGGTTATATAATATACATATAATATATGCTGATTTCAATAAATTCCAATATGTGAAAATCAATATTGGCTGGTTAAATCAGCATACTGATATTCCATGTTGGCCAGACCTCTGGTCTAATGTATAGCTATGCATGGGTCCAGAAAATAGTGTATTTAAAAGGATTTAAGCTGTCCCTGAATAAATTTATGCCACAGCTTTAGATTGCGAGGGACTTAGTTTGACCTCAAATGTGTTTATAACTTAGGTTTCAAGTTGCAATGACAAGGGATAATATCCCAACATTTTATACAAAGATCAGGGAGATGTTCCACTTCCTGTGTTCATAGAGGAAGTCATGTTTATATATTTGTACATGCTATGTTGGACTGTTTTTTCTTGATTTAAACCAATACAGCTCACACATTGAACTTCTCAGCACAAAGCAACCCTACCCAATCTCAACCCAAGCTGTAGTATAAAATGGATATTTTCTCTTTTGAATCTTTGTTTGCAATTAAAGCGGAATGAGAACATGATCCAAAAAATTTTCAACCACTTTTCAATTAAAGCCTTTACAATTGGTTCCTGCTGGCATGGAGAAGTGGCTGGCTTTGAAACGCCCCCTCAGTGCATTTTTCCTGTCCCTCGGCTGCTATCACAGGCAAGCAAACAAATGGAAAAACAGGAAGCAAATATTGCTTTGTCTGCAACTCAGCTGACTCCTTTCACTTTTCTAATTCTCCATTGGCTTGCAAAACCACGATTACACTTTTCTTCCATCTTTCTTCACACGACATAAGTAGTTTCTCATAGGTGAAAAATGTTCCATTTGTATACAAGAACCACGGGATCCGAGGCCTGTATAAGACAATAATCAAACGAAATGATGACTCTTTACTGGACAAAGACTGAGTCTGAAACAGCTCCTATTCACTGGTGAAATAATCTATTCCAACAAAACAAAGGTATTCAGCCAAGAACAGACGTGCTTATAGGATGAATAACTGAGACCACCAACTGCAATACAGCCAGAATGAGATATAACTCCCTCACCAGGAAGACTGAACCAAAAGTCTGGGGATCTAACTGACAGGCAAACAACAACTAGACTATTTTCAGCAAGTGGATGAAGTCCTCCATTGCATGACTGAATTTACATGAGTCTGCGAGAAAAACAAATAAATCTTGAAATGTTTAATTCGCCATTTAGAAATATAATAAAAATGATAACATCATATACAAGATATTAGTAATACCCATAAAAGAAAATCAATTGCACATCTACAGAGCCCAGATGAGTGATCGCCGCTGGCAAGGATGCAGGTATGACATGGAAATAGTTCAGTGTTTGCTGGCCATTGATTGGTTCAACCTAAACAAACCAGGTCTTTTTTTTGGGAGCTGACAAAAACAAAACTTTAGCTTACCCGCAAAACCCCTGTGACCTCTCCTCAACTCTGACCAAACAGACAAGAACATGTCCCCACTGATGCCCTACTTTTCAAGAAAATACTGCAACGCTCATATCCACTAGAACTGGGATTGATGGAGAAGCAACGCTGTAGCTCCATTGTTCAGCAGGAAACCCATGTAATCCATCAGTGAATCCAAGTAACCATTCTGGACAATGTATAGTGATCAAAAGCCCACAATAATATAATTTCATTACTCTGCAGTACTGTGTAGATCTAATTAGACTAGAATCAGTTTAAACAGAAACAGATCATAGGATATGGCACAGATCTCCTTTGGGGGCATGGCTTAATCACAGAGGAGGAGGAAAATAGGGCAAATAACCTGAAGGAGGAGACAAGAGCAAAAGGGTGATCCATCCTCATTAGGGACAAATCTAATGTATCAAGCAGTCAGTCAGAGGCAACCGCATGGTCAGTGTGATCTTTGGAACAGTGCACACAAGGAAACTGACCATGACTGTATTGGCTGTATCTCAGTGGCTGCTCAGGTTGAGGTACAATAATGTCCAACACAAATACCTCATTCTCTGTTGCTTTGCATTTAAATTGAATTTCTGGTGGTTTCAGTGGTGCATGGAAAATGCAGGAGACAGAGTACAGATTCTTGATGACACCTTGCCTCCACAAGGAATGGTTTGTCACTCTGTGTGTTATACATCACCTCTCCTCCTTTTTTCTAAATTTGTACATTCATTTAATCTGGTCAAGGTATTTTGTTAGTTATATAACTGGCCAACATTACTGGCCAACTGTTTGTTTTTAGCTTAGTCTCAGGAGAAAACAACACACAAACATATATATATATATATATAGAATCAGATAATCAATGGATTAGAAATTTTAAGAAATCACTTAACGTGAAAAGGGTGTCAATTTAAAATGATAATATCAGCGGCATGTCAGTACCGCAGCTGGCCCTAAAAGCAACAGTATTAGTATTTCATGGCTGAAAACATCTTCAGGGAGTCTGGTTTATCTACCTGTCTGGCAGCATATAAACACACATTTTACATACAGCATAACGCAGTACAAAGAGTTGTCGAGCTGCGTTACAATCACATACATTCATCAGATGCCTGGCAAATGAAGAAAATGTTGTTCTGGAGGAAAATGTCTGAATTTCATGAGAAGCAGGCACATTTTAACTTTACAGATTTAGTAGGGTTAAAAATGTCAGCATCTTATTGCTTAATGGATACTCAATTGCCACCTTTTAAAATGAATGGCGATACATGAATGGAGAATGAACATCATTATTTAACCTTCTCATGTAGGGATGGAGGGTCCAAAGCAGTTCCCTGGTATTGACTGTATGCTTTTTAGGCATACATTGTGTCATTACAGTAGAGATCTAATTCATGTCACATCAGATAACAGTTGTTCCGACAGGCTTCAAATGTAAAAAAGTTGCATCCCACTCAAGCACCCAGAGGATCATTCAGGAATAGAATATAAAAAGTGTCACTGTAACTTGGACATTCTTCCACACAATGTTTTATTGAAATTAATACATTTCCTAATTATTAAGTTTCCAATTTTTCTTTGTCAGTTCTGCAAAGAAATGGTGAAATGTGATGCATGCTCTCTCTCCCCATGCCACAACTTAATATCATATCATGCTACAGATCTGAGTGAAGAAGATCTATTGATCAATTTACCTCTATAAATGGAGGCATCTGACTGATGTTAAATGGACATGAACACCTGCCTGATATGGACAAAGACTTAGCCAGGTAAGTAATGGGACTAAGGGGGGAGCTCTCAGTGAGCTCTATTTTACTGCACAGCCAACAATGTCAGGCTCCATGGAAAATGTGAGTTATTGCACCGTTTTGTAACTGAGGTAGGGGGAGTTGACTTGAAAACATATTGAGGATCAATATAATAGTTCCCCTCCCGATTGGGATGAGTGGTTCAGAGTTGTAGCTGCAAATATTCCAGTCACACACACTGCACCCAACAAGAAGTTAGATCCACATGAGACTTTATTTACAACCATCCAAAGAAGAATCTTTAAACAACCTGACCATAACTTTGGTATTAAGTAGCACAAAGACAGTCACACTGTGAAAATGTCAAAAATGGCCAACTGCTTGTATGTATCCCCTCACATCTTTGAATTATCTATTTATCCAACTGTTTGACGTACTGTAACTGTGCGGGGCTCAAGCTCGAATTGCTTAAAATGTCAAGCCTTCAACTCATACAATCAAAAAAGACATGAAAACCATTCGAGAGCAGCCCTTCACTGATCTAGCAAGAGGACAGCAGCAGAAACTATAATACAAAGAGAAAGAAAAACTCACAAGACCCAAGAATCCATTGGGACTGTAGAAAGCAAAGACTATCCCAAGCATGTTTGGTCTTTTAGGATTGTATTTGACATAACCAATTAATCTGCCAACCTGATTTTTACATGATGTAATATATCTGGACAGAGTAGTAATAATACTACATTCCTATGGATTCCCCTTGAGGCTCCAATACAATTCCTGAAAGGTATATTGATTCTCCTTTTTTTAATGGTGCGCAGTAGTCCCTGTAATTGCAAACTAATAATGTGTGAGAGGACATTGTCTCTCATGTTGCAAGCATCAGGGAAAGTTTTCACTTAAAAAACACACACTTACACACTGAAAACGACCGCTGGCAACACCTAACACAAAGACTCCCTGTGGAATTTCAGTGATTATAAATGTGACAGAAGGGATAAAGTAGAGTAGTAGAGGAGGAATGCGAGACAGCATAGGAGGTAATGTGAATAGACAGGGGGTGGGGAAAATCGTGTTGAAGGGTTAAGGTTCAAACTACAATGGCGCAGTTGAAATGTCAATGGATAAATAATAACTAATCCACTAAGGTGATAAACAGAGGAGAAAATAAAAATACCCTCTTAAAAGACTTTCAAATGGCGCAATCTTGTTTTGTCATTTTTTTAAGAGCCATTTTACTTCCATCCTTTCAGGTTACCTTTTTACAATTTAATCATTAAAGCAATTTCCTTTGGCATTTTTCACAAACTAAAACCCACAGCGGATTCAATAACGATCTACACTTTGCACAAGCTTGTAACTCAGCCATGTGCACCCAACTAAAAATAACTCCTTTTTTCCCCACTTAGAGGGATTCTCATTTACAAACATTATGGCAAATGGGAAAACTGATTAGATAGCCTTACATCTGCGAAGATGGGTTTAAAAGGACAGTTTGCTGGGCAACTGCAGCCAATTGTATTTTTGCATGTAGGGGAAAAATGACACAAAATACTTAAAGTAACCAGACAGGTTTTTCTCCCTTATAAAATTCACAGTACCTGTTGATAATAAGAGCCACCTGACTGTGGACTGAAAGTCAGCCTAATGACTTAATTCCCATACTTGAGATATAACAAGGTGTCAACCAGACACCTAGTTTATTAAAATCATCTAATGTTTCTCTGAATGAGCTCCCTTGAGGTCAATAGGCTATGCAGCTTCAGCCCTGCGCCTGTGTTACAAACTTGGAGTGTATCTATCTATTCATGAAAAATTAAGTATCCAAACACCCCCCAACTATATTTTGAAAAAGCAAACAGTTGCAATGAATTGTTATTTTATCGAAAATATTCATGATGGTTCAGACAAGCTTTTGTGCGAAACAGCAAATGAATGAATAAAAGTCATTTCAACAAATCTCTCTTTTGGGATTTACCATGGACTGAGTAATTCCAGTTTGCCATATTTCATCTATCGGATTCAGCAGTTGATTATATACCCAAGAAAATAAGTACAAGTCTTCTGACCAATACTTCACATGCAGTTATTTTCAAAACTTTTATATTATTTCATTCAATGTGAGTAATAATACACTGTGTTAAATTAAACAGCTATCAGTTAAAACCAGTAACTCTGAACAATCATCCTCTTATTTCATGTTGAATTGATAGCTGTGTCCCCGTTCTGATAAGAGACCACCGATGATATATTTAAAAAAAAATATCTCTGGATAATTCAGTGGCTGGTTAAATAAACCCCTGAGTAACATATATTGGAAATAAGATGTTTGCTCATCTGAAATAATGAACAAGAATTATTTCTAGCTCAGTAAATGTAGCAGTATTTTCAATTGAATAATTAATGGGAAAAAAATCAGTAGTATAATCTACTTCCAGGAAGAGTTGATGATGTATGGTGCAAAAAACTAAAATGAGTCATCGGACCATTATTAACTATTAGGGTGACATTAATTGACAAGGTAATTGTCAACCAAATAAAGCATTTAATATTTTGAATGCAATTGTGGTGGTTTGAGCAAGAGGGATTTACTGAGCACAAAGAACATGTTTGAATGACTGCATCAATATTGAAAATTACATTTACAGGAACTTGTCTGGAAAAAATATCATATCCGATAGATACATGGGCCATCAATTCTTAGAGAAACTCTCTTCAAACCCTGATTTCAGTGCAGGTAAAATGTTAAACAGTTCCAGTCCTGTCCAGTGGGTTTTAATTTGAAGGTGTCATTTTTCCCATTCTCTAGCTCCTCTTTAAGCCAACACACAGCCAGATTGTCTTGCAGCGGTGAACAGATGTCAAAAAAAACCATCATTCATTTGCCAGAAAAATAAGTATTTGGGTAGACTGCTCTCAATTTCAGCCATTGTGTTGAACATCAAAAGTTAGTTCAAGCAAAGTTTGGCATTTTAGCCAGACATTGTTTGTCCTCGGTGGCACAGCCAAAGAATCTGTGCAGATTTAGTGTTGGACAGCATCACAACAGCAGTAACCAGAGACGAGGAGCTGGGAGCAGAGTAACAGTGAGACAATGAATTGTACCTTTTGGGAATCTGATACAGCTATCATGGTTAAAAATCTCCCTTTGCCAAAAGCAGTGACCCTGAGAAAAGGGGACACAATGGAAGGTCACATTGGAAGGTTAAAGGAACGTCTTTACCAGATGACACTGATACAGGCTCTCTTTTTTTCCATTATGTAAGAGGCTTGACAAACACACCGGATTACGGAAACATCCTAATCTGTTGTTGTAAGGCATAAGGTTATTGACATCAACAACTCACTTGGTTCCACCAGTGTTTTGGTTGATGCATTTTTATCTAATTTTCATGGTAGATTTAGAAACAGATAGTCACTCTGAATTAAATATATTTCAAACAAAAATATAGTTTTTAATTGGATTATGTCTTTGTCTGAAGTGTGGAACTCAAATTTCTTGCATACAGAAGAACATACATATATATACACACATATCTATCTATATATTAATATAGATGTATTGGTATGGCTTCATGCCTAGAAAGAGTACTACAGACGCAGTATTTGCATTGAGAATCCTAATAGAGAAGTACAGAGAAGGCCAGAGGGAGCTGCATTGTGTTTTTGTTGACCTAGAAAAAGCATATGTCAGGGTGCCAAGAGAGGAGCTCTGGTATTGCATGAGGAAGTCTGGAGTGGCAGAGAAGTATGTTAAACTGGTGAAGGACATGTATGCTAGCTGTGAGACAGTGTTGCGTTGTAGGGGTAACAGAGAAGTTCAAGGTGGAGGTGGGACTCCATCAGGGATCAGCTCTGAGCCCCTTCTTGTTCGCAATGGTGATGGACAGTCTGACAGATGAGGTTAGACAGGAATCTCCATGGACCGTGATGTTTGCAGATGACATTGTGATGTAGTGAGAGCAGAAAACAGGTAGAGGAAAATTTAGAGGGGTGGAGGTATGCTCTGGAAAGGAGAGGAATGAAAGTTAGTCGCAACAAGACAGAATATATATGTGTGAATGAGAGGAACTCGGATGGAACGGTGTGGCTACAGGGCGTGAAGATCGAGAAGCTGGAGGATTTCAGGTACTTGGGGTCAACAGTCCAGAGCAACGGAGAGTGTGGAAAAGAGGTGAAGAGACGCAGGTTCCAAGCCCATTCCCATTCCAAGCAGGTTGGAAAGGGTGAAGAAAAGTGTCAGGGGTACTATGTGATAGAAGACTATCGGGCAAGGAAAGGTGTACAAGACAGAGGTGAGACCAGCGATGCTGTATGGACTAGAAACTGTTATAATGACCAAAAGACAGAAGGCCGAACTAGAGGTTGCAGAGATGAAGATGTTGAGGTTCTCTTTGGGAGTGACCAGGATGGATAGGATCAGGAATGAGTCTATCAGAGGAGCCGCACATGTTAGATGTTTTGGAGAGAAGGTCAGAGAAGCCAGACTGATGTGGTTCGATCATGTACAAAGGAGAGATAGTGAATATATTGGTAGACGAATGCTGGAATTGGAGCTGCCAGGCAAGAGGTCTGGAGGAAGACCAAAGAGAAGATTTATGGACGTTGAGAGAGAGGATATGAAGGTAGTTGGTGTGAGAAAGGAGGATACAGAAAATAGGGTTAGATGGAGAAAGTTGATTCATTGTGGCGAACCCTGAAGGGAAAAGCCGAAAGAAGTACTGGCTGTATCCATGAATGAAAATATAAAAAAAAAAAAACACATAGCTTTGTGCTATTTATTTCAAAATGCCATAGTAATTCCAACCCTTCATGTTTCATTTGTCAAGTCTGCTGAAATTTATTTTCTTAAATTCTACAAAGACAGGAGGAATAAAGTCCTATTTCAAACTGTGCTGTTGTACTTTGATAATACATCCCCAAGAATTGTCTAATACTGTATTTTAGTACCCATTTGAAATGTGCATTCATCAAGTTCACATTCTTCTTACCTAAATGGGAGTCAAAAATGACAATGCTTTCATTTGTAATTGATAAAATCTCTAATTTTCATGGCATGATATAACCCATCTATTGCAGTCATCGGCACTCTGCCAACATCTATTTCTTCCTTTCCCTTGTAGACATTTCTAGTTTGCACAAAGTACAAATACACACTAGGACAAAGCTTCTTTTTTTGATTGGAGAAATTATGCTATTCAAGACTGTTTTGCATAGAATAAACATGAACGTGAGTCTGATTCAGATGCTCATCATGGGATTCCAACAGATGTCATGTTAGTACATGGAATGTGAAACTAAATATTATGCAACACGGGCGGCCATCTGGTATTGTTATTCCATACAACAGCACTTGCTCTAGTTAGCAAGACCTATAATCATATTTTTTCTGATTAATTTTAACTTCTATGGTCATTTTGTTCTAATTTACTTTTTCCTTTTTCTATTCTACTGGCGTTGGATGTGCATGTACAGAGGAAAACAAGTTACACAGAAGTTGATTGTTGATATCTAAGTTACTGAGTTTTTCTTTTAGCAAGGCAACAGAGGATGTCAGACAGTAGCTTAATGTTGCCAATAGCTATGTTTTATATGAGCAGAGAATTTGCTGACTTTGACTTCTCTGTACATTCAGAGCAGTGATGAGTAAAAACAAGCACTGTTAAAGAATGAGCCTTTGCCAACTGTCCGGAATGAGGACACCTATGCGCAGACTTGATGACAACCGAATCTGCCTGTAGCTATGAAATATTCAGTGTTTGGTCAGGCATTATGGGCTTTGAATGTGCCGTCCACATGGGACAGGTGGAACATGACCTGCTAATGGTCATCAGGAAACTAAAGAGAGGGAAACCAAGGCAGGCACTCATGTCACTGGGCTGGTACCCACACATGTGCTCCTTAACATACATACCGAAAAGCTAGAAAATTATGTATTACTGTATAGCATTTTTATTTGCCAATTAAGTGGACTTATTCTTGATTTTTAAATAAAAAGTAACATAAATAGCAAAAAAGGAAGAATTTTATTTGGGATCAGATTTGCTTTCTGATTCGTCTGAACAAATAAGTTACCTATTTACATATTGATTTGAGAAGTTTTTTTTTTGCTACAAATTTGGTCAGGCAGAGAATTCCTCAGATTTACACTGTTGCCAAAGACCTTGAATTTAAGTGATGGCAGCTTCTCTACACATTAATGATACAGCTGAAGGCACTTTATGATGCTCACGATCTCCCACTGGGATTTTGCCACCAAATGGGTGCTTTGAAAGGACTGGCCCTTGACAAACACGGACAGATGCTGTCATTTCTGTGACAAAAGAAAGCATCAAAGTTTCTGGTGAAAATGACAAAAAGGCCTATTTTATCATTGAAAGTCTGTCCAAGACCTTCTCTCTACATCAGCTGCGACGGTTTTTCAGACAATGTGAATTGATGATACAATAAATTCTTAAAAATGCTGTTTTCAGACACTGCAGACCCATCACCTGCTCCTGGTTTATTGATGTTTATTTAGAAAGAAGCTAAAGAAAGTGTGTGATGCAACTTTGGACAAATATATGACAGCAAATTTCCTATAGAGGTAATAGAGGTTAATTATTTTCTCTAAATTTATATTTTTGATTATTCATTTTTTCCTAAATTCATTATTTTACTACTGAAATGCGGTAGTAAAATGCAGTGGTAAAATATCATCCCCTTTTGCATCAGTGTTTTAATGTGTGTGTAAGTTTCTTGTTTAGTCACTATTTTAGTTTGAACAATTTTTTGAAAAATAAACCTTATTTTTAGTAGCATGAGGATGAAAAACATCACTCATTAAAAAAAATGCTGAATAATATTTGAAAATGAATATTAAGAGTAGAGAATACAATGAAGAAATGTTTTTTACTGCGTTCTGCACCCTGTACGTAATTATTACGTATGAAGGTCCGATTTCTGTACTGTTTCATCATAAAGAAGACAGCAAAAGAAATATAAGAAAAGAAATTCAACCCAGCGGCAGTGGATACAAACTGAAAGATCCTTAGACACAGAGAAACCCTGTGAAACCAGCTTTATCATTCTTGATGTAGATGCCATGTGTGAGATTTGCTGGGACATGTCAAACAATATGTTGGAATCACTTACAAGAATATGGCCCTGTCCTCATGAGGCGGGAAAAAGGGTTGATGAGAGACAGAAACAGTGACTCTCGACAGCCAAACACGTGTGCGTGTGGGGGGGGAGGGGTGAAGATGCAAGGGATATAACTCTGCTGCGCATGGCAGATTTAGTATGTGATTCAATGCAATCCTGCTGAATGAAAGAGGAAAAGACATGTTTTAATCTTTTTTTTTTCACTGCACATTCAAAGAAATGGGCTTCATGACGAGCAGGTATTGAAAATGTGTCGCTGAGATGTAAGCAGCATCAATCAGACAGGTTTAGGGTTTCTAAATGTTACCGATGGAGACTACAGTACTTGTGGCTTTGCAATAAAAAAGGGTTAGTCTAGGAAATGTTGAAGCAGATGAAAATATTTTCTAGGCGAGAAAAAAAAAAAAAAACACTCTCCAAATTTGCATCCATGTGTTGTTGGATGAATCCTGAGCATCAATTTCTTTCCCTTTTTCTACCCTTCAAGGGCTAGTTGGACGGACGAGTGATATGTCTACTAATAGTGGCCTACTGACTCAGTTTAACTCCTTTTGGCCAGAAAGGTCAGTCACTCTGGTCAACAAATGACCACCAATCCAGAGTGAAATAAAAAATAATCTTTTAATGAAACCCTGATATCAGTAGAGGTTATTACTGTTTTTTTAAGTGTAGGCAATTACATATATCTTCTTTCAAGGACTCCATAATGACTGCATTTGTCCAGGCAAATATTATTCATGACATGACACGCAAAGTTTAGGACTATTTTCCAAGGACTGTTTCTGGATGTCATGGATGTTGCCCTTGACCAACGCAATGCATTTGTGCTGGCCTTAGCAACTGAGAGATCAGTGAAGCACTGACTGTTCCAGGACAATGAATGTCTCAAATGAAATTCCATGGTCTGCTAACTGATTCCATGTATCATTCTCTCTTTGCTCCCATGAAGCTTCATTTTTCTTAATATAAGGAATAAGCTGGGGGATATTAGCAATTAAACTGTTTCTTTAGTGAAATGTCTGCACTTAATTAGTGACTCTCTCATGAAAGAATGATAATGGGTCTCATAATTTTATACGCAACATCTTTCTTTATAATTTGTTCTCAAAGGAACTTCATATGTCAACGCTTACATGGTTGAAAATACTCAGAGGATTGAGACTGTCCATTTCCGGACACATAATCAACATGAACTTACGGCTTGGTGCCCATATATGTTGTTTTGTGTAGACGTTTACAAAATTAATCAAATCAAATCAACATTATGGCGTTTGAACTAATAATGCTAAACTTTGCACCCATGCAAATAGTGAAATGTGTGGAATTTCTAGAAATATGCTCAACAAAGATTGTGATGGTAACAAATGGTGAACACTCTTTGGCAAATACAGTAGGTGGGTTTCTCCACACATGGTATCCCCCAAAAGTCTATATTTATCAGTTTAATTTGAAGGCCATGGTTTACCCTTCTATAACTGCTTATTGATGGTGTTCTCTGTTCTACAGCTCCTCTTTCATTGTCTTGAAGGTCAAGAATATGAAATAAAGTAGGCCATGACTATAAAGATATATTACCGGGACATGTGATTTTTTTTTTTTTTTTTTTTTTTTCTAAATGATTTGCATTCCTGGAATAAAAATGGTGTTGATAAAGTCACAGTGGGAAAGAAAAATCTCACATGTTCAGAAATACGCTAAAATTCATTAGCATGTATCATCTCTGGGGATTAGCAGCATCCCGCTCATGCAGCACGAGAATCAACCGCTTTCTTGACAGCAGAGCTCAACTAAACAAGACTGGAGCAGGAGTAAAGGGTATTAATGTGAATAATATGATGCCTCTGTTGTCTGACCGTCTAAAACTCTATAGCATAGCTGAAGGCAAACAAGTCAGTGGAACATTCATGGAAAGGAAAAATCTCCATGATGTATAAATATAATCACAACTACACATGGATGCATACATGCAATTTGTACCTGAAATCACTTAACAAAATTTATTGCAATAATCTTAAAGCAATTCCTAATCAATTAATAAGCCCCCTGTACATCAACAGCAAAATCATGTTAAAAATGATTTATAATCTGTCTCCATGGAAAAACTGTTTGTGTGTGTATGTAGAAGAAGAACTAGGATGTATTCTGCTTTCATCTATTATAGCAATGGCTGAAAAAAACATAGATTTAATAGAAAGAAATTATGATGCGTTAACTGCTCAGTGATCTTTCTAGGGACTTTTAACGCTCAAATTTCATTAGGACACCTAAAAAAATCAAATCAAACAAAAACAATCTTTTCAAATAATTTTTATGGTTTACGGTTAGTTAACTTAATTAACAAAGGCATGTAAAAGTCTGCTTAAAATCAGATTTCTTGTGAGTTTTTACATTTACACAATCAAAAACATTCACAGCGAATGAGACAGGGTATCTAACAATGATGGTTATGACTTTTTATCTCTCTAAAGTTTAATCTGAAAAATTCCCAGGATAGAAACAAAAATAATCGCTGCAGTTCCAAGAAAATCAAAGCAAACTGACGGTAGATAAGAAACAGACCAATCTATGACATTCCACCGGGAGCCTTACCGGTGTTGAGTGTGCCTGTGATGAGTCTGAACAGATACTGTGCGAACTTGAAAATCTCCCGCTTGCACCTTTTCCTGCAGCTCATCTTTGCTCCAGAGTAGGGAAGGGGACTTGGAACCCTCAGTGCGGAGAGGTAATCGGACTTCAGAACATCCAGGGATGGCCCCAATTTTAAAAAAGTCCTGCAACAGGGTGACTGCTCTCTTCTCTCCTCTGCCTCTATTACTGTGGCTCTTGCATGTAGGGGTAGTGATGATCATGGGCAGCAAAGGGGGTTCGTCTTGCCAGAGATGCTATTGAGTGACTCCGGGATAAAGCTGTCAGATCAACACAGGGACGTTGTGTGCTCTTTTGCCAGGTCAGGCATGTCTGCTTACCGGCAGTTCACCCCTTGATCTGAGGCAAGGTAAAATTGGGCTTCTTTCAATCCTTTCACTCTTTAACTTCAGAGTTTCTTGGCCACTCCTCTAGTCCTCTTCTGGGCTACTATGCTGCCAGCTTCACAATAGTGAGTTAACCCGTGAGTCTCTCCACTCTGTCCCTCTCCAGCAAACAAACAAAAACACACTCCCACACTTGATCTTATAGTGCGCCTGCTGCTCGCTCTACTCAGCACCATCTGTGGATGTTTTACCCTCACTGACGGTTGCCATGGAGGTGTGGTCTGATTGGTCCGAGTAAAGGAGGAGGAGAGGAGAGATATAATGCACACAAGGAGGAGGAGTGAAATAAAAGAGAATTAAGGGGAAAGTGTCCACCTCAATGAATCAGCAATAAAGGTACATTGGTGGCCTGCTAGATCATGTTTTACTAAATGTTAAAAGAATTGGTGATCGTGAGGCGGTACATTAATGTTGCTCTCTCAAGACAGCGCTAAGATAGTTGTTATTGGATAAATGTGGGGTAAAATAAGTAAAACGGTTTGAGAGCAAGGTTGAGCTAAGGTTTTGTGATATTACTGACCAAAAAAATATCAAGGTCAAAATTAATTTTGACTGACAGGCTATATCAGCAATGACATTAAGACCGTCCAAGTGCATCATCTTCTCCCCTAATGAGCTCACACTTTACCCCAATTACACTCATTTATCAATGCCAAGCACATTCTGGATTCTAGATTCAGAAAAGCCTGTCATTTCCATGAACCCTTTAACCACTTCAACCGCGGCAATGAATTTACTTGAACAAATTTGAGTAGTGGCCACATGTCCAGTCGACTGACTGGCCCAGATGTGAAAGTAAGCCGTGCATTAATCTGCTCTGAAACCAGGTTGAGATTCCACAGGTCAGGTAACAGTGCGGCTGGTCTATTTTGGTGATTCCTGCTCTGAGTGAAGTCTCTGAAGACCATGACCTTGGGGTTCCTGCTAGTGTGCCGTGAGAGCACATGCATGATCTGGACAGAAATGATCAGCAAGGGGACTGCCCCACAAGCAGGAATAAAACACGCTTGGAGAAAAATAATGATTTCAAGGACTTGAAATATATTGTAAAGTTCCCACTGGGTCAGAGCAGCATATGGAAGTAGTGCAGTGTCTCAATTAGGTGAATCATTTGAAAGATACCTGAGAGGCATCTTAGGTCCACTGGGACATTATATACTTGCTTTCAAAGCTTTGGCAGCGGATCGACAAATTTAGTGCCCAATAATTTTACAAAACTGCTTTATGATAATCCTTCAGTGGACGTACCAACTGACTGACGGTTTGAGAAATGAACTCTACTGTGGCTGTTTGTGTTTTTGCACGTGCTATTAACAATAAAGTATGGCTGATATATTGCTTTGATACGCCAATCGGCTCTGGATATAGCATGTTTTATTACCACACTAAGTAGTAAGCTATTCAAATCCTTTTAGGATGCTACTGTAAAAGGTGATTGAAAAGGGCCAAGTCTAGTCAAAAATGATTACAAATAAATGACAGTTGAATATAAAAGGCACACTTAAATCCAAAACCAACTGTAAAGGCTAATACATATCCTGTCTGTATACTCTTGTTCTGTAGCAGATCCAAGTATATGGATTTTTAGGTTATCTCAACTTGTGGTGGGTAACCATATTTAGCTGAGAGTGAAAAATAATTGCTACATGAAAAAGATGTTGGACTTAGGAAATTATGAAAGTTTCAAACTGACAATTTTGAAATAGTGAAGGAAGTTTTTGTGAGACATTTCTCTGACACTCGCCTGTCAATACCAGTTTATGTTTTCCTTGATTAATGGCTTATTTTAGAGTTGGTCATTGAAGTGGACTCGAGATGTGATTTTCATTCAAAATTTGTATTCACAATCATTAACTGTTAGAGGCGGCTTTATTGCTGCAATTTTATTGATGTCTCACATTTGTAAAGAGTTCCAACATTCAAGGGGAATTCACCTTCCCTCAATCACAGAGAGCAATGATCAGTTGTTAGGTACATAAGACTTCACCCATGATATAGGGACCCCAAAACTCTACTGCAACCTACAACCAACTAAATATCCATGTCAGTGGCAGCATGGCTCAGGTGATAAGTGCAGTTGTATTGGAACCAAAGGTTCCTGGTTTGATTCCTCAGCTTGACCTGGCCTGTCAATATATGGTTTGGCAAGACACTGAACTCCTAACTGCTGAGAGGCTCATGGATCGTGGATCATCCACATTGGGTAAAATGCAGAGAAGTAAAAATGTCCTGCAAGGGATTACAAAATGTTCAAAAATTCCAAAAGAATAAATAAATAAATAACAAGAAATGTTATAACGCTTGAAAAGTGAAAAATAGACAGTGGTCTGTGAAGTTATTTTCAAGCCACATATACACAACAATAAATACTGGGAAATGTTAAGAATGTACCATTCAGAAAGAAGCCTAATATTTTATTAACAATGTCCTATATTTAATTGCAGTGAGTCTATGGCTCTTGTACTTGCAGATACGTTAACAGGCATGCAAACAATTCAGAGATGTGAGAAGTACCCGAACGTGCACTTGTGTCTCGTTATTTGCAAACATACTTGCTGTCTTGAGGCCCTTGAGAACCCCTAATTTCAACATGTGTGCAACCCCATCACCTCTCACCTAGCCGGTGGTTTCCATTGCCGCCCATGTTTCCAATAAACATACACATCACTGCAGTCTCTGTAATGTCTACCGGGACAACTGGGAACAGTTAAACTGAAGTATTCTCAGGTTGTACTTTAGCTCAACCATCATGACAAAGTGAGTGCAATGAGGTTGGTCACTTCATTATTTTCATGCAGAACAGATGGCTCGCCACTCACCCAAACAATTCAAAAACAAACACAGAGCAAAATAGAAGCATTAAGGTGAACACAGTTAGTCTAGTGCTGCCTTTCATATTTTCACTTTTTCCTTTTTTACTGAGTTTCCAAGTGTTTGAATTTCACAATCTGTCTGAAGTTCCCCACCTCCACCAGTTGGATCTGATCTGCAATGTGAGGATCACTACATTCCAGCTCCATATAGAGTATGGAACGCCTCTCATGACTCATGTTTCCTTGAATAAAAAAGGGATACAGAAGCTCGGGTCACGTAAACTTTTTTTTTTGAAATGGTCAGTGAGGTGTGTCTAGGATTGCAGGGTAAAAATACAGCTGGAGATGTCTTATAGATGAAGATACCTTTTCATCAAACATTATAATGAACTGTATGTGGAATGAGACTGCATTTGCAATGAAAACCTTTATTTTTATTTTTTAATCTATACCAATCATTATGATAGGACATTTGGACAAACAGACCATCATCAAATAAACATGGCTATAGATCATCAAGGTACCGTGCACTTGGTCCAGAGTGAATCAGAGATAGGAGGCTATTAAGTAACCTTTGGTCTACCAGAGGAGTTCACTTGATGTGGAGACTGATTCCATCTATCTTCCTGCAGTTACTAGCAAAAATCAAAGGTCTATCCCATGTGATGTTAATTTGGGATTAGAACCACAAATTACTAGAACCACCATTATTAGCAACTTTCTTTTTCTTTGCAAGCATGGATGGAACATGAGCTTGTTCATATTGCCCTCTTAGACAATGACAGGATGTGATCAGTCTTCAAGCCACTGACTGCAGGTACACTGCGACAAACACCACCATTACTGCAGAAGCTTTCTTTCCTTGCTATGTTGGAAAGCAGCTTAGGCAGATGGAAAACTGCAGTAGCAGCACTTCACAGGGAAACAATTTCAAACAAACATTTATGCATTTGTTTCAAAAAGTATACAAAAAAGTGTCAGACGGTATTTACCCACAAATATCAAGACAGTAACAGCAAATTTCCAGAGCCTACATTGCAAATGACAGATGTTGTAAAATACCGCAGCAGAACTGGAGTGGAAATAGGGAGGTTGAGGTGAGAGGTTTGAAAAAAGTGGTCACTAGATTTAACAGCGGGAACAATCTAGAAAGTACTTTCCCACTGTGGAGTGTGCTTTGCAATACCAGGTAAGTGCTACATCCATTCTTCTTGACCTGTCAGACAATATCCAGAAAATAGCTTTTAAAGTTGTTGTACTGGAGCCACAACTGATCAACCAATCATCTAAACCCATCCTCATAAAACCACATCAGTCTGTGCGTCAGGGCACTGGTAGAGGGTTTAAATGTTGAAAAATATCACTGAATGAACCAAATCCATCGTTGGGTGGATGTTTGATCATTGCAAAATGTTGCACAGCTAAACAAAGCTGAGAGCGCTTATATCTTTCTCAGATATTCAGTAAGGTGGTTTAACTACTTATTCACTTTCATTAATTCACCAGAATAATATAGTTGTGTTTTTAATGATACAGAATTTTGCTATTTAATTGACATCCGCATCGCTGACAGTGTTGTTTCAATTTCTTTTCTAACAGTCCAGTTCCAGAGCAGCCCCTCGACCCCCCGTCCCCCCAAACAATGAGTTCTACCTCTTTCACTGTCTCTCGGCTAACCCAGAGGGATGTGATGAAAGCCAAATAAGTACAGTCTCTCATTCTCACCAAATCCCGAGTGAAAAGCTCAGATTTAATACAGCTTGTTCTTTTATCTGAAAAAAATTCATTAAAAGTCACTTGTTTCTCCATTTGGATGTAGCCTCTTTGCCCCATTTACAATTTGCATGTCAATGGAAAAGCATGGTGTTGTCAACAAAGTAATAAAAATCAGATATAAAAAATTTTTGCTTAAAAATATTTAAATATGCATTGGCTTTGCAACCTAGCACTACAGTTTACAGAGAGAAAATTCTATAAACAGGCAATAAACAAGATCATCAACTTGAGTTACGACAAGACATGCCATTCTGCTGAGCACATCATACCGGGAGGACACTATCACGGAGACATCCATTTTATTTACTGTTTTATTTACAGATAAATCCGTGGAGATTACAGGGCTAATATTTCCACTGTAATTTTCCGGGAAAGAGGGAAATAACTGAGAACAGCAACTATACTGTAAACTAGGATTGATGTACTCTATTTCAAATAGAACAGATGAATCTGCTCCCCAGCCCAGATTAGCTTGATGAAAACACAGTTTCATGAGCCCCAAAAATAAGTTGGAGGTACAAGGCAAAAGTGAGTTTTGTCAGGCTGAGCAAATAAACTCGTGGTCATGGGTGCACATTATACTGGTAACAATTAATTTTTAAAGGCATGATATAGCTATCAAAGTTGTGATCAATTCTTCCGTAGCACAAAGCTGATGCCATCTACATAAATCGTGCTCTTGTAACACTTCTAGTGAGAAAAAGCAAACAGATGGTGTTTTCAGAGAGAAGGATGATCAATATTTTAAAGGTGTTATTTGGAAAATGGTCAGCTTAATTCTTTAAGGCTCCATAAAAAGAAAATATCATCATCAGTATCTATTTTATGACTATCAGTCACATAAGTCACTCAGATTATTGCTGTTGCAGCAGAAATAAGCTCCTAGTGCTTCAAGAATTTTTTTCTCATAAGAGCTAAGAGGGGTTAGCTGTCCTACCTATGCCTGACTAGTCAAACATAATTGGTAAACAAATCAATCAATGTCAAGCAATAGATAATCATTCTGTCCTGCTTAGCAACACTGGCTCAGCAAATCTGGACTTACACTTGTTTTTTTTAATGAATCCTCATTCTATGAGAAAAATAATCCTCCAACCCACTGATACACACACTATTGGATCTTTTCTTGATCAGCCATTTTCCAAGAAATTAGATAGAGAGTTGATAAAAAAAAAAACATATAAAGGCACTTGGACTTTTTAAGCATCAATGAAAGGAACAAGAGGAATTCTGTCTATTTATAACTCTGTATATTAATGGAACATCAGAGATTCAAACTTGAGTTATTAATTTGAAAACCAAAAAAATCCCAGCCAAGAGGTCACAAACCCATACGAATAAGAGAAAATACATATAATGTAAGAATCCAAAGCAACCAGAAAAACGAGGCAAACACTTTGTATTTACTAAAAGGCTACCGATTCGAATATTGTCAGACAGGATAGACCACTCAGTGTTTTCCTGTAACATAAGGTTAATGGTAGCTCTGACAGCAGAGGGTGTCACTGCAGATAAGAGCCCAGTCGATATGTGAGGAGAGTAATGAATTGCTTATGACATCAATGTACTAATGTTAGTACAACAGCTCCCTGAGGACATGACTGAAAAGAATATGAGATGCCTTCTCACATTATACTCCATTGCCCTCCTTTGTCTGCAATTAGCAGATCATTTGGACACAGTGTGCATTTTTTTGTGTCAAATCAACACCAGTCCTGAGTATATGCCTGATTTAAACCTGCAGGCTAGCACAGTGTAAATCCTATGCAAGACACTCACTGCAGTCGGTCTTCATTGGAATTCATTACCTCTCTTTAGAATTAGGTGGAGCTTGTTTTAAAAGAGGTCATTATGGAAAACTGATAATCCCCTTCATTATGAGTCTGCTGATGTGATACTTGTAGCATCCAGGCAAAATCTGAAAAGCAATCTCCCCTCCTCTAGCAAGAAGGCAGAACTGAAGATCAGTCATTATACCTTTACATACACACATTTTATCTACACACTCGCTATCTTGACAAGACTGTTTGGGAAGATGAACGCTTTAGAGTCCAACACTGATATGGGCGAATTGCACTGTATGTCCATTCACCTGCAGCATGGAGAGGGCACAAAAAGGAAAGATAATTTTCTGAGAAACTAACTGTGACCAGGATGAGCCTGACCAAATGTCACTTGAAGGATACAACGATGCATTAGGTTTTTATTCATCCCTTTTCACACTGAAAAACTGAAATCCCATGTATGTTGTAACATCCCTAATCCAGATATGTTCCCGAGCTCATATGCTTCCTTAAAATAAGCCACAAATGCTCCCTTTGCTGAATTTTTGGTTATTATCAACATATCCAGTTATATACTGGCAATGCCAGTCCCTTTAATCTTTGCTTGAGTCATTCCTACCAATCCTCCAAAACTCATTATTTAATCAATCAACAATATGCCCTGTTTGGGTAATAGCATTTCTGTGGTGTGTGCCAGATAGTAAATATCTTTCTTCTTCTTCTCCTTTCGGCAACTCCCTTCAGCGAATCAACCATTTACATCTAACCCTATTCTTTGCTTCCTCCCCTCTCACACTAACCAACTTCATATCCTTTCTTACAACATCTATAAATCTCCTCATTGGTCTTCCTCGAGACCTCCTGCTTGGCAGTTCCTACTCCAGCATCTGTCTATCAATAGACAGATGTTACTTGTTACTGTTTCTAGGACTTTCTTTCTGTAAGTCGCTTTGACTGTAATGTAATGTAGGACATACAGCATCGCCGGTTTCACCAATGTCTTGTACACTTTTCCTTTCCTTCTGGCTGATAGTCTTCTTTTGCATAATACTCCTCTCCACCCATTCCAACCTACCTGTCTGTTCTCTTCAGTCCCCTCAGTATAACACTTCTTTTATGCTGAGCGATTTCTCTGTAAATACTCCTGTATTTCCTCATCACGCCACTAAGTCCCCCTATCTACTTTCCCTCCAGACAATACACACTGAAAAATAAACATTGACCAATTTCTTTACTTTTGATTACAACAAATTCTACAAGAAACAGACCTGTTTTTAAAACCTGCAATTTGGCCTCAAGGTGGCAGGATTGAATGTCTGTGAATCATCCCAGTGAACAGGAGCAAAACCTCATGCATCTGAAGCTCTGAATCAAGAACCAGTTAAATGACTTCTAGATGTGGTAGCTGAGCACGTGACCTGCACAAGCAGGGAACTCACAACGCATCAAATTATTCTCTAGATCATGCAGTGCAGTATCATTCGTTAGGTCAAAGAAGTTAATGCATTGGACCCCTGTGATTAGATGGAAACCAGCTAAGAACCTAATAGCCAAAGTCATCAGCAGCATCTTTCCCTGTTTCTCTCTTCTGGGAATACAACCACATCACAACAGCCACAGAAACAAGATGGTCCAAGAAGATGGGAAATGGTAGACAAGTACAATTATTGCAGCCACATAACCGACAATGATGCACCACTGCTGATGCATGGCGACTTTTGCGTCAGCTTACATCATCTGAAAAGAGGCCACTTAAAAGAGACCACAGACATGAAGCAACAGTCAACAGGGTGCCAGGGTATGAGAAGAAATGATTCTATACTCGCAGGTCAGGTTCAGAAAAAAAAAAGTAACAAACCTAGATTGTAGATATAAATCAAGCAAGTTCTTTTAGCCAGTACAACTACTTGTGTTCGTAATGTTCCAAATGGTACTGGTGTTTCCAGGAATTTTCCAATGAGGTAAGTTTGAGAATCATCCAACAGTTTGGATGAGCCTTCTTGATTGAACTAGTTTCTTGGTTTCCTCACTCCTATTTCCATTTTTGGAAACCCATTCAGAGAAATTGTTCAACCAATCAGAGGGATTTCTCACTCCTCCATGGGCAACACACGTTCACCAAGAGCTTGTTTTCGTCACCACTGCCATATCAGGCTTTAAAATCAACTGTTACCTGGGTCAGCTGACACATGAAAATTACATTTCCCTTTGTTTTATGGTTTATTTTTTGGAAAAGTTGCATAAAAACTACCCTTGCCAGTTTCCACATAATTTGGTGGTTGGGAGATGCACAAGCCAGGGAGACCCCATTATATTTAGGACCACATTGTTTTTAACATGTTCCATTTTTCATGTCTTTGTTTTCACCAATCATTTCATATTTAATCATTTGGCTTTTTTTCTTTTTACCTCATGAATGACCTTCAACTATTCTGTAATTTGCCTTTTAACAGATAGGCTAATTTTTCCATCACGTTAAAGGGCACAAAGTTGCCAGCTGTTCCATTTCCAATTATTTCAAAGCATCTCTTGTCCACATCTTGCCCCAAATCATTGAATGTTTTGGGTCATTTTCATATTCTCCTGAACACCCTGCTAATAAAAGACAAGCTGGTGGTGCCAGAAAAATCAAATGAAAATGCAGAAAAAGGAGGGAAGGTACAGTACGTCTTTGTAATAAACTTCATATCCCCCTCTCTTCTCCTCACTATTGCATCCTGCTGAATGATGGCAGTCAGTATTCCTTTCCAGAGCAAAAACTATATTGATCTGCTGAAAATCATTTCCTTATATTTACAGGAACCAACTCCAGGCATGTCTGAATTAATGGCACACAAAAGTCACAGGGATGATGAATTGATCTCTGTTTTCTCCAGGTTACTAAATGGGGGAAGGGAGACAGAGAATCTTAGAAGGGAAATATAGTCAGCATTTAAATGAAAGGTTTTCAACATCCTGCCTTGATTTGCCATGGTGTTTGTCCATCATGCCGATTTGTAATAACCTCCAAGAGTGCTGTTTTTGGCTTAATTGCCTATCTGAGAAGAACTTCTAGAGTCCTGCACTACATAAGCTGCTCTGATCATTTTAGTAGCTTAAAATACCAGTTCTCCCACAAGAATACTACTCCTCTTGAGAGGAAGTCTGTACAAGTTCTGTTTTATAAATATTGATAGCCCAATACGTGAAGACATTTAACATTCTAAAAATGCGATGCTGAGGGGTAAGGAAGACTGTTAGAAAAATGTAATTGATATAAGAATTCCAGTCTTGTGAAAACTTGGGAAGATTGATGGAAAACTGCAAACTGTAATATCCTCAATTCTGTTAAATGAATTGATAGAAAATAAATCATATTTACATGACCAAATGCAAAAACTAAGCCTTTCATGAAAATATTGTGTATGTTAACACATTTCTTGCACTCATCTGGTAAAGAAATAAAAGACTGTTTTCAGGACAGCAGTGGAAAGCTAATTTCAACAAAAAAAACAAAATGACCAAAAAAAAAAGAATGATAGAACCATTTGTGGCAAAAAGTAGAGGATAGAGATATTGTATGTAAAAGGGCTTTTACTTTGGCAGATTTCTCAAAACATTGGTTAATACTGTATTTGGAAGTCTACTGTATCACGAGGCTGCTTCAGAAAACACAATGCCTTTTTATTTATTCTTCTTCATCTTGCAAAATGTTTGTTAGTGTAGAATTAGATGCACATCTTGGGAGTTATCAGAACCGCAGCCTTGATGATACTCTTGAATTTGACATGTCAGGCAAGAAATTGGATCACCCTCAACAACCTTTCCACAGAGAGGAAATATAGATCTCTCACTCAAGACAGGCAAATTGTTGTTTGAGATATTGCTACTTGAATAAAATGTTTGCAATTCTGTGTGTATGGTTTCAAATAGGAGAATATGTTAAACTGCGTTTATAGTGGAGTAATGGATCTTTCTACAGTTTCCAAGAGGCTGACAAAGCTAGTTTGTGATGGGGGGGCCTTGTTGATGTGATTATGAGAACTCTCGGAACTCCCTAGTTTACACTATGATACATGTCATCTTAAGCTAGTCAAAGAATATAAACCATTCTTTAACAAAATCTTGAAATCACTGAATGGAAAGGATTGACTGAACATTTAGATGGGTGTGTTGACAAAAATCCTGATCCTCTAAATTATGGAGCAATGGCATAGTAAAGCAAATAGTCCATCTTCAATTGGCTGATGGACGGAAGCCCAGAAGTTTTGATCGAGGGGAGAAAAATGTGAAACTACTACTTCTCTGCGTTTTTTATGCCATGATTAACAGCTTACGCACAAGGATCCACTAACAGCCTCTGATCTGGACCATGAAGAGGCTGTAACAAGTGAGGGAGCTCTAAAGGAGTGAAAAAAGATTTCAGTTCACAACACATTCACAGAAGAGTGAAAAACAGATTCACATTTCACAAGCCTCAAACAAACTTTGTCAATAACCCTGCTTCACTGTAAATGATATCATCATCCAAACTCAAGATTTTAGGAAGGTGAATATGTGCTTGTAGATAAATACAAGCAAGTATTACCCTTGATGACCAGACAGCTCACTTGATTCACCTCATGGTTGATTTATTATTTTAATTTCTTGGTGACATTGCAATTGAAGTGGATTCTGAATGGATTTTTTCTTTTTTTTAACAGGGGTGGTAATGTTTTATTTTGAATTAAAATTGCTGAATACAGGTGTAAGAAATAATCGCATGGGGGGATGAGTATTTATTAACCATAATTCATGGTGTCTGTGTTGTACTTGAAGCACACTGTCACTTGATGGCAGGAAATGTGGGTCTTGTCTGATCCAAACGACACTAATAATGAGCCAGAGACTTAACTTGGCTTTCAGCACGTTCCAAAAGAGCCAAAATAAGATAAGCAAGGATTAGTGGGTTTAAGGTTACAGCAAAGATGGGCCTGGCTTGTCTTGGGCCTAACAGGGTCATATGTAATCAAAATGACTTGACAAGGGCCACATTTAGTCTTACCATGGTGTGACTGTGGGTATTTTCAGGAAGTTGCATACGTGCTTCTATTCAAGGCCCAAAGGAGCCAAAGAAAAACAGAAATAATATGTGTGCCACTTTTGGGACAACAATTGGACTTTCATGAATACATTATAAAATGCTGGCAACCAGAGGCCAAGACCATGCCGCCGCAGAAGTCCAGATACCCAGGAAACTCAATTCAAAATAGTCCTGTCGGGAATGATGTTACACATTAGCCACCACAAGCTCACTCTGCAGCACAGTATGAGGCTAACACCGGGGGCTCTTCTGTATTTGTCAACAAAG
Organism: Fistularia commersonii; assembly: GCF_037954325.1. Lineage (NCBI taxonomy): Eukaryota > Metazoa > Chordata > Actinopteri > Syngnathiformes > Fistulariidae > Fistularia > Fistularia commersonii. Next base: position 8,854,532 of record NC_141302.1, read on the forward strand.
ACAAGAGAGAATTTGTAGAGCTTATGGATCTGGTTTGAGACAGTTCTCTCCCGCAGTAGAACGGAGGCAACATATTCCTCTTTGTGGTGAACACAAATAAAAAACTGATTTCTTCAAAACCTACATGTTCCTAAATGATCTACAATATGATCTATGCTGGGGAAAAAAAACTACCATCATCATGTTGAACTGATATAAATTCTTTAATTTCAGTTCACTCATGGCAATGCTGAAACTGATCATCCTCAAAATATAATCATACTCACATGCCCTCTGGCTCAGCCAAAATCCAAACTGCTTTTTGGTCAGTGGTCAATAGCAAGGTGTCTGACAATGGAACTGTGCTTTGGCTGTATTCCCACACATAATGGATCTGTCATTGAATATCAGCACTTAAAGGACGAAATATTAATAATATTCCCTTTTCACTAGTAAATCTTTAATAAAGCCTAATTAAATAAAACAAACCATGAAGTCCTAACAGCAAGACATGACTTACACGCGGGCAACACTGGAAAAAATATTTCCAAAGCAAATATATGCCCTGCACTTCATACTCCTCATTATGGTAGTAATCAAAATAGGAGGCTAACTATGTTGGATAGGTGTTGCATGAAATGATTTTATGCAATATTCAAATTACACTTGCCATTAAATCACTAAAGTAGTCCACGGTCTGCAGGGAACAATTAGGATTTGGCATATGGCATCTGTAATAATAACCAGCCAGGAGCAACAACACATTGAAACTATTCCAAGATCTAAACTCCCACTACTGTGCAAGCTACATTTTATTCTGCAATACCAAATGACATCCCTTAAACTAGCCGGGTTTTTTTGATCCTGAGCAATCAATTTATCTTTGCTAAGTTTTGCGATCTAGCAAACTGTACTTTCTATGTCAGGTTCTATTAAGAGCTGTCACTGTATAAATCTCCTCTGATAAGAGTAATATCACAGTTAAAACACTATACTGGTAAATTACTATATAGCTGTGTGAACTGTGAAATAAAGATGCAGAGGAATGTAGCACAACCATGTTAATGATCAGCAAAGTTTCTGATTCACTTACTCTGCATCTATTCACCTTTGCTATTTCCCTTTGCGTTTAACACTTGGGACACAAAACTATTCTCTCCAGCAAGAAGCTATTTACTGAATGACTGCCTTTAAGACAAGAAAAATAAAAATTTAGCTGCTGCCAAAAGAATGGGAAAATTACACCCACCGCCATGCCATATAAACGATCATTAGCACAGTAATTACTGGGAGGCCATCACATTGGAAATTCATCAGTAGAAGTGGCTTGCCAGTAAGCACTCAGAGAAGTATGAGGAAATGCATCACAGGGAGATTAAGTGATGAGCTAATGTCCTCTATTTTACAAAAAGTTACCATCCCCTTTGGTGAGCAGGCTCCAGTAACTTGAGACCATGATTCCTTGTAAATGAGCAACAGCCGAACGACAATACATTTATGAATGACAGCAGCTGTCCTTTGGTAATTCAATGATACAGAGTTTTCTCAGTGCAGCAGGCCGACCCCCTTCTATCTGAGTGTAATGAACTTTTACTATTACACCAAAATAGGTGCTGTTACTTAAGGAGGTTCAATAATGTCAAACATCCAGTCAGAGCACATGGAGACAATTTATTTTGGTGAGTGACTATGTTAGTGTTAAGCGGGAGTTAACTGTCATAACAAAACGTATATTGTGCCATGCTAAAAAGCTCTGCAGTCCAGCTGAGAGCCTCCTAGTTTCCATGACCTCAATTTGTTTGGTTTCTTCTAAGAAGGAATGGTGTGTGGTTTGTTGACCTAATTCTGCAAAGCAAGTGTAGGTGGACAGACATACAAGCACAAAATACAACGATTACTTAAAAAGGATTGGCATCATCCACTGGGACCACTGATTCTCCTGGTTTACCCCTTATGTGAGAACTAATGGAACTGGTGCCATTAAGGACCCGGCAAATATAGAATTTGGCCTTAATGTGTAACAGCATGGGTGAGAAATATGCAACCATTTTTCCCCCAGATGGTGTGAAGGACAGAGACGTGCCTTTTAAAAAGTGTACTGCTTTAGGTCAATGCTGTGTTGGGACCGATGCGACACCAATTCCAGTGGTGTGGGGAGAAAATAACCTTTACAATACAAGAAAGTGAGGCTTTTTTTCTGCTCTGAATCTCTCAGGACAGCATAAAATAATTCCACAAGGTCAATAAACATATAACACTGAGCCTGGTGTCTCAAAGAAAAGTCAGCTCTTAAATATAGAAACCACAGACTACAGGTCAGTACAGGGCTTTGACCATATTTAGATTGATTACTGCAATAGTGTGTGAAACTGAGCTTATATCAAACTGCACTGTATATACTGTATTCCACTTTTAAAGAATAAAATGTCTTATATTTCAACATTTTTTACCATCGTAATCAATTTTTTTTAATCACAATTACATAGCAGCAGGAGGTATGCTGCTAAGGCAGAATGATTTTCAATAAGACCACAAATAGTCTATATGAAGACGATGTATTTAGTTATGAAATCAATGTAAAATTTCATTATGATTTTCAGGAGTTTGATAACTTTGAATTTAGCGAAAAAAAAATCTCATAAATGAAGTATCTGACTGTTTTTTACTGGGCTCTGGTATAGACTTAAGTGAAAACTTTAATTTGTTTAGTGTAATTCTATTTCAGGGGCGCAGTTACTGTCAGACACATCCAGGTTTATCAGAACTGATGCAGCAGACTCCAGTCCATGGAACAGACATCTGCTAATATCTTTGAGATATATTTTTATAATGCCACATACTTTACCCTGTAAAACAGAGCTTCTATGTAGTTTCCAATATCTTTTTCTGTCTGTTCCTATACATGCAGTTTTCATCTGTGTCTTCCTCTGTTTCTACCATGAACGGGATTATTCTCTCTCCTGTTGTCCTCATAGTCACAAATGTCTTTTACAGTGTTTGAGTCTATCAGCTAACAAATGTCTGTTTTGGCTACAATGGCCAAGGCTGTTACTTACACTTCAGTGTCTACATCTGTTCAATAACTGCAGCAAACTAGCATCATATGCACATGAAAGATCCAGGCAGAACCTGTTCATTGTTCAGTAGTTGGTTTTTAGTGAAACTAAAGGATTGATAAAATTATAGAATGGTATTTTGCTTAGATTAAAAAGCTACTTCAGAATTATTTCATCATAATTTTGATCTAAGTCAAAAGAGTGAGGCAAATATGTCAAAATATAAAAAGACCCTGCAATTAGAGCATGTGTTAATTGCTAAATTAATCAACCAATACCAATACAACAAAAAATCTCACCCACTTAGCTTTCCAGTGCCTCAGTTTACTTCAGCATGACTGCTGCTCATTTATTATCAAGGTTACATTTAATTGTGTCTGTCAAAGTGATGCCCTCACAGGACTGTTATTGGCATGAGCAACAAACATGACACCAACATTATTTTAAATATGCACCTCAATTTGCACTCTAATTCAAAATTAGCTTTTTATAAAGAAATAATTTTGAATGAAAACAAAACTGATGATCCATAAATCCATGTTGCTATGGTCTGTATGACTTTATTGGCCAGCCATTTTTATCTGATATTGGTGTATCACATATAAAAATGGGCCTACATTGGATAAAATTATGCTCTAATTCCAATAGCTCAAAAAAAAAAAAAACAACTAATTACGGACAACAGATGACAACAAGGTGCTTTGACTGGTTAAGGGAGACCAGGGCACCATCCTGGGGCCAGGCCTGAGAGTGTAGCGTGTCACTGAGTGCTTGATGGCCGGGCTTTGGCCCATGAGGCTCAGTTAGACCCTGCCAAAATAAACAGCACAAAGCCATCGCCCTGTGGCCAGGAGACATAAGGCTCGCTCGCAATGTATTTTGTATGGCAGACAAAAGGTCGAGACCTACTGGAGCCAGCCCTCTGCTGCTCTGCTTTTTTATTTTTGTAAGATATAGAGTTAAAGGTTACTGACGAACAGCTTTTCTTATTATCTGTGTATAAACTTTCATTCATAAATCAATTTTAAATGACTGTTCCATAGTGTGTTGTGTGAAAATGGTAAACACATAACATTATTGTGGAGAAATACAGTCTTATCGGTTCACCTGGTGCCCGAGAAGCAATATACTTTTGTTTAGCAGTTTAACAAAAAAAGAAAAAAACCTGAAGAAAACAGGAAGCCAATGCTTTCTTTTGATTAAAAGCCACTGAGCAGCTTGTACCTGACTGGAAATGGAATACCTCTCACCTCATTAGATGCTTTGTAAAAGGTCTTTTAGGGCTAGCAATGAACATCTGCCTGTAGTTTGTACAGGAGGGGCGTATTAGACTGTGACAGGGACAGGTGTGTTAAAGCAGAGGTGAAACAGACACAAGGAAGTCATCCCTGCCCTGCGGCAGCCGAAGGCTTACGAGATTTCACTGTAGCCTTTATCAATCAGGGAGGCCTATTTATAGAGGGCTTGTGCCTCTGCTAGAATACAAACACTTGTCTAAAGAGGGTTACAACATACACTTACACCACCAGCAGAAACATAGACGCAGGATGACGTGTGAGGAAAAATGAGGCACCAACATTATGCGGAGGCAGCAGATGATTGATGGCACTGGCAACTTCACAACAACCTTTCCAAGACAAATTTCCATACAATTTGTCTGGGAACTTTGTGTTCCTAATGCTCCATTGAAAGCCTCCAGCCCAGCCCACTAATATATGATAAGGTTCAAGTTTCATCCCTGATGAATCTGTAGATTACTTTTTTGTTTAAATAGATGAGACACAGTGCACACAATGACTTCAAGATTACATTTCCCATGAGCCCCAAGCAATAAATATAAACTTTCTACCAAATAGTGAGGCGTGTCTCTGGTGAGGAGTGGCAATAATGTCCCTAAGCTAAGATTCAGCTAGTTATTTAAGGTAGCTGAGTTTTTTTAGGCAGGATGCTAAAGTAAGAATTTTTCTTGTTATTTGAAAGATATTTAGATTGTTATGGTTCCCAGCTGTATGACAGTGTATCGTAAGTGCTTTAATGATCAACATAAGCTATGGTGAAACAACCTGCAGTCACAAAATTCAATTTGGGCCCCCGACAGTCACCCATATAGTAATAGCATTCGCCAGTACAACATTTCACAAACTGGTAAAATTGAGAAAGGTAAGATTATTGAAGCTTACTCAAACTCAAACACAGGGGAAAAATAAGAAACATAATGAGGGGCTGCAAAATCACGAGGTGTTAGTGGAAACAGGAATTCAAGTTGCAAGAATATGTCACATGTAGTGACAGCATCTGCTGCTGTGTCGGCCTCCTGTTCCCTCATTTAAAAAGGCATAGAACACTGATGCACACCTTGCAACATGAACCTGAGGCCTGTGGAGTAACAAATAGCATTCATCACGCTGAGAGGACAACAGGAGGAAAAAGCTTTAGCACATTCTGCATAAAACAAAATCTTAAGAGGCTGGGCTTCTACTTGGGTGCAAACATTTGTAGCATCATGATAGAAAGACAAAAAACACATTGAAGATTCTTCAGTTTCGCTTTTTTTGGCTCCACAAAAATAATGGTAATTCATTATAACAGGCTTAAAAAAATTAATCAAAAAGTCAGATGAGACTTCTGATCAAATGATTTTAGAAAAAAGTTAAACAAATGAACCATTCTTCCTCAAAAAATATAGTCACGTGGTACTAAACTAAAATAATAAGCTTAGAAAGTTTGCCCTGGAAAATCATATTGACATTAAGCCGGTTTTCAATTTCTCAAAGTGAATAACAACAACCTCAACTGAAAAAATGCTTTTATTTGTAAATAATCAATTACATATTTTTGTAAACTAACTTGCTGATGATTCCAGTCTTTATTTCAGTGCTTCTGCATTAAGGGTAAGTCTGCATGCTCCCTCATAAACAATATTACCTAGCCTGTGGAAAAACACTTGAATAAAACAACAAATGCATCTTTAATGACGTACATTATGGAATGAGTTCCCCATGAAGACAAAAGGAAGCGGCTCGGTTACAGGGGTGACAGGGCGAAGTCACATGCTGAGCCGACCCAGTTGTTGTATTGAATAGACAAGATGAAGTGTCTGAAGTGTTTATTGCCCATCAACTTACTACTTAAAGGTGTTTTACATACAAAGTGGGTCAGCAGGGTTGCTTATTCTCTGACTAATCCCTGGCTGTTAGCTACTAATCCCTGTTTATCAGCAGTGGGAACAGGTCGTGGACAAGACCAAGAAAGACAACGCCAGGCTCACTGTTGTGTGACATAATGGAAAGTGCTTCTGCAGTCTGGCACGCCACAGTTGGGTGACATTTGAGCCATTTATAGAATTGTTGAGAAATGTATGAACTACTTCAGGAAACAACCAGTGGAGCACTACTGCAGTGCCATTTTTAGATCAATATATATATATATATATATGTATACGTGTCTGTGTGTGTGTGTGTGGACACACACACACACACACACACACACACACACACACACACACACACACACACACACACACACACACACACACACACACACACACACAAACTAACATACAATACCATTGAATAAGTTGTGTTTCACCAAAGTAATGTATCCATGTATCCATGTTCATTCAAACACAAAAAATAGATAACAGTGGTAGTAATAATAACAGTGGTTCCTCTGGGTTCCCTGGTTTCCTCCCACAGTCCAAAAACATAACAAGGGTGACTTTGAATAAATCTGAAAAATTGCCCAGATGGATGAATGAAAGAGTGAATGGTTATCTATTCCTATATGTGGCCCTGTGATTGACTGGTGATGGGTACCGTGAGTACCCAGCCTCTCACCTGATGACAGCTGGGATAGGCTCCAGCATCCCGACAAGTCAAAGTGCGGGAAAAGCTGTATGGATTGAAGGATAGATGGCATCCTTAAAAGCACATAAATGTTAATGTTTCTCTAAAATGTCAAGAAAAGGCTGTTTACTGAATGGAAGATTGAAACATTCTGGTAGCTAACAGTGCTGATTAGCTGTTTCTGCATTTGACCTCCCCTGCAATTTGTGAAAAGTCAAAGAGTAGTATTCTTTGGTCTCAAAATAAAATAAATAATAATTAAGTCTAACAAAGATTTTAGACACTATTCAACAACAGAATGTAACCGAAAGAAAACAAATTATATGATGACTATGGATTCAACAAGCAAATTCAATGCCAAGCTTCGGAAGAGCAGGGGAGCATGGGCAGGAGATTTGAGTTGTGCCAAAGCTCATTTCCTCATAATCGGCTAATAAAAAAGTGCCATAAAGTCAGACAATTTGCTATTTATTTTTTGCAGCATTCAATACAAATTGCTTAAAAAGTGTTATTGATAAAATGGAAAAACCGCATAGGTCCAGTTGTTACTGTTGGTTTGCATCATGTTTGACAAAATTCAATGATTGTATCTAATCAGGGAATATCTAGTTTTACTGTGTGGATCCCCATTAATTCCAGCAATGTTTTTTTTCATCAGATTTGATCATAGATCCCTCATCTCCATATTGATAAACTCTCAATTTCCAAGTTTCAAGTGCCCTGCATTTTTAAATTGGGAGTAAAAATTTGAATTGCGTGGGCTATAGTAGTTCACCAAACCCACTTATCATCTGTGAGCCCATCCATTGCAAAAAGCCAGTTATTTTTCAGCTTTCCCTGACAGCAGTACGGGACCGATGAGGAAGATTAACGGCAAGGAGAGGCATCACTGTTGGATCCTTTCCTTCTCATTCTCTAGCTACCATTTTCACAACATATGAATCAAGTAAATGACAACTGTGGGACATGTCTGCATCTCAGCCAGCCAGCAGTCCCTGAGCAATCGCTCTTGATCCCCTCTCCTAAGAACTGAGGGCAGCGTGCTGCCTTAACTACCCCTCTCATCCATCATTGCCTTTTTCCATTTCTACCTTGGTTCTATTGAGATGTGCACTCTTGACCACATTGGAACAAAAGATTAAAATGTAATGAGCCTTTCTTAACAGTAAACAGGCAGATAGCATCAAGCCAGCAATCAGTTAGGGACTTCTCAAATGTTCTTGAAAGCAATTCAACAAAAAGGACAAGACAAATCTAGAGCACACACACTCCAGGACGTTGCATGGTGGAAAACTTTTGGATGTGGAGTCAAACTTCACACACTTGCTCAAAGTAATTTTGAATCAGACTTAAAATAAAGAGATTAGACATGACAGAGAAGTGCTCTCCACCAATGCATGGCTTATCTTGAGTGAGCAATGCTAAAGGGTTTCCATAGAAGAAAACAGAATTCAGAGCAATTTTGCAACAGTTGACAGAATGAAATCAGTGAGAAAAACTTTGTGCCTTTATAAACTTAAACCATCTCCAGAAATACAGGGTGTTGTAATCTTCTGACATGCTTATTTTGGCGGTGACAACCTGAAAAAGTTTGCTAATCTTTATTCCTTTACAAGTAAGCACATACAAAAAGGAGTAACACTAGAGCAACCTTAAATTATGTTGAACCTTATTCTGACCTGCAGAAAAAGGTGTGAAGGATCACTATGGATATAAATGGCAATCCAAATCTTTTGTAGGGATTTTTAAGAAGAACTCCATCAAATGAAATGTCAAATGTATTTAAGGGGCAAACTAAGTCCAGTTTCCATAATATAATTTGACAACGGTTGACTATGACGAACATTAACAGAGATTTTTGAAGCCACACTAAAACAGAAAACCACACAAACATCTCAGAGTTGAATTGTAGAGTCCTCAGACTCATTGCAAACACAATACAAAAAGACATCTAACCCCGACTGCAGCCGGTCCCTGGAAAAGGCCTCACTGGGTTCCTGCAGCTCAATAACAGCTCTTACTCAAAGCAATAATTACATTTTGTTCCTACAGTTTACAAACTCTTTGTGGTTAGGTTTGCTTTTCAAGGCCTTGTTGCTTGTCTGTCACAACTGTCTGACAGTATGTGTAAGGTACAGTGCTCACTTTGTGACTGATTAGGCATTGCTGTGGAAAATAATCCTGGAACAAAACTAATCCGAATTGCATTTATGAAGACCTCAGTAATGGCAAATATGAAAAAAGCCATTTTTTTTAAATAGTGACACGTCACAATATCTGATGCAGAAAAAGACTAACTAATTTTTATTTATTTTCATCATGAAATTTCTTCCAGAATTTCTGGCACCTTTTTTCCCCTCAAAAATACTCAAGTAGCATAAAATTGTCAAATTCAGGCAATGCAGTTTTACCAGAGAATAATTGTCGTCAGATAGATAGTGTCAGATATTCAATGCATTTAGACTACACGTTTACTTATTTACTTAAAGATTAGCAAATTGTCAGCACCAATTACTATGTATGTATTCACATATAATAATGTTATGTATTGCCCAGTTTGTTCCCATAGACATGAAAAAAATCTGTTTTCCACATGTTATCAAGTGTTTCAGGCCTCATTAAAATCCTTTTGAATTAACGGAGATTAAATCATCCACTCAAAACAGAAATGAACACCACCCACTACTGTTGTTCAATACCAGCATTTTTGCTGGTAAACAGATTACTGGGCACATACATACAGAAAACAATGCAAAGCTGATAAATCCATACATTCCTAATCCCAATATATCCAAAAATAGGTTGGGTAAAACCTCTCAAATAAATCGTTACTTCTGCAGAAAACACAAATAGACCTAAAAGTGGATATGTGTTGCATCAACAAATCCGCAGTCATAGTTTTATTAATTTATTTATTTTTCTACTGAGATCACTTGAGGCAACAAAACTACAACTGCAGTACAATGCAGGAACCAGCACAGTGAGTTACTTATGTAGTTATTCAGTAGCCTGCTGCCCTCTCCTGGCTGTAAAAATAAAGTACAGTCATGGATTTCCTTTACGTCCTCAGATCAAACATGAATTATACAATGTTTGTGCAGGGTCCTCCACAATAACTAAAGCAATGAGTGTCTCACACAACTGTTAATAGAAACAAGCTGTTTAATCCACAACGTATAATTTAGAACACAGCATGTTCCTTTCCCTTGTGGATACAACAATTGAGTCATCTGAGTGCGTCACACACAACAGGGGCCTGTAAATTACACCCTCACAGCAGACCATGGATTTATTGTGTGATAATATGCATGCTGGGAGGCTATTCCAGGAAACATTAGCGCACAGATTTAGGTTCCAATGACACCTACACCTACGACTTTATCATGTGTGAGGGGAGGAAACTTTTATTCTGAAAGAACTGGACATTTGTTAACTATGTTAGATTATGCATTCTGAATTCATCTTTTTCCTACCAATGTCTGCATTATGCAGAGACTACAGACATAAGTGTGTAGGAAATCCTCCAGTGACAGTGGTGTTTGGCAGTATGGGAAAACAAAGTTGAATTTTTAAAGTTGAAGAGTAGCTACAAATCCGATTCCTGAGTCACTCCTTTGAAAAATGCATTGCCTTCCTTTGGGCCTCATACCACTGTGCTCTTGAAGATAGGCCTTAAGGCTCGATTGAAATACAGGTCTGGAATGAAAGAGAGGCTTTGATGCCAGTGAGGAAGAAGCAAAGAAAGGAATGGGGGTCAAAACAAATGCTCTGCTTCATTTAAGAGTGTATGACAGGAGCACCTGGGTCCAAGTATGGGTCCAGCTGTGCTCATCAGCTTGCATGATATTAGTGAAATACATTCAAATTACAGCAGTTGAGGTTAACACACACACGCAAACAAACAAATACAAGGAGGAAATACAGGAGCACACCAAAGTGATGATGTGATCTAGAAAGTGCACCTGCCACAAGATTAATAAACACAAAATGACTAAGAATAGATTTGAGTTACAAAACTCAGATACGCATCATCCTTCTCCTAACGAGCAATTGTTCAGAGTCCTTGTGTTGTTTTTGTGGCCCTGCAGAAATATCTTTATAGCAGATGTCATTTAAGAATCCCAGCAGAGATATTCATGGCTGTTTAATAGCATCCTGAATCATGAGCAAGCCGTTTGTTTCAATGAATGACAGGCCGCACAAGTGTATTGTTTCTGGTGTGCTCGACATAAGAGTTATGTGCCACATTTCATGGTAAATAAAGTATGATCAAAGTAGGGGCTCTATCTACATTCTGAACTTTTACGATGAAACAAAAAATTAAAATGCTTAGTCAAAATGTATTAACATCCTGTAACAACTTCTGATTTCACTTAAAGAAACTGATATACTTCATAAATAAGAGCTTAATCATCCATCACTGGAACATCCTAACGTATCATTTGTGATAAATATTTGCCAGACAAAGAAATTTAGCATGCTTATCGTCCAAATATGTGGTAAGGGCAAATGCAAATGGCAGCATAATGGTGCCTATTCCAGGTACAAACACATGTAGCTATAAATTCTGTTTTATGAGGCTACTAGACCACTAAGAATATAGAAGCTCAGAGGTAATCAATACTGAACTGGTTCAATTAATGTATTTACAGAAGCTGTCGAGTGTGACTTGTGGGGCACTGCGTTACAGCCATTTCTCACTCTGCAAAAAAAAAAAAAAAATCATAAATTTTGGTGTTCCACTAAATGTAAAAGAATCACTGATCAATATTACATTCCATGTTTTCAGAGGGCTTGACATCCTCAGCAGCATTTATGAGGCACACATTTCTGAGCTGCTTTATGTTCATATCAGCTTGTTAAAAAAAGAAAAGATTGTCCATACAGTAACTGAGACTATATTGCTACCATAAAAACATTGATAAAAACAATTAATTTTACAGTCAACTTCAAGTGTACATTGCAGTTGTACATATCCCAGATTAGACTCTGAACACAACATTTTGTTATTTCTCCTATCTCTGTTAGTTCAGCGCCTGTTTTGGAGCAAATTTCACCATAAATAAAATGTTGATAATTTGTCCTCGACAATCCATCACTGCGATTAAGCTGTCAAATCTATCCTGCAGTTGATCATCCAGACATGTAGCAAAATAAGCACATGGGCGCTTAAAAACATTTAGATTTTAATCTGATATTCAACTGAAGTCTGGATAAAAACAAATATCTGCCAATAATATCAAAACCAATTTCATGAAGAAGAAAAGAAAACAGATTATTCCCAGCACAAAGCAGCAGCAATAGCTTTTTGTTTCCAGGCACACTAAACAATCACAGAGGCAAACAGAGTAGAAAAAGAATGAAAAATTATCCTGCAACTAATTAGATAATATAATTTGTAGTCGACCAAGGCAAGATTATATTTGTCCTTGGATACTACGAGTCATACTGGGGCAGTATGAAATATTATTCGTAGTCCAAAAGCTTATTTGTTTCAGCAATATCTATGTGTACATGAACCTGCAAAATAATCAGTAACTGAAAAAATAAAAACTTAAGATACCCTTTGTCAAACAGCCTCAAAAAAAATCTTGAAATTCATTTCCCAGTAAATGGAAAAAGAAACAAGAGGAAGATCCCAATTCCTGCTATCAAACGTATATGATACAAAACAGTTTAAAGACCAGGAATATTTATTCCAGGGGCCTATTGATAACTTTGATTGATTAACAAATCGAGCTGGGCTGACATTCCCATTACGTCAGTGAGAAAAAAAAACTCTGACTGAATTAAACAGTATCAGAAACTATCAGAGGCAATCAATCACATTAGTGAACATTTTCATCCTTAAAAACCCATGTTTTCATACCTTTGGGATTCGGTGAGGCCCAGCTGATGATGCGCCGCACCAGACAGCAGTTGAGCAGGACTTTCTTGGAGAAGCCATGGTCATTACGGAAGTCCTGTATGTCCTCCCTACACTGGGTCTTTTTGGTTGGCGTGCACATGGTTGGACCCTTTACTAATGTGAAATATATGGGAAACAAATATCTCAAAGGTTTTATTACCAGAATTCTGTGCAACAATATACTTAAATCAAAGAGCTGCCACAAGTATGATATCAAACCCTGTGGGTGCAGGGTTAAGAGGCTGCAGAATTGAAATGATGAACAGCCTCTGGTAAACATCCATATACAAATAGCTACAGTCACTGTAGCGTGTAAAGCACACTGGTACCTGTTTATACACCTGAGAAGACATGATAATTTGCAAAGCTTTTTGCCGCAAGTTGTGCACGGCCATAATGAAATGCAAGACATTTCAGCATGCCCTTTAGGAGAAAGCTTGTCTTATGTGTCTGAGGTTGGTCTTCCAAGAAGGTTAGTTGTTCAGTGAGCTATTCTTGGATCAGAGATAATAAAAAAGTGAATCTACCAAAATCATCACCTTCCTCACATTGATAGATCGTCAAGACTAAAACAAGACAATATTATGATGCTACCAAAAACCTGACCTAATAATTTCCTACTTCTGCACACAACACTGTCATCTTGAAGGTCCCATATCAGGAGCACAACTTTCATACCTGAACAAATCACACATAAAACACCGTAAACACATGCTTTAAAGATCCTGCATTTATACTAGTTGATATGCTTTAAACTTGACAGAAATAGTCCAGTCCAAGAGCTAATTGCTATCAACTGCTATCATGTGAGGCTCACCTTACCTTGCAGGTTAAAGGACGATGTGCTTGCTCTGCTCTCTGCTTCTTTACCCTGCCAGCGATCCTCAGGTTTCACACAAGCACTTTCCCTTTCCTGAGCTGATCAACAGAGTGTGAAGGAGGTGGGAGGAGAAAGAGGAGAGGGAGAGAGAGGCACTGGCAGAGTGATTGAATAAGTAAGAGAGGGAGTAAGAGAGCTTGAGAGTGCAAGATGCTGCTGTTTTTTTTTTTTTTTTTCAAGTTAGCAGGCTATAAAAGTATGTTTTTATTGGTATCAGAAGCAGAGATAATAGTAACTGCAGTCACAGGAGACAAATGGGTTTCTGCTTCTTGAGAATCTCCTGTCATAAACGCACCAATGCAAAGACATGGATCACTTCCAATTGTCAGTATCTACAAAGAAGCTTGAAAACACCCCCTACAAAAACAGAAGTCTGGGAACTGCCCTAAATCAATTTTGGTACATATAACCACTCTTTAAGCGTGACTTCAACAAAATTTCAATCTTCTCTTAAAATATTGAAGAGGTTAGGAGAAAGCTATGTTTTTTTTTTTAAACTGAAACTAATGCAGGCATTAATGTTGTGATAATGCAATAATAGTGTAAATTAGGAGCTTCTGTAATATTGAGATCATTTATTCTGTTTTAATATAACATACCAACTCTGAACCAATATGATGGATCACCCATCAGACACAATTGTGAGTGCACTGCAATAGGTCTAACATTTTATCTGTTGCACATTTGCTGCCCCCAACAATTCCAAAGTCGTCTTAAGAAAAAAGTATCACACAGGCACAAATCCAAAGATAATTCTTCCGAACTGAGAAATCCTTGTAATCTATAAAATCATTTTCATGTGATTAAAAGAGACTTTTTCACCCACAATTCAAAGAAAGTAGCAGCTACCAAGCAGTGAGACCAATGCATGTCTATATCTCATGAAATGATGTGAGTGTTCTGCTGGTGGTCGGTTAGCCTCAATAAGAGTATCATGTGGCAGCAAAATTATCTTATCCAAATCACGAAGACTGGCAGTAAATTTCAAACTGGATCAACCTTAAGGTAAATGGGACAGTGCAAAAAGGCTAAGATTCAGTCATTGCAGGAAAAGGATTAGGAAAAGTAGAAAGCAATTTTACCATTTTGAATATATTAATCCATAGTTGATGTTTCCATGATTAAATTGGTTGTGCAGTTTATGTTCGTACAGCTACGGGCAGTGATCTTAAGCATGTTATTGAATAAACTGTTGTTCATTTGCATGTGTCATATGCAAAATATTTGTCACTGGTCACTGCCAAGTAGGCTTCAGATTTACATTAAAATGCACATTACATTTGCTGCCATTAGTGGCAGATTGCTGAGCTTAAGCATAGACAGCAATGCTAAATTTATATGCTTCCCCTGAGATGAGTACAGCATATTCTGTACCTGCGAAGACAAAAGAGGAACCTGGACAGAGAACCAGGAATAGAGCCATACTTTTCCAGCAAGCTGAGACACACACCTGATAGAACACACTGAGCAGCTCGGCTTCATTGTTATGGTGTTGTATACGGTCTGTGATAGCACTGTTTTGCAAAGCACATCCCAAGGTATGCTCACAGCCTGAGGGAAGACCCTCTGAATGCTCTGTGGATAGACCGATTTATTCTAGTAGGGAGCTCGTCGTATGAAAGACCATGCTGCCGGAGTGACACTCAAAACGAAGATTAGATATATTTGACTAGAGTCAAGACCTGAGACCAAAACAAAGTGTTGTAAATAAGTGTTGTTGGGGAAAGAAAAAGGGAAATATCAGAGCCCAACTCAGACGGGCGGGAGGTAAATACGAATGCTCCCCTCGGTCATATTGGCCAACGTGCATTTGCTCCCCGGGATGTAGGACAAACTCCAGGCCAATAGAAACAACATGCACGAGTACCGGACTGCCTCTATCATTTCTATCACATTCACAGAAACATGTTTAAACAATAAGGACATTAACGATAATTCGCTGCACAGACGGATTCGGTCATCCCAAAGACCGGAATGCTGTTAGCATGGGGAAACACCATGGCGGGGGCGTCTGCCTCTACATTAACCCCCGGTGGTGTAAGACGGTGGTTGTCAAGGAGACGCTTTGCATCTCAGACATTGGGCTCCTAGCGATCTCCCTGCACCCCTTCTATCTCCCTAGAGAATTCCTACAACTTTTCCTGATCCTGGTTTACATCCACCTCAAAATCAATGCAGCCTCAGCTTCAGAGCCTATCAAATCCACACTTGACAGATTTGAGCAGATCTCCCGATGCCCCAAAATTCATCATGGGTCATTTTCAATCACTTCCCACTGGATCGAGGAGTATGTCAACTGTAAAATATGTCTAAAGAATACACTTGACAAATGTTTCAGATCCGTCCCTGATGCTCACAAATTAATGTCCCCCTCCACTACATCCTGCTTGCTCCTGCCTTTGCAACACTGGTGAGGAGAGCAGGTAGAGTAACTAAGCTCAAGCATTGGATGCCAGACAGCATTGATATGCTTCAGGGATGCTTTGATACACAGATTGGGAAATCTTATATCCTCATCCGAGGATATCAGCGAGCAGGTGGATACTGTCTCATCAGACATCTTCTTCTGTGTTGACAATGTCATCTCCACAAAAAGCCCAAAAAAAAAAGGTTGCTAACAAAAAGCGTTCTAAAGATTCTAAATTGAAAAATATATATATATATAATAATCTTCACTGGCTCTGACTGAGAAGGAGGAGGTAGATAAGGAGGTCAAATAAGAAATGCTTGGGGATAAATAAAGTATAGTCTGATTCAGGACTACTGTACATAAAAAACAATAGGAAGTCTCAGATTCCAGTGCTTCAACTCCAATAAGTACCTCAGTGAGAAAGTCTTAAAAAATTAATATGACCACGATCAGAGGTTTTCTTTCAACGCATGTAAAATTAATATTGGATTTCATGACTATTAGATATTTTTAATTAAAGCGTAGATGTTTTACCAGTCATGTTCCAAAAAGAGCAGGTGTTAATTTATTAAACTGTAGTAAAAACATCAATTAAACCTGGGACTAGTATTGCTGAGACTATTATTTGTTGATGTTGATGTGATTCAAGTAGACATAGTTTACCCAATGGGTTTGACATCATTTTGTTCCTTAATTCACATGGCAACAAGAATTCTGAGTATAGCCCAGTCATTTGTGCCCAATGTAGATGATTACTGATGGACATGCTTTCTTTATGCACATATTTCGGGCAACAAAAAAAAAGGTGCCTTTCCTTTAAAATAAATTGGGACTTTAAGATCTTAACAGTGAACAAGAGAAACAGGTTATAAATAAACTCACTGTTTTGGTTTTGAAAAATGAGAGACAATACTCATGATAACAGGCTCATTTGAACTAAGAACCCTGTTTCACTAAAAACTTGCAAAGTTAATACAATAGGCCATTACAGAGGCAATCACCTACAGCCACAGAGTTTGTGCCCAACAGCATTAGCGACTTGGCATATAATCAGCTTACTTTGTTGTTGAATTTTCTCAACTGCTTCAATAAGTAGACAACATTAATTGTCTTTACTACTCAAGTGGAACTCTTATATTAAACAAGTAACATTTAACAGCAGCCCAGTACAGGAGATATTGGATGAATTCTAAAAAAATCTTTCAAAACCTGTCAGGATACACATGCACACACGCACGCACGCACACGCACACATGCATACGCACACACACACACACACACAAGACCCAGATTTTTTTCTTGCTACAGGCTACTTTGCCATCAGTTTTATCTTGATTGATGGGATGTATGGATTTTTAACTGTCTAAAAACAAAGCGAACAGCAAGGCTGACAGTTGTTTGTGAGTATGTGATTAAAAATCTCCACTCAATTTAATCAAGTGTACACAGTTCATGAGAGACCCACATTAAACCCATGCTAGAATCTCGCAATCCATAGAAATCTTTACATGTGAGAAAAGTTAAACAGTCAATTTCAATTTGGTTTAGTAAATCTTAATAAAGCAGGATTACTGTTAAAGCATATGCCAAAATTGTCTGTTTTTGTAAAAGACAAAAAGCAAAAAAAAAATCTGGCAAATAGCTATCACCATATCAATTACAAAAATTGATAATCAATTCATTGTTTTGAACATAGGGAAACTCTGGTGAATGTTTTCTGACAATAATAACAATTTTAAATTCAGTCCTTCCAATAAACCAGATGATATTTTATGTCATTTCAATAACTAATGCTTTATTCACAACTTCCATTGACTGAACCCTCCCACCCTCCTGAGGGAACTGACTCGCACTTGGAAAAAATTTAATCAGAGAATGCCTCATCCACCAAGCTCTGAGAACACACACAATAGCTACAGCTTCTGCAGTATACTAGAAAAATAAATGAAACATTGTCCTGAGTTGGAACCATAAACCAGGGTGTTTTTTTATTGCCGTTTGCCAAAAAAAAGAAATGAGCTGCTACTTCGTACCTCCCATCTCTTCCACAGCTGCAGTGCCATGTTGGTCAGAGACCCCTTGGCTTGGTGTTAGCAGGTCAGACAGTGGTCACAGCAGAGCTCAACATGGGCTATGTGAAACTAAGCTGGCTGTGATGCATCACTTAATCCCTCTCTTCCTCCCACATACACAAAAATATTGGGGTCATCATCATGGAGGATGATTTCCTTACCTGCACCTCAACCTCCCATCACAACTTAAGCTCCAGCTTAAGTCTTTACCATCAAAACAGAAGTCAAGGAGACTGGGCCCTCAAAGCACAAACAGGAGCCTGGATTTTAGGACGCTGCAAATGTAGGTAAACAAGGTCAAACACACTGACAAAAACACAAAGACAGACACACACACACACACAAACGACCCTTCCAAATTTTTGCACTCAGCTACACTGACCTTGTCCTCCAAAGTGGCGGCTAAAATTAGCCAAATACATAAGGGGAAACAGTCCTGTGGATTAAACATACTGCAATGCAGTATTTAGAGATGTGACATGATGGCTCTTCTTCGTGAAGTAATTGTCATAGATGTATACGCTCACTTATAGTGAAATGTGAGCGAAACATTATGGCATCCTGCAGGAAACCGTGGTTGTTCGAGTATTACTTTAGCTGACCCAAAATCAATACCATAACGTCTTAAACCATTATTAAGTAATCTGATAGGAAGAACAACAAACGGTCTACTCTACAAGAAAGATCTATGTATTTAAACACATAAACATACATGTACTGCACACATAAATACATGTGGTAAATATATTTCTCCTTTTCCTTCACAAAAGCTACTCCAGGGTCATAAAAGGGACAGAGCAAGTATCTACGATACCAATTCACTAAACCTGCTGAAAGATTTAGCCGTCACACTTTCATAACGCTTCAATGATGCACTAGTATTAATTACATGAATACAGCACCTTTTTAGAAGTAACTGACAAAGCTCTTAGTGGAAGGCAACTCAGCATAATGAAAACGAATAATACAATAAGTCCATCAGTTCACATTTGCCAAGCTTCTCAAACATTCCTCCACCTGGTAAATGGACTGTTGAACCACATGGAGCCATGAGGATACAGCTCAACAATGAAGAACAAAGTTACATCAAAGTTACATTGAAAGAAAATTTGTCACTTTTAAGAAGGCCAGTGGGACACTGCATGTATGATGATGAAGAAAGAAAAGCTAGAAATGTACTTAGTTTCTAAAGATATCCTCAGGCTATCCTCATACAGTTTGACAAATAAGGGACAAGAATTAAGGCAATGTTTGGTCATATTAAATACATATATAGACAAATTTAAACACAAACGACTCAAATAACCAAATTCTTTTAAATGGTCCGCAGTGAAAGAGGAATGGCAAACTGTCATGTACCTACTGTACAAACTAGCATTAAAAGTATAAGCTAAGACTCCAATAAGTGTGAAAGAATGGAAACAAAAATGCCACCTAAAGCAGACTGTAAGAGAAACTGTTAACACCAAACTGGCACAACCATCAGCCTCAAGTATCCCCTGATGGTTGGGCTCCTTAAGAACACAATGTGATCAGACATGAATGAAGATTCAGTAAAATAATTGCATTTTCTCTTTTAGAATCCCTCCAGAGACCAATTTTGTTGCTTGATAAGTGAAAGTTTAATTACTTGCTTCATTAAAGCTCTAATACTCATGTTCAAATGTCACTGGTTCTTGAAACAGCAGCTTCTGGGTGTGCAAAAATATTCTAAAAAACCCAAAATGTCCATGCATGGAAAAAAATCTCAGAAGTTCAACCAACAATACACACTCCAAACAGACAGTTATAATACAAGTACCTCAAAAACACACACTTTAAAAGAGAGCTAAGCAACGTAATGGAAACCCACACCTGCACACCTTCAAACACACAGATCAAACCATTTACCAGTTGCCTGCCCTCCATCATTTTCTGAGTCAATGTATTGGAATGCCCCCATAAATTATTCAGCCGCGGCGCCTGTTATGTGAAGATAACAGAGGCTCTTTATCGGTCAGCTTGTGCTGAGACACTGCACTGGTGACTGTACAAGCACCTGCAGGGATTTGGGGCACGTTCTATGAAAGGATGCGTGTAATTTTGGTTGCGGAACACACAAAAGAATGTAGCCCATCCATGGGTTTATGCTGTAAGGTCACTTTCATTTTCTCCAGGGAGATGCTGAATTTTTACACATCAAACAAAAGGGCATTTATTTTGCCAGTGTCACGAACACAGAATAAAGATCAGAATATGTATGTAACAGTTATGATTTCAGGGGCCTAAATAGGTCAGAGAATATCTCTGAGGTAATTATGTGAAATCAGGTCCTGTGAATATATGGCAATAAATCCAAGGTGAACACCACCCCTCTCTCAGTGTAAGCTGAGATGGCTTCCAGTGCCCCCAAGACCCTGAGTTAGGACAAGTAGTACACCCAACAACAGGATAACAGGATATTTAAAAATCTATACATATTGAATTATTAATGGAAAGAAATGCAAGTCGCAGATTTCAAGTGACACACACACACACATATGTATATGTGTATATATCTTTATATATACACACACACACACACACATATATATATATATACACACACACTGTATATATACATATAC
Organism: Fistularia commersonii; assembly: GCF_037954325.1. Classification (NCBI taxonomy): domain Eukaryota; kingdom Metazoa; phylum Chordata; class Actinopteri; order Syngnathiformes; family Fistulariidae; genus Fistularia; species Fistularia commersonii. The sequence goes on from NC_141302.1 coordinate 8,875,288, forward strand.
ATATATATACACACCGTATATATACATATATATATTTATATATATTTGTCAACAATGTAAAAAAAGAATAATCACTCTTCTTAATGTTACAACAATAATTAAAATGAGCAAATATTCCTTATACATGGAGTGTACACAACACACACACCTGCACACATGTGATGGACATTGTTGAATTTTAAAAACGCTAAATACATACAAATTTAATCTAATAATTGCCAGTAAATATAACTATGACTGTAATTTAAGACGCACCATATATGACTATATTGTGTGTTTATATGTATGTATACACAGACAGACAGACAGACAGACAGACAGACAGACAGACAGACAGACAGACAGAGGGATTCATGAGCCAGGTCTTGAAGTGGGCCTACTACTCCTGTGGATTCTCAGCAAGTGAGGGATCTTCTTTCTGCCACTTGGTGTCAGTCTTGTACATTCCAGGTTTTCTGTTGGACAACCGCAAGTGTGAATGTTGACATAACACCCTTGATAAGCCACATCCCATGCAAATGTTTCCAACCTTTTTTCAGGCTATCCGAATTAAGATGGCGCGCATGCACATGGTTTGTGTTGATGTTTTGTATGTCACAATCTCCAATCAGACTGACAGATATATTCAGTATTGTGTTGTTCTGGAGTCTATAATAAGCGCTGGCAGTATCCTGGAGGACAGGGTGTTTTGGAGTGGCGAAAGCCCAAAACAGGCTTCTGAGCCCCCCATAGGGACAAGAAGAAAGACAGACGGACCCTCCAGTTGGCCTCTGATGCTGGCTGCATCACATATGGCCTGTATGGTGTTCAGCTCTGACACCATTTCATCAAGGAGCCCTTCAAAAGGCTCATCCAAATGGACAAATAGTCAATTCTTTAATCTAAGTTTCAGCTCTCTTCTTTGTCTACATTTTATTGCGTTTTTATGGTCACATGTCATACAGGGAGATTCACAACCTGGGACTGATGATTCATGCTGGTGCAGTGTAAAATTCATATGCACTGAACGGTATCAACTTTACCAGTACTGTGATGCAGTTCTCGTCATTTCATGAAGTTTTTTTTCCCAGGGCTTGCTTAATTTTGCATTTTGAAGGGATAACATGATATGGCCATAGACAGTTAAATTACGCAATACAAATTTCAGTATTGAAAAAAGTGATAAAGCTATGACATTACATTCAGTAACCTACAGTAGCCTCTACAGTCCCGTTACCCCAAAGAGTGTTATTAAATCTGGAAGGAAACCAGTCTAACTCAGCACACATTTGCAACGAGATCCTGCCACACACTACTGAACATTGACACCTGACGGCAAGGGTGAAGCGGGAAGCGCTGAGGGCAATGGGACAGCTTTTTAGAGAAGCACTTGAGAATTTGTTCAGGAAGATATGACACATTAGAGGTCTTTTCACATTAGTCTTTTCTATTCACCGCCTTGGACTCCGGTGAAAGCAATTGATCCTCACTGGGACTCTGGCACAAAGATGGGAGGACACGTTGGTGGGCCAGTTTGCCACGAAGTTAGTAACGACTACTTGGCACATTAATAGACAAAGTCAAAAGGGGAGAATCAAAGGCATAGTCAACAGGGACTGGCAAGTCAACAGGGGAAAAAACGAAATGAGACGGCCCACAATAAACTCCTGTTAAAAGGTTTGAAACCATAAACAAGCCTCTTGTGTTCTGTCAAACCTTTGTTACAAGTTTAATCTCACTCACATTTTATAAATCAAGGTATGGCCACTCACATCACCTAGATTCTTTCTTCACCTTTTTGTTCCCCTTCTCCTTCCCTCTTTTTTATCTGGCCTGAGTCCTGAAGCAGATGGTCCTTGCAAGCGGACACTCCCCACCACGTCCCTCAAAGGGAAAACAAAATCTGGATGCAAAGCACACAAAATGTGCTTAAAATCAAACCAAAGTCTGACCACAGATCATTTTATCTTTCAGGTAGAATGGAAGCTCACAGGTGTCCTGAAAATGTCCTCAGACAAAAGATCAGACTGATTTCTGATTCTGAGCTCTGAATAAACTATTGCTGGAGAAACCATCAGTTCCTCGAATATACCAGGACTGACAAGATCCAATTATTCTCTTAGGAATAAAAATGACTAAAGATTATATCCAATAAAATTAGAGAGATGTTTCTCTTTCCAGAAAAAATGGTTGACTTCACAAGATGATTACTGGCTTATGAGCATTTTCATGTGGAAGCTTTTGAGAGAAAGTAGCTTCTCCCAAACTACTTTAACAAGTGGATATACAACAGATAAAGGTCTTAAAAAAAGAATATTCTGATACTTCTTTCCCCAGTAATGCCAGATGAGACTGGAGACTGAAAATGGGTCAAGAATCCAAAGGAATCTAGGTGATTAACAGAACAACAAAAGCGAGATTATGGTTTTCTTTACCCTGCACACACATCAGTGAGTGTATAAACCATAAACAAGCCGGCCCTCATTTGTAGGTCGAATCTTAATCATGAAAAGAAATATTTCCTGAAGGAGGCCCAATGACATTTTCATCTCATGCAAATACTATTCTCGTAATAAAGCCGCTGACAATTCTTCTTCCAGGGAGCTCACATGTTTGACATCAGCCCTTGAAAATATTAATTAGATAGCTTTAATCTATCTTTATATATTTAAAGATAATGAAGAAAACTGCTTTTGCTGATAACAAATCAAACCAAGTCCTCAGCTGAAACAAAGGCAGCAAAATAAAAGTAAACAGACGGTAAAAACAGGGTATCCAGTTCTTTGTGCTATCAAGTTGTCTCTGACAGATAAACCATTTTGCTTTCCTATCTGACAGATTTGGAGCAGCTCCCTCAATCCAAACATTTACATCAGTTCAATCTCAGGACCCCTGGCTGACAGATTCTGAGTACACCATTACACACACACACGCATGCACACTCACATGGTCATTTCTAGGCATTGCAAAACCTCATATCTGAGAAGACCAATCACTGTATGTCTGAAAAACCAACCTAGTTTTGTGCCATTGTATTAATACAATCTAAACTCTTATCGAGAAACTGCAACACTCCATCTGCCAGGACAATCACTGCTTATTGAGCTCTGATGATTTTAAAAGCTTTATGGAGACTTCACAGTAAGAATGTTCAATACTGCGATACATAATTGAATACTATACTGAACTGCACATAACTCAGGGCGAAAACGTTAAAATTCAGTGTCAGTATTGATGTCTTATGTATTGATTATTTCAAAAAGACCAGTTTGCCTGTGTGTCCGGTTTGTTAGGTTATGCAAAGCGGTCTGAAATTTGCATAGCAAATCACCTTCATGTCCTTTAAGTGCCCACAACTAACAGCGAACAGGTCCGATATAAATTTTCTGTTCATGGAGGCCTGTTGGAAAATATTATGCACATAGTAAGCAAAATGTAAGGCCTAAATAATTAAATGTAAATCCGAGGAAATGAGGCATGAATTCAACAGCTATGAGGCAATGAATCATAGTGAAATTTTTACTGTTTGCTTTATTCATATTTTTAATGCAGCTTAAGGTATGCAATGTAAAAATTATTGACTAGGCTGTGATAATTTATATCGACACAAATAATAATATAATAATAATAATTTACCCTTTATTAATCCCTGTGGGGAAATTCATTCTCTGCAATTAACGCATCATGGAATAACCATGAACAGTAGGCATGCCGTCTATCAGTGCCAGGACAGCAGTTAGGGGTTCAGTGTCTTGCCCATCAACACTTTGACAGGAACCGGGAATAAAATAAGGAATGTTTGGTTCCAAAGACGATTACTCTACCTTCTGCGCCACGCCGCCCCCATAAGGACATTCACTATAAATACTCAATAGACAATAGAACAATGTCTTGTTCTACCAAAAGACAGAACTAAAAACAGCACAATCAATGAAAATTGTACATGCTGCAAGTCTTCATGATAACATTTCTGAAATGCAAAGATATGGTGCTACAGCAAACAAATGTCTTGGGCAGCCTTTGGTGGACACCAAAGGAATGGGAGGTGGGAGAGAGCTCCAAGGAGAGTAGCTCCTGGGAGAATCAACTCATGGCTGGACGACCATAGCATTTCTGAGGGCGATCATTACAATGGGATTTCCCTGGGGATGGATAACAATGCTATAGCCCTCTGGGGATGATGTGACGCAGACAGAGTTTGATGGACAAGTTGAGAACGAGATGTACTGTTATTCTTGGTATAATTTAGTCTTTACAAAGACGTTCTCTTGTCTGAGAAATTGTGATTAGCAGGCTGGCTGATTAGAATTATTTTATTTCAAAATTTGTGATACATCATTTTCCTATGTCTATCCACATATTCACCCCATTATCTTTTTTACCCACAAATTCTTTGCTAACTTTGCTAAATCATTCAAAAAGAAAATCGGCAAATCTTTATGTACAATTAACTAAGACATTGATGAAAAATGTAACCGACAGTTAATAATTCATATACACAGACATGGAAAATGAACTTCTGAAAATTATGATTTGGTAAACCATGGAGAAAAGTTGTGGGTGTCTTAAGTTTTCCACATTGACCTTTTGTGAAACAATGTTTTAAGGAAACTTTCAGCAACACTGACAGCAAGCATTTTCCTCTGAAAGAAAAAGGTTGAGTCTTCATTAGAGCTGCATATTGATTTTACTTTAACTGACTATTTAATCAATTAATATTGATTTATTCTCAATTGTTTGAAGACTAAATATGCACTCCAAGAGAAAATTATTAAAAAGAAAAAAAAAAAAAAACACATTCTCAAACTATTCAAATTCTTTTTGTCTAGAAACCACTTGATCAACTGATTTCTCAGGTTTTTTATGTTTTCCAGGGTCAACAACACCATGTATTAACAATAAAAAGACAGGTAGCAAGTGCTTATTCAGTTCAGATAGAGAAACAGTAGCACAGATGATCATGTACACAAAGAAAAAGATCTGGATTATTACAAGAGCATTAATAGAAAACCAGACACAACGAAAGACACATTTGCGGCGGCAGCATAGACTACAGATGAATATCTTTCAACACATCAAGACAATTTAATGTCATGAAGATATGACTCATAACCCTAACAGGGGCTGGTAAGAAAGATGAACCTGGGGTCGGAGTGACAAGCACTTAACTGCCCATCTGGTTCGGAGAGAAACCTGTAGACTAGAATGTGCTCAATATTCAGGACTCCGGCCAAATCATGTGGAGGGGAAACCCTCCACATAGATATGATACTTGTGTCCGAATACCTTTCTTTTATTTATTAAAAACGGATGGTGTGCCCACGCACTAACTTCTGTTGAGGTGAATTCAAATGTTCTGGAAAAATGTTGGTTAAAGTGACGACAAGCAAAATCTCAATTTCATCAGATGTTTTTGTTTATTGTAAAACTAATGCCATTTCCAACTACAATGCACACAGAAGAAAATGAAACGAAAGCACTGTACTGGAGATTGTTCAGTCTCTAGTGCAACTTTAGACAAACAAATTGTAACATATATTTCCACATAACTCGGCTACAAAAGGATTAGTATTCTTTTCCAAAGAAGGCAAAAGTGAACAATGTATGTTGCAGAGGCATGCAAGTCACATCCAAGCAGAAAACATGTCACGCGGAACTCCACTGAGAAATGTCAGAATTTAAAGATCCTCGTAACGACCTGCCAATTACTGAAGTGTCAATTTGCAGGTGTGTCGTGTTTCCCATTAGAATAGCATTAATGCGATCCGGGTTTTCTTTGTAAGCCGAAATTGAAGAAAAGCTAGCCAAACAGTCAAAGTTGTCGTCTAGCAAATTTGTTGCCCCCCCGATAAACCAGTCGGGACACAGCTGAATTGTTTCATTCTCAGCGGGAGTTTTGCCCAAACGTTCTCCCCCACGCGTGGACGGACAGAACAAACCCGTGTTGACAGTCACGCGAGGAAACATGCGACTGCTGTCCTACCAGGGGAAGACACGGCAGCATCCACGCGGCCGGAGATCGTCTCCACTCTCTTCTCCTCCATAATCGAGCGTGTGTTTTGCTCTCGACGGCTGCTAAGTGTGGACTAGTTGCTGCTCGGTCATCAACTCCCCCGAAGTTTCGCAGAGGCGCGTGCACGAGGTTCGATCGGGAGCGAGCGTGATTGCACGATCCCGACGTGCGCGTGTTCGTGGTCTGCAACTGAACTGTGAAATTATAGTTATTAATTATAGTTATTAAGCTGCAGTTCCATTAAAAGGCACAACATGCCAGCTTTTTCCCCCTTTCTTTTCTTTAATAGTTTAAATAATCATCATCATCATCCTCACCACTGTCGCTACTAATGGAAAAACAAAAGCTTCAACATCACATATGGCAGGTTACAGTCAAAGTCTTGGGAGGTAAAATATCTTCTTTTCTGCGGAAAAGTCTGTTAAAAATGGCATCTAATGACCCCGACCCTTAAAAATACTAGACTCCTTGCATATGCATATGAATGGAGTCTATATTAATATCCATTTTTCTGCTTCCAGTTGAGAAGTTTCAGGTTTCCTCATCACACTGCCTTGGCTGAATATTTTGCAAAAATTGCCTTTTGAAATATTGTGTCACAAATTCCCTCTCTGACTGTCACATCATTCTGCACCAGGCTAGAAATTTTTTGGCATGACGTCTGATTAAATATGAATCTGTAGACACATACCCTGATATGGAAAGCTAACTTTATCGCTGAAAAAAAATCTTTTGTTTTCAGTGTCTTGCATGGAAACACAACCACAGTATCATGGAGATCCATGAGACCTGAAAAAAGATGCCCCCCCCCCCCCCCCCCCCCCCCCCCCCACACACACACACACACACAGCCCACAGTGAGGAGAATAAACTCAGAACAATGCATCTTTGCAAGTCAGGAAAAATGTCTGCAGACGATTAGAGATAAAACATCACATCTGTGCAACGACAAGACAATTTGCAAATAATGGTTTGGAACTGACTTCCCAAAATACCACAAAGGCTTCTCACTGTTAAACACACTCTGTGTCCAGTCACTCACAAAAAGCAGCTCCAGACAAGCAGGATGTCAGCTCAGCTGGTATCAAGGGGAACCTCTGAAGTATTTCAAAACGGGATCTGAACCATTAATTGATTTTGATGAGCGTGTTGCAGCCCCTCTGAAACACTTATTTTTAGATAGCTGTATTTATGGAACACGCCCGCATTATAAAGATGAAACAGAAAATATGCACTTTATCATTCTATGCTCGACACACACATCTATAATTTGAATATTCCAGGTAATTAAAATATAGATATTTTACAATATGAATTTGAATATGAATAAATCAGGACAAAGCCTGGCCTTGAAGGGTGAAGGGTGAATATTTTCATGCTCCTGAAATATCAGATCTGCTTGGGGATTTTAATTTTGACCTGTTTCAGAAATAAACATCAAAAAGTAAGCTGTGAGACCAGCAGGAAATGTTGCCTATTACATATCAGACACACTGTAGTTTGTTGCTCTCAACCAATTTGATGGCATTATTTTTCATTAAAAATGCACTGACTTTGTGAGTCCATACATGTGTATGTGGATGGTGTGAATCCCCAGTCTCATGAATAAGTGTACCAGACAAAGGAATACATTCCAGTAGATGGACAACCTTCCTTTTCCAAGGTGTGTGTGCGACTGGGAATGTCACAGTTAATGATGACTGATGGTGTTTTTGATTAGGCTATAAATAACAGAGCACCTGAGCAGAAAGATGAAGCCAAAATCTCAGACTGGCACAGGTAGATGGATTACAATGGCGGGGCATTAATGAGTGTACGGGGCCACAAACACATGGGGCCGAGTGCACTGCAGATGGCTTGATGTCATCATTATATGATGTGTGTGTGTGTGTGTGTGTGTGTGTGTCACCTTGTGAAAGTGTGGGAGAAAATTTCTTGCTAATCATTTTAATATCAAAGATAAATCCATTCGGACCAACTGATCATTTTAATTTTCAGGTCAGTAAAAGCTGTAGCTTGAAGGATGATCTAAATATCTATTGAAGTCCTAATTGATAACATTTATAATCTAATGACATCAAAAAACAGCCCAGCAGCCTCCTGCTCCCCTCAGAACTCAATATGAGCACCTATTCCTGTTCTCCTTTCAAATGTTACCCAAAATATTTAATGAGATGGTTCTTTTAACAATTCTACCGCTGAATCAAACATAAAGCATCTTCATCAGATACATTCCAATTTGTAAAAAATAGCAAGTTTAGGTAGAAATTTTGGGTTCTACACAACAACAACAGTCATATCGGAGTTGGAGAACGTTTACAAGGGAGTAAATTGTCGAGTGTTACATTTTAGTGGATGGAAGATCTTTTTTTGATTTTGTAGTTCTCATAATGACACCTGGAGCCCCTCAGCTATGAACTCAAAACATTTTTTGGAATGAAATAAAATGGATTCATCATCTTATTCAGGTCCCATAAATCTCAGGCAACGTTATTGATCTGGATTTGTTTCTTAAAACGTGAAACGTGCTTGAATTTGAAAGCAGTCATACAATTAGTTGGATTACAGAGGATGGTCTTTCTTTTCCACCAAACAAACAACTGATTATAAGAAAAGATTAATTTTCATTTAGTTTTTTTTCTCATAGCATTGGATTATGACACTGTGGTCACAAAAAACTAATGGCAAACACCAACCTCCTCCCTCTTAAAAGTATTGTGCATTTACCAGATCACTGAATATCTTGAAACACCAGGCCAGAAAAAATGAAATTTGAAATCACTTATTTTTACTGTAAATAATAAGAAAAAAACATAATTTGCGGCGCTTTGCTCGGCACTCAAAGACACTGTGAGGACATAAACACAAAAAAAATTCACATGCTTTTAACTATGGCCTTGTGAACCAGCAAATGGTCCAGGGTGAATCCTGCCTCTTGTCCAATGAAAAGCTGAAATTAGCTCCATTCCTATAGACAATGAATGAATGAATGAATGAATATTTACAAAGTACACAACATGAGACAGAAATTGAAATTTGGTGTTAGAATAGGGTGCATCTTGTGTCCAGCACCTTGTGTCCATACATCCCATTTCAAAAGAAATCTGTAATGTCTTACATTTGGAATTCTAATATTCTAAAATTTAATAGGTGACATTGACAGGGATTTAACATTATTTTATTATGAAAGTATATTTAGCAGTAAAACTTGGGAGAATACACAATTTTAGCACTATTTTTGAACCTCCTTACATTTTACATACAGTATACATCCATCCAGTTGATGGGAGGGATGATTGAGTCAGATAAAATATATGAAACAGAAAGGTGAAGACTGTGAGATTATACAAATCACAAAGGAGAAAAATTATATTAAAAGGGAATAATAATTGTAATAAATGCATTTATAAAGTGCTTTTCATCAAAGTTCTTTTCAAATAATAAGAGACACATTAAAGTTTAAGTACAGATAATTTCAAATCATTTTGCTGTTTGTATCAGTGAGACAAACATCTTCGATAATGCGCACTCTTGGCAAGTGCCGAATACCAAAATGTTAAATGCACACATCTCCAGAGGCACTGCTGAAAAAGATTTGGATAGTATTTAAATCTGCAAATATTTAAACTGTCCGAATGAATGAGCATATTGCGAAAAAAAAAAAAAAAAAAAGAACAATTATCGTGTAGGGAAGCTGCTTGACAGCTGCAGTGCTCATCATAACACCTGAGTTAGAACGGTTGTTTTAAGGTAGATGTCCAGCCTCAGGGTTTTTGGGTGATTAGCCCACTGCAGGAAAAACACTGTGGTTCCTCCAGACCTCCAAAGACAGCTAATTACAATTGTCAAAGTCAGATGGCTTCACTTCTTTCAAATAGCCGATCTTCATCACTGTGGCAAGTTTCCAAAACAAGGCCAGATGCTTCCTCCGGGCAGCGCAAAGTTAGTGGAAAATTTGAACCACACATCACTTGTCTTGACACTAGTGGTCCTGAGGTCTTGTGCAGAGCAATCATGCCCAAAAAAAATCATGCTTTAGACAAAATTGGAGATTCAGAAAGGCGGTCATGATGCATCACATTATGATGAATCTTCTGACATACTTATTAGTGAGAGATGCATAAAGAATATACCACCTAATCTGGCGTGCTTTATTTCTGAGATGTTTTAATGTCATCCAAGGACTAGCTAATGAAACCAAGAACAATATAAATGACTTAATTTGCTTTAACTGAATTTAAAATTGATTTCTGCCCAAGGTGTCCCTGGGACTATACAGCTTATATACTCACATTTTATTTGTCTGATGAGCTCCTCGCCCACAGCATAAACATCATCTGAAAGTCATTCCTGCCTTGCCAACAACCTGAGATGAACTTTAGAACGGATGGCAGCACAGAGGATCCTAGGAAATTTGAAGATCACTCTAAGGTACCTCAGGGCGTTCAGTGACGCTGCCACTAATCAAGACTCAAGTACTCTATACATATTTCAAAAGTCTTATTATAATTTGTCATATGTAGGATGGCTAAGTAATATATCTTTGCCTGAGTGAAATGTCTGTTTTATTAATATGCCATTAATGAAAGATTGGAGTTATTGGAGCACACTGCTTCTCTTGATCACAGCACACATTTAATGTTCAAAACTGCTGGAAAGTTTCTTTAATCTTGACTTTCACGACACGCACTTTGGTCATTGTGCTGACTATATATAATTCACATAATTTGATCAAGTAAAGCTCAGCATGTGTGACAATTGAAGAGCGACTCACGACAAGGTAATACAGAATGTTTTTCATGTGAAGTGTCCCTGATAAATGTACATCTTGAGAATGATTGTGGCATCTTTTTTAATTCCACTAATAGCATACGTTTTTTTTGTTATAGACCTGTTTCATCATTCACACTGCTTGGGTCCAGGTTTCAGCCACTAAAAACAGGAATAAGGGCCTGGATGAAAAAAGACCCAAGCCTGTATTCAAATGTGCTGTGAGCCTGTGTGCAAAGAGATAATTCAAGGAGATGCGATCTGCCATGAGTTCCGAAATATGTCTAAACCTGCTCTTTGTCACACTTGACAACTTCATATCGATGTATCACAAGGATGGAAGATCTTGAAAAATGGGTGTCAACAGTGCGTCAAGCAACTCCACAGATGATAGATAAGGTGAATAGAATTTTGCATATCTGTGCTCCTGACTCAGCAGGTCCTTGGCTGAAATCATGCACTCTGGAGAAGGCATTAACCTCAAGATATCATGATGCTTTGTAAGAAATACTAAAACTGAACTACAATTTTTCCAGTGATCTAAAATATCTATTTTAGGATACACAAACGTTTTAATTTGGAAATAAACTTGACATAATGACACATCCTTTACACAAGCAGTGTGCACTCAGGCTTGTAATGTTTCCCTGAAATATGTCATAACAATTCAAGCAGTTGCACATTTCACAAATAAACACTTCAACAACACAACTGGTTGAAGGAAGACGGCTACATTTTTTCTAATTCCTTAGTTTTATCTCAACTCCTAATCCGGTGACTATCTAATTGTACCCTACAAAGACTTGCAAAACCATTTGGATATAAAAAAGAATAGCATTAATCCTCTTCTCCACATTCCTCCACAGTCAAATCATCCCTGTCAGCTTCATGTATAAATGCCCTGCCCATATTGAGCTACAGTATAAGCTAAACTTTAGTTCAGTTGTCAGCTGTGGAGGTGAAAGAGACTGGTGGCAGTGCACAAGTGAGAAGATCCTATCCTCTCATTATGCCTCTCTCTAATGGGAGATTCACTGTGCTTGTAGTCAGCTGTCAATAGCAGCCCAGCCATCAATTCTGCAGGAGTTCACACATCTGCCAGCAGGAAGTGAGAAACACTTATCAAGCCCCAAGAAATAGCCAGTTGCAATTAAATCACTGCTCTGCTGCAGAAAGATGAACCTGAGGTCAGCCAAAGGTCGCTGAAAAGCCCAATTACCAGCTTGTCACGTGTTGTCGGCCAGAGTAATTGCTGGAAAAAGAACATGTCGAAAACACCTTTGGACTGGCTGCATAGAAGGAAGAACGTGATATTTTAAAGGGAAAAAGTCAATTAGTTAAATAATTTCTTTATTATTGTTTGAACAAACTAGAAAACTCAAAAAAAGACCCACAGTATGAACTGGGCCACAGCTCTGAACATGCAGCTTCATATACAGATGGAATAATCGTTACAAAAATAGATCATTTACAAAAATACAACTACAAAGAAGTTGAAGTGGTGGTAATTTCCAAAGAGCTATTGAAAAAGGGTATAAGAAAAAAGAAACTAACAAAAATTACATTTCACAGTTTCAGGGTGAGGACATATTCCTATGCAGTCTTTGGGATGGAAACTGTTCCTACACAGTAGTTTCATGTTTCCACAAACCTGTTTTAACACTGGCTGTGCTTTCTGAGTTCATTAGAGGTACTGTTTGTCCATTTGCAAGCAGTGTGGGTCCATTCTCAGTGACAAGGTTGAGCCCATATGACTTTGACTGAGTCTCTACTTCTGTGCTGCTAGGATGTTTAACAGGACCAGAGTCTTTACTCGAGCAGGACATGGCAGCGGTCGCCTCCTGATCAGCCTCTACAGTCACCACAGTCCCGTTCCCCAGTCTGCCGCCTCCCTTATCAGTATGGCGAGAGCGGCGCGGCAGACTTGCACTGTCACTGCTGTCTTGCTGTAACTGACTCTGATGTCGTTCTCTGTAGGCCATATAGGCAGCTCGCCGGCTGTTGCGTGCTGCCAAGTCATAATGGTGGTGCCGCCTATGGGGGGCACTCTGAACACTGCCCTCCACACTGGTGGGCACATCAAAAGCATATTCTCGTAGCACTGTTAGTCGACTTGCCCGGTGCGCCCGTGCTCTATTTTTGTGATGCCTGCCACTGTGTCCATTAGTGACAGGTATTGGGTTATTCATGTGGCTCATCGGTCGAAACTGTAACTCCACTGGTGCGATGTGCATTTTAATTTCATTGTCGACTGAATGCTCAGTAAGGCTGTTGTCCAAAATGGCTGCTCCACTGGCTGCGACTGGTGCAGAGTGAGACTTGCACTGAGCTGCCTCTGCATGCAGGTTGGTCAACTTGCTACCCTGGGCGGAGTTGCGCATGCTCGGAGCACTTTTGTTTGTGTGGGAAGAGTCTGCACTGCTGTGGCCACACTTTGTTGACTCCCCATCTGCCTTGTTAACAGATCCTATGGCAGAAGTCATTGCCACACCTGGCTGAGGCAGAAGAGCTTCCTCCTGAGCAAAGTAGGCACGTCTGCCAGAGCAGCAAGCCTGTGACCAATAGCGCCTCATATCCTGGCGGTTGACACAATGATGGGCCACCATGAATGCCCCGAGTGCCAGTGCAGCCACACCAAACAAGCAAGTGAAAGCCAGGTCCAAGGGGTGGTCCTGTGATACCGCCATGGCTCCAAACACCCACAGGGCTGTATATAAGCCCAGTGCCACAGCTACACCCATCAGCTGAGCAGCGAATGTGTGTTCATTCTCCAAGGCTGAGAGGGGAATGGTCCGTGAGGCGGACATTGTGGAGGATGCTGCCTCATGAGGCTGAAGCTGGAGTGTGAGGGGATGGGAGTGGCTGCTGGGACCATCAACCCCTGAATCACTGTTAGTTAAAGCCAGATGCTGCTGCTCCTCTGCTGGCTCCTTCAGCTCATACCGGCGTTCAGGGTGCCTGCGCAACTGAAGCAGGATGCTGAGGAAATACATGCAGTCAACAAAGATGATGAATCCCACGGGCCCATAAAAAGCACCAATGCTGGGCTCCCAGGCCATCCAGCAACTGGAAAGAACACAGACACAAAAATGTTTAACATTAGCTTTTCATGTTCTATAACAGTGTTTCTCTTAAATTTACCTTCCTACATTTCTATCTAACTACACATCACCTGTTCTGTTTATAAGAAATTTAGTTCAAGTGACTTGAAAGCAGATATAAGTGCATATTACCCAAATATTCAGCCACATCGCACAGACTCCACAACTGCCCTTTGAGAGAGCACCATGGATGTAACCATCTGTGAATGGCCAGTATTTGCCTGTTGCTTGAATGCACATACCATAAATGTATTGCCATTATCAGAGCCTCAGGGGATAAATGATTACTATTCTCATAAATTTATGCATTCTTGCTCTACCTATGCAGTAGAGGCAGTGAACAAGGTTATGGAAGTTCCTGACTGTTTATGCACATTAAACACGAATGTCTAGACTACATGTGAAACCATTTTCCCAAGCACATAAACTGAGGCACAGGATCTATGACTGCTTTCTATACAGGGCCTACTTACTAAGGCGCAGAGGTCCGGCTGCCATAGTTTTTGATGTTTGCTGCTGCAGTGATACCACAGACAATGGTGGGTATCCCTCCACCGATCAAGTAGAATCTGTTGGAGGGGGACAGGGATGAGTGAACAACATGCAGAGATTCATCAGACCTCCATACTGACACCCTGTGGTAATCTCCCCAACAAACACAACCACTTGAAAATGACAATCACATTGGTTTCACAACCACTTGAAAAAGACAATCACATTGGTTTCTACAAAAGTAAATGAATTTCGTATGTCAAAAGTGATGTGTGAAATTGGTCACTCTGTCTGCCTTTACATTTTGAAGTGTTAACCCTCTTCATGGAGATCATTTTCCTTAATTTCTTAAAGTTATTTTAGTGACAATCTAGTGAGTAAGACAGAGAGACCACAGCCACAATCTAGGTGTAGAAGTATTTTTTAAAATGTTCTATTCTAGTGATCACGTCGCAAAACAACCGAGTGACCTGATTGCTTTATCAAAGAGAAAACGCATAAATGTGAACATAAGAAAAGGCATTTAAAAATGAGATGGCAAAAACTGCTTAAATCTCTCAGGATATGTAGAAACCCTGATCATTATTAGACTGTGTAAATGAAAATTTTCCACTGAGATGAAAATCAGATATCCATGTGAAAAAAAACCTGCATCTAATTACGGAGCAAGATGAAGCAGCTGCTGCTATTATTGTTTTTCCTTTCAACATAAGGACATAACAGTTTTAATAACTCTCTCCAGGGAAAGGAATCAATTTTATCTTATCTTATTAGTCGTGACCAATTTCAAACATTTGAAGCAGCAAAAATTCAAGAATCCACACTTTTTCGGTGAATTGCTTTTCCAAACTGTCTTCTCTGTTGCAAACTGAAAGCTGCAACGTCATACCTCAACATAGGTCGAGGTGGTGGTGGGGGTTCATCCAACTCCTCGTAACGCTTGGCTTTGCGTGTTACCTGCTTATAGATGTTGCGTGCAGTAACACCTGCCCACAGAGCTGTTGCCAAAGTGGAATAATGTAGCAAAATGCCAACCTAGACAAGAATGGAAGATTATCTGTCAGCTAAATATCAAACCAAATCAATAACCACCACTGAATTCCTTTGTCAGAATGCATTTCTTATGTTAAATTAGGTTTCACACAATCAAAATAATAGAACGCGGGACTCCCAAACTTGAATAAGATATTGTTCGAGCAATTGTGTTGAGAATTTGTCATCCTCCACCACACTATCCATAATACAAACTCATGCAAGAGAATCAAATAAACAGGACCTGATTTAATGAAAAATGAAATGTTCAGCACACCGTGCATGCCTTAAGGCATCCATTGTATCTTTCAATGCATCTTCTGGTGTGCGTCCTTACATTTTATGAGGAAGCAAACTCTGCAAAGGCAACTTATCTCTTTTTAAGAATGCCCCAAAAATGCAAGAATGCAGACTATTATGTTTTTTTATGGAGAACATGGATAGAGATATTGCATATACTGTTAGTGAATACTCACTGCTTGGCAGACACTTGCATAGTGTGTCTGATTGATGCCACCAATGAAAACGCCACAGGTGAGAGTGATGTGGAAGCACAGGTTGATCAACATGTGCCAGCACTTGCGACTGACATGGACAGACCTGAAGTCATGAACAAAGAATAACTAATATGAATGTCTGGAAGATATTGCCCCACATTTCACGCAGTGAATGTTAAGCCGATTTTCCATTTCTATCATGCTCATTCTGTGGCACATTTTTAAGCACATCGTAAGCAAACAAAAAAATGTCATGATTTCAATAAACAATGCAGAACTAACTGAAATTCTATAATGAAAAAGATCATTTTTATTCATCAAGGTTCACAAAACAAACTAATGGGGAATTTGATAATTTCCTCCAGGTTAAGGGATAAATGTAGGGTAGGGTCTGTTTATTCGAATTTCTGTTGTGTTGGCTTAGCATTGAATAAAGACAGCGCTTTACCTGGCCCATTTCAAAGTATGGGGGTCATTTCACCCAAAAGACACTGAGGGCAAATTATGATTTCACCGATTATGTACACTATGCAAAGCAGAGATTGCTATTACCATCTCAGTATGGATTTAACAACTAGGTCTGTGGAACAAAGTGATTGAGCCGGGCCACAGTAATTCCTCATCACAAATTTAAGAACACAAACTGGTTGAACACACAATAATGCCCAACCCTAACCTTTTCCCTCAGTTTTGATTACATTCTTTGTCCCTAGACACTCTGGTGGACAGTGGTGTCAGTGACAAAAATGATTTACATACGTGATTTTTTTAATAAAACACAGACTGTCTTACCTGTGATGGTAGATGTAACTGACAATAATAGTGAGCAGGCAGAGAAGAAGAATAATGATGGTGGCATAGATGACAGGATGGAGTGGCTGGATGCTGGGGGAGAAATAATCTACACTGCTGAGGTCCTGCAAACATGATAAGAATTTCAGGTCTAACTCACAGCTATTGCAGGAATCAGCTTTTGATGACTGAAAAAAACCTACTTAACTCATTAAATCATGCCTTATGCTATTTGTAAAGAAGTGAAAGGATATAATGATCAGAATTCCTACCATTAGCAGTCCGTAATTGCCAAGGGAGTTACAAGATATGGTCGTAAAGTTGTCATGGTGGCCCAGGATGCGGCAGCCATCACTTTGCCATCCTCCCTGGCCTCCCACCAGGCTAAAGTTCCAGCAGGCGGACATGGCATCTGAGCCATGTGCAAATCGTCGCAGGGTGACGTTCACAGGGGTCCGTAGGGCATGTAGTGCAATACCATCTGAATGGAAACACCAGGATGTAAAATGCCATTGTGTGCCCTGAGTGCTTGTTGAATTCTCATTGTTTTTTCACATTTAAATACATGCAGGTATATCAAATTAATATCAAAAGAAAATTAATGACTGAACTGGAACATTTCAACACACCTATCTTTGCCATGATGACAGGGGTGGCCACACTCCTCTTTCCTCCATCAGCCAGCTGGGAAGAGTCTCCCGTGGATGGAAAAAACTTTCCATTGAGGAAGCCCAGTAGATGCAGCTTGTACACGGTGTCCTCCACCGCGCCAGTGAGTGGTGCCTGAGTAAAGAGACCCTGAGGAAGCTGCAGGGACGCCTCAACTATGGTGCTCTGCACAGATAAAAATCAATTGAGTGGATAAATCAGTCTAATGTTGTTGTTTTTTTTCCAACTTCTAATTTATTATGATGATTATTTGTCTTTAAATTTGTGGATGAGTTTTGACAGCCAATAGAACATTGCATTCATGTTCCGTGCAATTAAAATAACCTCTTCTATAAACACTGGAGCGGGTGTACAGAAAGGAAACATCTGTGCTAGGAGCTGACCTTGTGAAGAATGCTAGAAAAGGCATTGGTGGTGTTGCATTTGAAGGTCAACTGACGATCCTGACCGGGCGGGCGCTCAGGGATGGGCCTCTGAAACAACATGCAGGTCATGCCATTCCACTCGTTGGCCCTGACAGCGTGGGCCTCCAGGGCTATATTGGGGGATGTCTGGGAAGACAAAAAGAACAGTAATATCTGACATTGCTTCTCAGATATTACCAAACTATGCAGCACTGTTGATAACAGGACTAACCAGGGTGAAGGCATGTGTGGAAGCAAGACGTTGGCTCGCTATCTTTTGGATGCAGGCGATGATGCGGGAACAGGCCATGGCCTCCCGCTGTGCAATCCACAACACCCGCTCATCTGCCAGCATCATATTACTGGCCATGCTTATCATCACCTCAAACAGCTAAAGGATGAGACACGAGTAGACACAAGAGTAAACAGGGATAGAAACATACACAATTGGCATGACTTAGTCATTACTATTGCTCTGATAAAAGGACACAGTGCAACACAATTTTGCCATAAACATTTACACCCCAGAGTCAGAAAATAGTCGTATTTACAAATGCATTGAGTAAAACTATAAAGAAATATCAAACACAACTTCTTTTTAATGTTAAACAACACAAAACACATGTTTAACACAGCCTTGGTTACAACTTCATGAATATTGGAAGCACATTTCAAGCATGTTGACACCATATTAAACTTGGATATGCTTTCAACCACAAAAGCTGCTTCCTTAATGCATTTGGAACTTCTTAATCTCTCCATTACTTTTACAACTACTTTTTATAAGTCTGCAGCTGTGCTGAAAGTCATGACAGGCATCCTGTCTCATACAACACAATGACAACAAACAGCTGTGCAGCATTAATCTATTTGTCCTTCAGTGTGAAAATGAGCCAAATTTGAGCACACTCTGCTCTAAATATAGCTTATAAAAAAGAAGGTCATTGTTTGTTTTTTTCTGCTGCCAACTTCTACTCTACTGATACTGATTTTCTTAAAAAAAAAAAAAAAGAGAGAAAGTTTAACCCCTTCTAATGTTTTGAATAGTGGAGTTGGCAACTGGGGGAAAAAACAAATCTTGCTACCACTCTACTTACATCCTTGAACTTCTCGACAAACTTTCCAATCTTTTCAATCATCTCTGCCACAAAGATGATATCCATCTTGTCTGAGAAGTTGGCAGCATCCTCTGTGTAAAACTGCAAGCGACTGGCCCTGTTGACAACGTTGCTTTCATTCAAAGGCATCTGGCAGATGTCAGACATAGAGAATTAGGAATTTTTTGGTAAAGTTGGAATGAAAAATGCTAATAATTTTGCAGCACAGGTAGATTCAATAGAGTTTCATGTCAGACACCATCAGCACACGAGCAGATAAAAAGAGGCACACACCTGGTTGATGACATGGAGAAATCGAGTAACATCTTTCTGAAACTGGCAGTGGGAGTAATCCCCCTCAGCCCATATCCCATCGCGGTTGCAAAAGCGCCATGCACGCTGCTCCTCGCTCGAGCTGTCAGAGTTGGTGCCTGCACTTAATGGTAGTCTGTTACAGGGGATGTGTGCTCTGATCCCAGCCAGGGTGCGAGGCCACCTGGAGGGAGACCAATCAGTTATTAGTCCTGTTTCCATCCCTCCCTCAGACAACAAGTAAAGTTGCCTCAATTGACGTTTTAGTTTTTTTCAACTGAGCAATAACGTTTAAGAAGTAGGTAGTGGTGATTTCTATATTTAACCACAAGGGGGAGGTACTTGCAAACCAACAGCGATGCTGGTACAAAAAGAAAACAATATCATATTGTGGAAATGTGCTTTAAAAGTAAACTATACCATCACGATATGTCTTAACATTTAATAATAATCTGCAAAAAACTGGTTCACTGTCATGGTATATTGTACATGGGAATTATCTATGTGACATTTTTTTTTTCTTTCAGATTCTCTCTAGGATTTGCCACATCAAACCTCGAGCAAAGGGGCCTTGCCTGATTACAACAAAACATTAGAATGTTTACAATATAACCATAATTAAATCTGACATCCAAATCATATTTTCGAAATGGCAAACAATTACTAGCTTTAAGGACTGGGAAATACATTGATTTGCATCGAGTTTGATGCAATTGTGAAACTAAAATCGATTTTTAAATCTTGTGAACAGTGAGAGTTCTAACATATTATAATAAATTGATCACAAGAATGTAAAAGTTTCAGCATCTTGATTTGTCTGCTAATTTTAAGTTGAGATGTGACATTATGGCAATGAAGGACTGAAGAGTTTTATGATATTTTTTAATTCCACTATCCCATCTGACTAGAAGAATTAGTTGTTTGTAATTGTATCTGGTTACTAACCTGAACTCCCCCTTGTTGTTGGAGACCCGTTCAGGGACACAATACTTGGCAGAGCTCTCCAACACAATTATATGGACAGTCCTGGTGGTGTTGCCCCTACTTGTCCAGATCCGACACTCCCAGTTCCCATTAAAACCCGGCTGGATGTTTGAGATGGTCAACGCACTGAAAGAATGGAGAGGAATTCAGAGAGAAACTGATATTGTGGCTGACCTGAGTCCAAGATCACAGCTACGTAGTTAATTCGTTTTGATATGGAATTGAGCTTAAACAATAAAGCAACACTGAAAATTAACATGGCTTTGCAGGCATGAGTTTGTTTGTGTGTGTGTGTGTGTGTGTGTGTGTGTGTGTGTGTGTGTGTGTGTGTGTGTGTGTGACTAACAGAGCAAATGCTTGTGTTTACATTAGGAATTCATCATACATTTTAATACCTTGCAATCATGGAGCAGTTCTGCACCATGCGTTTTTCAATGAAGATACCTTGGGCAGCATCAGGTTTTACTATGCGGCCATTTTGGTACCATAACACCTGCATGTCCTCAGCCACGAAAGACGCCTGACACTGGAAAGGTAGACTATCCCCTTGAAAGACGACCTGACGTTGGGATGGAGTCAGTTGAAAAGATGGCAGCTCAAGCGGTGCATCTACAGGGAGAGAGTCCAACAGTGACAGTGAAAGAATTGTTACCAAGATCTTATTTGTCAGAATAATGTACAACGTCTTGCCTCCCTCTCAACACTTTTTGGACACATAGGGAAACTTAAACGGCCTTGTGCTACTTTACTATTCATGTCAGGTCACTGGTTGCAGCGAGATCTGTGCCATGTATTTCATAATCCCTCACTGTGATGAGTGCCAAACTGATAAGACATGAGCAAGTACAAACAAAGGCAGCATTGGCCTCGGCGGCCCTCCTCTTATCTTGTATGTCATTACACAAGCCCCTTTTCCCCAAGCACCAGCCTGACTGATACCAAAACAGACAAATTAAAGCAGCAGCACACCATTTTGTCAGCAATCCGTATCAATTACTCAGTATGAATTGTATCAACCTTTCAAAATGTCCGAGACTGGACAAATGGTGCAAAACTGTCCTTGAATTGAAGAATCGTCCTTTTTTTTAATCGAACCACTGTTGCACAAAAGTAACTGAGAAAATGCAGCATTCGAAATTTCAGTGTAATTAATTCAGTTATTAAATATATAGGTGTCCCTACCGCAGGTTAGAAGCTCAGGCCTGATGGATGGAATGAGCTGGCCCTGGAGCGACTGGGGATATGAACACTTGGTGTTCTTAACAGCTATGTTCCTGTCTTTGATCCAATGCAGTAGCCAAAGGAGGTTGCAGTCACACAGCAGGTAGGGACTCTGAAACTCCCTACAAATGAAGAGTTATAGAGGAGGAGACTGGTCAAAGGGTGGGGCACAACTAAATATGTTGAGTGCGATATGTAAGAATAAGCTATTTGATGGAGAAGGCAATCTTTGCTTCACAGTTTTTCTACTGGAACGGTGAATCTTCTCAAGTAATGAATGGCTACTCAAATGGATTTATAAGAAATCTATCCGGTAAAACCCTTGCTTTTTTATTAATTTGTAGAACATTTTAGACAATTTTATAACCCCTCCACCAAAAACACTGAAAATATCAGAATTTTTTAAGAAAGACTTTTTTTTCTATTATTTTAGAAAAATTGACCATCTACAGTTGAATTAGAAAACAATTCAGAGAATAATAAACTAAATGCATTACAGTTATGTTTTAAATGTCAATGATGTATCAGTCTTTGTAATGATAACAAAAAACAGGAACATATCTTATTCAAGATCATTGACTTTATTAACTTTCATCGTAATCATTCATTGATGCAGACCTAAACAAATACCATATGAAATTATCCACATTGAGTGACTTGTTATACTTACAATGACTTAAGAGAAACTAGGCTGTCAAAGGTCCCTTGAGCCAAAGAAGAAAACATGTTTCCTGAAATGTTTCTGCAAAAACAACAGATATATTATGCAATGTTGTGGGGATTTTCCCTGCATGTTTCAAACACATCATTATATGAAAACTTAATTCCATAAAACATATAAAACACCCATGACTTACAGTTTGATTAAACTTGTGAGACCCTTGAAGATATCAACATTCAGACAGCCAATGCTATTGTTGGACAAGTCCCTGTACAACACAGAAAAAATAGTAGCTGATTCATTTTTGCAGAAAGACTATTATTGAAAAAACAGAACAATGAGATGTGACAAGAGAATTTTACATTCTCATCCTGCATTGTAACTATAATTTGGGACAAATAAGGTCCAGTTCAGAGGAAAACTGATTACAAAGAATGGATCTTTAACAATATTGTGCTAAAAAAACAGCGGTTTTTAAGCCAAGTTTAGGAAAAGGCATGTCAGGGCAAAGAGCCCAAAAACTCAACTGACAGGTTGATAGTTTTAAAGATGATTTTAGATCCTGTTTGTGTGGGCCTTCGGGGAAGCCAGTGCATCAAAGGCAGAGAAACACTCTGGGAGGTGATTTATCACCTAAGATTGATGTCAAAAGTTTGTTCTTCTCCTCTGGATGTGACCCAGCATGATGTCTGTGATAAACATCAGGTGGATGCAGCTGAGACTTCAATGGCTTTCAGGGAGAATCTGAACATTTTTCGGTTTTTGGAATGGCCTGGCACTGCCTTGAAATGACACTGATTGGCACATATTTAGAAACATCTGTGAAGTTGACCATCCAGTAGTCCCCATTAAATTCACATCTTTCTTTGAAACTCATCAGTTTCAAAAAAGTGCTTTTTTAGGTGTGTTGAAAGGTTTACCAATAATACTAAAACACAACCTGACTCCCTTGATGGTGGTTATCGTTTCACTATTAGAAGTGATGAACAATTAATGAGTCACAATGACTGGTTGATATTTATCAGAAAGAAAAGTTTGAGCTTTATTTGTGAAGTTCATCACATTACCTTCTCAGTACAACACGCAATATGGTGCTTTTCTTGTGGTCTCTACTCAAGACTCAAGTGTATGTGTACAAAATATACTCATTCCTGTGGGTAGTTTGAAACAATTCAATTGAGTCAGTTAGTGCAAGCCAAGCAATGTTGAAAATAACTAAGAGACTGAAATTAAGAAAACTGGAGTTAAGAATAAAAGGGATGTAGGAAAGTCACAATGCAAAATACTACATGATGAATGGGAACATTTCACAAGCCTTGAATATGCAATCATGGTGTTTTAGTGTCAGACAATATTGTCAAAAAAGCCTACTGAGATTTATAGTTAACTCAATTACATCTTCAAGACTTATTCTCAAACCTCAATCACCACTGAATAGAGTCCCACATCATTGAGTGAACATTTTAAGTTTTTGTTGATTTTTTTCTTGAAGTTATTTGACTCCTTAACAGAGAGGTTGCCGAGCAGTCAGAAACTCTGCTCAAAATAGCATTACAACTGGACAAATGAAACGAATAATTGATAAACATCCGAATCAAGGAATGAACACTCGCGTTCAAAGGCGAAGCACGGTGACAGCTAGTCAAGAAACCTCTTTCCAGAAAAGAATAGGGCAGAGCACAACTTCCACCTAGAATCCCACGGTGATCAAGGAAAGTGATAGACCCAGTGATACCAGAGGCTAACATCCAAGCATTTATGTAATTATTGGTGTTGGTCTTCAAGGTATCAGCTGGGGAATTTTCCTTGTGAGGTTATTAGTTCCACTTGGCAGCATGAAAATGCTGCTTTTTTACAGGCGTGCCAAACTGTGCAAGCATAGAGTGTCAGGGGAGGGATAACACAGTGGAAGTGAGAGGAAGGCGGGGCTGTCCTAGTAGCATATATACTGTACTTTTATCTCACTTAACTGCCTGACTTAAATTGGCAAATATACACTGAACATTATGGGCAGAGGAGTTAAATTATTAGTTAACATGGAACACAAATTATCTGGGGGCAAGAAAATTAAACAATCACTGTTTTTGTGCAGCTGTGTACTTGTTCCTTGTTGCCCTACCAGAGAGGTCTCAAATAAGGGATTTCACCACAGGCATGGAGCAATTTATCAGCATGAAGGACTCTTTCGGTGCAATGCGTCAGCTGTTGTAAAAGGTACAAGAAAAAGCTAAAATTGACAGCAAAAATAGTCTGATGCGATTAGGCCGGAGGAGCAGCAGTTCAGCTGCTGGTGGAATGCGGAGTATAGGGGATGAGCTCAGAAGAATCTATAGGGTGTCTGAAAGAGACCGGGTGTTTGATTGTTTTAGTGTGCCTGATGCTGTGTGGAAATAGTGTGTCCATGTTTTGGTCCACGTTAAGTGTGTTAAAGGATACAATTATCTTTTTCCTAAGGGTGTAACCAACAACAGACTATCCAACACCCTGTCTTCCAGGCATAAATTATAAAACCTTGAAAAACTGCACTGCTCAGAGATCAAGTTTTCCTGCTGCTGGCAGGACATGGAGAATCTCATGTGGAGCTTGATGTGGGGAAACAATTTTTGTCAGCATGGATTTAAATTCACAGCGGTACAGATGTAACTTTTGTCTGTAAGTTACTATTGTACTGTCAGCATCATTATAAATAAGATGCAACGATGTTCACTGAACTCTGACAGGAAGTCATTTGGATGATGATGAAGTGATGTGTAATGTCATTATCTAAAAGACAATCCCTATTTGAAAGACTTTTAAACTTTTAAAGACTTTAAAAAAAAAGAAAACTGAGAGGCTTATTCAACACAAGAAGCCTGTAGGATAAGAGGTGAAACTAAATCCAGTTGCCAGAGTAAGATTTGATGCCAGACAAGTGGTTGCCTCTTTTCATATAATCTGAGGTCCAATTAACAATCAAATATCTATAGACGCTGAATTAAGGATCATGAATGATCAAGTCATCAGTAGTCCTTTTTGAGGACAGGAGCACAGGAATTCATTGAAAAAATGAATAAATGCTGATTCTAAAAACAAAAGTATTTGATTAATGGTACTCCAATGAACTCCTTCCCATTTTTCCTGTAGCTTGAAAGAAATAGTGAGAAGGATGAGAAACTGTGGAAGCCAAACCTAGATATAGGGCTCCTGTGTTTACATTCCCAGGGTTCAACAATACCTCAAAGAATCTGTTACTCTCCGTTTCTTTTTTTGTGCTCATTCCCTTTCATAGTCGAGTGACATGTACCCTTTGATATTAACTGAGATGAGTAATGGGGCCAGATTCTTTTGTTACGCAGAAGGACCACACTATGCTGTAGCGCAAGCATTTCCATGTAAGGCTGCAGACCACTTTGTGAGAACATGAGCTTTTCTGACAAGTGGCGTGCTGGAGGCTAACACTTGAATATGCAGGAGACATAAAAGATAGGCATCACTCCATCTCAGCATGCAATGAATATGCAACATGTAGGAGGTTGAAATGAGGAAGAGTGTGAGCCAAGAAGCTGACTACCTTCCTGTCGTGCTCGTATTGCTCTGCTGCTGTAGCCAAGCTCAAGTTTGTGTTGGCAGCGTCTGGGCACTGTCTGATGATCCCAATTCTCTCTCTCCCCCCTCCCCCCCTGCTCCCTCCCCCACCTTTCCTTGTGAACCAGCTTACAACTCTACAGTACTACCCATTTTCCATGTTATTTAACAAAACCATGGATCCTATCTGAGTCTAAAGTATACCTTTAGCAGATATTGATAAAACACAGAGAACTCTTTAGTGCAAATTGAGTGATCGGTGCAATTAATGGTGAATTTACAAATATTTTCAAAATAGGAGATACAGCAAGCACACTTTCAATGTGAAACTATCCTGTTGGATGTGTCTTTGCAATGATTTAAAGTTAAACAGACATTTATAAATTCCTCCCCTCACTCTGAAATTTGTGAGCATGTGAAAGTGTACAGGCCCTCATGCAGACTGCAGCAGTCTCTGGCAGGAGGCCAGACAAAACGAGGCACTAGAAAAAGAGCACTGCTTGACCAAATTCCCTTATGGACACTGGATACATAGTAGGCCTGCAGGACACACATTTCAAATATAGATACAACAGCTGCTTTCAACAACATCCCTGGCGTCAGAGTCATTGCTGAATCCTGTCAAATAGTTTGTAACAAAATCCAATTAGAACTAGAATGTACATGTATGTTCTACACAGCTTGGACACTGTACAGACACTCAAACTAAAAAAAAAAAAAACACCTTGCAATCCAAGGGATTTGACAGTCAAATACAAGAAGCCTTAAGCATGCTGGGTTTCTCTCCAGAAAACTGTACACAACATCTATTCTAACTTCTAGCTGGGCTGGAATTCTTGACTGGCTTGTTGCAAACAAAAAAATAATGTATATATGATAAAAGAATGCAAATATATTTAAGCAAACTTGCATCAACCACATGACACAATTAACTAATACTCACAGTCTTTTGAGTGCTGGTAAGCCAAGGAAAGCTCCTGGTTCAATCCGACTGATCAAGTTACTCCGCAGATCTCTACAATAGAAGGGAAAGAGATAAAGAATTTTGGGTTAATGTGATACAGTAAAAACTACATGTTATAGGACGGTGTTCCCTCTTTTTTTTTTTTTATGATTCACATGTAATAGCATCATCGATTTCACAAACATGACTGTTTGTGGTTTCAAACAATTGAAAAAGTCCCAGGATTCAAAATCAGTAGGTCTGTTTTCACAGTTGCTTGAATATTGCAATTGTTAAAACATTGTTGCTTTAAAACATATTTTAGTAGAATTCCCCCAAAAGAATAAATGAAACACCATCACCGAAATATTTAATGACATGGGTAGCTTAAAATTCAACTGACTTGAATCAATTTCTCTCACTCATAAACACAACCAAAACAGTCATAGAAGCACACACATACACATCCCTTGAAGTTCATAGGTTTGTGATCACAGAATTCCTGTGGCGCTCACCTGTGCTGGCAAGGTCTAGTCATTCATTACAGTCAAGGCTTAGCAGTCTGTCTAGGCCGCACGTGAACCCACACAAAAGGCCTCTGGGTGACCGTGCTTGTTTGATGTGAAGGAGCTGTCATCTCAGGATGAGTAGGTGGTCACAGATATATTGTAGACAAAAAACTCCATTGCTCATTAGAGCTTTTGATGTTAGCTACGAGACCTGGCTTCAAATTGCCGGCATGCTGATAGACAAATGAGGAGTTCGGAAAAATATAAAAGTATTACTAAAACACCCAATTACTGGTTCCCACTCAAGTAAATACACCTGAATCAAAATGTTTTTGAGATTGCAACTGTAATATTAAAAAAATCTTCATGTTTACCAAGCATATGGAGAGAGCGAGAGACCTTTCTTTTTAAAAAAGAGATTGAAGTTTCAAAGCATTTATTGCCACATGTACAGTGTAGAAATGTGTTTCCCTGTACAGTGAGATTCCTACTTTGCAATCCACAGTGCATTTGGATATGTTCTGATGGAAAGAGTGTTAACATTATAAATATAATTAAAGATATGATTATAGATATGAATATGAAAATTGCAATATACGGGGTAGCTATAAAGTAGTGCTTTTTGAGAACATTCATTCATCAGAGAATGCTCTCAGTGGAAATCCCTTTGAAAAAGTGAACATTCATTACAGCAGACAGGAATTATGGGCTGTCTGGCAAGGTGATGTCACCATGTAGACAATGTAATGTATGTCAGCTATGGCAATAGACAATGACATCAGCCAGCTGCAAACCCCAAGCTCCTGACTATTCTTCTTTAAAACATGTGAACACACACAAAACTGCAAGATTCAAATTCCAGCCAATCTTTGCACAGGACAAGGCTAAAAGAATAGAGGACAAACCTCGAAAAGCTGTGGATAGAATTTGTTCACCTAATCTGGGATTATAAAATTCACCCACAGTACAGCAAAATGGCTGAATAGTTTAAGACACAATATATATTATCGTGAAGTAATGGTAAGGAAAAAAACTCAATCAAGGGTTCAACTTTGAGGTCACAGTGTGGTGCATTTTAGGTCCAGCAGAAACCAATAAGTATTGGAGTGCTTCTGTTTTCATCATCTTTTCTAAAAAGATAAAAATAAAAAAAAAAGAAAAAAACAACAGTAAACACCGGTTTTCTGAACACACAATGGCTAGTCTTTCCTAAGTAAGTACAGTGCTTGTTCAGAAGAGCAAAAGTGTTATTTTGCCTACCATAAAAATGTGGGTTGCATAGTTTTGTTTTTCCACTGTTCTGCATTCCACAGATTTATTTGGCATTTCTTGGTTAGGTTCCTATAATTGTCTCGTATGTCTACTATGTTAAATAAATAAGTCGGATGTTTATTCAATCTTAAAGCGGATTTCTGTGGAATCAAAAATAAAATGTTCCTTCTACAGCCATCATTGGCCCTTTAGAATCACTTTAACCAAACTTCCCCAGGGTATCAGTGGTAGAGAATAAATTAGTAGTAATAATGAGTCAGAGAGCTCAGTTGTAAGAATTTCTGTCGACTGACTTTGGGGGAGCAGCAACGCTTCTGAAGTAGCACAAAATGGGGGTATTTGTATCTGGATTCTTCTTTTCCTTTCGGCTTTTCCCTTCATGGGTCGCGACAGTGGATAAACCCCCATCTAACCCTATTCTCTGTATCCTCTTCTCTCACGCTAACTAACTTCATGTCCTCTTTTACTATCTTCGTAAATCTTCTCTTTGGTCTTCCTATAGACCTCCTATCGGGCAGCTCAAAGCCCAGCGTCCTTTTACCGAAATATTCACTTTACTTCCTCTGTACATGACCAAACCATCTCAGTCTGGCTTCTCTGACCTCTCTAAAACATCTAACATTTGCTGTCTCTCAGATAGATTCATTCCCGATCCTATCCATCCTCGTCAATCCTCCCAAATAACTCATCATCTTCATCTCTGCTACCTCAAGCTCTGCTTCCTGTCTTTTCTTCAATACCACGATCTCCAAACCATGCAGTGTTGCTGGTCTCACCACTGTCTTATACACCTTTCCTTTCATTCTGGATGATATTCTCCAATCGCATAGTACCCCTGACCCTTTTCTCCACCTGTTCCAGCCCACTTGAACCCGTTTCTGGCTGCTGAGTTTAAATATAAGCATTTAATCGTCTGAATCTATTTTAAATTGTGAAATGGTTGGATGAATATTTATACAAGTTTGCCAGAACATGTCTTAATTTAGTTTCCAACTGAAAGGTTGCTTTGCAGGTGTCATAATTTTAAGGGTCCCTGATGGAGGACTTCCAATAGTAATGTTCGTTCAATGGGGGCTCTGAAAGAGAAATGTAGAAATGCCAGATCTATTTAAAATCTGACATTAAATTTAGTGTTAAAAGGACAAAAGGACCCAAAAAAATGTAAGTCAATCTCCATCATTTTGACTCTATTCACATGTGATTTTGTACAGTTATTTGAACAGCAGCAAGTATAACTGTAAGTGGGAAGTTTAAGATAGAACCCTTGAATTTAAAAGACTTCTCGAGGAAAACAAACACAACTTTATCATTTTAAACATATAAATCATTTTTCAACTTGACAGAAGATTTGTACTTAAATGGAAATACAAATAGTTTTCCTGGTAATGTGTGCTGTATTAATGCCTGACTTTACTATAGATATAAAACCTATGCTAAAACAGTGTTAAACAAGCTTCCTATCAGTCTCTCTGCACAATACGGGATTATTGGGCCAATTTTAGCTGCCATTCTGTTGATTATGCCTCAGTGACAATCACTAAATTGTGTGAGGTTGGCCCTCACACAAGATGGCCCAGTCTGTAATATAAAAGTGTCTCAACTAACAAATTTAATCATATAAATCCTAAAGTACTACTGCAGTAAGAAAAAGTAGCTTACATTTTCAATTTTAGAACTTGAAAATTACATGTGCAGTGCTTCCATTTGAATCAAGCAATTCATGACCTAACAGCCATGAGTTGTTTAGTAAACACTGGAGCTGTTATTCTATCTATCTGTTTTCAGCAATATGCATTCCTCTAAAGGAGCAGATTTAGGAAAGAATTAGCATGTGACTGTTTCTTAGCTCCTGTTTCTCGAGCTCACTGATAATGGGGATTCTGCATGGCTTATTTCCAAGCAGGGGCACCTTTGGCCCCAACAAAACACAGTGGTCTACACAGTTACTTTGCAATTTCACGCAGTGCCCAATAGGCATAACTGATTCTCTAATGCTCTGGGGCACTCACTGCCAGCTGCTGTTCCAATGGCCATGGTTGGATATAAACATTCTGAATGAGGATTTCTTTGTGGACAATCAGGGGCAAAAGGGAAGCTGTTGAATCGGGAGAAAGTAGGACTGAGAGAGAAGATGGAGCATCCTCAATGAATTTAAGGTAAAAAGAGGGTTGACAAAAAATGGGCGGAAAATGATTGTGAAAATGACATTTTAGACAGGGAAAGGCAGAAGACCGCACTTTGTGTGGTATCGAGCTATACACATCTTTTAAACATCTTAACGTTTGCTTGGCCTAATTACAATAACAAAGGGTACAAACCATCAAGCAAACTTGCATTACTGAATAAGGGTGGAAGTGGGTGAATCTTGAAGGAGTAATATGAGATGCTTTTGGGGATAAAATTACTGGTGGAATAATGCAGTGAACCATGTTTATGACTGTAACAGGCAAAGTCAGACAGCCGTTTTTGTTGACAAAAGACAAAACATTTCTGACTGAAATTCAGTAGCAAGACTCAGAGAGAGAAGATGTCTGTTATCTGGGCTTAAGCTCCAAAAACTAGCATGTGAATCAATTGCAGAGCGTACTGGCAGCTCACCAGCATTTGAACCACATTAATAGATTCACACAGTTTACAGCAGTGACATGATGTGTGATCATTCTTTTTGTTTCAGAAACCATATCTTACATGAATTGAGAAACTGGTTAATTCACATCATGCTACACCTTCTTGATTTCCAATATTCTAACCAGACCAGAGAAGAACAACGGGAAAAAAACAAGTCCTTGCAGTTCCATATCATTGCAGTCATGTGTTGTAGCCTTGGGTGAAAGCAGGGCCATTAACATTGTGGTTATTTTTTCAGCATGAAGCAATTCCAGTGAGGTAAATCACCCATGGCCCATATGAGAAGGTCCAGCGTTTGTTTTTGTTTTTTTTAAAACTTAGTGGTAAGTAAACCTGGCAGCACTGGTTAGTGCCTCACAGCAAGAGGGTCCCTGGTTCGTTTCCAACAGGAGGCCTTTTTTTGTGAGTTTGCATGTTGCATCTCTCGGTATCTGAATGGGTTTCTTCCCACAATCAAAAAAAAAATGGAGTAGGTTAATCGGAGACCCTATATTGCCCCTGTGTGAATGGTTATATGTCTCTATATGTGGCCTTGTGATCGACTGGCAACCACTCCAACTGGAATTGGCTTTAAAAACAAAATGTTCAGATGCCAGTCAGGCTAAGTCAAAAAACTCTTTCATGTTGATTTTCAAGTAATTTCTTAATGATCTGAGGGTAAATGTCACGCTGATGTTTCAGTAATTGTTTGCTAGCTTTTGCCCAAATTTTCACAAAATCATATTTTTTTGCAGATTTTTACAAAAAAGGATTCACAACAGGATATAAGATGGATGTAGACCGTAAAACATATCACAAACAACACAAAACAGTCCCATCGTATGATGGTGCATGTTAGTAAATTGCCCCAGCTCTGGGGGTAGGGGGGTATTGTGTTAAGTACGAAGAGCAAGTTCCAAAAGCCTGTGATGAATGCTGGGTTTTGTTGGGTCATCGGATGAATGAAATTGGGCTGCATATTTTGTACAATTGAAATTGGCCCTTTTATTAGAATGTTTTGATCTACACAGAGTATCACCATACAAATAACTGAACCTCTGAATTTGAAGGTATCTGGTTGCCTGTTGAGTTTTGAATTATGTTTCACAGATATGAAGCTGTTGTCCATTAGAAGAACTATCATAAATAAAGCTGACCGAATGTCACATTGCATTTTAAATTGGGAAGTATACAAATATCTAGATACTACCTTGTGTCAACTTTAGGAAGCCAATATTTCCTCAACTTAATATATCAGTTAAAGTTGTTTTAAAATGCATCTAAAACACTAACAAGCCAGGGATGAAATGCAACTGTAATAAATGCTACATTTATGCTCTTGTAAAACTACTTGCAATAAAATGATACTTACAATTTTTCCAACGTCACCAAGCCATAGAATGATCCATTTTTGAGTTCTTGAATTTTATTGTTGTTTAAAATTCTGTGGAGGGGAAAAAAGAAGATTCATAAATGCAATGAATACACAATTAACAAAAGAAAAATGTATAACACA
Organism: Fistularia commersonii; assembly: GCF_037954325.1. Classification (NCBI taxonomy): domain Eukaryota; kingdom Metazoa; phylum Chordata; class Actinopteri; order Syngnathiformes; family Fistulariidae; genus Fistularia; species Fistularia commersonii. The sequence goes on from NC_141302.1 coordinate 8,907,723, forward strand.
TTACTTGAAAACAAAACAAACATAATTGCAGTTTTCTTAGTATATTTATACATGCGGTGGAACAAGTACGCCCTGTGTAATTTAGAACTTGCTATTGAATCTATTTGTTATGGTAACTCACAACTTACCTTTTAGAACTAAACCTATCAGAGTTTATGATTGCACAACTCAACAATATAGTGCATGGCACTGACAACAACTGAAACCTATTACTCCTACTTGAAGAAACAAATACATTCACTATAAAAAAGGATTCAGATTCAGGATTTTTTTCCTACTCCAAGGATTGTCAGATAATTTTCACTGTTGACAAACAACAATAAAGTCTGACTCCTTGCTTGCTTGCAAGAGACGAGGTGGAAAAATACTTTAAATTGGGTATGACTGTTCTCTTATGTGTAAATTGATCAGTTTTTAAAACTGGTATAAATAAAATGATGGCATCAGAGCTAAATTTCGATAGTACACATTTCCCTGTTCTACCATAAGCATCACAAAAATTCTTAATAAATCCAAAAGAGTGATCAGTTTAATTGTAACTAGCTCACAATATATATTGATAAAGTGTTTGTTTCTAATTACTCAACATGTAATCATGTTCATATCTCTTGAGAATAACCCATTTGAATCTGATATCTAATTGAAAACATACACATTTAAAGTAGATAAAAAGGAATAACCTAGATCGATGCTCATCAGGGTTTAAACCCCATGCAATAAAATTCCAGAAATACGCACAATGCAAAACTGTCCCTTAAAAAACACTCATCAAATGTAAAAGACCTAAAAATCTGAGGCCAAGTGTGATATCTTAATTGCACCCTTGTTGCTAAATAAAACATTTTGCAATTTAGCTTATTTCCCTCGCATTGTTTAAGCTGACTCACTGACCTCAAGTTGCACATTATAGCTCCACTTTCTGCCCTCATGTCCTTGAAAATTAGTGTTGGCCACTCCAAATACTAGCAAAGAGAATTCAAATCCTAGCAGAAAAACCAAGCAGGGACTTGTGGTTAACACACAATTATGGAGAGCAGGGAAGGGATGTGGTCAGTGACATACTTACTAGTGGCACCCATAACCTAAGGCCAGATTGAAGACATTATGGGGTGTTGAAAAGTTGTTTTATTACAGGGTTGGACATTGGAGGCTCATTGGAGATTTGCTGTTTAGTTCCGTGCCTCACAGTGAAAACCTGCTTCCGCAAATGCATTACACAGTTAATTTTTCTAAGACCCGAAAATTGTGAAATTACATGTTTTAGAAGGTAATGTTCAAGGTTGCAAATCCAATCGATGCCTGTGCCCACATAATTGTATAATAGACAGAGATGTGAGGCCTTCCTAAACCATTAGCATGAATTTTCTTACTTAAAAGGGCTATTTCCCAGAGCCAACAGTTTCTAAGAAGTTTATATTTAATCAGTGATGTGGCATTCACAGAAGGGAATAAAAGGGGAACCGCTCAATGTTTACATAAATTTGGGTGGCAACTTGAGAAGTCAAAGGCAGTCAAATGTGTAACTTTCAGATGTCCCTAAACTAGAGGCAATGTTCAGATATGTCTGCAACATTGCAGAGAGACAAGTAAGCTAGACATTCAGCGAAACTATGTAATGGAGTGACAAGAAGCTCAAGAGGAATTCACGATAACCTTCTTGGGAAGACTGCGAAAGTGCAAAAAAAAATATTGTGCTTAAGCAGTACTCCCTCACTTTGATCCAAATATAGACAGAAAATGTTTTAATTGAATTCAAAGGCCATGTGATGGATAAAACAAAAAATGTCCTTGGTATATAGATATCTAGCGTTGTGAATCTTGGGGTCATCAAAATAAATCAGTGAAAGAAATTTCTCAAGATATGATTTCTTCTCTTCCCCTCCTTTTCCAAATTTAACCTATTTCACCAGCCCTGTCCCTGCTCCACATGACAGAATTGTCACCTGCTGTAAGTTGAAGGCACCTTGGTGTTATGTTGGTGAAAGACAGCAAACTGCCTGGACCAGAACACTGTTTTATAAAACTGAGTTTTAACACAGGTTTCTGGACTAACTTGAATTCATTAGTGTCAGAGCCTTAAAATCATCCAGGAGATCATGGTCATTTAACCCGCCCTCAGGATGTGTTTAGTTAGACGAGCTGCTTCCTTACTGTCTGTCTCTAAACATCACCCTCAAGTCTCCAGACTCAAAAACAAGAACAGTGTATGGAATTTCTTTAGGGTACGCCTCCACTGGAGGAGTGGAGTCTCTCTTATCTTGATGCATAGATAAGGCCCGCTTGAGCGAAAGCCAGGAACAAGCTGCAGGGGAATCCTACCAAATCACACATCCTGTCCCCTGATACAGTTGGTATAAATCAAGACATTCATCGAAAGCTGCCTCTGAAACCAGAATTTCTACTTTGGAGCCAGAGAGCGCTATAAAAAGCCAGGGCCTACATTTCATTTTGCCTTTAGGGTAAGTAAAACATGACACTTTTGAAGGTAGGCCCAGGTACTTTTTCATTTTCAAAAAAAACCTTTGAAAGTCAACTCTAGCTGGTGGCAGGTGAACAGCAAATGGCAAGCCACTACACTAGCTAAACAGGCTTTTAGAGTAACTGCAAGCAAAGAGCTGTAATTTTTTACTGAGTTTTCAAATAAGTTACCGACTGCAGTTGAGCCAATAAAACCTGCCTTGAGTGACCTCCTTGGGGTGTGGTGAAAAAAGCCAAAAAAAAAAAAAAAAAAAAGAGGATTGCATTAATAGTGCAGCTGCTGGGATTTATGGTGGTGAATTTTGTAGGACTGAGCAGTACACACATTTATTCTGATAAGCAGCTGAATCTACAAACTGAACATTGTTTTGAACCTCCTGCAATTGAATAATCACCCTTATTGTTTCAATCCACCTGAGGCTGCATGAAATTATTTGTATAGTCCAATCATTTCTTTTTCTTAATAAGTGATCCAAATGTAGGATTTCTCTGCCTCAGTTTATGCATAGACAAAATTTTGCTATGCTGCATTTTGATTTGCTCATAACTGGGGTGATATCTAGCCTTTCAAGTTAACTAAGCAGGGTTTCATTCATACAAATAAAATGCTGAAGCCTTTGAGGAAAACACTGTAGCAAGGGCTCATTAATTCTGAGGCTGCATGAAAGACAATTTAGCTGGTTTATAGATAGATCTGACAGCAATAGTTGGATGTATTACTGTGTCATAATGTAAAATTGTGAATATATACACAATTTGGAAGACTAGAATTGACATGCTTTACATGAAAATCCAATAAAACAAAGTCGAGTACAAAAATCCCATCACATTTTGATGTTCTCGATAATAGAACAAATAATGAGGCATTTGTCAAACAAGCTCTCTGCTCTGTTATCCAACTTAGTCAAACCCCGTGCAGTACCTTCTTCAAAAATGAATTACAAGGGAAAAAAGTAGAGTTGTAAATGATCACAGGCAGAAGATTTCAAATGAACTTGGCATGTGTCTCTCCACTTGAGTAAACTGTCAGAGATTTACCTCATACTCGAGAAAGTCAAAGCTCAACAGGTTTGTGGAATGAAAGCCTGCGAAATGACTAAAAAGTGCAGCTGTCAATGTCATGCTTTGGGGATTTCTGTTTCTTGTGCAAACATTTCTGAACTACTTTGAAAAACACAGGAGAATTCCTTTACTATGCTTGCTTGGAAAGCAACAAAAACGAATCCTCCGAGGACATGCACGACAGCAGGCACCTGTGTTGTAGATACACAAGTCTCATAGGGATGACATGGGAGCCATTTTTCAAGTTGTGGTCCCCTAGCAAATGATAACTGATGTCTGGACTGATCAAGAATTCCAAGCTTATGAATTACTATCATCATACATATTTTAAAAGACAGACAGTAATCTCTCAGCATATCTGAACAAAAGGGAGTTTCAAGGAAACCAAATCTGAATCCAACCCTGACTGCCACTTTGTACTGTTGTGGAACAAGACAGTTTATTGCGCTCAAATGTGCCTTCAAACCGATCTTGCTTTTCCTGCAGCAGGGGAGGAAATCCCTGCTTTCTTCCCGTCATTAATCCTACACTGCTTTGTACCACCATAACCAGGTGTGCTTATTTGAACTGTCCAGCCCAGGTGCTTATGTAAATGGAACCAGATTACGACAAACAAACCCAATTTAAGGGATGCGAGCTGGGTGGCAACGAATGTTTGACAACTGCTCTCTGTTTGGATATGAAGGTTGGAAAACTTCACAGAAATAAATACTCATACATATTGTGCTAGCGGTCAGTCATTCCATGTAAGTAAAGAGTGATTTGTGAATTAGCAATCTGACATTGCGAGGCCAGCTGTAAATACATTTGTGTAATTTCCTCTTGGGTTACAAAGGCACGCACTATCATTATGAGTGTACAAATGTTGGGAATGTAGAGGTCATTTTTTTTCCTCTTTAGAGGTATTCACAGCTAAATAGCATTGATTAACCAACAAACCATCAATTACAGGGTGAAATTGTTTGACATAAGTGGATCTAAATCTGGTGTAATTACAAATACTTAGCAAAGATGTAGCTGCTCATGTGTTGTATATATAGTAACAATTAAGAACCAGCTGGCAAGAAGAACTTGTCTTTCCATACACTCCTTGGGGAAAATACTAAAACAATCGGGTCAAACCACTTATCCAGCTGGTTTTATAAAGTCAAAGCCTGGACAGTATCCAGATCATTATCAGAGTCTGCTTGCTTACAGATAAAATTCCTGTATTGTTCAGTTTTTGATGTTTTTTTTTCTCCTTTGGTCCAAATTGTTGAATGTAATGTTTAGGCAGAAAACTACATATTCCAGTCTAGCAATGTTGTGAAGTGTCAAATCTGAAAAGTTGGGATAAGTATTAACTGGAGTCACATCCCCTGAATATGAATATCTAAATACAAGAGATGGGATGAAGCGTAACAGACAGCTGAATAGCTTTTTTATCAAAAAGCCTACAGTTTCTTTCACTATTTTAATGTTGGTAGATGACAGTCCTGGTTGTCTGTTGGTGTTTTTATCCTCTTTGTCCAGGAATACAAAAATACAAACTGTAACCAACCCTGGCAAATTGTATTGTTTGGTCCCTGCTCTCCCTAATTGCATCTTAGTTGTTCCATGGATGCCATCATGCAAAACACAGAGCTTAGGCTCAAAACTAAATCATATGGGAACTGGAAAAATTTCCAATCCATCATTGTCATAAGATGATAGACTGAGTTTGTTAAAGAGACACAAACAGCAAACTACAAGACTGGAGGAAGGCCAACAAGTCCCCTTCCTGGGACATTAAGAACCATTCACGGTTAATGTGGATAAGCACTATTAGTTTCTGGGAGACTGATCATATGATTTCTAATCAAAAGTAACGGGAATGACTGACAAAATACATGAATCTGTGCTTATGATATGTTGGCTGCTATCTTTGTAAAAATAAATAGATACTTTGTCTAATATTTCTGGAATGCAACAAATTTTGAGTAGGTTTAACATTTAAATACAAGATGGATTGCCAGAACAGAATCTCTCCTTAAATACCGAACAGGTATGGCGGACCGCATGGCCAAAAAAAGGTTCCAAAACTCCTCCACGTTACTAAACTACTACTATACACTGACAAAAAAACATAAAAATATTCTTTTATACCAAAATGAACTGTACAAATTTTCAAATCTCTGTGTCGATATCCTGGGGACACATAGTTGCAGGTGAGTCACTATGCGAACATTTCCAAAATCAAAAACCTTTAATATTAACTGGAGATTGCAGAATTTCATCATTATACTGCAAATCACAAGTCAAAGAAACGGTCTGAAATGTAAATGGAGCAGCAGCAAATCCTTCTCCTTTAGTTCCCTCCCTGAAGTCTATTATTCTCGTTCCAGTCATGCACCCTGCCCTGGCATTCTTTTATTTCTTTAATCGCTCATCCCCACCACAAAACACAAGCGCTCAGGATGTACAACTTTGAAGTGCATGAAATGAATCCGAATAAAAAAACAGATTCAACTGGGTTTGGTGATGTGTACTGTTAATTCCAAATAAATGTAAATTATAGAGTGTGAAAGTAAACCTCAATATAAACCTATTTGAATAGCTTGATGTGTGGTTGGTGAATATATGTTTGGGCTTAGACTTCGTAAAAATAACGTCTTCCTGTTTATAAGTATTTGCAGTTCTGACTAAAAGGCTATTACGAACACAAGCTTTACATTACAGCCTGCAGCTGTGACAAACCGATGACGAATGGTTGGAAAGAAGAGGACACAAGTGTAGCCCAACTCCTCCGCATGCCTTATTTGTCTTGAAGCATGAACACACAATCCGAGAGGGAGTTTCCATCTAAACTGTGAATAAAGTAAGATGTGTGTGAAACTTAGTGGGCATTCATAGCATTCCCGCTCTCTGGACCCAAACCCTTGCTTTCGCAAGCAAAGGCGTTCAAGTTCAAGCCCCTTAGAGTAAGCCCACGTGTTGTGTTAAGGTCCCGCTGTAAACTTGGACTACTCCCCGAGGATGTGGCGTGTACTTACAGTGTGACGGTCCTGTTGGGGAAGGACTCCGGGGGTAACACCTGATGGAGCTCCATGTTGCTGCAGACCACCTTCCTGTCGGATGGCAGGCTTTTCCCAGAGCTTTTGGATCGTTCATCATGTGATTTGCAATCAGACGGTACCGCCAAACTGCCGCCGACAACGAGCAGCAACAACAGCAACTGCCACAGACTCGTATTCATTTTCACGTCGGACAGGAAAACGGCCGCAGAGCTGGCGACGAGAACAAACGATTCACTGAGCTCGATGGTCGTTGGTTTAGGGCAGCGTTGTTTTCACAAAGTGGTGTGAAAGCGTGAATGCCCCCGTTAATGCAGAAAACCAGACATTAGCCAGTAGGTTGTTTGGCTGGAGCGAGGCTTCTTCCTCCATTTCTCGCACGGTTTCCTTCGAACTCGGCGCTGTTCCCGTCCGACAGAGGTGTCCTTTGTTAGCCAAAACTCATTATTCCTTTTCCATGCTGGCGCGGAGCTCCTGTCGTCCAGGGCTACAGAATGTGGAAAAGAAAGAAAACGACGTCCCGCGCCTGTTGTTCAAGGTTTCGTCCGCTCGCTGAGAAGAATCTTCTTTGTTGCCCGAAGCGTGGCTCTCAAGAGACACTCGGCTGTCTTTTCCACGGTGAGGCGGCGGCAGTCGTCTCCGGTTATCCGCAGCAACTTCAAGTCAAACACGGTCAGGCTTTTGAAACACCCACATAAGTCTCCCTCCCCCGGATTCCGACGTCGGCTAGGTCAAGCAGTAGCGAATAAACGTTTCTCCTTTCCTTTTCTCCCTAACAGGAAATTACTCGGGGTAAAAAAAAGGGCGAGCAACAAGCTCAACAGTTCCTCTACTGCTCGAGTATAGGTGGAAATGTTAAAACGCACACAAACTGCTTTACATCACTTAAAAGTAATTTGTAAAAGTAATGGCCGCGACTCTTTTCCTCCCTCTTTGTCCGGGTGAAGTATTCAAGGCGACTTATTAGTCCATTGAGACGTCTCGGCTGTTCCCATCGTCCTGCCCCAGGCTCCGTTTTTGACAAGTTTCCGGTTGAAATTTTTCAAAATAAAATCCCCGTTAAAAGAGTTTGTGTCACTCAGATTTGATTGCTTTCCAGCGAACGCAATGTGTTTTCTGTTATTTGTCCCCAAGTTCTGGAGCGGAAGTACATATTTGGTAAACTTTATTACTTTTTGTTTTAGGTACACACAACAACTCGTGTTTTACGCCACACGTGGGAGGGATCGAAGGATGTGATAACAATAATCATAATAATTTCTATAGAGGGTACATTTGAGCAAGACTACATGTTACTACATCGATCACTTTATTGAGCATAATCATTTAATGACTTCGAATTTGTTGATCCCAAAGCAGAATTGGCCGCAAATGGCCAAAGTGAATTTACAAGACCTTACCAAATCACAAGCACGTTATTTTGAGATCCCTGCTTGGAAAGACAGAAGGGTGTGTTTTGGTATGGTGTGCATGTTTTACTATTTCTATTAACATTTGCAGTTAATTTTACTTTACTCTCATGTCTCTGCACTAATGTCTCTCTGCGAGTGACTGGATGTCTGCTAATCGTGCCAAATTTCAATGAGAAACGCATCAAATGACAACAGTTGAAGTGCAAGTTAGACACAGCTTGCTTTTCAAGAGAAAGAACATTTGTGCAAAATGTTGATAGAAAATTTTTCTATTTTTCCTTTCTACACATGAAATGTAGAGCAGATTCAAAATCTAAAATATTCATAGTACTGTATTGCTCTGCATTGTATTGCACTGTGACTGGAATAAATGGGAACACTTCTGCTGAGTTCACTCATCAAAACATATTTTGAAGCATCACATACTAGAACTAGGCTATGGATTGAGATGTGTATCTTGTCATACAGTATTTGCCATGTATTGGTCCGATTTTTTTTTACATCATTTACGTGTGAGATTTTAAAAAAAGTGTCAGATTTTTCTTTGAATCATGTAACTGATTCTAATATAACTTCTAACCCCTTGAACGCCTTGGTTGTAGGTCATACCACAAAACCAGGAAAGAAGCTAAAATCAGATGATAAGCAACAGTCACTATACATCAGTGGCTGAGAGGAGGACGTTTTGCTGATAAGGATTCGCCCTTTGGCAACAATCACTTTTCTTTGTTATGACCAGGTCAACTGAGTCACTTATGCTAAAGAGCACTGGGTCACAGGAAGGCATTGTATTGTACGACATGGAACATTTGTCCTCGGGCTACAATGCTTTCACCTCGTCTCTATTTGTTTTCAGGCTTGACAGTCATTGACATGCTTCAGCCAATGTCTGTATACAGAATATCATTACATGCTGTAATACAACAAAAAACCGAAGCAGGTTGTGTGAAAAGGTCTAACCATGGTTCTATTACATTATGGGGGGAATGACTGAACTCTTCACCATCATTAAATTTGAAATGTCGATTTTACATAAACTCACAATGGAATATATAGTATTTTCTTTTTAACAATTTGATATAAACGGTGTGTAAAAGGTAATACATGAATGTATTATACAAGGCTATACATAGTTACTATTAATCTATGAAATGGATGTAAAATTTGTTCCACATCCATTCATTGCAACATGGAATCCCCTGTGTGTTTTTTGGTGACACAAACACAAAAACAAAATATTATGTGCCAAAGACAATGTGTATAATGGGCACTTAAGCACATTTGGCTAAATATATTATTGTACATATTTGTGGAGGCTCTCCGCCATTCAGATTATGGTGAATTTTTGTCGGAATCTTCTTATTGTGGCAACTGGACTTGAATTTCTTCACTTGAAGAAGTTTCAACCCTCATCCGAGAGGCTTCTTCAGGTGTCTTCAAGTCCAATTGCCACGACAAGAAGATTTCAACAAGCATATTATTGTACCTTTATTCAAATAACACTTACAGCTCAGATTTTTTACTGGAAAACGACGTTGCACTTTATTATTTGAAAATGTACTTAAGTAAAGAGTATCTGTACTGCTAATCAACACGTCATGATAAAAAAAAAGACAAAGAAGTATGTTCCCGGAAAATACTTTCACAGGAAAAAAAGGAACCACCTGATCAGGATTCATGTCCAAAAATCGCTAACAAGTGTTGTGACCGAATCAGCGCAGGGCAGAAGCCAATGTGCTGCATTCATGTTCCACTCGTACACAAAATAATACTCCACGCCGTTGACATTCATGTACAGTACTTTGAATATCATTAAAAACAGTAATACAACAGTAAGCAATGCTATGTTGGAAAAATGTTCTTAATACATTTTAGAAGCGTATGGGGAGTAGTAAAGTGGCGTTTAAATGAACGAAGGAGAAAGCGTTTGAAGACATCCAAGTAGTATATTTTCCCAGTTTATCAAACGCCACACATTAGACCAGTTCCTGATTGTTAACTTCCCACGGAGCTTTTTTCAAATTTCGTGTTAAGTGGGATTCTTGACGTTATTGCGGTCGTTTTAAAATACTTTACGGACAGACATGGTGAGGATTTTACAGTTAACCTTATAACACCCTGCTGTGTCCACATATAAACATGTTACCACGTCACTGCGTTGAAAGAGGGAATGGCTGCGTATATAATAGAAGATATGAAAACCTCCAGGCTCTATAGTTGTCGTTTTTCTTAAGATAATATTTCCACAAGGTTGTAGTGAATTACGTTTTTTATTGTTGTGTCTAATCTTGTTTCTGATATGGATGGGACTTTTAAGTGCGGAAGCCCAAAGATTTCTGTATGCAGTCATATCATATTTCATAATTTGATCTCGGATTGTTTCACTACGATCTCGAAATGATTTCTGTGTTTTTTTTCCTGAGACAAGAAGATCATTTTCTCAAGATGATTCTATAATAAAACCTCTTTTCCCGAGATAGTGATTTGATTAATTTTAGGTACAGAAACAATTACAGTAACTTGGTGAATGACATAATTATACACGTTGAGGTGGAATTGATCACTTTATCAGACAACATAGACACATTGTTTAATGTTCTTTGGGGATCATAATGTCAACTATTCTAACATAATTACACACTAGTTCAATTTTCCCCATATTTCAAATTAATTGTCATTAATGGTGGAAAATTAAGTTCACCTACAGATCCTATTGACAAAACTGTCCCCAAAACACTCATTGTTTTTTAAGAAAACAAATTAAGATCTTAAGATGACAAATCCAATGAACACTTTGTCTTGAAAAGCAGTGTAGATTATTGATACGTGTATGATTTTTTGGGTCCCGTAAGCAACCGTCACGTTACAAATAGAATAAGGTAATTATACATACAAAGTAATTGTATTGGAAAATTTTCTGCATATTCTGATACCACAGAAAACTGAAGACAATTGGGGAAACCTATAAAAGCACTTGTAAAAAAAAGTCACACAATTTTTTTTTTTTTTTTTTTTTTAAGTGAACTTGCTATATTTTCACAAAATGGAAAAAATCTCTGTGCGTGTTTAAAGGTGTCTGGCAGGCTGATGGCAAAGCACCGAGTATCTGGGCCACATTTTGTCATGAGAAAGGGAATGTGCTCAGGGACCCGTCTGGAGATGTTGCCTGTAACAGCTATGAGCTGTGGGGGAAAGACCTGGAGTGCATCCAGCAGCTTTATCGTTTTTTTTCACTCTCCTGGGCCTGCTTCCTGGCTGACGGGGCCATGAGACATATCAATCACAGGTATTTCCATATTATCCCTGAAAGACATGATTACATACTATAGATGGTTTTATTTTGTTATTACTGTACGCGGTGTGAGCAGTTATTAACTTGTAATTACTGGTCTAACTGTAATATTGTTTGGTAAGAATGGTGATACAAAAATGTTACTGTCTGGCAACAGACATATCTTTGTCAAACTTTTTTTGTTCTTTTGTAAAACTTAAGGTGATAAAACTTTCCTGTTTTTCCTACATAATTTCACTCAATAAGAAGAAATTGTTTAAAAAAGTTAAATGAAACACTGGTTACATAGCTAATAAAATTAAATATCATTGCAGACTTCCTAAAATAAACCCCTACTGACTGGTTCAGGAATAAAGTAGTTCATCCATGTTTGCAAACTATCTTTAACATGATATTTCTCAACTGTCTGCAAATACAGTAATTCCTCTCAATATTTAAAATGGACATTCCAAATCCAAATCCATCATATCCATTCTTGCCTTATACTGTCTACTTCTTTGTTGTCTGTCTGGCCAACAGGCATAACGTATTACAACAAGGTAATTGATGATTTGCTGGCCTCTAATATATTATCTCTGGTCACACTTTAACACTTTGATCTGCCAACCAAGGGGGCTGGATATCGCCAGGTATTGCATTGTTCTTTGAAACCTACACAGTTTTCTTTCAAGACATTCGGTGACCGTGTCAAACTTTGGATCACTATCAACGAAACATGTGTATGTGCTAAACTGGGTCATGAAGATGGCATCCATGCTCCAGGGTTTAAAGAGACAGGATTTGCTGCCTACCTTGTAGGCCATAACATGCTTTGTGCCCCTACAATGGCCTGGCATAGCTTTGAGTCCCTCTGCAGGGAAAAGCAGGGGGCTTCAGTCTCATTGGCCATCAACAGTGACTGGCTTGAGCCATTATGCCCAGACTGCATTGGAGATATCACTGCTGTGGAACGCTATCTTGCATTTCCACTTGGACGGTTTACTGGCCAGTGTTTGTTACGGGAGATTATCCTGAAAAAATTAGATCAGCCATTGATCCCCAAAGCAAGAAGCATGGATACAGTGGCAACTTGAGACAACCCTCATTCTCCAAAGAACAACTTCCTGTTTTGGGGACCCTTGACTTCTTTGCTTTGAACTATTGTACATCTTGTAAAGTCAGGTCAGGAGTTAATGGCAAGCGGATTTTGTCCAGAAGGAATGATAGAAATGCATTTGAAGCCTTCTGTCATGGCCTATCTCTCGAGTTTTCTGGTTGGCTGTGGTACCTAGGGGCTTAAGACAACCCCTCAAGTACATAAAGGTAAAATCACAAGGCATGAATCATTACATGTTAAAAATCTCAAATATTGTTTGTGATATTCCTTCACTGATGTGTTTCTTTTTTAGACAAATTGTCTACCTTTCATAACCATCAAAAATGTGCAAAAAAAAGCAAGAAAATATATGCCACAACCAAGTTTCTTAAAAAGGCAGAAAGGTACTAAGGAATATTGCATGTAATGAAGGTAGGTTTTTGGTTCTTTAGCGTGCAGGCTTATTTACATCAACAGATCACACATTCTCACCTTGTAAAACACACTCGAATGAAGTCCTTTGACAGAAGTTTGTTACAATGTCTCTTAGCTTAAGCCTGAGTTGACAGACAAGCTGGCAGCTCTCGTCAACAAACTGCGAAGAGACATGTGTTTTGTTTTGTTTTGTGCTATTGATTTATGCCGTAATCTTCTTTTAACACCTACAAAAACACATTGATACTTCATTAGTGCTGTCACACTGAGTGAAACAGTTACTTTGCCGAAAAGTGTTTGCAAACAAGCAATTTCCTGCTGCTGTGACTTGTCACAGTCCATTAGTTTGAGCCTGGCATTGTAGTAATGCAGCTAAATGGCACACTTTAGACCAATCTGTCTCCCTGCACCATGAATGACAGCCGAGATCCCCTGTTTGATGATAATATTCACCCCTTGACTTTCCAGGACACTTTCAACAATCCAGTAGTCTACATCACAGAGAATGGCTTCTCACAGGTGGGACCGCAACAAATGGAGGATGTTCAGCACTCTTGATTTTATAAGGACACCATCCTCGAAGTGGCCAAAGGTAATATTTGTGATGGCTCTTAAAAGTAAACTAAAGCCAGTCAAGAAATGATAACTTCTCGCCTATTTTTTTGCTTGATTTATTTGTTCAAAAAGGATTATCCATCTTAATAATCACCAACATGTAAATAAGCCATTGTTAGCCAGGAGGCTAATTTTGAACTGCAGTCCTTTTCTAGCAAAGGTAAACAGACTCAAAACAAAACACAATAGACAAGGCATCAAATTAAGAGGCACTTGACTAAAACCAGGCAGTAGCCTCAGCTGACTCAAGACTATAAAACAAAAGCAGTCATACAACCACCATAGACAACAGGCAGAGCACTCAACAAACATCGTACAGCAACATATTGTGCGTTAAGGCAGCATAAAGACAACATCGGGTCAGCCGCAGAGAATATCCTCAGTGAGGGTGTCTAGTTCATGCAACTAATGAATGTTCATGTCTCACGATTTTGAAGCAAGTTCTTAAAGTGTATACTGAATGTACAAGATGTACAATTACTGATCCATTGGAATTGAAAGGGTGGAAGCTCTGGCAGAGAAGCACAGCTGACGAAAGGAACTTGGCCTAAGAGGGACTACACTGTCCCTTCTCAGAGCAGACCAAAGAGCTCTTCTGTTGCAATTTTTATGCTTTATAAAACACAAAGTGATGATGGTGCCTTGCAAGTAACAACTTTTTAATAGCGAGTATTGGTGTGCTGATTACATTTTTGCCAGCTGAACATGTTTTATTTATCAAGTATGTTGCAATGATGATTGAACCTAGATTTTCTATCCAAAATCTTGTGAGCTTGCATTTAAAATGAAAGGACAGACTTTAGAACTGCACCGGCTGACTTGGTGCAGCTTGACTAACAGTATCTTAGGTGAGGCATGCTTTGCTTTGCCAAAAAGCTTTGCTCTTGGTATTGTCAGTTCCTTATATAGCTAGAATTTGACAGATTGCATTTAGTTACTAACATTATCATTTTTCAAGATGCATTTCAGTCTAGGATAAAACCAAGATGTTTAACATGTGACACTGTTTAGACACATGACACACAACTATGAATCATCAAGCCATTTATATGCATGTACCATTGTTTCACTAAGTTTAGCAGCTGCTTATGCTTTGTTTTTTGCATGGACAAAAATGACTGTACCATCAGCGTACATTGTTACCGGTACCTTATACCCTGTGCATACTGATGGGAGATCATTTACATGCAAACATAATAAAAATTGGTCCCAGTGCCGATCCATGGGATACACTTTTCATTTCATTTTTCGAGGATGATTATGTTTCGCCATTCACCCTTATTTACTGAACTTTAATAAATAGGATGCATTGTAGGATAAATTGAAAGTAGTTCTATTGTGAATGAATATTTTGATGTTTCACATTATCAAAAGCATTTTGGAAGTCTAACACTTTGAACAACACTATGTTTGTCCAATACAGGTTTGATATTTTCCATAAAAAAGCTGTTTATTATCTTTGTGGAATGGCTGGCTTGAAAGCTGAATTGCATTGAATTGGAGGTGTTGTGAAAAAGAGTTATCGTAAAGATGATTGGTCAATTGCCCAGTCACCCATTTCTCCGAAATCTTATGACCGGTAAAATACTGATATGCCTATGATCATTTGTATCAATTTTATCCCCTGCTTTATGGATTGGCACAACAATAGGTGACTTACACTCCTTTTATGGAATTTTCCTTTTACTAATAGAAGCATTCATTTTTGAAGTGAGCAGACTAGTGAGGGATGCAGCATGTTTCTTTAAAAACATTGAATGTAATTCATATACTGTACATCATTTGATTTAGATTGTTTGATAGGGTTTTTTTTGGAATTAATGTTGGATTCAGGGATCTCTGTGAGAAGAGACCGGCTATGGAAGACTAATCATTTAGGAGTTAGGATGCCTAATTTGCTTATCATTTATTGTCATCTTCACAGAATTTACAATGTGGATAACAATACATCAAAATGAAATACAAGACAAACGTAAGCATCAATTAAAAGGACAAAGATAAACAATTTTTTTTGGTTTCATTATTAGTCTTATTTATGCTGCTGATATATGTAGTTGTTACCATAGATACAGGGAAACAACAGAAGGTTTCAGCAGAAGCTGACTGTATATAAATCAATGCAAAGGAATAATTGAAAATGTTTTTGTCTCCTGTTTACTGAATAAATCTCTATTTAGAAATGATGGTTTTGTCAGGGTAAGAAAAAAAAAAGCTTTTCGTGTTTCTTCGCTGTTGCTCTACAGCAATTGGAGAAGATGTCCGAGGATATTTTGCGTGGTCACTGCGCAACAACTTTGAATGTGCTGACGGATTCAGTGCACGTTTTGGATTGTTCCATGTGGACTTTACTAGCACAGATTCGTTAGTCTGCATACCGTTCTGGATGGAAGTTTGTGAAGGTCATCGCCAAGTACAAATCCTCACTGATTTGGAAAAATCAGTGTATATGTTTTCAATGCAATGTAAAATAACTAATGGGAAAAGCATCTTAAAGCTCTTAAAATTCACTTCAAAAATAACCAGAAGAAATATTTTATTTGGCTTGCCTGACTAATGTCTCTGATGTTACTTTTATAGTTTTCAACATTCAATGAGCTCCAGAAAGAACACACTTAACATGTTTTTTGTTATGCAGAAACCAACAAACTGCATGTTGATTCCCTAAATCTGGTCCAAGTGAATTTAAACTAATGCCTTGGTGGTAGACGGGAAGACTCCCGGCCTGAAAGAATGCTCTGGAATGTCAGATAGGATGCCAGCTGAAAGCAACAGATGTATTATCGCAGCAAGAGAGTTCAGTGACATGTGTGTTCCCTGGTCAACTGTGCAAACTTTGACACAGAAAGGAATGAGGTGAAAAGCCTCCCTGTGGCCATGTTTGAAGTTTTTGTCCAGACTGCTGAAAATGGGATTAACTCTGTGGAGGGCTGAATGCTGGGTGGTTGATCTGTATTCCTTGTTGTTGTGGTTCATATGTGTCTCTGCTGATGTGTCACATTGTAGAATTATCCTCAGTAATTCCAATTCAAATATTCATAAAGTTCATCTTTGCTCCCTCAAGTAAACAGATGTTTAATTCAAAGCTGATGAGTTTACTTGTTTATGAACCTATAGTGCCATCTTGTGGCAATAAATAAAACTACAGCGCGGTGTGTATCACTTGAACGTGATATTACAGCATGCCCTGCTTTGACTAATAAAATGTATCCTGTTGATATTACAACCAAAGCAGTTCCTTAACCATAATACATCATATATTTAACACAATTAATATTTATGCTCTGATGTGTGGGAGACTGTCATTTATATTCAGTGTTGGGAAGCTTTGTTTGCATTAATAAGCAGTGTATCGTGACATCCAGTTGGCTGTGCATACTATTTTCTACAGATGTGAATAATACCCATGTGGCCCTCCTCCATCTATGTCAACCTGCATGAGATTCTCCTCTGTCTTATGATGAATAACAAGCTATTGTGGAACTATGAATAATCCCACTGTCTCTCACATTAGAACTTCTTTGCCAGCTGCTTTGAACACACATTTGAACCAAATCTCAGTGTTCCAGTGCTGATGAGGTTCACTTGATATCTTAAATGTTTCATATTTGCTGCAATCCGTGGAGAATAATGGGGAACACACACACAAACCCAAAGTGCTGAAAAAAACATGTTACATCTTGTTGGATAAATAATACTCTAATACTTAATGATACAATCCATATACATAGAAGGATGGGAATTCCAAATGTTTCAAGTCCTGCCCTCCCGCCAGCAATTATCAAGCTTTTTTTGGGTGACTTAGTATTTGTTGGCAATAAGTTTGTATGTTTATAAGTTGAAATATTAAATGAAAATATCAAAAAATATTAAATGAAATACATACTCATCGAAAACTCTCAATGTGTTTTTTTTTTTCAACATTTTTTTATTTAAGATCTTTTGGAAGACTGACTTTCGTTTTGAAGTCTTCTCTAATTATTGTAGCAGAAAAATACTTTTTTTAAAGACCTTAACATTTGATTCTTTTAAAATTATGTGATAACTGCAGTATTAATGTCTTTTTGCCTCCGGGTCTCCCAAACCCCACTCTGTTTTTAGATTCACAAAGATACTGTAAGCTATATTGCTGTATTTTTAAAATACCTGAATTTCAGACTAAATGTAAGGTTTAAACATGGAGATCCTAAGAATTCATCTGACCTTCCCACTCATTCAGAATAATATATGAATTAAGTTTTACTGCTGGACACAAGACCTTTCCCACTTCACTGTGGTGTATATTTTCAGTAGGTTTAGGTTTCTTCCTCAAACTTGTTTTCAGTGCATTTCTGCCAAAATAACGATGTAACGAATTCTGCTTGCCTGTCTGCTTTTGAGAATCAGTGTTAATGAATTCTACACAGTTAACTTATATTTAAAAGCAATTTTTTTTCGAGGCACAGAAAGATATACCCTATCTTTTTCCTCTATACAAGTGTTCTTTCATGTTAAATAGTCTTTGCGGTAATCATTTCCTTTATGACTTTACAATCATTGTATCATCCTGTTCTGTAAAGTATTGGATTTCTTGCCCAACAAGCCTGCTATTTTTCTGATTGCATTATTCCAACCTTTCTTTTGATTGGTAAAGCAAGTTATAATTACGTTTTGAAAAGAGCTTGAAGAATGCATTGTTATTAACTCTGGGCACATGAAGAGAAAAGCATTTTGGACTGAAGGGAGAACTGACAGCGTTTATTTATTTAATTCTTAATCGTTTGGCTAAAAATGAAGAATAAAAGTGAAAGCTTTCCCACCTGTCTTGCAGACAATATCAGGCGCTTTGATTAATATTTCCATGATTCATCAACCTGGCTAGGAGAATTTCAGTAATTCCAACAACTGTCTCCTCGTATTGATGGATTTCATCTTTCTCCATCCTTGGCTGGAGGGGGCTGCACCGCTGGAAAACCGGCTGAACTGATTGCTTGAAACAGGCAAGAGGTTCGTCCGGCCTGAAATTAGTTATTTGACTGAAAGTGAGAAATAATATGTGTCTGTTGCAGGTCAGAACGCTTAAAACATTAATTAGCATTTAAATAATTCACTCCAGTGTGTTCAGTAGCCCAACCACAAATATTCAACTCCAATTCATTACGGCGGTCCAAATTCATTCTGATTAGACTGTGATGTAGCGTTTCAAAGAGGAAACCATTTCTAAATGTGCTTTCCAATTACGTGCCAAATATATCACGTGTAGAGATAAGTTGCTTTCGACAACGAATTAGTATGTAACGTTCAATCACATTCACTGGTAGAGATTTACTCCAAGGAACATTTTTGCTAATTACAAAGAGGGGGGCCATTTGTATTTGACCAAACTTAACTTATAATTTGTCAGGCACTATGAAATATTCAATAACTGGGAAAATCGTTATTATTATAAATTGGCTAAATAATTTAGTAGCTAATAAACTGTGTGGATTATCGGGGCAAAAAAACCTCTATTTGGTGTATTGATGCAATCCAGTTTACAGGTGCCAAGGGTATGACTTCTGGCAAATAATTACCTTTTTCTATTTACTGATTACCCTCATATGCATATTCCCAGAAGAAATGGTATAATTAGATTGTTGCCTCAATATCAAGATGAGGAGACATCAGCCACTCCCTTCCCCTAGCGCACAGATACAAATCTCTTTCCTCCCATTCCCTCCCCCTTCCCTCTTTTGCTGAGTGTCAGCTGGTGTGGGACCTGCGAGAGGCCCAAACTGCCACTCAGGCCGTCTTCTGTCTTTTTCTTCCTCTCCGTTCTCCCTTTTCCGCTCAACCCCCCGTCTCCCCTTGCTCATCATAAGGCCCTCTCCTAATCTCATTGCTCATTTTCCAATGACAAGAGCGTATGAGGGGAGACGGGAGAGAAAGAAAAAAATATAGCACAAACTTCTAAATCCCATTGACCTACTTCGCCAGACATTTCACTGGGAATTCATATTAGTGCAAAAGAGTTAGAAGAAGAAATGTTTTCTCATCCCACCACCCCATCCCAGCTTTCCTCCCTTTCTCTTTAGGCTAGAAGCCATTTTCCTCACAACCCGCATTTGATCCTGTGCGAGCATTACAGTACATTATACAAGTGGATAAATGCCTTGCTGTGGCATATCGAGCGGTTTGGAGCTCTGTCACCACTTTTGACAGTGGTGTTAGAAGCGTGACATCGGAGTTATAAAAAGCTCTTTGGAAGCTCATCTTTGATTGATGAATTTGGCGGCAAAGACCAGATTGAGGGGTATGAAATATTGCCAGGCCTCAAAGACAGGAAGGGGAGTTATGACAGACCCATACAGAGAACTAAAGCGGGCAGAAGAAACGGTAATAGACAGAGACAAAGGCAATTCAAATCTTTTCTTTTAAGTTCCTCCCGGAGGGACTGCAGATGACCCTGCTAACGACTGTCAAAATTCTAACTCCCATGAGCGCGATGGCGCCGCATGATGGGAGGGGGTTCGCGGACCTGCCTGAAAAATTGAAACCTCCTAGAATATTCAGCTAACCCCATGTGCTCAGTTAGGGGTTGCGATAGGGGGCACATGCAGAAATTGGTATTCAGGTTGTGAGCGTGTGTGTGTGGGTGGTGCGTGGTGGGTAAGCCCAGCGGTGGTAGTGAGAGAAAACCCCCTTCTTATGTTTGTGTGTGTGTGCGTATGTGTGTTGGTGTGTCAGCACATGCGAGTGATGGCAAATGAGCCGAGCGCCATCTCTCATGGGAACAGTGGAAGCGGCGAATGCAAGCAAGAGAAAGGAAAGAGAATTTATGAACCTTTAGAACTGAAGTGAGTGTAACTGTGATGCCAGTGTAGTTATCAGGCTGGGATCCATGTAGTGAGACTAATGACGTGTATATAACCTTCCGCTCCCAATATCCAAACACAATGTCATCAACAAAGAGTGTAAAATTAATCTGCCTCAGATCCTTGCTGAAAGTTTAGAAACCATCAAAGTGGTACCTGTGGGTCTTAGTCATCTGAAAACAAAGAGCACGCAGGCAATTGCTGTCCTCCGCAATTATTTTGACCTTTCATGATATTCTGCCACCCCAGATTTGAGAAAAATTATATGATATATTCTTACCTTTTTCAGACAGTTGGGTTTTAGCTGTCGAGAGCTGTCAGCCTCCTGGTGGCAGACCAAGTGTCTGGAAATGATAATTCTGTCAGAAAAAGAAAAATGAAAATAATTATCAAACATTATACAGCAATATTGTGATGACACACAGTATAGAGTACTTATTTGAGATACTCAACTACAATCTGGATATGTGACTCTCTTTGTAGAGGTTGTATGCTTTTCTTTCTTCGTTTTTTTTCAGCAATCCCTTTTTGTTGCACTTATTGTTTAAACACCTCAATAATAGGTGGAAAGTTTTCCACACAAAGACAATATTTACTTTTTTTGTTTTCACTCTAGGGCAAGTAGTACAGAAATAAGAAAGTTAAATGTTTTTTTTTTTTTGATGGCACACGCTTGAAAGAGTACAAAAATCAGCTTTTAATATCTCAATCTGAGATTCACTGTGGTGAAGAAAAGCGGCAAGTGTTGTCGGAGTGGAGTTTTCATGTTAATCTGTTGGCCATCACTTCTGTATGTTCCAAATTCAAAGTAATAACCGATAATCATTATGATATAAACTGGGGCTTTCCTTTCAGTAGTTCAAATCTTGTTCAAATTCACTGCACACAACTTATACAACAGTTCTAACATGACGTAATTTACATTTTAGTTAACGCGCAGGTACGTCCAGTAGTTTCTGAAAAAGAAAGAAGGGAAAAGGGAGTCTGATTTTTGACAAACTGCAGGGGCTTTAGGTTGGAGGGCACTTTCACGACACGCAGGAGCGAGTGGATGCACGAGCAGCGGAGCAACAGCGTGCGCGGACTAATTAACTTTAAGTGTTGTACGACATGCTCCCGTCTCACCCGTGTTGTCACTCAGGGTTTGAGTGGCGCTAATGAGAGAATTATCTCGCCTCGGACCTTGGTAATGCATTCAAATGAACACCAGCTGACCTGACCTATGAGATGGCTTTTTAATCTCACCACTTAATACCAATCAGACCTGCTTTCTCATGTGCCCACACTGGGAGGGCCCTCTGCTCCAAACGCTGCCATCCACTTTTTTTTTTCGGCTGTTGATCTAAGGGAGAGCGTTAATTGTCTTGGATGACTCCCGGGCCTCTGCTGATATTACGCAGAAAACCTCAGGTGTGTGGGATAAAACAGGTGGCTATTACTTCGAAAGTGTTCACCGGACATCAAAGTGAAACCGTGGTGTTGGTGTGTTTGCGTGTGCGTGTGTAAGCTCCTTATCATGAGACCCCAGTCGAGGATTAAGAAGGTGAATAAGGTCAGAAGCTTGCAATAAATGTCTGTTACACACAATAGAGCCTAGGCATTGTTAGATTACCATAATAATCTTCCGTTGCTGCTCGAACCTATGACTCAATTGTTGTGCATACAGTGTTTCTAGATGCAACACAATTGTTCTGCAGGGGGTGGGTTGGAAGGGGAGCTGGGGGTGGGTTTGATAATTACCTGCTGGTATGACCAATTTAAGCATTTATACTTGAGTAAATAAGCCCGTGTTTCTAATTGGATCAAGGTATTTTCAATTTGTTGTCGTGCAAGCTTAGCTGGGATGGTTTGTTTTAAGCAGACGCCGCTGAACTTGTGGGCAATATGAGCAATAAGCCCTTTCAAGTGCTTGGGCTGCGGCGGTTTTTGTTTTTCCAAGTGCTCGAGGTAACATCAGGCAGAGTTCAAGGCTTCCACTGAAATGGCTGGTGCATTTCAATGCTTTTTTGTCCAGACTTTTATTGTTATATTATATATATGTTATATGTGTATATATAAATATAAAACAATATATTGTTATATTGAATCTTGTGGCATGTACTTGGTGAATGTGTGTGTGCATGCCAAGGTGTCAAACACTTCCTTGTGTACACCTGCAAATGTAAGTTTAGAAGTCAAATTCAATGTCTGTGAGGTAGAGAGAATTCAGAACGCCAGTGTCTTGGTCTGTTACTAGGTGACCAATCACTTATTATTTCTTGTCAGAATAATTCTGTGGTCAAGTTAATTTTTTGAAGGATTACTTGCCCTGTGACGCATACATTTTTCTCTTTGGATTAAAAAAAATCTATATATGGAACTGGACCAAAGTCATGACAGTCAGACAACTCGGAGATTAACAGTTTTTTGTTTGTTTTATTTTCCCCTGTGCACGATGACAAAAGTGCCGTTTGACATGAGAGCTTCATTTTCACCCTGATCAAGGACATATTCATGCTCAGTGAGAAAATTACTATGAGATGCCGTAAACATTTTCAAACCAATCTTGATTTGAAGGACAACATCCAAGTAATAGTGTAGAAACTTGAAGCCTTTAGGTCACAATTCCTGACAAAGAACTTGATTATGAGTCAGTAGCAGTTGGGAAATAGAAATAGTTGCATCTTCACATATTTTGGACTAGTTATTTCCTATGTTCTGTCAAAGTATAACTCCAAGCACAAAAACATTTGGAATAGATTTCATATTAATTTGTATGTTTCTTTTGCTGCCATTCTGTCATTGTCTTGAGGTACATCGTGAAATATGTCTGTGGATGCACAACAACCTGGTTTGGATTGTTGCAGATGTTAGTTTGAATTCATGGCATGTTTAATCGGTGTAAGAATATTGCTCTAATTGCATTGCTTGAATCATTTTGTAGTGAACACTGATACACATGGTATTCAATTACTGTATGTGTCTCTGGGTTTGGTTCTTTGCTTGGCACCTCTTTACATGCAGCTAGTTGACAGCTAATTGCATCACAGACAATAAAGATCAGCTGGTGTGTGTTCGTTGCTGTGTGTATTCGTGTGTGTGGCAGAGTTGTAGCCTTTGTCTCTCTATCTTAGCTCACAGACCCATTGTGATGCAGGAGTGCAGGTAACGGGCTCAGTCGTCTCTCATCTGCCTGACGGCCGCTGCTATCTGCCCTGACGGTGACTGATGATGGGAGTATAGCTTGAGAATGTGTATGTGTGTGTGTGTGTGTGTGTGTGTGTTTGTGGCAGACAGAGAGTCATATGTAGAAGGGTCCATGGCAGGGAGGCGGGCAGTGCGGGAGGCAAGATGGATTCTTCCCTGTCTGAGGGCCGGGTTATAGGCCAGGAGGCAGGACTGTCTGTGAACGATACAGGGGGTGTTGAATGGGTTGTCATATGCACAGAATGGCACTGAAACAAAACCCATGGGCAGGCTGGTGCTACATGGTTTGGTGGCAGTGAATGCCACAAAAATGGTGATGTGGTTAAAATTTATTGGTTCATTCATTATCTATACCACTGATCCTGCCCTCGGGATCGCAGGGGTGCTAGAGCCTATCCCAGCTGTCATCGGGCAAGATTTCACGCTGGGCTCTGCCCCTGTCTATCACAGAGCCACATACAGAGACATACAAACTTTCACTCTCATTCACATGTCTGGGTCTCAATTTACGGTCTCCAATGAATCGTCTGCATTTTTGGACTTCGGGAGGAACCCGTGCAGACATCCAAACTCCAGACAGAAAAGCCTGCCGTTGGAATCAAACCAGAGACCCTCTTGCCATAAGGCGGAACCACCAACCACTCCTCACTCATACCATCCTGTCCAAATTCATGAGAAACAACAAAAAATTAATCAAATAGCTATAGTCCCCTGACCCCAAATCGTTTATATCATTGGCATGGGGAGCCTTTTGCAAGTGGGTATTACATTTAGGAAAGCATGTGTTTGCAACAGCAAATAAGAATGCTGGAGTTTGAAAAAGCGGTTAATACTCGAACAAAGCACGATAAGAAGTTATTAGAGATTGTAAATATTTTATATAATTTTTTTTTCCGCTTCCAGCTGTGCAATTTTCAGAAATCTTCTTGTACTTTGAGCTGCTACCCTCAGTGCTTGCCTTGTCAACTTCCTCTATCTTAAGTTGAAACTTTGCTGCATTTTAGGGAGAATCTTTGCAGCCCACTAGAAACGGCAAACATTTAAACTTTAGAGGCCTGGTTCCATGTGGTTTCTTTAAATGAAACAGGTTTCTACTAAGCAAAGTAAGATAATGCAACTGAAAATTAACTTTTGGACACTTGAAAGTTTAAGTTTTATGCCGCCAAAAGCAAAGCAATGATGACAAACTGTTTAGTGACAGGGAAATGTATTGACACTGCTGTAGGCAACAACAATTTTTTATTTCTATTTTTTTTCCTGGAATGAAAACCATGCCAAATTGGACAAATGCAAATGTGGTGACAACACCACCCACTGGAGGCATCAATGTCACCACAGAGAGAACAACATGACAGATGAAAAGCTTTGAATCTAGTGTGCTAATAAGTGATCAAATCAGTGTGTTATTTTGTAACAGGCTGTAATTATGCAATTACTTTGGGATAACTGTCAATTTGCATGCAGTACATGTTTCATGCAATTTGAAATTAACAATTAATTGCTTGAAAAGTTGCACTGTGTGAAGTTCATTTTCTATTTAATATCTGAAGAATAACACAATTTAATTTGGCTTAGAAAAAAAATAGAAGCATTTGGGACAATCTGAAATATTGAAGAAACACATTGAGTCAAAACGGACTATATAACTGTCATGATTGATGATTAATAATAATTACAATCACTCAAGCTATCACTATATGTATTTGCTCTTATTGGGATATCTGAGAATCTGAGAATATCAGTGTGTCCCAGTGACGTCTTGCCGCCGGCACATGAAGCGTACGGGAGGGGATGGGGTGGTAAAGGGTGGGAGGAGAATGGGATGCGAAATGCTAAATGGATGCAATGCAAATGGATCCAAAGGACATAGGAATCAATTTACCTTATTGAAATAAATGAGCATAGCTTAGCCCTGACATGGCACGTGTTTCTTTTTATTTTTTATTTTTCATGCCGCCCCCATTGTTATTGTAATTAACCCACTCAACCCGGATCCCTGACCCTTCCTCTCACAAATACAGCTGACCTCCGACAACCCTGTCCCTGCCTGCCTGCCTTCCTTTTACCCTAATGAAAAAGCTTTAGAGGTGCCCAGGTAAAAATGTAGGTGCTGTGATGGAGATTCATGGCTCTGGGTGACATGCTAAAAGGCATGGGAAATCTGCAGAGGAGAGCGTCTAGGGAAGGGTATTCCATGTATGAGTGCCAACACCCCCCACTTTAATGCACATGTGCATGAACACACACACACACACACATACACACACACACACACACGTAATGACTTACAGTCAGTCCTTACTCTCAGCATGCTCTCATGTTTATAAACTCCCCACATTCATGGAATCTCAATAAGCAAAATGGACTTGCTGATATGACCTAGGAGATAAATGACAACACAGAGCCTGTTTTATATAGTGATGTGCAATGTCCTATTGAAAATTCCTTTCTTGAAGACTGGGCCACATTGAGCCTTAGCTCTAATTACTCCGTGTGTGGCATGGGCATTGCATAGGGGTCTTGGGAAATGGATCAATAGTAAGAGAGAGCGATGGGGTCACAATGGAATCAATGCGTTGGACAAACGACCTCCAGCTGCTGCGTACACCTTCCAAGCCACTTGACACCTCAGGCAATCTGTACTGAAATGTCCTCTGCTGAAATGCCACGGGGCCACGGGCTGCTGAGCAGTCACTCATGCAGGGCCCCCAAATCAAGCGGTGTATGCAAACTGGGCCTGCTGTTATCCACGACGAAAGGCCTTGGCTCAGCATTACTACATAAACAAAACTCATGCACCTGAGAATGTCAATTACCTGCCGCCTGCCCCTTTTGACGGCCCTGTGTTTTATGGCCAAATAGGGATTAATTTGGGGAGGATGGTGACCTGTGTAGAGTTGACACTGTGTCGTTCAACCCCAAAGAGAGCAAGATGGTGGTGGAACAGAGGGCAGGAGCAGTGGGATGTCTTGATTGTTCCCCTATTACCTCGCACAACATTTTGCATAAGTGACAAAAGGCACTGATGAAAACAAGTGGCTGTTTCAGGTCAAAGGCAGACACCCAGAAAATGAGCTTTTTTTCCCGTCCCCTTTTTCCCTTCTTACCTTTCCGTTGGACCACATAATTCAGAAGAGCCATCTTGTGGAAATGTCATTGCGTGGCGGCGGTGGCGGAGCAGGCAATGTGACAGAATGCCGCAACGCCTGCCGGGCTGGGACCCTCGCCACACCCGAGTCGGCCTGACCTTGCAGGTGCTGATATATGCAGCCACGTTTGCATCAAAAAGAAAATGGACACTGAATGCCTCTTCTCAGAATTTAACCAGGACGCCCCCATACGGGTTCACAGAGAGGTGGCGCATATTTCAAAGCAGGACTGTATATGTTTATTTGCTGGAGGATATACATATCCCTCCTTTTTTCCTCCTGTTCTTTTTTGAATAGAGGTCAATTCCCTGCCGTGCATTCCCTTTTATGCACCCACTATCTAGTCTTCATTCATCTTACCTGCTGACACATCTGACAACATGCTGCTGTATTAGCATCTCCCAACCCCCAGCTCTATACCTTCCAGAACAACAGAGGCCGGCTTGCCTCCACCAACCCTGCTCTTTCTCCTTTAGAAAACTGATTATAAATGGTCAATTTGAAAATAGACTGGAAAGTCCCCAAGGCTGCTTGCCTTGTCAAATTGAAAAGGGACAAGGACAAGTCAGTCTACTTGCCCCCTGTCGGCTGTCCTGATATGTCTAAGGCAGGTGTACGAGAGGGAACATAACAAATTCCCCCAATGTGGCGGGCAAGGCGATGGCGAAGGATGATGGGGGAGGGCGGGGCAGCAGCGCCGGGCTGAGGATCTTCAACATCTAGCCCTCAGCATTTATGTCACAAGTCGCCACAAAGAGTCTATGGATCACTCTAGTGGGCTAGTGTTGGCAGTATCAGGAAAAGCCATAGGCTGTCAGGGAGTATGTGCCTTTCATATTTCACCGTAGACAGCCTTCCCTTCTCGCAGCCTCTTTCACAGCAGCCTATGAGGATAATATCTTCAAATCTCTCCTTGCCATGCTGAGAGGCTATTTTTAAATAGATATTTATTTCATTTTCTCAATTTTTCATCCTCTCTGTCCTACAGGCATAGCTTTACCGCTTGTGACCAGTGAAAAGAAACTCCACAAAATGGAGAAATACGTGCAGGTATACGTGCTGTGCCGCCCTCCCCCCCCCTTCACTGCCATCTTGTACACGTGATTAATTTACTGTGTCTGATAAAGAAATAGATTTAAACTTACAGTCATAGGTGGTGACGGCAAATAATGGATATTTAGTATTGAATTACTGAATTAAAGGTACAAAATGATTATTCAGGATATAATTGATAAATGCGCAAAATTAGACTCTGAGGAAGTAAAGCTCATTTATTAAAAAAAGGTATTCTCCCCATTCCAGTGCATATAAGGTACAGAATTTGTCCCATAATCGCCTCAAAAACATTTTAAAAGGAAGATTTACAAAATATAAAAGCTTTTACTACAATATAAAAAAACAATAACTAGCACTTTGCACTCAGTGATATTTGACTGAATTTATAGTGCAGCATGGCACACGTGGAAGAATGATGAGTGAGTATAGGGTTGAACATGGTAAAACCAGTTCATATAAAATTTTTCTATAAGCATGATTATATTTGTGCCTTCATTAATGGTCTTTGTGACCTTTATTGTAAATATGAATACATGTGTCCCCCCAACAGAGTTGACGACCTTTTAATAATGTGTTCTGACCCCCATTTAACAGGAAATGCTGAAAAGAAGCCATTTTGTGGATTTACTGAGCTTACTGTATTTTGTAAGTGCCTCTTTTACATCAATGAATGTATATCTTACACTAGTTCTTTATTTCTTTTTTCACACAATTTTACACTAGCAATTAACATCTGTTTGGGAAAGTCAAATGCTAAAAAAAAGTTAGTTTTTTTCAGTACATCTGGGTTTGGCTCATTCCGTCATTCCAAGGAAACGCACTGATCGTAGCAAGTTAACAATAAAAGCTTGTTCTGATTAATCACACTTTGAGAAGGAAAGCAGCATTTGATATAGTCAATGTCCGTTCCTGCATGATTCATCAGAGAAGACGTTGCAATCAGATGGGACGTGTGCCTTTTCCCCAACACGTATCCCCTCTCTGCTCGGAATACATTAAAGGAGTGGAGCGACAGAATCATCAGATACCACGAGGTGAATTGAAGTGGTCATGAACCTTGTGTCAAACTCAAATAGCTGAATGGCGATAGATAAAACAAACAAGGGACGTGGACTGCTTGCAGAGGGAGACGAGGAGCTACGTTGTCAAGAACTTTTACAGATAAGGCTCGCTGGCCCCTGCATCGCAATTGGGCTATTATTGAGCGTGACCCCTGCTGGAACTGTAACATATGACCCTAAATTTATGTATTGCATGAACTTTCTCCCCACGTAGCTCGACATGAATTATGTTGCATGCTGAATTGTGGGCAGTCCCTATCCCAAGGGTCTTCCTTAGCCGCTGCAAAAAAAAAAAAAAAGGTGGAAATTAATGTGCAATTACTTTTCGTTGTTGAATGTTACTATTAGTGATGTGACCACATCACTGCGAGGCTAGAATACACATACCTATATGCTCAGATGTATTCTTCTCTTCAAGGTGGACCTCAAGAAGCTGAAAGCTTTTCTGTCTTCTATGACGTAACTTTGATGTTAACAAGGTGCTACAACCTAAGGCTTTGTTTTCAAATCCCCCTTTTTCCTGATTGCACAGTAAGCACAATTGTGAGTGTCTGATATGCTCAATCTTATTCTGCCTTCCTAACCCTGGTTAATAACGGTATTCCCTCATTTCTATTTCTGGGCTAAACCAGCTCTCGGAGCCAGCCCTCTGTTTTTACAAAGCAGCAGAGAATGCTTGGGTAAGCAGAGGAAGGATTCCTCCATTGCTTCTTCAGGTAGTGTCACCCCCCCCCCCCCCGCTCCCCCCCAACACACACACACACATACACACACACACACAGCCCCTTTCTTTCAGCTGAGATTTCTATCCTAGGCCCTTATTATCACCAAACAAGCACTTTTTGATGATGATAAGTAAAAGCTGCATCCCTGTGTGTAGGACTCACTTCTCGGGGGAGAAAGGAGAGCATGTTGGCCATTTTTTTTCCCTGGTCAGTGTCAAATGATTCTGGGAGAACGCAAGGCTGTGCGAAAGGGGATTTAATGGTGCTTTTCATAGCAGGCGACAAATATTGAAAATTCTTGGAAATTTCTCTCTTTCTATAGATTAACATCTAACTTCAAAGGTTATCAATTTAATGTGAATTTTTTGAATATGGAAAGTTTGGATAATTATTAGAGGATAGTTTTGGCAATCTTATTTATTTTCACATTTTCTTTCACTTAGGTAGAAATGCAAATAGTCACAGCAAATGTCCCCTAAGTTAGGCTCAGAATGATTTCAAACTGACGAAAAAATAATTTGAAATAAGAAAGAAATAACTTCAGGATATCAACTGAAAAAAAAAAAAGAACTTTCGATTTTCACATTTTTACATTATATACTTAAAGTTAAACTGTTTAGGGTGGAATGTAACTAGTTTGTAAGTTATTTAGGGATGAGACACCTTTATCAAGGATTTTGATAAAACTTCAAGTATTCCTGATTACACTGGAGTCATTCTTAGTATATTTGTTTTTTAGATCTGAAATGAGATTTTCTATGCCTAGAGATATTGTGATATATATTTGTACACACACACACACACACACACACACACACACACACACACACACACACACACACACACACACACACACACACACACACACACCATCTCTCACGGTGTATCTCAAGGTTGCGGATACTGATGGAAATTTTTGCATGAAAATTACTTATTTATACATTTACCCATAACTTTACCAAAGATCAAATTCAAAAATAGCTAAAACTCTACACTAAATAGCACAACGCTTTGCTAGATTAGATTAGAGCTATCAAGGACTTTGGAAAATCATACTTTATAATCCCTTCCATTGTGTTGAGCAATAACATTGGAGGATGAAGATGTCAAATGCGGGGATAACCCAGGGGGTCACTGCTTCCTAATGGAACTTTTCTTGCTACCAACACCATAGTGGGGTGAGAAAGAGGATGATAAGCTGCAAACAAAAGTGAAGATATGTGAATGAGCTGACAGAAATAACCAGCTTCTCCCTTTTAATCCTGGAGAGTTTCTCCACTGGCCTGTCAAATCAAGCAGCAGAATTTAAATGCACAGTAGGGAAGCCCCCCCCCCCCAAAGTTTAGTGGGCATCTTGTTTACTTCTTGAAATAACTGTATCTTTCTGCTTCAAACAAACAACAGCATCCCTTGGAGCCTCGATAATTCAGGTGGATTCGTAGGACAATTTGATATAATAAACTGTCAGATGACCAAAATAAGAGATAAATGATGGAGACAGGAGATGGAGGACAAGGGAATGAATGAGATGAAGGAAAGATTAGTGCAAAGGTTAATTCATATTGATGGGGATGCATTTTTTAATGAAAGGTGTCGGTTTACGTCCTGTGGACAAGATGTTCCTTTGTCAGCTTGTTGGCTATGAAAGCTGTGGCCTCTGGTGAGGTCTGCCAAGTGTACAGCTCTTCAGAAATGGTATTCAAAGCAAGCGTTCAGACAAATTTATCAACAGGTTTGTCGGTGAGCCAAAATGGTATTTATTTGGAGACGTGAATTGAAAAGAGACAATATTCCTTATTTCCTTTGTATCAGTGACAAGGTGGTGATACGCAAAGTGACTTTTATATTCATGGGAATTTGAAGTTGTCTGGTAACCGAAAGATATCTGATTGATTGGTAATGAGAATCTGTACTTTTTACATTTTTTTTTCTATTGTGTGATGAAAAAGCTGTCAAAATTCAATACGGAACACACAAATGTAGACAGATCATTGTCTGCAGTCTGATCAACTAGCTAACTAGCTGGAGGGTGTGTGGTCACACAAGGTGGCGGCTCTCCCCCCCTCCAGGTGGCTGTCACAGTCAATCCCTGTGCTGCCACTGAGCAGCCTGACCTTTGGCTCTGCTGTTTAGTGCATTGATCTGCTGGTCACTTTGAGCCAAGATGGCTTTCCCCATCTCATTTGCTCCCATGCATTTAACCCGAGCGGATGCTGGTCGCCTGGCCTCTTGCTCTGTGACCTCTGAGATGCGGTACTTATCACAACACAGTGTAAATTCAGAATTTAAAATCATAAAATTTGCATTCGAAAAATAAAAATGATTAGAGGCTTTTCTCCAATGCCAGATGCACAGGGTCATACATTCTAATTTTAGGTGATGTTAATTGTGTCCCTCTCAAGTGTCCTCATTGCAACCTTTGACAAAAGCACCATTCATCTGCAGAATGGGTTGGCAGGGCGCCTGCTTTGCCAGTTGCTGCTGACATCTCCTTGGCAGCACCGAAACAGGCTCTGGCTGAAGTGTCTGCTGATGCTGCTTGCCAATATGCACGCTTAATAGTGCATATTCTATAAGGAGAAACTTTGCCTGCTTTCGTCTGGGTATGCAATGAATGCCATGACGGCTCCATGTTGGATTACAAAAGTGGGGGTGTATTAAAGCGTTGACAGATCCTCAGAGGTGTGCTGTAATTTCTCGATAAGGTTGATACGACCAAGCAGCGGCATACCAGAGACAAAACTGGAACAAATCCAGTGTACTCCATAAAATATTCCAACTGTCGAGATCGAAGTGCAGCATTTTGTCACAGTAAGGTCTGGGAGTTGACCTGTGAGCCGGGCCTCGTAAACATGCTTCCTGCAAAGGCAGTAGTGGCTCGGCATGTGCAGTATGAAGCAATCCAGCATTCTAACACCCTGTCACTGGGCTCACATTTCAACCATTCTTTATTCTCTGCCACAGATCCAGCAGGGTGTAAATTGTGCAGGGCTGTAATTAATCCATGTCAGGTCAGAGAAGAATGCGGGAAAAAACGGAGGGAAATGAGCTGAAGTATGACGTGTCTTTGATGATGGCAGCCCCCACCTCTCGCTCACATACACGCGCAAAACACACAAACACACACTCAAAACACACTTACACACACTCAAAACACATACACACAGACACTCACACGCGCCTGTGTTATATTGTTTTGCATTGATGAAGAAAATCTGGGACCCCCAAGGAGCCCGGCTCTCCTATCGTACTTTCATGTTTCCAAAGCCTGCTAAAGCTTTTTTTTGTCCCATTGTACTCTTCCACCACAATAGGACAGAGGCAGCATTCGAGAGGGGGTGGAACAAAATATATATGTCTTCAAAAGACAATTCACGCTGTGCTCATATATGTGACCACAGCATAACCCCAATTTCAGCTGCTGCCATCAAATCAGGAGTGCAGCAATGACTGAAATTAAAATGTGCAATCCATATAAAATATATAAAGCGATATAAAATCCTCTCCCCTGCTACAAAAGTTCCAGTGCAAAGTTATGATGTTTGGAGAATAAAAGGCTCTACAACCAATTTTCAGGTTTAATGGAGGTGAAAAGGTTCATTACCCTCCCACTTTTAGTGATATAATGAAGTTTCACCTATTCCAGTCCTTTTTTTTTAACCAGTCTGATTAAAAGGGCTACGGTCAAACACGTTGACCAATATTTAAATTTGAGGGTAAAACCTGATCAATTTGTGTTATTTAGTGCACGACTGACATTTTTGAGTTTGGTAGGGGGACTCTTCATTTTTCGAAGCAACTCTTTTTCAATTTTCCCCTTACTAATTGAAATTTTGTTTCAAAATCTAATGACTTTCCTATCAGTCAATGACTTAATTTGCAATTAGTGATTAAAGGTTTGCAGGCCAACATGGATGCAATGGTATGAGCTGAAAATGTTCAGGAAGGAATTTATGCTTATCCTGGGGCTTTATGAATCAAGTTCATAAACATACAGAGAGGAGGGTAAAAAGTAGAGACTACAGGGAAATAAACAAGTTGTGTTCTTTGAGTTCAATCCAGAGTTGAGCTGAACGTAAAAACCGACTCAATCGGCATCGATAGATGTTTGGGACGGATTACTGAAGACTGCAGGAGAGTCCAGCACTCAAATTCTACTGACAAACATAAAACTAAAAGTAATACATCTTAGCCAGTAATCGCCTTTACAGTTTTTCTGTGAAATAGAGATGAACATTTTGAATTTGTTTTTCAGAACTGAACTTTAAGGTACATGACTCTAGGATTCATCAACCAAGATAAAGGAATTCTGTTGCCTGGTTAATTTTTTTGGCAAGTACACACGCATAATTTGTGAAATTTGAAAACTGTTCAAAAACTTCAAGATACTCCAGACAAAAACAGTAAATTGAAACAAACTTCAAGCAAACCAACTGGAGATCCGAAGGGTCCCTCGGAAATAAAAGGACATCAGACTGACCAGCGTACACACACACACACACACACACACACACACAAAGCCATGTGGAAAGACAACCTTTGAATTTTCCATCATGTACACTTACACGTGTAATAGACGGGACTGTGATTTGTTCCCAGTGGGTCCCTCTGCAAATGAGTGACTTGTTATTCATCCCCTGGCCCATACATTTTAATCAATAAAAACGATGGCTATGGGACAGATCCATCATGCTGCAATAGGCCAAATCAAAAGGAACTTCAAGTTTAGCAGCAAATAGATTTAATGAAGTTGTATGATCCCATAGGGCCTTGCTTATCCACCCTCACAGAGCTTCCAAGTTTTAGTTCATTATTACTTCTGCTGAACATCTCTTTCTTAGTCTGGTGAACAGAGAGATGAGCAGAAGGGATTCAGGTCTGTTGGGGGATAGAAACGAGCAGAGGAACCATGGAGTCAGGCTCCATTTAAACTTTGAACAGATACTCTAATGTGTTTCAGTCCAAACTCTCCGAGGATGAGGGATTTTGGGTTTCAGTTCCTGCCACTTTGCTCATTTAGACCTTATTAATGTAATTAGTTGCCCATTTGTACATATTTAACATTGCCCTGGTCCTCTCCCAGCTTGAGCTTAAGAAGATGCCTGACAAACCGGCTTGATATACCTTTATAAGTAAAATTGCTGAAGCTTGAAGATAGAGGAGAAAAAAAAGCTAAATGGGTACAATTCATCATACAATTACAACAATTATGTCGCTGGAATTTGGATGGGCTCAGAGCACGGACCTCTCCGTCTGGGATTCCTGGCAGCCACTCCCATATGCACATGGGTCTCTGATACTATGGGCCATTTATCTACCTTTGGGGGGAGTCTGATCCAATATTAATGCCCTAACCATGATTCCCAATCATCTGATTCACCTGGTTGGTGACACTGGCAGTTTACACATAGGTTATTAATGATCTATAAATATTCGCTCAATGTTTAAGAGTATTTGGTACTGGTTGTTAGCAAAAGACGTTCATGTCAGGCAGGGAGGCCGATTGGAGTTTTTTTTTTTATTTCTTGATGTGACAGTGCAATGATGTGGCTAACCTTGGGAATCTGGCCTGATGGGGAATTGGACCTTGGATTGAAGCACTAATTTTATTCTCTAGCTTTTCATGACTAGTGAGGCAGTGAAAGATGAGCTGCGTGCTATAGACCACTCATTCTTATCACCCCCCAAAGCACAAGGTTAGAAAAAGAAGGATCCAAGAAATTTGCTAACACACTCAAGCGATTAGTCATTGAGGCGAATCAAATCAATCAAAACTTCGAAAAGATCCTGTATGACAGGAAAAAGAAAGTAAAATGCAATGGCAGAAATTATGGTACAATGTCAAAGCCCGACTCTAGTTCCGGTGGCTGAATTATTGTTTTCCCTTTTGCGACAAATTTGCAGCAATCACATCTACACAAATCCAGATAAAATCAGACAGCCACCTTGAAAATACACAGAATTACATCCAATGTGTTCACCACGGATTAAATTGCCATTGACAAAGTCTTGTTGCGCTCGCTCTTTTCTGGATATGATTTGAATTGGCTTCATGTAGACATTTCTGACACAGTGAAATGGAAGGAGGATATGAGGGATGGGGAACTGGCGCCGAGGGAGAAGAAAAGGTGAAAACAGACCGACACAGCAATCAGAAACAGAGAGGAAGAGAGTAGGAGGAGAGATAAAAAGAAACAAATCAGGAAAGGGGGAGCGAGCAAGGGACGGAGACAGACGAAGAGGAAGGGGTGAAAGAGAACGGGAGCATGTCTGACTGTTTCACAGGTTCATTCTGATGCATGGAGACAGACAGGAGAATAGATTGGTAGCCTTGGGTGGATAAGGACAGAGCCATTCTCCAGAGAGATGGATTAGACGAAGGAGTGGAAATAAATGATCACAGATTTTAATGGCCTTTTGGCTTGCTGTGCCCCCCCTCCACTCTTTCCCATTTCCGTGTGAGGGAAGTTTTACAGTGATGACATTTTCACATGCCAACTGTCTACCTTTTGCAGTTTAATGCTCAAAAACAATGTGTACTGTGTTAAGCGATATCAGAGTGGTCGAGGAAATGTGGACAAACTGAGTCCCCTGAGTCCTCCGATATAAATGTTTGTGCAACAAATAATAGTTTATCAAAATCGGCTTATGCCTAACTTTAAATTTTCTAATGTACCTCAGTGGATCGAAAGCATCACAGAAACAAATATATAATTATTCCAATGCAGTTATGATGGAATTTTTACCTTTAGAATTATTATCTGACAATATCATATTTGAAAGTGCCTTTTCCAAATGACAGACGGAGCACTGCGGCATCGGCGCTGTATTTATTTCCAACTCCTAGAACTTCTTCGAGAAAGAACAAAGAGGAAAAACTGAGCACAACTGAAATGTTGGTAATAACATGTCATCTGTGCATGAAAGCCAAACTGCAAGGCAAACACAGTCTAAATGGATGTTCATGATTTGGGGAACGCTTTTATTGGTTTTATAGTCTTCCTTTGTTTGATGGTTTGGACCTGCATGGGGACATGTTTGAGCCTCTGTG
This sequence comes from Fistularia commersonii, assembly GCF_037954325.1. Taxonomy (NCBI): domain Eukaryota; kingdom Metazoa; phylum Chordata; class Actinopteri; order Syngnathiformes; family Fistulariidae; genus Fistularia; species Fistularia commersonii. Next base: position 8,944,182 of record NC_141302.1, read on the forward strand.
ACTGGTGAAATTCCCCGTTGGCCTTAAGGAGGAAAATTGTTCTTTTAGCTGGAAAAATTAAATGGCAGTAATCATTTTTAGGCTTGAATAAGAAATGACCACGTGATTTGCAAACTTACCTCTCTGGCTCTATCTAATCAAGCAACATTTGACAGCAATTGTTCTCGTTTTCTGAGCCAAAGTTCCCACTTGAAGGATGGTTTTGAGGTTGTAGATGCCATCTCTTTGTGCCATGCCTCACTTTTAAGGTTTATAGATTTCTTTTTTTGTTCTTGTTAAATTCAACATTATCACCACACAAAATTGTATTCATTAACTATACCATCTATCTAGCACTTTGGAGAGGGTTGGAGCCTGTCCCAGCTGTCATTGGGCAAGAGGCAGGGATCACCCTGGACTGGTCACCTGCCAGTCACAGGGCCATAGAATATAGAAACTTACAACTCTTCACTCTCTCATTCATACATCCGGGCAATTTAGGATCTCCAATTATCCAACTGCATGTTTTGGGCAGAAACCGTAAATTCATCGTTCACACAACAGTTCCTGAATAGAAATGAGTATGTTAGGAGGCGGGGTCTAGAAAGGAACAAATGTATGTTAATTTATCATGATGTGGCAATTTGTAAGGCATTCCTGTCATGTGTCTCACTAAAATACGTCATTATGGATTCGGTTAGATTATGGATGAGTAGACAGCAATGTGTTCCTTCATGTATTGGATGTTTCGGAGAAACTACACCAAATGTTGATAACACCAAAGCACTGGGTCCAGATCTTTGAATAGTAGCAAGGCATTCCTGATAAATTCTAGTCTGCAATGTTTGAGTTTTTCTGCATGAAACTCTTCTTGGGATGAATTTCAAAATAATCTGTATGTGGGCTACTTAATCCAGAGGAGCAAATTACCCATGAAAAGTATTAAATGGACTTCAGAAATCAGTGACAAGTGTGACAGAGTGTAATGGATAGACTGCACACATTCATCGGGCAATCAGACACATACACTGAGAAGTACAGTGCATCTATTCATACAAAAATCCCCCCTTCTGAGGAAGAATAGGGAATAACACTCCCATCTCCTTCTGCCCCCCCCCCCCATGCCAGGAAGTGCGAAGGGCATTGCACATTAATGACATCTTCTTATATTACCCTGCCGCACCTTATCTCAAAATGCAGCACCACATTAATCTAGGCAATTTTAACATTATATATATGTATGTTTAAAATATAGGGGAGCCAGCACATAAGTCAGTACATTTGAATAATATACATGGCCATTAGTTTTTATGGAAATATAGCTGTGGGTTGTGGAATAAAAAATGGGTCTCGCTCCTAATTTCTGTTATGATAAGTTCCATACCTGATTGCCTCCATAAGAGGCAGATCTGTCTTCATAAGGCCTTGTGAGGCTCCTGACAACTATTTAGCTCAGCTAATCCATTTGTGTGATTTATTTCTTACAGTATGTGGCTAATGTCTTTTAAAGATCTAGCGGCTACAGAAAGATGAAGGAAAACCAATTGCTGACAGATAGCATCAAATTTTTGAGCATCTAATCATCCTTGCATATCTTCCTCTTCTCAAAATTCTTTCAGTTAATAAATGAGACGCCTTGATGAGCACAACAGATACTGTTGCTATTCTATGCCAATCTCGACAAGATAGCAATTCTGAGAGCCAGATAAGCGTCATCTAAATAATGCAATGCACGACAAAATAAATTGATGACATGAAACAAATCACACCACTTCGGCAGCTTAAACCCTAGTGGAATAACACAGAAGAACAGAGGAAAATACAGCAACACAGGATGCTGAAATCACAGGTGGAGGGTTCAGTTAACTTTTTCCCTTTCAACAGTCTTCCCTTCGTCAAACAATGCTTACCTGTCTCACTCGAGGTAACAATTCCCTCAATCACTCTCTGACCTCTAACCTATCGAGGCCTTGCTCAGGGACCTGGCCAGCAGGTTGAGGCCAGGGCTGAGATGACTTTTGGGGGGGTCTCCAGCCCTGTTTGACTAGGAACATCCGTCACGGTCAGATTGACCACAACCAGAGCTTAGTCGAGCCAACGGAGAGGCTGCTGTGGTGGTGGTAGAGGAAGTGGGGGAGGGCAAAAGTGCGAGATAAAGACTGATGGGTAAAGGGCTCATGCTGCTCTATCATCATTTCACAGGTCTGGGACTGTGAGACAGCAGCCTCACACTGGGAATCACCACTGGCTTGGAAATAGGTGGAAGGTGGCAGAGGAAGAAAAGTAGGATGCCTAAAGACGGTGGAATGCAATTAGTTTGGTGAACTCAACTCCGATATCTCAAAAAATGCTGACTAAAGCCAATGAGTGAGCTGACAGGCAAAAATTGTACATAACAGCATTTGAGAAGCATTTCAATGCAAATGTATTTAGGATGCTTAATGAGATGTGAGGCAGCATTTGCCCCATTTCTGCGCAGCTACTTGTCTGTAAGGACATGTTTAAATGTATGATACACAATGTGAGGGTCCTTTAGGGAACAATGTCAGGAAGAAGACACTCGTATGCATGCAAACCCAAGTATTCCCAAAGCCATGCATGGTAGGTATTTACTTTCACTTAGATACACAACAGCACAATATGAGTGGACATGTAAAAGTATACACACAGAAACAACCAGACACCTTCCCAGCCATGTGCATGAAGATGTTCATGCTTGCAGAAGGATTAGGCCACTGCTGGGACTAAGGAAAATGGCTTCAGGGGACCCGCGGTAGTGTCTGCGGTTCCCTTTCTCTGGCTTAGACACAGCCATGTCGATAACTAATCCTGACCTTTCCCCAGCCACTAAATTGAAAAATAAGAATAAGAAAAAATAAAATAGATGGAGGATGCTATCGAGAAGGCCTCTGCTGCTTCCTGCAGGCGTAAGAAGTGCTCAATCTAATGGATCAAGAGCCTAGGATAGAAAATAAGCGGTTGGGTTGGCTGTATCTACTTTTCACAAGGCCCCTTTTCAAGAGCTGAAAGGCTAGTTCTGTCCTTGGTTTGCCCCACTGGTCCAATTTATACCTGAAGAACCAATCAGGAGGTGAGTTTTTGTCATAATCATCAGTCTTTCCATCACAGATGCAGAACCAGATAGGAAGAACGGACACCTGTGGGCTTCTATTATATGCAATATGTGACCTATACGAATCCAAATATTGCTCCATGGTTCATTAAATAAGAGCACTCTAACCTTTCCATTCTTAACATGTACACACACACACACACACCTCACTCTGTCATACCTGTTAGAGCTCTAAATTACCTTTTGCCACAACCATTGGGAGTGTTGCCGAGCATCTCACTGTAGCGAATATATTTGGTTGCATTTACCCACCACCCACGAGGAGGCATCGTGGGGGTGCTTTCACTGGACGCTGAGATATTTGATTACATCGATTGCTTTTTTTTTTTGTGCCCCTGATAGAACGGTTCCATGTATGTCCCCCACCAGTATATTTGCTTTAAGTACATGATTATTAATGTCCGATGGTGCGTTGTATCCTCTTTTCTCTGACAATTTTGTGAAAAGTGAAAATGGGGTTACAGAATGCATGTGAAAAATTTGAAAACACTTTTGTTGAACTGTAAGGATACGATAAGGCTCTGAAAAAGAAGCAAGCACTTGAAGCAAATGGTGCATATTGGAACAAAAAACAGAATGAATGAAATTCCTCTCTCAATCAAAATCATACTGTTGTCTTTAGTAATGAAGATTTTTCCAGGTTGAATTAAAGAGAAAGTAAAATGAAAATTTTGAAACATGTGCCTGGATAAAGATGGTCAGAATTAGAATCACTTTCATGGACCAAGTATGTTCCACATACAAGGATTTAGCTGCGGTTTCAGTTTCACTGTGCAATGACATGAAGGACAACAACGACTGGACAACGGGACGTCATGCACAACCTCTTCGTTGGCCATGGACCATTCTTTCACCAAGAAGTCGACACACATCCCTGATATAACAACAATTTCCACCAGGGGGAGGTCTCTGGCTCAGTCCAGATTAGCATTCTGAATCTTGTCAGTTCTCAAAATTGGGATCACTGGACAGCTTAAGAGTCAGTCTTTGACAACAATTGTGGTTCCTAAAGTGGTAATGTACAGTGGAAGATTTTCATTGGATCATATTTCTCTAATGGCGACAAAATGGCACAACTGGGGGAAATAAAAAGGATAGGTGAAAGAGAAAATGTGGCATTTGCAAGCATGACAGTTTAGTGCATGTGCATGCAAACAGGTTTGAAAAGCTTGAGCGGCGATGACAAAAGAAGGCAGGGGATTTCAGTCGATAACACTCAGTGAACAGAGGAGAAAAAGTGCTTCTCCCCTCTCGCTCTCTGTTGACAGATCAACAGACACTACCTGCATCTGCCTTTCATTTTTAAGGTATTGATGCACTGTGCCACTGAAATCTGTCCCCATCTTTTCAGCCAAATAATACACATTTATAAGACTCAGTCATTTAGTCGGTGTTGGTTTGAAATCTAGCCTGAGTTTAAAAAGTGGTTTGGTATAAAATACAAGTGAACATACAAATCAAGTCTCAAAAATATGACAGATTAATTCAGCTGCAAACTGCTCCAGTGGGAGCTGGAGATCAAGGTGCGATGAAGCTAACCGAACCAAATCATCCCCAAAAAAGGAGAAACCCGATCCTGAGGTCAACAAACCGAATCCCCTAAACAACCCGGGTGCGGCTAGAAATAAAAGTTGGCCATAAAAGTTATGAACAATATCGTTGGCAAAGGACAGCCCAGGTGGAGTCCAACCCTCACTGGAAACAAGCCTGGCTGTTGACTGCCTTGTCCAGACCCACAAATCACATGTAGACTGGTTGCCCACAAGGACCCTGCAAAGGGTGTAGAGCTGGTCCACTGTTCCACGGCCAGAAGGAAAACGACACTGCTCCTACATGTAGATAATACATGTCAAATGAATATTGCTTTTCCTTTGATAACATACTATAATCTGAGTCCTGGGTATCCTAGATCCTCGAGACCATTCAAAACGTATTCTGTAGAAATTGCAAGTATGCAAGTACAACAAAAGGATATATTGCACATGTTGACGTTTATGATTTTACAGGTATTTTGAAGGCACCCTTCGAAGACTGGCCTGTTTTCCATCCTCTCGGTGCTCCTGTAGCCATCATATTTTAGCAGCCACTATAAATGCACGATGAGACACATCCATTAATGTACATAACATTCTCACTGTCGGATTTAATACCACACCTGGGTTTCTCAACTGTGATTCACACAGCCCCGAGGGTGCCCCAGGGGGTATGAATGACAAATAATGTAATTGTGTAAATGGAGAAATGTTTGAATAGTAATGTTTTTAACAAAGAGAAAAGTGAATGTGGTGTTTGTGTGAAAAGTGAAAAGTGAATGTGGAAAGTCAAATGAACAAAGTGTTGCTGAAGTCCAACACTGAGAATATAAGATTTTCAGTGCACTGAAAGCACGAGTGAACACAAGTATATCTTGGTCTGTGATGCATTTGATTTCCACTCTGGGAGTATGATATATATTGTTGTTAAAGCAATAAATGTGCCACTGATCAGCAGCCACCTGCCTTTTCCGATATTCTGGTGAAGATGATACACTGAAAACTGTGGCGTTTGGATGAGAATGGTGAGAATGAACCCAAAGCATTGCAAAACAGTAAAAAGCCTTCGTAGAGGTTGAGGAGAGTCTCTTAAAGAATATTACAATGTAACCACTTTTTTTTTTTTTTTAACAGAAAAAAAACATTGGTATATTTTGCAAATCATTCTCACTTGACATATGATGAAATGAAAAGTACATATACTGACAACTTATAAGAGGATTTATTTTAGCTTGTTTGTCTCCTGTCATTCCCATGTATCATTTGCTTTCCTAGGCCTTGATTGAGAAGGTCAGTGAAGTTGCACCAGCCAGAGCTAACATTACTGCTATTTTCTGCTGTGCTTTAGCTCTTTTTAATGGAATATTTGCCTCCAGCTATCCACAGCATGGCTAATTAATCGGAGTAATTATTTGCTTAGGCAGACAAAGTGAGCGTTTTGTCTGTGTTCGGCAGTTTTCGACAAGAGAACATTGTGTCCGGATGAGGGTACAGGGGCTCAAGCACAATAGCCGCAGGCGGAAAAAGAGAGGTGAGGAGTTGTTGATGCTTTATTTTTCTCCTTTAGTGGATACGAGCATTTACATGTCACCAATGCAAGGATTTGGGACTTGGAGACAGGCAGAGTTCTATGATCTTTGGACAGACTGATTAAATATCTATATTTCAAGATCCAGTCAGCTACACTGAGGCTGAAAGTTGATTTAGACATTTTTTTGCACCTCATGAAGTGATGTTTAAAGCAAAATGGGAATTTTCTGTATCTCAAAAATGTTGAGGCTGGCAGTGATCACAGCCTTGATAGATCTATTTTCCTCAGTGCTTGGCAGGAGCAAGAACAGATCAGTTTTCTCAGTCGTTATCCAAATTGTGCCTCACCAGTTGAACGAAACTGAGAATATTCTGAAACAGTGAGATTGTGCTTTGTCACACATGGCTAAGCATGTGTAAGGAAAGAGACAAGTGTGTCTGTGAGCCAATAAATCATAATGAATAAAATTCATGTATTGACAGGTGAAAAGCATTTTTCCAATTACATCAGTCTTCTCCAGTCTTCTCTACCCATCCTTTCTAGAGGAATCAGAAAAAAAAGAAATTTAATGCAGTATCTTATTAATTTACACATCCTAGACAATAATTGATCCCTTAAGGGATATATGCTTTATATATGATTTCACATTTCCTGCATAAATAACGGCAATTGGTGTACAGTGGGCTTTTAACCTTCATCTGATTTGCAGTATGACATCAGTCATTCGACTATCAATGAATTTTGTGCAATAAGTATTGCAGTACTACTATGACTCCACCCAAATGTGTATCTTCAAAAAGTCCCACAAAGTTCTTGCAGAGTAATATGAAGACAAAAAAATAGGATTAATTTTTTGTGTTCAAAAAATCCCAAATACCTTTTTGTCTAAAATCATAGCATTATCACTGTATTTGGCAAATATTGGCTCATTTGCAGGAACAATGATCTGTGTTTCCCCCTGATGTGAATGTTGTTAAAGTACCACAGTCTCAGCACAGACTTTTTGCAATATTCCTGTGCCCAAGAAAGAGACATATAAATGCAAAGTGAATAGAACATGATTTTTTGACAGTTATGTCAGTCCTCCCTTACCTTTACCTCACTTCTGACTCCCGAAAGCACTTTCTTTGGCTCCGTCACAGCAATAAATGTGACTGACACCGCCCCGCATGTGAAACCATGAAGCACTTTTTATGTCAATAAACACAAATAAAAGCAGCATGAACTGTACATTTAGCACATTGTAGCCATCAAATATAAACAAACAGCCGTGTACACGTAAACACACCAACACACTCTTGTTCTTGCCTATATTGAACAGGCTGGGTCCTTCTAGCACTCTAAATCTGTTCATCTGTCAAAGTGTCAGAGTCTATGCATCATCCCTAAGACTTAGGAGCACACACACCGTGCGCGCACGCACACACGCATGCACACACACACACGCGCAAGCATGCGCGCACACACACGACAGAGAGCATCTCTCAGAAGCAAAGCTGAAGGCTTTACCATATTTTAAATGAAGCAGGCTTGCCAAGATATCAGATTGCTCTCCATCTTATGGGAGACAGTTGCTGCTCTTGTGTGTGTGGGAGTAACAAAACATAAACTATTTTCAGGGAGCCCATGGAGCCTTACAACACAGCCTCTTAACTTCAAACAGAAAATGAAAGGAGTATGGCAGATTCATGTTTCCGTGAAGTAAAAGTTGTAGCAATGATGTTGTGTAGAAGATATTTATTTACTCCATTCATATACTCAACAAAAACTTGAAAACACGTCAAAGCCATTATTAAAAATCCCTTTTGTGATAGAGGTGCATCCTCCTGAGAAAGTTCAGATGACACAGACGCTTGAAAACAATAAAAAAATATCCACAATGGGGTAATTTAAGGACAGAAATACTCGTCTCTGCACGCACACAGTACAAAGACAAAACACATCACGATTTGTTCACAGGTTTTTCAATCTGATAGAAGTTTTGAGTCTTATAAGATCGACCTTTATGCTGATTTCTTATTGATATTGATTTGTCTCCATGTTTTAAAGTGCCTTATTCATTTAAATGTCTTTTGAAAATTATTGAAGCAAAAAAAAAAAAAGTGAATAAAATTCAGAATAAAAAAGCCAACATATCAAAAAGGGCCAAAGATGGTTCTGAAAGAACCGAAGACGGTGGGAAAACAAAAACAGACCAAGAAACTCTTTAATCCAGATTTGCTCAAAATTTAATGTGGCACCTGGGTAATATAGTCTTACACCTGTATGAGCTACAGTCCTGCGGAATTTGTGTCTGAACAACTCCCTTAATAGCCCTTCAGTGTTACAAGATACAAGATTCACTGAACCACTGACAAGCACCACAATTCAACCCCACATCCTCACACTTTGTCAGAAAGGAAAGTGGTTCTCGTTAAAAATAAAGCATTTTCATCGAGTTGAGACTTTTTAGGCAGAGCTCCAGATGATGCACTGCTCCCACAATGACAGGAAGACCAATAGAAGATGTTGTAGAGGTAGAGACTTGGGCTACAAAGAAAGAAGGCCTGCAGGGACATTTTGTAGCCCAGTCTGTGCTTCTTTATGAGAAAAATAAACAAATATGCAGTGCAGTAACTTAAGGCACTGATCAGCATCCTCCAAAAACTTATCCCTTTAACACTGGAGTCAATACTAACATAAATAACAATAATAAGACGAAACCTATGTGCTACATCTCTTCTGTAAATGTAATTGAGATATTTTTGCACAAAATAATGTTCAATGTAAATACTTATAACCCATGCCGAGACCAACGCAAATTGATTTGTAAATATATTTTTAATTAAAACAATTTAAAATGCTCTTTAGGAGAATACTTATAATGTTATAACAACAAATACAGAAGATGCAGTAACAACTCTTTAGATTTGCCACAATACGGTGACGTAGCACCTTTTTGAAATTTCTCTCAGAATTTCCAACAATAAAAATCCAGTATTCATTAATAATACTTGCTTTAGAAACTTCTTGTCAAATGAGTGAAAGATTTGTTTCACTACCAAACCATCAAATTTGAACAAACAAACAAACAAACCAAAAAGAATTTATATTAAATGACATCAAGTCACTTCTACACAGCTGTGTGATTTTCATTTAATAACCCTTGATTGAGAAACTTCAATTTTCCAGTAATTTTGGTGGTCTCAGCTTCTAATGGTGAACCCCTATTTACATAGAAGACGGCTCCCTTGACAGCTATTTTTTTTATGCGCAATTGTTTGGGTTCTTCATGAAAGACAGACCTCCTCGAACACATATTCTACATGTCAGATAAAATACAGTCCTCGCATCATTGTTCTTAAAGTGACCCCATTTGTAAAGCTAATGACTAATATGAGATGCTCAGCCACTGCATTACTCACAGACCTGATTGTAAAAAGCAGCACGTGATGACGGAATAAAATGGTTTTCAATAGGTAACATGACAAGAGGATCAGCCAAGTTGTGAATGCAGCTGTATAGAGATTTTCCTAAAAACCTGGTTTTTGCAATATAACATTATTAGCGGAATAAACGAAACACACCATCACTTTGTCCCGTCATCTTTCAGACCCTGTCTCTCGTCCTCCTTCACACTCTCTATCAAGCACGTGCGTACACGCACTTTCTGAAGGCCATAACTCAAAGGTCACGGGCGCCCTGGAGCGTGTAGTATCTTACCACACATCAGCGGTCCAACACAGCTCCCAGGGTGAGCAGAGATGCTGTGGGCTCAGCATGCTGATGCAAGCACGTCTCCTGGAAGAAAAGAGTGGAGCAAAGTAATTTGTTTGCGTGTCATTGTTTTTGATTGTTGGCCACTAAGAGTGTGTGTTTAGGTGTGTATTTATGAAAATTACAGGCATGGTTGCAGGTGTCTAAGGGGAATGTGTCATAATTGACAAAAAATACAAAGCTCTGCAATCACTCTGATTGATCAAGCTCACACATTTCTCAGAATTCGCCCAAATTGAATATACACTGAGCGTTTACAGCAAATTATTCATTCCATCAAGATGACAATGGCTGAAAAATTGTAAAACGAGACACACAAAAGAAAAACTGATGAACAGACGTCTACAGCTGTACAACAACACAAAAAGCCAATAAGTAATTGGCCTTTGATTCGAAATGTCTCCAAAAAGCAGAATATACACTGGTGATCGGGCTGGTCTGTCAAAAGTTGCGCTCAATGTACGGATGGTTAGAAATGTGTGCTTTCTTTATTTCTGCATACGTGCTCTCGAGCTAGATGTAAAATATGAAACATAGTGGAGGATTAAATGACTAAAAATTACCCCCTTTTTTTTTAAAACCACATATAATGAGTGATGAGACAAAGTGAACTATTTCTGTGGTGGACTTTTGATTTATAGAAAGGATTCATATTCTAAAGTAAGATAATACTTTATTGATCCACAAAGGGGAAACTTTGGGTTGAAGTTTTTTGATAAATTCCACAGCACCTTACTTGCTTGCCCTAGAAACGACGTTGTGGTCCTGAATTTGGTCACGTTTGGTCACAGGTATGGGACATAGAGTCACAACCAAAACAGGCCATGGGAAAGTTTCTCAGAAGCATCACTGTCCCCCCTTAATCTTTTGATTTCTGCAGCTCCCTGAATGTACTTATCTTCTTCTGATTTCAGCCTATCTTGCCTTATCCTTCCTCTGTTAACTTTTTGGATCACTCAGTGTCTCAAACACACACACACGCACAATTTTTCCATTCACTTTATTCCTTCCATCACAACTTCAGCACCACCTCTTCCCTGGTGACTAGTAAGATGAGAATGTGTATTTGAAGGGGGAGGAGGGGGTTTAATGTCAGCCCAGGCCATGATCCGCTCTGAGGAGTTGATTTGCTGCAGCTCAGTGCCTCAGAGGCCGATTAGCATTCCGCCGTTAACTCCCCAACTGCCTCATACTGTACAGCGACACAACCTTATACATCTGCCAAAGATGTCCACCCTCTCTCTCACACTCCCTCATTTTCAAACAGACCGTCATTCCTGACACCTCATGCCAGTAATGAGCCCTACAACTATCACCGTTACATTAACTTGCAGCTATCCCAGACACACCAAATTGGATTTAGCAAAGTGTCTTGCCTGTATGGAATAATTGTCAGCCAGATGGAATGGTCTTTTCCCCTTCCACCTCTGAGTGTGAGGTTTTCATGCTGTGACTATGTAGTGACTGGTGTTTCACCTCTGGGACAATGAGCTGGGAAGGGAGCTTAACTTCAGGCCTGTCACAGTGTTGCTCGGATTCATTTTAAAGTTACGTCCTGTGTTATTTTGTAATGAACATTTCAAATATCTCGGTTGTCGCTTGCGCTTTTTGAATTCAGAACGTGGGTGCTTCCCCTTTTAGATTCTCAGAGAAGTGTTGTACTGTACTTGGCAGTAGCCTGTCTCATATTTTTTTCAACTTTTATACCTGGTCATTTCTAGAGTTACAACTCCTTAGTTTAACTCTGTGCCTATTCCTTGTTTTTCACTCGGGGAATATTTCTGGATTTTTTTGTCAACCACCTGCTTCCTGCAGACGTAATTTCCCTTTGTTGCAAGACATTTTTATCTAGTAAGATATCACAGGGTTGTAAACTTTGGGAACAAGACACCTTTGAAATTTTGATGCCACTCAGTCAGGTGAGGATATTGGGATTTCATCGATGCATATTATAACTTATGCATCTGGTATGTGGAACACATATCTAAAATTTGAGGGTCCCAGGCGTTTTTGCAATAGATACAGTACATACCAACAGCATATGTGGATAACAGCAAGAATAGCTGATGTACAAGATAACCACCAAAGGGCGTAGCAGGGGTTGCAGGACAGTTATATTTGGACCTGGCAAAGCTGGTGAGACCTGATGTGTTGCAAAAACTCTGGAGAAAACTGGAGAAAACTCTACCTTTGGATGAAATATGAGGGAATTGGGGACCTTTGATGTAAAATTCACAGCGAATTCACTATTCACTAATTTCAAGCGCAACGTTTATACGGATAATATGGATTTATTTCATTTTGTTATGGTTTTCTTCAGTGGTGTTTACAGCTAATTTTACTGATTAAAGCTGGGGAGATGACAGGATTATGATACAGGGTTATTCAAGCCTGCATGTGTGAATTCAACTACTTAAAAAGGAAAAACTGATGGCAGCACTGGGGGGTTGATATTGCATTCTAAGAAAATACAACACTTCAAATGCTGGCCTCCAAAGGCATGCATGAAACCCAAAGCCACACGGTACTGATCGGTCTGTCTGATTCCAAACCGTCTGGGATCCAGTGCCTGTTGATATAGGAGAGTTAACAAGGGAGTTGCGATTCAAAGGTCAATAGGCACTGATCATTCATCTTTTTTCATTTACTTTTTTTCATTTCCTCTCTTTCACTTTTCCATTTAAATATCTCTTGTCAGTTGTTATCAAAGGTCGCAGGTGGCTGGAAACAATAAGCCTTGTCATTTCATGGATAATGACAATTTAAGGAAAGAAAAAAAGACAAAACTCTGTGAAAAGGGCTGAGCCACAACAGACGGAAACTTAAATAGATCTACAGATCAGATATGCACCACTTATGTAAGGCTGTCTCACGCTGGTCTTCCCCATCTATTGAATTTTGTAGAAGTGTATCGATGCAGCAGCTGTTCAGCAAACTGTCCACATAGCGTCAGGTCAATTGCGCCAGACTTTTAATGGCTATGTCTTTGCAAGAGACTGAGCCATTGTTTGCTGGTTTACACAAGTGTGACTTTAGAAACTACACTGATCACTTATAGCATTTGGATCACTAATAGATAAATTGAAAAACACTAATATTGCTATGACGGCACCTGAAAGAAGGTGGGATATATGTGGGAGTAAGTGCCCGCACTTGTTGCATGGATTATTGGATGTTTTTGGCTGAAAAGAATGAAACCAAACCAGGTGTTTTGTGCACATTTTCTTTAAAATTATTTCGATCTGATGGAATTCAACTTCAAATAGTATATTCATCTTGAAAGACATCATTGCACGTGACAGCTCACAGTCTGTATCTCTACATCTGTAAACTGATACAGAATTTTTCTTGAACTAAAGTAGCAACAAAAGACTGGGTTTATTGAATGCAGCCCTGATGTTCAATAACTTTCAGACCCGATCAGACAAGGTAACTTCTCCACTGAGCAGCGGGGATTAGGTTTTCTGATTTGAGGTGCTCCGGTTGACAGCAAATATATATGCCTAAATAATGCCGGCGGGAGAAGATTAGTACTGGAGAAGAATGAAAAAGAGTGGATATATTGACATGTTATTGGCGTCTCACTGTAGTTGGTCATTAATGTCTGCTTTGTTACGCTGAATAGCTGTCAGAGAAATAAACCTAATAACGAATACATATTTACAAATATCAGATTCGAGCAAAAGTGCTCAATCATCTTCATCCTGCCTTTCACTTTCCTTGGGCAGGTGCAGTGCAAGTGTTCCAGCATTGTGGGCAGGCATTAATTCACCTGAGCACTGTCGCTTTATTCTTTCATACATCAAAATAAGAGGCGAGTGTTTCTCTTTTGTCTGCAAGTGTATATTTACAAATGAGAGCTTTTAATTTAAAAGAATGAGCCAATTCTTAGGTGGTGTCAAAGACATGATGACTAATGCTTTGCCTTGAGACTTGCTGCAAGTGATTGGTTTTCTATTGCATCAAAATCAGAGATTCATAGATCATGATAAAGTGGTGCGACCAGGACACTGCTTCATTAATGGGCAGAAAAGGACACTAGCTTGGGAGCGTTTCTGAAAAACACCTTTCTCATCTGCAGCTCAATAAAAATGTAAAGAATGGGTGCTCTCAACTTTTAAGCAAACGCAATGTGAAGGGCAAATTCTTGGAATTAAATGGTACATTTTTACTACCGTGATACACAAAGTACTTACAGAGAAACCGTCCTGCTCGGACAGATATAAACGAGCAGACATGTTGCTGATTACTACGGGGCAGTCTTCTGTCAAGTCTCTGTCTATTTGTGTGCATTTTATCTCTCCTCTAACAGCAGCAAGGCTTGAAATCTGCAAGGGAAACCCACATTGTCTTGATTTCAGTCCCCATTGTCTGTATGTGTCTTTAATAAAGATGCTGTCCCTACGTCCTGCCTACTCCCTTCTGATTCACAGCTCTATTTACAGTTCCTGCATGGCCCTGCCAAATCAGGGGCCCTCAAATTGGGTAGTTAAAGGAGCTGCAGGCGGAGGAGTGCATTTTATCACCAGATATGCCCAGAAATCAATGCACCCTCTCAAATGGCTGTCTCTTTATGGACCGTCAGGGAAATATGAGTGGAAATAGAGAAGTGGGAGGGCAGCGATGTGATATGAGTGACGGCCTTCATTCCTGAGTCTTGCCTCCTAGTTCAAGAAAACAGGAACAACGATGGTACAATTGGTCTGCTGTGGGACATTGGTTTAAAATGGACTGCTTTTAAAATAACACACGCTCTAAACAGGCTTACTGCTGGACTAAGAATTGAATTAAAACCAAATCAAGACAATTTTCTTACAATCAATGCACATGTTTGCACATACAACAAAATTATTGACCTTTCTCGTGGGCCGCCCTCAGTGTGCAAAACCGGAGGGGAGAAGGAAGGAGTGGCTAAACAGCAGTCAGTTCAATATAAATAGTTTTTTAATCAAGTCAACATGTTCAGGAGTGTTCACAGTAAAGAATTAATCCAATACCGAATGAAACCAATATTATCACTCTGTAATGCCCTCTTCATCAATGTTATCACCATGATAAAAAGCACAAAAAAAAGAAGAGATTATCACTTTCAAGTTGGATGAATTTAGATGATGGCAATCATGTCCCTCAACATGACTACTAGTAAAACCTCATCTGAGTTTTGTGAACCCCTTGTGCCTGGGAACAGGTGGTCAGACTCATTGTCAGCTTGCTTTTAGTAAGAGCCCCATTTCCCTTGTTCAGACCCAAGGTCGTTGCATCACATTACGGATGCTGACTGCCAACAAAGTCCCGATCAGTCACCTGAGTTGATGAATAGGGTGCCGTGTAAAGAGAACATCAAGGCGGGCAACGGATGCTTCAACTACTATTTAATAACGGAGCATAATTTGGCAGCGGAGTTGCTCTCTCTACTCAACCCAAACGGGTCCTCAAGAAGTACAAGGCGGCAGATGGCTGCCCTCCCCTCGCCGAGAGGCTCAACCAGCCTGGACTACCACACATGTTCCCTCAGTGCAATTAAGTCTACCTGACCCCTCAGAGCCCCCGGCATCAGCGGGGTGTTTCCGTCACGTTCCTCCATGCAGATGCTAGAACCAGTGTGCTCTATGTTCAAACCCCGGCCATGCGTGTCACACTGTGCACATATGGCTGCTCCGTGTTCAGCATGTTTAATAACACAGACATGTTTGAGAATATAACATTAAGTCAGCGGGAGGCCAAGACTAAATTGACCGTCCATATGACAAATAAAGCTGTTGGGATGTGCAATGCGGTACTGAATGTAGAGCTGTTAAATGTGCATTTTAAACAGTCATGTTAAAGAGAATAACTCTTTAAAGAGAATGTTGTGCTGCTCATAATTATCTGGTTAGACATATGCATTGTTTTTTTTGCCGTTTGATTCATGGAACCTCTCTCAGCCTTTCTCTCCACGTCTTGTTCTAATGCACAGTAAATGAATATATATACATATATACACACATGCACAGACTGCAGCAGGCCATGACAATAAAAAAACAGCTTAACATATCAAAAAAAAAATCATTCTGATATACTGGCGTCTGAAGTGTTTGCTATCAACAAAAATAATTCCTATACCAAATAGTCTTTGTAAAGCTTGACTGCTATTTACTGTCATGCGTCTCATTTTAGTGTTATGGGTGATTATGATGGGGAGGCCTGTGCAGTCATATATTAGCATGCACTGAATGAGCTGTTGGACATGATGCCCTGTAACTGTGAGGTAAATGAAAGCCGTTCGCTTATGCAGATGCATTTACAGCCTGACATGAACTGAAAATAGCCCTGAACATTATGCAGAGATGTGGGACTATGTGGCTATCCATATACTTGGTGTATTTATGATTTATCCATCTTGAGTAACTGCACATCCCCCGCCATCAGTCTGTGCAACGATCTCCCTGAAGTCTTTTCAATGTCGCTCAATCTTTCTATCTAGCCATCTATCCAATTTGGGGTATGCAGAAGAGCTTTCCTTATTCCAGTGGAGGAACCCAAATGCATCAGTGCACCTGTCACTCTGTGGTTAATTACTGTGGCTTCCAATGTCCTGCTGCGAGGCTCAGGTCAGACATGGACGTATCTACCCCTTTCATCCAATTACAAAATGAGTTAAAACCTCTCTCTTGTGCTGGAACGAACAGACCTGCACATATGCACGCACACGCGTGCGCAAAAACACGCGCAGACAGACAGACACACACACACAGGTGCTGGTCACAGCATCTGCCCCATCACCCAGAGTATTCCTTAATTTAGATCTCAAGAAGGATAAAGGGTCAAAACACACATACAAACACACCGATGGATAAATAGACCGTCTGTCTCCCTCTTCCCCCTCTGTCTGCCACATGGCGCAGACACACATCAATTGATTCGGCATCTCTCTTCCCGTCTCTCTTTATACACACAAACATACACAAACGCACGTACGCGTGCACACACACACACACACACACACAAGCATAAAGTCCTTCCCCCTGGGGATGAAATCACTTACAGACACGCACACACAAATATCGGGTGGCTCGTTGCTGGAGTGGACAGGCCTTTGTGAGATAACGGGCAAACGCAGCCTGACAGGCTCGGTTGGGCCATTATTGAATTGCAGTGAAGACTATATTACTTTAGAGTGAGATAAAAGACTACATACAAGACGGATGGGTGGGGGACATCAAACAAGACTGTGTCCGGATTGTGCCAGGAGTAATCCGGCTGAAGGCACTGTTGATTTCCCTCAGGCCAGGTGCCATTTCTCCTTGAATAGTCCTTATGAGGAATCCAACAACAACATTGCCTTTTGTATTGCCTTCCTTATTCCCGCTTTCATATGCGGCTGATTTTTTTTTCCTTCCTACATTTCACATAGTTCCATTTTGTTTCCTGGAGAATTTCAGATGTTATGATTGGAATTCTTCAAAAACGTTTAGCTTCATGTGGTGTGCGCTCTGTCTGGGGATGGTTCTCTACTATGAATGGAGAGGAAGGGCTCTCGGGGGAAATACTTGCGATCGTGTTTGGGAAGCCTGTCCGAGAATGCAATATGGATGGTAAAAGCAGCCATCTGATGCTGAGAAAACATTTGGCACCTTGCGTCATCTGCTGAACTTGTTTGCAGGCAGAGGCATCTTTGATCTCAAGACACAAACAATGTAAACAGATGCTTTGTGTTTGCTTGCTCCAAACAGTAGGTGGCAAACAGGCTGACAGTTATGATGATGATGATGATGATTATGTTGTGAGGGAAGACTATTACTATTCACTTCAAAAAGGTAGCTTAACAACTAAAAATCAGTATATGAAGCACATTTTATTTTCCATGCCATCATCTATTGCAGAGTGATACCACTCCTTTGTTGCTGGCAGTTGTGAATGGCATTGGATTTGGCAGTGATGCTGACGTGTCATTAATCAAATATATATGCATTGAAATCTTCTTGGCACCCGTTCATTGGTTATGCTCAGGTACTGTGGAGTAAAATGAGATGGGAGAGAAGAAAGTTTTTCCCACAAAAATCCAATACAATTCCCACAGAATTAAAGGCGGAGCGCTTGCTCTAACATAAATCCAGAGACTACATTAATAAAATATCAATGCTCTCTTTTAGGGGTGGGTGGGTGGGTGGAGAAATCAATCTATTTGAGTTGTCTTTCAGAATCACAAGGCAACGTTATGGAAAATGAAGAACCTACCAGTCGGAATACCTTCATGGTTTGGTTATACTCCATGTGCTTGTTCTGTCACACAGCAAGGATCGTATTTGTTAGCGTGTGTCTGATGGGGGCAAGAGATTAATTTTTGCATTCAAGCAAGTCTTGAAACAACATAATTCTTGATGAGCACTGAGTGGCTCAGCGCATTGCAGGAAATAAAAAAAAATAGGTTTTGCTACAAACAAAAGACACAACATAAAGTTATTCTAAAAACAAATCCAATCTTTAGTTTAGTCATGGTTTAGTCATCATGGTTGTCTGTTTTTTCAAGAAGCATGTCAATACTGAGGATTGAGGAATACACAATTTACCCTGGATCTGCTTTTGCTGCATATATTGTTTCATCATCATGTAAAGGACAGCTTATGATAGTGAATTTTAGATCAGCCATGATAATTGTTATTTTATGAAGCTGATACCAAAGATAACGTCAATTTGCAAAATGGTGTCACCCATTAAAAACCAAACTGTGTGCTTTAGCACCACTGACTTCATTTCATCATACCACAGAATCTTACTTCAGCTGCAGTATAAACACAACCACCCAGGCCTACGGTCAGTTATTGCCAGGACCTCCATCAGTTACTGAAAAATGAAAAAATAAAATAAGCAATAAAATAAGCAATAAAATAAATATCTAGATATTTGTTCAAATACGGTCCAAATTATTTTGGACCTTATTAACCCACCTAGAGGGAATCAAAAGACCTCCTTTGGTGAGAAAAGCCATCAAATGCAAAAGCAAACACATCACTGTTTTACCAACCACACTATTGGCTTGCACAGTCCTGTTCCACCACCTGCCATCATATGTAGCCCGCTTCTAATGAGAAACCTGGTTCTGATTGGCTCAGTATTCACAGAATTGGGGGAATTAATGATGAGAGGCAGACAGATCTGGAGAGTGAAATGAAACTTGAGCTCTGCAATTTCTCCAGACTATTACAAAAAGGTCTATTAACTAAACCTGCTGAATTTTATAGCCCACCGAATTTTGAAAGAATGTCATGCAAAAGTAATGTACAGTTAATTAATTTTGTTTTTGAGAGCCTCGTCTGAGGCATCGCTGCGTGATTTGCAGTTATTTGGAACATCGCAGTACTCAATCTTATAAAAATAAAATCACCTATTACAACACCATACAAACTATGCTATGTTGTAAGTATGCCATTCAGGTTTTCCATGCATATAGAGTGAAGACTTAATATGTCTGGTTCAAATGATTCTGTCTCTTATTTTGGTTTATTTAATGTAGGACAAATGCATTATGACCTCTTTGCTTAAACAAGCACAAATTATGGTTGTAAGAAGACCTGGAAATAAAAAAAAAAAAAAAGGCTTCTCGCCACAATGTTTTCTAGCCCCCTCCCCCAACATGATATCTTCGTATTGAAGGTTTTTGAGCAAGAAGACAACCCCATTGTCTTATTTATTTGCTGACATGATTCACAACATGATAATAATAATTAACTGAGGTTATTAATTTTTAATGAGACCTAAATGGTGCGCCCCAAGGGCCTATAACCTCTGGTTTTAATTAATATGCGTTGGGTGCACATTAGGCTTTCAATTAGAGTTGGGGGAATGGCCAGGCAATCACTGAGCGCTTTTAATCCATATGCTCATCAAGGGTCCAAGTCATGCCTTTTTAATCAAGTACTCCAGACCTGAAAAGAGTGAACACACATGTCTATCAGTCATTTGCTGAGAACTGCTACAGTGATTCTGGACTTCAAGAAAACTGCTGTCTTTTAATCAGCCTGGCTTAAGACAGTAATGTGGCATGAAACAGCAGGGGAATTCAAAGAGGGGGAGGAGGAGGCAAAAAGAATTCTTCAAGAGAAGATGGAGGAGAGGAGGTGGGATTAATGAGATGCAAATTAGTTCCCATTTGTTCAAATGCGGACAGCTGAGGCGTCACTTTGACAGGGGACACTGTCAGTCCAACAAGCCCAAATAAACACTTCACTGTTTTACCACCCAAACAAATGGTTTCCCTGTGCCAAGAAGATGTGGCCCATTCTGCTGCCTTGCCGCAGGTAATTTGATGCTTTTTGTGAAAATGAGATCTTGTGCCAAGAGGAAGCACTTCATATGTGGTCATGTTGGACAAGTGTGTTTGTACATCTTGTAAAACACTACCATCATCCCATCCTAACAACACACAGACTGGCATTAACTTGACATTAAATAATCATTGAACCAAGTTAAATGCTCCTTATACTTTTTGACGGTTTCTTCTTTTTTACATTCATTCATTCATGTATTCATTCATTCATTATCCATACTGCTTATCCTGCACTAAGTGTTGCACAGGGGCTGGAGTCTGTCCCAGCTGTCATTGGGGGAGATGTAGGGTATACCTTGTAGTGGTAGCCAGTCAATCACAAGGCAAAAAAAAAACATTCACAATTGCACAATTTAAGGTCTCGATGAACCTGCTGCATAATTGGATGAAACCGGAGAACCTGGAGGAAACCCGCACAGACACAGGGAAAGCATGTAAACTACACACAGAAAGCCCCCCCTGTCAGAATCCAACAAGGGGCCTTCGTGCAGGGAGTCAGAAGTATTGACCACTGTGACACTGTGCTGCCCAGTTTCAACTTTTTTTTGTTTTTAAGTTATCCAAGCTGACTCCTCAGTCAGTTCTGAAAGCAAACACTGCTATACTGCTCTGCAAGGTTTGTAGAACTGTGACATAAATATCACTAAAATTAGATCAGAGATATTGAATCTTTCTCTTCAGGTATATATTGAATGTTGTTGTTTGATTGTATCATTTATAGAAGTCAGTGAAAAATTATGCTAATTTGGAGGTCCGCTTGCATGGCATAGGCAGACCAAACTGATATGTTTGAATGAAATGTTGTTGTCCACATCAAACGATCTCAGATTTGGAGTAGATATCAACAACGGCCAGACACCAGGCAAGATCTACATCCAGTTAGTGCACAGTAATAAACAAGTCACATAAAATAAGACACAAAACAACCAATCAATAACAGAACTCATACTATTGCACTGGGACTTGAAAACATGCTCACATAATGATAGTTATAGTGACATTCACAAAGAGGTACATGTGTAACGGAAAAGTACTGTCGTATAAAGTGCAACAAATTACTGTATACAAGTGGGAAAACAATATTTCAGTCCGATGACTGCTTTACAGCTCTGTTTAAAGAAAAATTCACAAGGGTCTACTCATGACACACAATATCCATGCGTCATTTGGTGTATTTATGGAAGATACCTGAAGTCAGTTTGTGATACTATTTTTTTCAGGATAATCATATTAATCAATTCCACTTTCTAATGTGTGATGTTTGGGACTGACATATCGGCAGCAGGACCCTAAAACACAAACAAAGTGATAATGAAAGTAACAAAAATGGATTAACTGATTAATAGCTAGAAAAGCAAGAACATCGAGAACGATAAATAAATGCGCTCCTGGTCCTTACGGGGTGAGTAAAATGATGCGTGGCGGAGGGATGCTGAGGGCTCACAATGATCATAGACTTTGGATGGTTTGAAAATTTTGTCAGTGGTTTGCTGGTTCCACAGGATGAGGACAATTAATTAACTGTGGTATTATGATAAAGGCCATCAAATTAGGTATTACCAGTCCTATAAATCTTAAATCACATAAAACATTTTGGGACAGCCAATTACTTATTTATATGAGCCAATGCAGAGGCATCAGCCGTGAACTTCAAGTGCTTTAAAACTAGCCGTCTTACAGGTTGGGTGAGTGTTTTAATGTGGAAATGAAAGAAATTGAAACTGAATTGACAGGGAAAAGGGAAGAGACTTCCAGTCAAAGGGGGGGGGGGGGTCAATAGGTACATTCCCAAGCAGACAGAGCTAATGGGGAGCATTGCAAAGCAGCTAATGTACACCAGCAATTATGGGCTATCATAATCACAGGATCCAGTGACAACATAATCATTGCACAATCAGGTGGTGAATCGCAGGCAATTTCCAGACACACTTTACAACTAGTAGGGGCAGATGAAATTCCTCATTTGTGTGCAGCAGGCTGGGAAAGCTTAATTATCCAATGAGGGGGTGGCAGAGAAGGGACCCCAGTTCTCTTCAAGCCACCATGTGAGATATATGGCAGCTGGTTGAAGCCTCAAGGCACCTGGAATCTATGTGTGTGCACGTTTTTGTGAATTCCCTTTGTGGGAACACGGGGCAACAAGCAGGTGTCAGATCGATTCTTACTGATAAGACAAGAACCAGCAGATGTTGCAATTCATGATCTGTTCTATGATTACCAATTTTCAGAGTTTGTATGTTTTGCCTTTTGTTCCTCTGTATGTACAGCGTGTTTGAATGTTTGTGTTCCAACAGCAGGTGTTTATGAACTGTGAGAGTGCATTTTTTTTTTTCTCAGTGATTATCTTTTGGATGTAAAATTTCAGATCTGAAAAGGAGGGGAAGTAGCAGCGGGAATGGCTCAAAAAATGCTCCGTGTTCATTGAAAAAAAAGAAATACCTTTGGGTTAGGTTATTAAACTTAGAACTGAACAACACGGAAAGTGAATTAATCTTTAGCCAAGAAGAGGGGCCAGATAATTTCAGTTGAGCAAATTGAATTTCAATGTAAATGTTAAAAATGATGCACATGTTGTCCCTGGGTTCTTATGAGTAGAGGCTCAGAATTCAGTTGGTGCCTCTGCCTCCGTTGCTCAAATGTGTGGATAACAACAAAATTAATTATACATATTAATGCTTGCTTGCCAATTTTTCACGCGCATCTCCCTGAAAACGGCTTTCTTCAAAAAGCACCCATCCAGAATTTGAACTAACTAATCTCCAGTTGCCTGGGGAGAGAAAACAAGCGCTTTGAGGGAATAAGTTACATTCTGTTGAGCCGTTTACACGTGTGGCTGAGCACAGAACTTCAGAGCTGGCATTTCAATCAGGAGCCATCAGAGGCATCCTTGGCAGATAAGAGAGGAGCTGCACAAGCTTCTTTGCTCTAAACTCTAATAGTGTGTTTACGCGGGAGATACACTCTGCATACAGTACAAATTGTGGGCTACACTGAGGCTGCAAAGGAAAGCACTTACTGAACCATATTCATCTCAGAAGAAAATTAATGGGATTATGTTATCATTGCAGCTGTGGCATTAAAGTCTAAGTAAAATGAAAAATGCCCATTTAACTGCTTTAGATCACTTCCCATGTCATATTGTTCACTTATATAAAAGCAGATTCCAAAAACTAAAAAAAGCATTTCTTCAAAATCTTATAAAAATGTAATCATATTTAGTTGAGTAAAACATTATGTGATATCTCTGTTATATAAATAAGCCACAACAATTTAAACAGAGAACATTACTGGATCCATTTTTAGCTGTGGCTGCTGCACTCCAGCTTCTCCCCCTTGGCATAACACAACCAAGCTACTGGCAGTAGCTGTCCTTCAGGAAACTATGGCTGCAGCCAACATTTATCTTGGAGGGTGAGACACTGTTCACTTACCAAGTCCCTTGTGCTTTTCTATGAACCCTAGCATGTCACCACATATTGTCTCAATATGGACGCTAGACCATCCTGAACCGTTCAGTTCCTGCCGGATATAAAATGTCAGCGATACGGTAGCCCTTTAACATACCATGTAACAATTTCCAATCCAATGACTGGAGTGTAAGATATGGGCAACAGGAGTGGGAGCGTTATAGTTTTCCCTCAGCATTTAAAGCAGTTGCACCATTTGAGCAAGACACTAAACTTGATTCATCTACAAATTACCTCGCTGTTGTGTGGTTAGGGATGTGGGTATGGATGCTTGGTAACTAAATCGGCAACAGTTTGAATAGTGCTGTTAACCCAGATTTCAGATGCTTCAATTTACCTTGGCAGTGCTGTTTCACTATTTACATGGTAATTAGAGACCCTGGATGTTGTTTACTCAGGGTTAAAATGCATTAGTAATAAAACAAACAAAACAAACGCAAAAAAAACAAAGACAATGTTTAACAAAAAGGAAAACTTGAAAGCTTGAAGAGAGAACATAAGAAAGGAGTACATGAACCAGAAATGGACAAAGGATGCCAGAAAAACAAAGCATATGGCCAAGACCTTAATGCCATCGAAATAATACTGAACGGTAACATGCCTTTTTAAAACCTCTTGAGAATTTGCATATGTGATCATCAAGTGGAAAACTGGATCCATACCATAAAGCAAGCAGTAGTGGTTTCTAAGAAAACGTGCTTTTTCTTGGATAATGATTTGATTTTATTATTTTTATATTCTTATTATTTTCAATGATGAAATCTTGTCATATTAAGAAATTATGTACATTTCAAGGAGCGTATTCAATCTTACAGGTACCTTTTACTAATTGAAAACCCCTCTGCCGCACAAAGTATTTCATGTTAACATGGTAAAGTAAATTCAATCGTTTGCAAATATAAAATCAGTACAATATTGTGATTCAAAGGCAATGGGGAAAGATGCGCTGGCGAAGTTCTGTCTTCAGTGTCATCAAGGACGCGGTAGTTTGCTCTTCAAGAGTCCTTTGATATGTCGGATGTATTTTCTGGAACGCTACCAATATCCTCAAGGCTCTTTGGTGCGTTGCATACACACAACTGGTAGAGGACACTCAAGATAACAGGAAAAGTTGGACCTTATCCTACAGTAAGGTGATTCCGAGTCAAGCTGTATTATGCATGAGGGATTCACACCCGAAGCATCACGGGCTCACTCCTCCTGATGTAAAGATTCATTGACGTGATCATTGGAAATGGCTTTTAAGTGACCTGCTGGCTATGAAAATGAGGCTAATTACATGAGAATGGGAGTGTGCCACCTTTGTGAAAACATCTCATCTGTAGATGCTTTGATTTTAATGACACGAGTGACCTTTGTGAGTGTCCCGCTTATGGCAGAAACAGGAGAGCGATGTCTTTGCCTGTTCCTCTGAGTTCAGTGAGCCTCAGTCTTACTACAAGCTTGCTTCATCTTTTATATTGCTTTTAATTGAATGTAATATCCGGATAACATAAATCAAGTGGCTAACCCCCCCCCCCCTTCTTTTTCTCATGTTATCCTCTGCAACAGCATTTATAGAATTATCATGGCTAGCATCCCCCAATACATTTTGACTTTGCTTGAGAGGTTATTTAACATGATGTCTACTTGTCAGAAAAGGGAGTGGATGAAGGAATCGATTGTGCAGAGGAAAACAAATTGTACCGCTCACCAAGATAATGTAGGTCTATGCAAGAGAAGGGTGATTTGCAGATGTTTCTCCAAGTCTTGACCCTAAAAACAAGAATCATCAGCACAATGGGAGTAATTGAACTTATTTTACCACAGAAGACTCAGCTTTGTCATGTTTTGTCCCCCAATGCTTCATCTAACTGTATTGACAAAGGGACTTGTAGATGATGACTTTTCTCTCCTGTCGAGGGCTGCCCTAATAAATTGTTGACTCTAGCTCATTCAGAATGCAGCTACGTCTTCTATTAAGAATTAGTCCGAAGGATCACGTCTCCCCAGTGATGGCTTCTCTGCACTGGCTCCATGTACAATTCAGATTAGAATTTGAAGTCATTCTCCTTACCTATGAGGATCTTGATAGTCTCGTGCCCCGATATCTAAAAGAAGTCTTAGAACCCTACCACCTGGTCAGATCCCTATGGTCCCATATTGCAGGGCTACTTACGATCCCCGGGGTTTCAAAAAGCAGAACGGGGGCCAAAACGTTCAGACACCAAGCTCCTCCTTTATGGAACCATCTTCCAATTTCAGACCGCAGAGCGGACACCCACCTTTTGTTTAAGAAAAGGCTTAAGACCTTTCTTTTTGAGAAAGCATTTCATCAGGGCTAGGGTAGCCCCTAGTTATGCTGCCATAAGCGTACTCTGTTGAGGGCTATCCCACGAGACACTTCTTTCATTCCTTTCACTCTCCCTGTCCTGTCTTCACTCACATCCGTTCATCGATGCATGATAGTTACCTAAGGTCTTCGCCCGAGTCCCTGGGCTCTCTCATTTCGCAGATTTCCAGGGGGCCGTGGCTTGATCTACAGCAGCAGTCCTGCCAGGTGCCCATCATTATTTCATCATTTCCTTCATGAATGTTGAAGCCATTATTGCATTATGTCACCAGAACCTTGCAGCTGTTAGCACTGCCGTTGTTAGTATGATTGTTTATGCCTGTCCTTCCCAACCTGTCTCTATCACACTCATGCTCTCTCCCTCTTAACTCTCACTCTCTTTCCAACTCAAGCAGTTGAGACAGATGGCCGCCCGCGTTGTGCTTGGAAGTGTCTGAGGTTTCTGCCCTGCCGCTGTCATCAGGTGTTTGCTCATTTGGGAGCGTTAACTTTCTGTAAACAATTTTAAAGAGTGTGGTCCAGACCTACTTGAATATACAGTGCCATGAGACAAATAGTATTGAGACAATAAAACTTAATCTGACTTTGCTTTTTGTATTCTAAAATAATAAAACCTACTTTCCCAATTTGCCGTATTATTAGAAACCAATGACATGACCATGACCATGACATCTAGCTTTTGTTACTCAGGGTTCTGTAACTTTTTGGCAATAAAAAGTTTGAAATAAAGTTGCTCTTCTTTGGGATTGAGCCAAACAGTCTTGCCCAGTTTTGACACCCATCTCCATGGCAGCAGTTCAACAGTCGGCCTTCAAAAATTCTGATCCCACCAAAATTGCAGCGATGGATGATAATACCTATTCAGAATAGACTGCTTTCAATGATCTACAATGGTACATATAGAAGAGAATAGAATGCAACTTCAATCATCCCAAATTTGGCAATTTTCAATACAGTAAATGGCAAATTATTGAATTATTAATAGATATCCATTAGGAGATTCAAATCCTTTACATTACTTTTGAGTGCAGAGTAGTGGCAGTATTTTGGCCCGATGGGTTAATGCTTTCAGTTCAACTGTCCAGTGTTATGGTGTGGTTTATCAACTCATGGTGCAACTTCAGTGACTTTTTGAAAACTTCACCGTGGACAGCCAAGAAGTCGAGGTGGAAATAAGTGTCATGGTAATACAAAAACAAAAAAACAAACAAACAAACCCGCAAGCAGTTATTTTGAGCTGTCATACATACTGTATCGTGCACACGACATACACTGTATGTTGCCACAGCAAACAAGTGAACCTGCATGAGGAGACTGTAATTGGCAACAAAAACTGAGCAGAATCAGACCTTATGTTCTCTTGGCACAGATATTTGGACGGTGCGGTACATTTTAAAAAACTGGTTTTAAATCTCATTTACGTAAGAAAATCACTATAACAGCATCTCAGTGTTTGGAAGCACGGACACCAATAGCAGTGAAATCACATTAAGATACCTTGTATTTTTCAGATTACTGCTGACATGTTCGACATAGACACCTAGACTATTACAACATGTACACCTCCTAATGAAACTACAAGTCCTTAGTCAGTGACCACCATGTGAATGACACTTCATTGGTCAGGCAGAAATCACATCCATCCAAACTAAATTGATGTGGACCAGTTTTCCATTTCAGAGGTGCACCACAGGAGTCAACTATGTGCGTATCTGTTAGTGTGTGTGTTTATCTGCGTGTCTTTGAATGTGTGTGCACGATCTAATTTCTGTATCGTTTCGGTAGCCTGATGCGTGCGTGGGACTCAAGCCCACAGCAGAGTCAATCTGAGACATCTATTATGCACTTCATCAATCTTTTTGGACTCTTGACATTTCACTAGCTGAACAAATTGTCAGTTATCAAAACTCAATTTCAGAAATGACATGTCGAAATTCACTCCCTTCCCCTTCCCCCAATCTCTTCCTCAAGTCATGCTCCTTCTCAGTTTTCCCACTTTGCACCTAAAGGCCATTTTTTGAGAATGTAACTATAATGCACTCCCATGCACACACACAGGCATAATCACAAACATGTATACACATCCCCCTCTACTTTGTCCCACAGCTCCCTATCGCTTAAATAGCTTAGCAATGGTAGTTTTGTATGCAAAGAGTTAATGGCTGTTGGAGTTAATCGCTCCCAGGCTACTGGCATTCCTGTGAGCAGATAAGGCTGTTTATAAATTGATTTGGTTATGCTTCATTGATAATAAAAAGGAGCCAGGCTTTGTTTACCTAATAAAAAATACACACATCGGCATGCCCTGTTTGGATCCCAGCTGCCTGTGGATGTGTCGTGTATGTTTGCCTTCTTATATCTGTGTAGGTATAACAGTGTGTTTGTGTCAGTGCATGAAAAAAAGAGCAGGACAATGGAAGGTAGAAAAAGAGAAAGAGGTGGGGGAGGCTGATGCAGTGACAGGGTCAACCTTGAGGAAAGGAGGAAGGGAGAAAATCATTAGAGTAAAGCAAAGGTGAAAGCAGGCAACACTGAAGAGGGCCTAATCCTTGTTCACTCCTGTTAATGAAAGTCATCAGTCACATTTTTATGCATACTAACGATTTGTGCAAGCGCAATGACGTGCACACAAAATCACACACTTGTGCATACTAGCAGCCAAAAGCAAACCTGCAAAGTCACTTGGACATACTTGGCGTTTGCAGTCTGATTCCTTTCACACAAACTGTGTGGCTGTTTGTTTTTCCAGAGATTAACATTTCACAAATGCTTAATCTCAGAGACAAATCTGAAAACCCTGTCACTTTCTTGGCTTGGTGATGTCACCTGGTGTGTGATAAGCAATAGCATTTTTTTTACTTTGTGAACACAACAAATATAGCATTATTGGAGATGACAAGAATCAAAGCGGATTTAAGTCTTAAACATAGTTTGTAATTCAGACTATTTAAAAATAAATAAATCGAAGAACCAAACTTAATACTTGACTGATTTCGCCGCTAAGTGTTGGAAATGTAAGCTAATTTCAGTGCGGCATGGCAGGGTTTAGCTGGTGCAGATGTGCCTCCTGAAAAGTATGTGAGCCCCCGTTATTATCGTCAAGAGTTTGAATCATTTTTATGTTGTCCTTATCTGTAAAACCCAAGGCAGAAAGGGCTCACAGTTTACACTTTACCTGACCGTCATCTTAAACAAGTAGAACACAAAAAACAGCTATCGTTCATGTAGTTTATCATGCATGCATGTAATTACTTTTTCAGAATAAATGTGGATAAATAGACCTTCTTATTGCATCACTGTTACGATAGTCATGAATAAAGATCAATTTTTCGTCAGTGTTTGATTTGTGTCAGTGCACACAGGCTTTGTCATTTGGATTATTTTGGGGGAAAATTTACAAATTTGCAGTGATCTTTAAAATAAGAAAAGAAGATAGCTGGCCTTATTGCAGTTACAGAACCAGACACCCAATAGCTGCCAAAAAAAAAAAAAATCAATGGTGGTAAAAAAATACACATTTACACAACTCCACAGCACTCATATACATGCTGGGTATTCTGAATTCAGAACACTGTGAAAAGATGGTATAAAATCACAAAAAAGGAATTGGAATTATTGAAGCAACATAGGCAGTACTTTTCTGACAAAACTGTTGAGAGCAGCGAGGTATACATGCATGCAGCACCTCAGTCAGAAAGCATGCCTTTTAAAAGTGGTTTGCCACTTGTCTTGCTGACCGACCTGATGAAGCACAAAACAAAGCAAGAACCCTGTTCTGGACTGGTATTTAATAATTGTTGTTGAAGGAAGGCCACTTCTAACATCCTTTGCTCAGGCAACCAGCCGTTGCCTGTACGGAGACAGGCATCTGGCTTGGTGTCTTAACACCATGTGGAAAATAGTCAAATTTCCATAAAAGGTTACATTTGTCATTCATGGCAATTCTTTGACTTGGAAACTGTATGACTTATGTGTAGGACTACTTTGCAGAAAGTTATATTGGTGGCCCTGAGGTTTTATGCTGACAAAGCGAACTGCATAGTAAATTGTCATTGCATATTGACGTGGGAGACCATTTTGGCAATGAGAGATCTTGGTTCACATTTTTATCAAGAACGAGCTGAGATCATATTAACAGGTAAATAAATGGTGAAACCTTTTGCTGTAAAGTTTTCCTTCCAACAGTTGGTATCTAAAATCATATTATAATATTTGTCATTTTACCTTGGAATCAATTGATTTGTCCTCATTCAAAATTGGTCCACTAAGGTAATAATTAGTGTTAATTTCTGAAAACTACCTACCAGCTGTTTGGCCTGTGCTCTCATATGGTTATGAAGGAGCATATATACTCAAGAAATGACTGTTTTCTTTACAGAACAGAAAAAAAAAGTCAAACAGATACCATTTAGCTGAGGAGATTTTAAAAAGTACGATCTGTGAACAAGCCATTACAAGTGCATTTTGACATGCACTTCTGTGCATCATACGTGCAGCAGACTATATTTGATTTCTCTTTGTCACAGATGATTAATGTTTCAAGTGAAATAACCTTTCCTTGGCATTCTCTGCATTTTCACAGTAATACTAAAAACTGGTTGCATGGGAGGGACAGTGGATTAAGAGATCAGTAGCTCTGCTTGGAGGACACTACTGGCTAAAGATTTATGATGATCAGGAAACTCATCAGAGCATGCAGGAAAAGGGAAGAGAGATAAAGAGAAAGCGCGAGAGAAAGGAGATGAAAACATTGACTGAGAGGAAAAGTTCTAATAATCATAAACATCCAAGTATTATTCCCAGAACAGTAAGTCCTGTATGAAACTCATTCGCATTCAGCAGACCCTTCAGATTACTCGGGGCACTATGTAATTTGCAATAAAAAATAAATATGACGGCAAAACAAAAACAAATCTGAGCTGATACAAATTAGACAGAGTGCACTTGGTTAATCTGTCAAACCAACACATTTTCTGGCACCACGTGCAAAGCTCAGGTCGCTGGTCCTCAGCGCAGGCAGGCAAAATTAATGAGCTGTCTCTTTGTGTGACTTTATTCTCATTGTATCTCCAACATTTCGCCTGAATGGCGGATCAATCTGCCTGCTCTGTAATGATGCCATGGTTCTGGAAATTATTGCATTAAAGTGATTGGATTCATTTCAGTTGTGAAAAAGAGAAACTACAATTCAGCAAGGCAACATACACTCCTAAGGTGGCTGAGTGAACATAAAAATGACAATATTATATAACTAATGAGTGCTTTTTCACAGATGCATGTGTCTGCTTTTACTCTGGAGTTATTACATTAGACTTCTATCAAATCTCTGCAACTGGCCTGATCTGGTTTATCAGCAAAACTAGTGATGTCTTCAAATCCTGGATGTTTTAATGAAGCCAATCTCTGCTTCTGATACCAGAAAGAACATCTTTCTCAGCATGGAGGCTCCAGCTGCTGGCTGACACCTTGATAAGCCAGACCTCTCACTCCAACACCCCATACTCCTCACGCTGACTCATCATTCAGCCTTTCAGATTAAGAGAAAGGTCTGGTGGGTGACACCACATGGGGGCTAAATGCCACCTGCTTGATCTCAAAACTTTCCTAACCTCTGTTTACACTGACTGAAACATGCTGATATGGGAGATACCCTGGGTACGAAATGCTCGCTGATGCCGCACAAATGTTGGTGGATGGGAAATGAAATGGTCATCTCTTTCCACTGTGTACGGCCCATCCCTGAAGTGAGGATTCCACCGGCATCAGAAGCAGCAGGGGTGGGCAAGAAAGCCATCTAGAAGCTTGTAAGTCAGCTCTCATGAGACTTTCGCTCGGAGTCTCAGAAGACTGTGACTTGGTTGCAAAGTCCTATCCTGGCAGAATAGTCGACCTGTCCTCGTCAGTGTGCGGCACACAGCACAATGCTGAGGCTCTGCTTTTCTCTGGACAGCCGTGTCCAACCTCCCCGCTGTGGATGCCTCAAGCAATTTTCTGATTCTTGTAACTGGAAGGAAA
Source organism: Fistularia commersonii (assembly GCF_037954325.1). Taxonomy (NCBI): domain Eukaryota; kingdom Metazoa; phylum Chordata; class Actinopteri; order Syngnathiformes; family Fistulariidae; genus Fistularia; species Fistularia commersonii. The sequence goes on from NC_141302.1 coordinate 8,976,233, forward strand.
CATGGTTGCTTGTCTCTCAAAGCTGCATGCTAACCTGTAAAGCTGGTTTTCCTCATTTCTCCTGCCATGTTTTACCTGAAGCTGATATATCCAGCAGCACAGATCACCCAGGAAGTTGCCAAAAGCTGTAGAAATGAAAAGGCTGAAAGCAAAACAACATCTGGGACGGTTAACATTTTTTTTTCTGCAGAAAGTGAGAACACACAAACAAAAACTGTTAAAATAGCATAATGCTATGATGTGACTCTAGGCTGAGGGGAAAAGAATTAGAGCTACAGTTTAAATCAAGAGTCCAGTCCGTCTATATTGTGTAATATTTTTCAAGTAACCTGGAGCACTTAAGAGGCACCTTAAATACTCATTAACATTAAGATAAAAATGAGTTGCTAAGAGGTGAGAAATATAAGAAGATAGGGACGTTTTAAATTCTCATGTGGGTGAGTTTGACCCTCTTTCCATGCCCAAAATAGGGAATGAGAAGACAAAGAAGATGAATACTGGTCCAAGACTCTTATCACCTCAAACATCAACTGAGTTCAACGCCCGCCCCCCACACACACATTCAATTTTCCCTTTGATTTGATAAATGTGATGGTTCCTCAAAAAAGCACCATGTCACATCATATGTAGGAAAATCTGGAATTCAGTTTGTTTTTATTTGGATTCTGTTTAATTCATAATTCAATTAAAAATAAATGTTATTTGTCCCCTGAGGCCAATTACGAATGTCATGAGAGATAAACCTGGCAAATGGTTTAAGATTCAAGGACTGTATCTTGTAGGAAAAGCAAGGTCCTGTTGTCCCCTTTATCATGTGTGCAATGTCTGTCCTCTGTGTGGAGGGTTTATTTTAAACATCGCTAATCAGCCAAGTGACAGAACACTGACTGAGGAGGTGACTGCAGATATCTCTGTCTCAAAATAGAGTGAAGTCCAGTGGTTACTAATTTGTTTCAAAGGAGAGTGACCACGAGCATAAAGTTTGAACTAATATCGGCAGTGAACCAGGACTCCTGCCAGAAACGCAATTAATGTACATTATACTGAATTAAACGGTATACATCTATATCTAAGTCAGAGCTGGCTGTTATGTATTTTATAATATACCAATTAGTTAATATGAGTTTGTATTTGAGGCAAAAATTTGTCAACTTAAATAATTTTAACTTGGTATCCAGAACAATATTCACATTGTGGACCTTGATATGGACTGTCAGTGACCTTTGAAAGATATTGTTAATTCCAAATGATGATCTATCATCAATTAGATGGAATAATAATAAAGATAAAGCACTCAAAAGAAAGATAATAATTGAGGTATAATCACATTTAGATGACCAGTGGGGCTGCAATATTCATTTTGGCCTATTAAAAAAACAAAACATTAATTTACTTTTATCTCCTGCAAACAATGGTCGAACATTGGTTTGTTACATAAATTGGAGACTGTCATCAAGGACAAATTGTTGACTACATTTAGTATAACAAATTAATCTTCATCACAGCAACAACGTCAAGTAATATTATCAATAATGTCCTGCAAAGCTTACCTCAATGACACCAGTGATCACAGTGTGTGACCTAGCCATAGGCATATTCCTGGGATGGAAGACTAAATGAGCTCATTGGGGCAAATAAGATGTACCAAACAATCACTTGTAGGCGTTTCAATGAAAAGGTACCCAACAGACATGAAGAACAAGATATTTTTTGTCCAGAGGTTAATATAGTTTCTGCAGGTTACGTTCTTTGAGAGGCCTGTCCTTGTAACAGATATGAAGATAGCAGATGCAATAGGAGAAAATGGAAGTGAAGGGTGAAATGGATATTATAGTTTCTCAGAGGTTAGTGAGAAGGAGCAGGAGAGAAGTAACGTTAAACTGATTTTGTTCAGTTGTCTTTCATTTGGCATCATACAAATCATCTTCAGAGTGCAAGGGTTTGGAAACAGGCAATGTTTAGCTTTGTTTGCACACCTTTCTACTACCTTTTTCTTTTAAGAAGGATACTCTGAGTAAATGTCACTGAACCCTTGTGGAAGCAGAATGCAATATTTATGAGCTACACTACATTTAGAAGGATGACATAGGAGATTTCAGACTGTAAAGATTCAAGCATGTCTGAAATAAAGTCATGAAGTCAAATAAAGTCACACCATGAAAAAGAAATTGCTCAAAGAGCTTAGAATGACAAGATCGAAAATAAATGAGGTGCAAGTTATAGTTAGTATGGAATAGATTTCTGTCATGAGCAGATTCAGCTACTGGATGGATTTTGAACAGCTGTTTCCTTGAAGCTTGAAAATATAGCTCAAGTAGACGGTCTGCCTGGACAAGGACTACATCATGTCTCTGTTGCTATATTACTTTGTACTTGTAAACTAACCTGCTTGAAGACCAAATTTGGAATAGCACTCAAATTCTTGATTTCAGAGTAAATTGTCTGCAAATAGTGTATTTACTGATCTCTTGTGTTTTGGGTCTGCCTTAGAAAAAAAAAAAAAAAAAATCATGGTAAAAGTTGAGCTCTTTTAATGTCAGCTGCAATTTTATTTTGACCTGATTCTTTTTCAGGAAAACATCTAGATGGGTCAAAAGCAACACACGCTTGCATAGTTGCTTTTCATTTCATTTATTGTGGGATTTTGCACATGTTTTGTCATTACCCCCTGACGGTATGCAGGCTCACAGAACGTGTTATCTTTTTCATTTATTTCTACACAACTCTGATATTGAGCGGACTGAAACAATTGGCTTGCAAGTTCTGGCTTTGCCACCTTCACATAAATCCTTGACACGGCTGTCTGGAGATATTTACAGATAGAGAAAGCGTCAGGCGATGGTAAAGTGCTGAGATAAACCTTGCAGCACCTGCAACCATTTTTATATCTAAACCCATAAATATAAAGATATACATCCATATTTGCCAAAATCAGTATGGTGACTGAAATGCATGGCTGGCGACAGGAAGAGGAGACGCAACAAATAATCCATCATTGCCAGAAACTGAAATAGCAACCTTAAACCTCTACGGACATCCTGTGTCTTCTGGCCTGAAAACACGCCTACAAAGATGTCTTCTATAGGACACTGGCCCAAAGACGCGAGGAGAGAGAGAGCAAAAAACCCTCTCAACATCCGTTCCCCTAGCTTGGCTGAGATTCTTATTGTCGACTATGTATCCATTACTGCCTTCCTCTAGTGACCTCACATCAATATAGCCCAGAGAAAATCTGGTGTGGTGGCACCTTGCATTGACAAAGCATGTCTGGATGGGTCGATATTGTGTTAATATGGGACAATGGTGCTACCCGCGTGTGGCTCGCACCACTAGGCCATATCGGAGACTCCAGCACGCCCAGAGGCTGTGTGAATGGCCACGAGCTCCACAGGGGCTGAGGATGCTTCTTGCCTGTGTGTGTGTGCATATGTGTGTGTGTGTGTGCACCTCTGTTTTAACCCTCAGAAGTCCCCAATAACTAACTACCAGACCAAAGAGAAAGAAAGAAAAAGGGAGAAAAACATGTCCTTTTGCTAACAGTATTTGACTGGAACAGCACAGAAAGGACATGCAACAGAAAGATGTGCCTCTCCTGGGGGTGGGAGGAGGTGGTGTTGGTGGGGGGGCTGGGGGTGTAGGGACACTTTTTCTATTAAAGTTGAGGCTTCAGGTTTGGGAATATACTTTTCACAGTCTGTTCAATTCATGAAAATTGTAACAGAACAGTAAGATATATGTCTGCTGTTTTCCACAAAGGTAGAAATTCAAAGTCAATACAGATTTCAAACCAATATCATTAAATTCAAAAGTAGCCAAATGCAATCCATGGTGATGTTTGATATAAGAAATTATTGCTGAAGAAAGGCAATGATACTATTTTTGCCATAACCTTGTTTTGTCCCAAATCATTTTTGTCAGTTATATCCATTCTGTATGCTCACTCCCTCATATTACTATCAGGTCAGGACTGAACCGAAACTTTAATTCTCACTTCTCTCTCTTCTTGAGATTCACCATAGGCTTTGCTTTGATGAGTTCTGCAAAATTTGTGGATCTGAATTTTCGAACAAGGGACTGACACAAAGATACAGTATGTCGATTCATACAAGTATTGACTAGTTCTTTAATCTTCTGGGACCCTTTTTATTAACTACAATCAGATGTATACAAGATGATGATCCAAAAGACGTAGCATGTTCTCTAATTTTTGCTGTTAAATGTCAAATCATTTTGTACATCTCAAGAAATTCTCATGTGGGTTTTAATGATTCACTTGAATATTCCAGGCCCTGGGATTTGCTGCGCACTCAAATCAAAGATGTCACCGGGGACCCTGGAGGAAGGAAAGCAAAGGAAGAAAAAAACACTAATCTGTCTCTTCCCCCTGTCCATGACCGGTGTGTGTGAATTAAGACAAGTTAATGTCACCGAATACCCATTTGTGTGGTTTGGCATTGTGCAAAAAGATGGTCCACACCTTTGAGCTGGCCATGCGGGGATTGGCAGGATGCCGGCAGAATCAAATTCACCAACTCGCTCTCTTTACCTTGCCATTATTCCCAGGGAAATATTACCTTTAAATGCATAGTAGCCAGAGGCTTGTTTACCTGCTAAACAACCTTGGTAGCTGGCATTTTCAGGGATGCAGCAAGGAAGATTGACTGTCTGCCAGCACAGGGTGGATGTACACAGACCTGGCCCATTCCTCCCTATCCCTGCCAGCTTGGTATTCTCCCATTACACACCCAGTTCACCTTACAGGCAGAGCCACATAGATGCTGTTTGTGTACTCATCTGTGGGGTTACATTCACAAATGCAAATACGCATGAGCTTCCACACATACCAACAAACATGCACTCTAGCCCATTTTCATCCAAATGAATTGGCTGTTCCACATGTGCATGATATCTATTCCCCCCCGGATCCAATTTCCATGTTGATGAAACTGAATTTACAGTATAAATGCATCTAAACATACTGATGTGCAAGGTGTCTATTATTATACAGATGATAAGTGATTGCATGGATTTTACCATGCCATTATCATTGTAATCTCTGTAATCATTTGACCCTCTTTTGGCTATTTCAGTAAATGTGCAACCTTCATACCTGACAGTGTGTCTGTGTGAAGTGATGCAGGAATGACCCGGGGAACGGTGCAAATTGATTTAGGGTGGCAGAGGAGAATTCCAGCCAGTCTGCTGTTAAAGTTCATGCATTGTATTTACCCGAGCCAGATTACCTTAACAAGGCACATATATCACATAATTAATCCAGAAGATTACCATCAAAAATCTATAAACCAGTAACATGCTTCCTTGCGCATTGCCATTAATTATATTTGTGCTACGAAGAAGAGATTGAAAACAGAGAGATTAAAAAAAGAGACAAGAGCACACAGACAATTGAGGGCGTAAGCCATGCACCAACAGAAGATGGCATTTTTAATCAGCACACTGATAACATTGCGATTCATCAGCTCTTCAAAACTACCTTTCTATAAGCTATTTTTATAAGCAACAATAAGATATGATCACTCGCATGAAGATTTAAATCATATCATAAAGAACTGTAACAACCTGAGACTAATGTGCTGATTAGAATAGATTAAATATAAAAAACATGTGGCAAACAGTGCATATATTGTGCTCATAAAGGAAAGGAAAAAAAAGAGGGCTGACTACTGCATTACTCGTCATTTTTTATCACATTGCATAAATTCAGTCTCTGTTGATTGAGGTTCCAAGGCACTGGGGTCGATTTCTGAAGCCCATTATTTCCTGACAGACGGATATAGACATTGTCAGCTAGACATTTAGGCCTCCAGGCATAGCTGGAGGATGGTGCGAGAACCCATTGCTAGGCTTTGATTCTATTTCAACCAATTCGCTCTTAGTTCCCAGACATTATTTTGTGCCAGTCAACCTTTTTTTTTTTTGCATTTTAGTCTCCAAGAGTAATTTAAAATCATCTTATGCCTTTCAGAAAGAAGTCTGCTGGTGTGTGTAATATCATTATCACTCTCTGTGTCACAGTAGGTTGGCTTGCCTTGCCCATGGCATGTTTGACAAAAGAGAGAGCACCCTGTCAAAAGGTCACAGCTTCAAGTACCAACAGAGACAATGCCAGACAATCTGTAGAAGTCAAAGTCCTCAACACTGGGTAATCATACTTTCCCTCATTTCTTCCAGATGCAACACCAAGTTGACATGTTCAATACATCAAACACTAATCTCTACTCTTCAGATTGTTTTACATCAATATAGCATCATAATGTGCATCTTTTCTGCTCTTCACCCTTTTACCTGTTGTCTCAGCATCTCACACCCCCTCTGTCAGCTCCCTATACCTTCATTTTTCCTTTGGCGACAACCTGTGTGCATTTACATGTTTCCATGCTTGCATCGTGTTTGTCTGATCCTGACTTTTCACCTTTGCGAACCGTGCGCATACTCTTGTCTATGCTCAAATGTCCCCCCCCCTCTTTCTTCTCTCTGCATGATAGTGATGGATGGGACCCCATGGATGAGTGGGCTGTGAGAGGGGCTGTGATGAAGGCTGGCCTTGGAAGGGAGAAAGTGAGAGAACTGTAAGGTGGAACAACATGAAAAGAAAGAAGGGTATGCACATTGAAAGACAGAGATTGAGAAAAGCATTGAGAGATGGACGAGGCTAAAAGAAAAAGACAGGATAAAATTGTGGATGAAGACAATGATGGGTTTGGGCTCAGGGGCTTTGTGTTTAGGTTGGGGAGTTCATGAATCCTGTCTAGTTTCTGAGTGTGCTGACAATACTTGTAGTTCTGGGCTGCTCTATCAACAACCAATTACATCAAATACACTTTACCCATTTCTGGATAAATTAGTCTATCTTCCCAGTTCCATTAGGCACTCAAGGATTTATGCTCTATATTTATATGCTCATCACTATGATCCATCAGTGATAGGCCAATTAACAGAGGCCAAGCCCTCTCTCTCTTGCCCTCTCTGATCAGAGTTTCTTGCAGAGGTGGTTTTTCAATGTAAACCTGACCGGACATTCAAATACAACCAATGAGAATTGTGTTACAATGACCCTTGCAACAAGGACTTGAGGTCAATGTTCAGATTGTAATGTATTCAAAGTATTAGGTGCAGAAAATCAAAATGCTTTCTTGCAGAGTTCTGCTCGTACTTTGTGATCGACGAGTTTCAGAGCGAAAAAAAAACAATCACGATGGCAAAAGATTAATCTGTCCATTATTTTAATAGCTCAGTATTGTATGCAAGATAACCGGTATGTTTATGCATGAAGTGACACTAACAGGCCATCACTCATTTTCATTTTCACATTGAAGCTGAAAATAAAAACATTGATTTCGACTGTGTTGCCACTGCCACTCGATTGACAGTACCGTTTAGAAGTTTAAAACATAACATGAATACAGTATATGGACCTATACAGTACTTGTACAGCTTTGCACTAAATGCACAATGATAATGATGTTGGTTAATACACTCCATCAGGCCCAGTGTATAATATAAAACACAAATTTAAGCAATATATCAAGTATGGGGTCCCTGATCCATCACCTCATCGGTTTGGGGGATCTATTGCCTGAAAAATGGAGACCCATGCACTCGAGTTACAACACTGTGGACATCATCTGATTTGTACAAGGCACAATAAAAAGTAGTGGAATTCTTAGAAATTGAACAAGGAAATCTGTTTGACTCTGTCATATATCATATATCTTTACATCCCATTGCATCCTGCACATAAATGTAGAGATCTTGAGATTATAGCAGAATTGTAAAGCTCCATGATTTTCTACTAGCATCATAAATATGCCACATCCCATCCTGTCAATGACAGAGCCCATCCATCCAACTTCCTACTTACATTCTATTACCAGGCAAGGAAATGAAGGGTCCCTTGAGAGACCCTAAAGGGGATCTATTTAGGAAAGAGGGTAGTTGTGCAGTGGGGTATTTTTGACCCCTTTCACCCATCCTGCAGCCTCTGGTGACTACTGGGACTCTCATAGATCCGTCACTGACAGGGCCCTGGGGTTCTGACACCTGCACTACTCTACAATGTGACAAGAGACACCAGGAGGTCACCACTAGGTTCCTGATGACAGACCTTTCTAATGTGTCCCAGTGCACCAAGACAGGTAGAAAGGGTCAAAAATGGCAGAAATGGGAGGACCGAGGGTTCTGGAAAATTACTGGAGTGCTCCAAGGACGAGTGGGGTTTATATCTGACATATTTGAATGTATGATTTGAAAATATTTGTAATGATTACAGTCTAAATTTAGTGCCAACAGCCTGTGCAATGATGACATACAAATTTGAAAGAGGTTGCTCAGACTGTATCAACTATTGACTGATATCTAGTCATAATGTACTGTAGGTAACAATGTAATTTATGCTTTGGTTTAAATTGGAAATTTAATCATTCTTCATTAACATATTCAGATGTTCAACAGTTAATTAAGTCATTTTTCTGCAATAACTTAGAAAATTCTCTAGGTTCTCCTTTTGAAGGCAGAGTAGAAATTTTGGTCATAGAAGTCGACACAACACCAACACTTGAGTATATGTGAGTATACTATACTGTATATAAGATGAATGAATACATGCTTTTTGTTTGAGTGATATTTATATGTCAGATTCTTTTTTGTTTCAGTGGAGTTGTGTTTAAAAAGTCTATCTATAAATCTTGAAACGCCAATTTATTTGATTTTTCCCATTTATTATTAGACATTTTTACTTTTCTGTATTTTTCATGTAGACTGAGCTCTAAACAAACATCTATCTGTGGCGACAGGCCTCATCCCCTGGGCTTTCTCCCTATTGCCCATTTGGAGCAGACCTGTCCTATCTTATCTGGACCTAGAGAGCTCTGTTTGCCTTCATCTCAGGGTCCCTAACCATCTACTTCCCTCCACTACATTTTACCATCCACTTACTGCCAACCTTCATCCATGGATAATCCCATCTAGTGCACATAAGTGAATGGGGGAGGCGGTTTCATTGTTGAGGCCTTGCTTGAACGTAGTTCCCTGTACCTGTGCAAATGTGATCAGCCAACTATAAAATAAAATACAAAACAAAAATCACCTAATACCTTCCTCGAAACTGTGGCATCTGTACTCCTGCAATGAATGACTCATGTGTTACTGCAGTCAGCGAGCATTACGGGTTCCTTGTTGACATGCATGAAGAGAAAATAAAATTATTTTTATAATTTACTGTCATTTATCATTAAAGATGTTTCATAAAGTGATCTGTGTAAATGTTGGGACCAGTTGCTATACAGAAAATAAATTCCCTTCACGAGCCATGTATTGATAGAATATTGTGGTAGATACTCCATCAGTTATGATGTGGGTCATAAGCCCAAGCTACTAATTCAATATACGGTTTGCGGTTTGGATGAGAATATAGGAAAAGCATAGTTAATTAGCATTGTAAAGTGCATCTTGAGCTTGTTTATGCATAACCTTGTTAGGCATTCCATGTCTGTTTGTACACTACCCAAATGAATCCACTTATTGAATATGCAAAGACGAGAGGTATATCAGTGGCAAACGCAAACACAATACAGAAATTAGGATACAACATGAGTTATTTATCAAGAACAGACAAACATTGTCCATGAAGGTTGTTTAGTGGGAACCACTCAGGCATGATACAACATTAGATAGGAGACATCCGATGAATGTACCAAGTACAATGATTTTTTAAAAATATCTATTCATGATTCATGATTCTATTCATATTCATTCTGCAATTTCCTTCGGGATTAATAAAGTTGTTCTTATTCTTATTCTTATTCTTATGATATTGCTGGATATTTTCTAAATTTCACAAAATTAGCCACATGACAAAATTGGACAACGTATGTGCCATTTTTAATCATTACATGTGGTTCAGTGCACAGAATTAAAATCTTACACCATGATATGATCCAAGCCAGGGTACAAAAACTACCTGATGGCTTTGACACATCAGAAATTGAAAGCAGATGGTAATTGTTGCGAGGCTGCTTCAGAGCTTTTCAGTGTATCCTCCGAAATCAAGAAAATTTGAAACACAGACTGTCTGACCTGTGTTTCTGTGTCTGTAAATTTGTGGATGACCACCAGGGTGTCACACTAACATGAATCTCTTCTTTAAATGTAATCAGCAAAAATTACAAAGTCAACGTATCTCTTCTCATGCTCCAACATGATCCAACACAGGTAAGCCCATTAACATGGAGAAAAGGTCACTTTGAGAATTGGAAATCAAATACACGGATTTGGGCAGGGCCATTAAACCACTGGGGCTATTAGTATTCATGTGGTGCGGATTAATGGAAAATATGAGCCCTACAGAGGGGTCGTAGTATTAAACTCGATAAGGGATGATTTGGCTAACCTCCGTCGTCTCTGTTTTCTCACACCTTATTTCTCTTTTTTTTTAGCATAACTTAATATCAGTGATATTTTGTTTTTATTTGAAGTTGTAATGCCTTTAGAATTTTGGGTCCTGTTTTTTCAGCAATGTTCCACTTGTATGATGGTGTGATTCATTATTATTATCGGTGTTTCACAATACACCATCATCATGCCTGATGAAAAAGTTCACAATGCAACATTGCTAATGGAAATTTACTTCCTCTGAGGAAAAAGGAGTGCTAGGGGACAGAAAAATACATTAGTTGAACCACACACTAAATTGTGTGACAGTGCAGGAATGAAACACATCAATCATGATGATTTGAGATTTCATTTAAAATATAAATCTGCATTTGTGATATTAAAAATGTCTTAGTGTACCATTTCAGTGTATCTACGAGGTGACACCAAACATTTGGGACTGGGAGCAGTCTTGCTCTCAGACAAAAATTGCTGTCTGGAAAATAATTAATTTTCAAAATTATTCAGATTGGGACTAGTATCAAATGCCTGGTACCATTCAAACTTTCAAAGCATCAAGAGCTCTCTAGAATTTGCCCCATAGCTCACAAAACTGTTTCCCATGTAATTCAGAGAAATAGGTTGTGATCCAGCTCAAGTATCAAGCAGAGTTACATCAAGTCTGGCCTCTCTTGGATTTTCCATGTCAAAAGGGACATGAGCAGAACTTGAACTGAAACATGCATATCATTTTAAAAAAGGATAAATCCTTAACTTTGCAAATGCGTTGCTTACTTGTTGATCACTGGCCAAACCATGTCACTGAATTCCAGTACATACGCAGACATATCGTCAGCAGTTGCGTCACACTCCATCCAAGGCTTTCTTTGCACCTTGACCATCCAAGCATTTTCAAAAGTATGCAGGGGTTGTACTTTGTTTCAGAACTAGAGGACAAGGTTACACAATCATACTCTACACTGATAAGATAAACTTTATTGATCCCCAAGGGGAAAATTCCTTTGTCACAGCAGCGTAATAGCTATGTCAAAAATAAAAATATATGAATATAAATAGCAAGACAGTTAGAACACAGAAGAAAGCAGGACATCCACGAATAAATAGACAGCAAGGAGAACAACAGCAGCAACAACATCAGGGATAATAATGGACAACATAATGGAACAGTAAGGGTGAAAAATACACAATCAGAATTAAATGACAATATAAATAGAGTGACAATAGCACTGACCAGAATAAAATAAACAAAAATAGGAAGGATGCATGCGGGCTGGGACCGAGTAGGATAAAAAAAAGACTGCAGTGTTCGGGCATGACATCCAAATGGTTGAGGTTGTGAATAGGGTAAGTTAGTGAAGTTGTGGAAGCAGTACAGGCACCTCAGGCCACTCAGAATTGTGTTCTGCCCAGACTGCTATTATACAGTCTGATGGCCATGGGCACAAAGGAGCATCTGAAGCGTTCGGTCCTGCACTGGGGTGAGATGAACCATTGGCTGAAGGAGCTACCCATCGGTTACAGTTTGTCGTGCAGGTGGTGGAAAGGATTGTCCAGAATAGCTTTTCTTCACCCTGGATGGTGATTGTCAACCCCATCTTGGAGATGGTGAGTAGGAGGTGGTTCTGGTTGCTCCACTCAACAAAACTCGCGATCGGACCTCTGTACTCTTCTTTGACGTCATCTACTCCGTCTCATCCAATGATGGAAGAGTCAGCGGGGAACTTCTGGAGGTGACAGGAACCGGAATTGTGCCGGAAGTCGGAGGTGAAGAGGGTGAAGAGGAATGGAGACTGGACAGTACCTTGGGGTACTCCTGTGCTGCACACCACTGCCATCCATTTTGACATATTGCGGCCGTCCTGTGAGATAGTCGGCTGTCAGGGTGAAGTTGCATACCCAGCAGCTTGTCCTTGAGGAGGGTGGACATCCACTTTGAGCACTTGGATATCCTTTCTTGGGTGCTGGGACATTGCAGGAGGTCCTCCACAGGTCAGGCACCTTCAGTAACCTCAGAGAGTGGTTGAAGAGGTGCTGGAAGACCCAGAAAGCTGCCCAGCAAGCCTGGAGAACTCCCTCTGCACCTGGCTGGAGGTGAGGGTGAGGCGGTGGTTGGGGCAAGGGTGGAGGGGAGAGTCTGTCGGACTGGTAGTGGCTATGTCTGTGCCATCTGCGGACGGGCGGAGAAAGGGGGGGCAGGTAGTGGTTGCTTCTTGGTTTGAGGAGATGGTGAGTCGGGGGCTGTCCTTCAAAGCTGCTGTTGGTGGGCAGGAGGAGGGGGACGGGGGGGTGTTGATGGACGGGGGGAGCAGAGCACACAGCCGAGGTGTGAGGTGGGGAGGAGGAGGGGGTGGGAGCCTAGAGCTCACTGGGGTGTCAAACCTATTGAAAAAAAGGTTTAGCTCTGGTGCAAAATCAGGGCCATCTTTGGCTCCAGGCGTGGTTTTCCCACAACCTGTCATCTTCCTTATCTCCCTTCAAACCTCCCTTGTTTTGCTCTCCTCCATCGTTGATTCAACTTTCTACTTATAAGTGGCGGTGTGGCGCAGGAGGAAGAGCAATCGTCTTTGGTACCGAACATGCCTGGTTTGATTCCACACTCCTCCTACTGTGTCGCAGTGTTGTTGAGCAAGACACTGAGCCCCTGGTGCTGGTAGATGGCAGCCTACTGCTCATGGTTCATCTAATCTTTCAATAGGGATTAATTATAGTTGGGTTTTGCCTCCTTCCTCCTCAGCTCCTTCTGGACGGCCCTGTGAGTCTGGTGGTGCTTAGCCATGAAGGCTCTCATCTCCCCGGTAAGAAGGCTGTTGATGTCCTTGTTGATCCATGGGTTTTTGTTATTGAAACAACTGGCTTATTTTAATGGGACCATGTTTTCCTCACAGAAACTGATGTGATTTTTATGCAACAGGAGAGGCCCTCAATGGCCCTCAATGTCACCGATGTCCTTTTCAAAAGGGCTCCAGTGTGTGACATCGAAGCACTCCTGCAATGCCTCCTGTTTGGCTGATATCTCAAATAATTCATTATTAGGAAACAGCGTAGCTCTTAACCATATAATAAGGGTCTATTTTGAAGTCTTGCCAAATTACGGGTGCATTCCCCTGTTTGTTTTTCTGGAAATCTTTGGCTGGAAAGGTCTTTTTCCATTTATACTCCTCTTGTGATAAGCTCAGATCATTACAATTGTCTATATCGAATTATATCGATACAATAGTAAAGAACTATATTGCAAAAACTGGACGTTGGGAAACACTGACGTGCAGTCAGTAGAGGCAGGGGAGGCCGAGCCTCACCGGTCATCATGGAAAGAAAAAATGCAAAATGAAAAAAACAAATTAAATGTATTATTTTTTTTTTTCAAAATTGTTACAAAAAAAAAAATCACATTTACCGTTCAAATATGAAGAAGAGACGTGCGGTGACTCGGCAACCAGCTGAGCCCACTATGGATTGTGCAATAATTCTGCTAACTGCTGCCATGCTACGCACTGAAACCATAGTGCTGTGTCTGTGGATGTCACTTTTAAAAAAAACACTTTTAATATATGAACCAAATTTCCTTAGTTTAGCTGATGTGTCTAATGTTTTTTGTCAATAATCATAACGCGTTTCTCGTAATCATAATTTGACCTCGAAGAGACATTAAGTGAGGCATGCAGTGACAGCGCCTCATGGTAGGGGGCCCCGCTGATCCCAGGGATCTTTCTTACTACTCGGCTACAGAATAATAAACTTAGCAATAGCAAGCTGCAGTAAACAAGTAGCAAGTCAAGTTCAGCCATCCAGTTAATTTTTCCCGATCTCATCCCATGTCCTGGGCAGTTTCTCAAGTTTTTGGCCCAGAAGGATCTCATTCAAACTGTTCCTGAGGCAACAAAGTTGCTCCGGCCGGTGGTCACCGTTTCAGCTATGACAGCATAGCTGGAGCAGTCACATTCGGCACCGAAAAGACTGAAAACATACAGTCGGAACAAGACTGATCAAGGACAACTGTCATCACTGGCAATGATTTCCATTGAGACAGAGAGACTTTTAAAACTGAAGAAAGATAAGGAAGACTTCTACAAGCAAGTTAACGATGCTTCAGAAGGAGCGGCGCATGGACTTCATTTATGAGTAAAGGTAAGAGATAATGTTTTTTTTACATGTGCTTTTTTCTATGCTGCAGTTTATATATGTGAAGAATGCTGATATGATATTTTAAACAACACGTCAACTGCTGCCAATAAAATGGTGACTAAGCTACTCTTTAGGGTTCATATGTTTGTACATCTGACTGTGATGACGTCAGTGCCTCACCGGCCATGAACCTCACCACACGTCACTGTTGGGAATGTATTCAAGCAACTCTGGCAAATTTCATGCTTTTTAAGGTTAATTTTTATTAGGCGTTTCCCTTGTCACTTAAACAGTCTGTGAGATGAACAGCCTCCCTGGTTTGATACTTTTCCAATAATTCACACACATTCAATTTTTATTATTAATCAACCGTTCATTTTAGCTATTTGAAAATTGCATAGACTATAGTCGATGCAACTGCAAACCATCACCAAGATATTAAAACATAAGCTAATAGCAAAGCAATAATGTTTATTCATTAATTTTTGACAACATTAGCTGGGGGCCTGATAAGTAAAGCCTATATTCATTGAATGGAATATGCATTACTGAGTTATCCTGTACTGTTATGCTCACAGCCTGAAGTGCAAAATATCTGGGTAACTACACAGAGAGTGATGGAAGTTAATTAGTTGCAGTCCATTTATGATATACAATTTACAATACTACCCCTACTGAATGAGCACCAAGCTTGTAAATGAAAACAATGCTGAAGGCCATCTTTCTGAAATAGATTGGTAGAATAGGAAATTAATTTGAATTGTACTCTTATCCAATAATAATATATCCTTTCTTGGCAAGCCAACCTGGTCGCACCCAAGATGCTTCTCCATCGTCTAGCATGTCTTGACTCAGAACTTGTTTTACCTGCACTTTCCATTGCAATACAGAAAAAAAAAAAAAAACATTCTCTTCCTTTGGAACAGATTGTAGCTGTGGAATGTCATTCAGCCAACTGACTTAAGTTGTGTTTGCTAGTTATTTCAGATTGCAAAGTTGTTTCAATCACTGTGGCACTGTTTAGCTATACTGTATTTGCAATTGTATGAAATTGTGAACAAAGTGCACTTTTCTAGTTAAGTCTTTACCATCTACCTAGTGTGTATAAACAGCACATTGCCCATCTAGTCTAATAAGGAGAGGAGCGGTAACAATTTGCTCACTTTTAAAATGAAAAAAACCTGTAACTTTAAGGCTAACCTCCTGTCTGCAAAATGAAGAAATACCAACGATTATCACCACAAACATCGAGTGTGATAAAGTGTGGAACGTTGCCTCACTCAAGACGGTCCCGTGAATACTGAAATAATTTGGTTAACCTAATTTACAAATCAGAAATCTGTTGCGCCCACTCTTCAGTTGAAATGTCAGCTGGAATGACAACCAATGGGACACTATTTTGAACACACAAGAGAACAGAAACCTTTAACAGCTTAATCTGGGACAAACTGGGAAGAAGGGACTTCAGATATGGTTGAGTTCTAGAGAGACAACTATACTGCATTTCAGGTCATGTATTATTTTCTCTAGTTCAGGTTTCCTTCAAAAACTTGTCTCCTGGAAATACTCAATGAATTCATGGAGAGGACACTGGAGTAAAACTAAGACAAAAAAAACAGACAGGCGTGCAAAAAACAGTCAAATTAAATGTCAGAGCTCAGGGTTCAGTACTTTAAAGTCTTGAGTCTGACTCAGGAAAGTGGAATTTCACATCCATCCATCCATCCATCCATCCATCCATCGTGTGCCCCTTATCCTACACTCAGGGTCGCAGGGGGATGCTGGAGCCTATCCCAGCTGTCACAGGGCCAGAGGCGGGGTACCCCCTGGACTGGTTGCCAGTCAATCGCAGGGCCACATATACTGACAGACAACCACTCGTTCGGGGCAATTTCCCCAATTTTTTTCCAATTAACTTGCTGCATGGAGCTGCAAACCAGAGAACCCAGAGGAAACCCACGCAAACAAGGGGGAAAACATGCAAACTCCACAGAAAGGTCCCCTTGACGATATTAAACCAGGGTCCTTTGTGCTGTGAGGCCGAAGCGCTAACCATTGCCCCACCGTGTCGCCCTGGTCTCACAATATTTCTTCATATTTTGAAGACCATGAAGTTCTGGTTTGCAATCACTTGTCTTCTTGTTCCTGTCAATCATCTCTTGATGCCTCTCAGATTTTCATTTGGAGCACCGATGAACAGCTAGGTATTGCGTGCTGTGAGGACTCATCAGATCAGTAAAATTGTACATAAAATGATGCATTCCTATCAAGGTTTTGTAAGGTAGAGAAAGAGAGCTAAATGTTGTCTTCTCTCTATTTCAAACCTGATGGAAAGTTAACTTTAACTCAAATGTCAATTTCATGTGACGGAAGCAAAACCCCAAAGCAACTAATGTCTAAATATATTTCATGTTTGTTTTTGTTACTTTCTTAAACTTATACTTAAGATTATTTATTTGACACGGCCTCTGGTGTGTATCCCAGCTGTTATTGGGAGAGGGTAGGTGTTCACCCTGGACCAGTCACCAGGTGATCACATGATCACATATTGAGACATAAGGGAGAAAAGCAGAGAACCTGGAGGAAACCCAAGCAATGCAGGGAAAACATGCAAATGCCACACAGAAAGGTCCCCCTGTTGGAATTAAACCACTAACCTTCTTGCTGTGAGGTAGGTGCACTTAACTGCATCACTGGGATGTTGGTTAGCACATTGAATTTGAATGTTTGTAATGTTCATCTGGCTGACTGATGCAAAAGGGTATAAACTAAAGCGATCAAAATATGATGTGTGATTTTATCTGCAATTTTTCTCATCAGCTGATATATAGGCAAGAGCAAAATATATGAGAAAGAAGATAGTGGTTGATGGAATGGTTGGCCTGATATAGAATATAATGCATGCAACTGTGCTTCAAACTGAACTACTTTCAAACAGAAAGTTAAACCAGTTAAAATGATTAGAGGGAGCCACTCAACTCAACATCCCCAACCTACTGTAGCCTTTTCCCCTCCACCCCTCCTCCCATTTGCCCCTGGCCCCCCTGCACACCCCACCTTCCGTTCCATCTGTTGGCCAATAACCTGCTGGAGCCTGCCATGCCGTTAGCACACCTGTGCCTGCCACCTCAAATCGAGCTGTTTGACGCACACAGGAGCCATGCAGCCCCCCCCCCCCCCACACACACACACACACTTTATGTTAAGATTTACAGTCTTTGTACACTTTAGCCAACATGTACGCAGTTGGCTGGCCACTGTTGGCAGCTTAAGAATTTGCCCGGTTACCAAGTCATCTATTTTTGGAAGCTCAGCAGTGGAAAAGGTAGTTCATTGTTCAAGAAAGAAACATGCTTGCGTTTTAATGTTTCTCTCAGATACACTTGTTACCTGGGCTGTGACGAGAGTACAATAGGACAGCTAAAGGCTAAACTCCTACCGTGTCATTACCTTACATAGCGCATGCTTTCATCCACAAGGGGCACATGTGCCACAGGGAGCTGGTTGCCTCTTTAATCATTTGCTATGAAGTAATGGCCGCAGTTCTCGGAGACCTGCCCCTTATTCCCTCTGTTCAACACCTGCGCCCCCTCACAAATTCTCTCTCAGTCACCAGGCCGCTAGCCCAGCCGCAGATTCGCATCACCTTGCATCCTCGTCAGCCACTTGCTTAGCCATAAATACCAATGTCAGAGAAAATTGTTCTATGTATAGCCCTTCAGTATGAAGATTAACTCCAGCTCCCCAATGGAGTCTTGAATGGCAACCCTCCAAAGACAACAGCTTTAATCCTTCCATTTGGACAGGAGCATGTCGCTAGAAACATCTGTCACGCAATTCCAGCTCAATTCTTTTAACTAACTCCTCCAAAAATAAAACAGCATTTGAGACAGGGGGGTTCTGGAAATTGATCCTGCATTGTCAAAAATATATTTTTTATGAAATCAATATTGTTTGTAATCTCTGTAGTAAAATACAGATAGAAAATAAGAAGTTGTACTGACAAAGAGGATACAGAACAAGAAAGCACTGGAGGTGGCATTTAACTCAATGTGAAGATGCATTAAATGTGAACTGTTGAATGATAGACCTTTAGTAAAACACCTTCTGCCTTTGAGGAAATGTCAAGATGTGAGATCAGTTGATGAACAATTCAAGTGAAATCTTACTTCCAGGAGAAATGCATTGTGAGCAGCAACAGAGTCATTTGGTGTTCTTTCCTAGCTCTTTCTCAATTTTATTTTGTGGTACAGAGAATAGCGCACAATTAATCAGCATTTTTTATAATTGAGTTGGATGTGGAATTCATATCAAGTCACAGAGTAACTGGCGTGACAGTAAACAACAACCCTATCAGGGAATAAGATAAATGATTAATACTCACAAAGCCTTGTTATGATATGGTGTTGAACAATTGCACTACTACAACTGAAGCACAAGAGCCAAAGGGTAGCACACAGCAGGCTTTTTGGGGGTTTACATTTAATCAAGACTGACCTTGCAAAACAAAGAAATACATTTAAAAAAAAAAAAGGAATACACCTTGACCCAGTCAAGTTTGATACGTTGTCATTTTCTTTCATTCATGCAAAAAGCATAAGAGTGTAACCTTCTGCAACAACCAGCATTTTCCCATGCAAACAGTATGACAAACACACACATATACAGGGTTCACTTATTTGTTCAGCAAAGTGTAGCAATCTACATGTCATTGTACCAATTGCTTATAGAGTGCAAATGCATTACCACATAGTAACTCAGACAAGTCAATAATTTACCCAATTATGTCATTTTGTGTTTTCTTCCATATCTATGAATAACCAGAACTGTATTTATTGTGTCCAATTAGAGGTAAACATTTTTCAATTCTTTCCCCTATTATCATGTTATCCCGTCTCTTATCAAAAGGTTACACTTTTAAATTATAAAGTAGAACTTGTCTGGAAATGCTCAAGGAGCTGCTTGCTAATCTGCTGCTTTCTGAGTTACTGGTTTTACACAAGTCTGACAGATAACTTTATCGGCAGAAATGTTGTTGAGTAGAATTTCAGTTTTTCAAATTGCTGTGCATCCCCCCTTAAGCTGATGCCTGCAAGATATTCTCCCATGTTTAAAGACCAAATGTTCCTTGTATTGACCTCTTGACAGACGACCAATTACAGTCGTCAGCATTGACAAGCCCGGTTTTCGGCTGAGCCTTCAGACGCCACCACCAAGTTTTCCCTCAGTTTGATAAGACAGTAATAGCGAATAACCTTGCCAGGTTACAACAGTACATTATCATTGATCCTCCACAACAGTAAATAAGCAAAGTACAGACAACAGAAAAGAAGCTGGATATTTTCCATCTTCTGTGTCCTTTTAATGGACTTTTCCTTGGTACTTTGCTATCCTCAGTGCAATAGTTTTCTCCTGCTTTTACAACTTAATAACCACCTCTTATCGAAAAGGATTTTCTTCGGGGTTTCTTGTCAGATAAAGGCCATATTTGTCTCCAGATTTCTCTTGCAGCTTCAAGACAAAGTCTGTTTACTTTTTCAGTCATCTCAATTCTGTCAGGAGAGGAAAGTAAACGCAATGCAGAAACCTCCAAGGTATTTTCTGTGTTCATCTCAGTAAGTGAGTTACTGAATTTGCCTTCCACCCACTTTGAATAGTTAAGTGTTAGTTGATATTCTGTTGTTGGCTGTTTGTAACGATGGTCCTTTATCCCCTATCAGGATTCAAGCCTGGCCAGTTATAGATTGTTCCTGACACTAGATGATGATAATTTAATAAAGTAGGACATTTATGAAAAGGCTTATCAGTTGGAATGAGCTTTTCCTTTCCTCGAATATGTTCATCTCTAATTGCCTTTGGCATCTTGTTTATTTTGCAAGTGTCATGACAACTTGCTATCAAGCATCCTTTATGGCTGTATTATTCCAGGAATCCCATTCAGATTGACAATTACTGAACTACAGCTTTAGTACAAGTATGTATGAAATTTTAAATCTACAGAGTTAATTGCTTTTAATTATAACAACAGTGATGTCATCCTGCATGGTCATCTTGCCTGGACATGAGATTGTGGTGGTTTAGTTGCTTCATACATGGAGGATTTGGAGGGATATGGAGGGTCAATAAAGCAATCAGACAATTGTTTTCATTTACAATATCTTGAATACCTGCTAATTTTCTGACGGTCCACATTTGAAGTGAGGTCGGGACTCTTGAAATACACTTTACTTGTTATTGTTCTTAGAGTATTGTTCAAAGATGCAAAAAAAAACATAAAACTTCCAGCTCCAAATGTGTTTTCAAAGTAGCAGTCACTGTCTTAAGTTATGGTAGACACCTTTTTTGTAGTCTGCAGAGCACTGTTGAAGAGCTACAGTAACAAATAAAGAAAAAAACACTGGTAATGTCTGGGCAATCCCCAACCTCCTCACCTCCTCTGTCAATCAATAGTCTCTTTCATCGGCAGGCGTTGAACTATCATTAATAATAGCTGACATGCTCCTATAGCGGTAATAAACTGGGGGGATCTGGTATGTAATGGTACAGTAATGGCACCTGGGCAGGGTGTTACGCTCTCGACAGCTCCTGATGGATAAACCCTAGGTAAATGGATTTGGGCTCATCCAGGGAAGAGGAGCCGCGGCTTTTGGATTGACTCTGCTTATGTGGCCATTGTGGGTGAAAAGAGCAGGTACAATTGCTGTGAACAGAAGGGAACTCATAGAGGTTAGCTTTTTAAATGGGGTGAAAGGTGTCTGATTTTATATGGACATGTAGATGTTTTTCAGGCCTGGTGAAATAAAATGAGCGAGCAGGAATGAATAAGAAAAAACAACAGCGCTAACTGGGGCATGCTGCAATGATTTTCATTCCAGCAACAAAATCAAGAATGATTTGCTGGTTCATATGCCATTCTATCTTCTAAAAACTCAGGAAAATGTGTCCGGAGAAGAGTAAAAAGGAACCTAAGCTATCACTTCCAAAGTCTGAAAAAAATGTGGGATTACACGATTGATTTTAGAGATGGGGAGTTGTCATGTTAGACGTTGGGAATATAGGGAGAGAAAAAAAGTTGGCCAAAAGATGATTTTTTTTTTCCCTTAGTCCCCTAACTGACAAGCTTGAAATATGGTCTATTCTGGTTAACCAAAAGGAACACATACATTTCTACATTAAAAGGAATTCCCATTATTTCTCTCTGAGCCATGAAAATCAATTCTAAAATGATTACTTTCAGTGACGATGGAGAGAGGAGAGAAAATATTTGATATGTCTTTGGCCAGTCCAATAGATAGAAATAGAATTGTTTTTTCCTATTCTATTTTCTCACGAAAAAATAGCTCAGATAGAAAATGTGTAACTATTTCAGTTGTTCTCACTCCATTTTCTTGTCAGGTTTCATTGCAACTATGTTTATTTCTAAACACAAGGACAAACAATTACATGATTTTACGGCAGCGGCAAATCCTGAGGTTTGTTCCACGGAAACAACTTTTTTTTTTCTTTTTCTCTCTCTATCGCATTCCACATCATTGTAGTAAAGAACAAAAACAGATTCACTCAATTCATTGGCAATGCTCAACTCGTTTTGCAATGTGCTATCTTTCCCATTTAATTTAGCATTAAGAAACTGATTAAAAGAGCTCATCAACCGTCAAATGGATTGATTAACTTCTGATGCATGATAAAAAGTAGGAGGCTTTAACCTCCAATTTCTTTGCCTCTTACCCATTCCCCAAACTTTGTATTGAAGTTCTAAATATATTAAAGTAAGACCCAAAAGCACCTTCAATAGGTTCCCTGAGGAAACGTGCATATGTCTGAACTCATGACACTGTCTATAGTATATAGCATGAAAACATCCAACATAACGATGAAACAAATATTACTGCTACACGTGGCGCCACGTTCTGGCCCTAGTAAAGCAACTCCAAATGGCCGTGTTGTGATTCATGTAAAGCTCTTGCCCTCTCCAGTGAACCATATGAAGTGTTTTTTAGCCGAGGGCAGATTCGCAGATGCCACTTTCTGGTAAAAGAGGCAAGAGACCGTCATTCTTAACTGCATGCTTATTTCATGAGTAAGAGATCAAGTTTCATGGATTGGTCCACAATGTAAAGTGACCCTGACTTGTTCTATACAGGCAAGCGGCATCTAAAAAAAGGAATGGTGAAATTGCCTTCAGAAAGCCTCAGGAGACCGAAGTCCTCCTCTTTACATTGATACTCTCCTTTCTATAGAAGCTTTCTAAAGGTAAGACTGAGTTCACGGAGGGGGGCATGAAAAGGGTATTTGTGCATTTACTATCTCAGGATGAGCTTTTACATTGGATGTTTTAGAATTTATTCAATGCCAGTGTCGATAGAACATCAAGCAAATGTACGCACAGACTATGGATATGTTGAATTATGGAGCAACATAGGCATATCATAAATACAATATATCAAATAGCAAGCAGGCCATTTCCAGGTATCTTTAGATGTAGAATAAAAGCATTTATTACATATATCATATATATGTATTAAGCCCTATTTTACCAATATACCCTTACTTAAGACAGTTGTACAGCTTCATTTCATCTAAATACAACTTCTAAGAAAACAAAGTATTTATAGATTTGAGAAAGATATTTTCATTTATGCCACCCACAAAAAATAAAAGCTAACCTGAAATAATATTTTAAAATATGGCATCACTCAGTGAGAGTAAGAATAAAATGACAGACATGAAACAGATAATTTTTCCCTGGAAAATTTCACTGAAATCAATCGGCTAAAGCTGAGTATTTGATATTCTAAAAGTGAATGTAATTCATAGATATGGTACAGCCCTGCAGAATTCATTCTGTCCTTGAAATGTTTACTTAATGTAGTATATTTTATGCAAGTAATAGCCCTAAGTGATGTGACATTTCATACAGTTTACAAATAAATAGAAAAGCAAAAATAGCATCCAACAATTAAATTATGATAATTAAGACAACAGAGAAAGCAATTTAAACTGATAACTTTTGCAATCATCACACTGGACTACTTCTGATTTAATGGAGTTGACAGACATATCAGCAAGCTTTTATCATGTTTTGGCCATGTCCTGATAGCATTTCTTTTCATAATACTCACCGTAGCAATTAAAATAAAGACATTTGTTTCATTAAACAAAAAAGCAAACTATCAATTTTCTGCCAAACTTTCAGAATCTAGGGGTTGATCATTTCTTTCAGGGGCCGTTGAAGGGGTCAAAGCTGCGGGTCAAAGTTGAGCAGGAGAGGCTGACACAACTAGAGTTGTGTGTAAATACTGTGGTTTCCTGGTCTGCTGCTACCTGCAACTTAACTGACCATCTGACGGACCAGCTGAGTTGAATTTAAAAAAAAATTTAACGTGAATGTCTGTTTTTTACCCCGTAAAGAAAGGCGAGCATACTTGCATTTGCCTACACGAGAGCAAGGAGGAAGTGGTGCTTGCAGTGCATTAGAAGACTGCATTTATTGGACGGAGCCTAGTGCCACAGGAAGTTACAGGAATGGTCATCTGTTAAAAACAATGTCGACGGATCCCCTTAAGGAGTCATTGCTTCTTCAGCAAAGGGACAGCAAAATAAATGAGGCCCTGCCAGAGGTTAAAGAGAGGAAGGCTGCAAAAACAGATGTATAAACCCCAGTGCATTTCTAAAAATACACCTGTCATGTGTAAGGAAAATGACATCTGTGCAGCATCTGGAGATGTATTAGTACACATGAACTATAAGGGTAAGGAAACGAAATTTAACTCAAACCTGTTTACTCACACATGCGTACACACACAAAACACACACAGCCCTCAAACTATTCTTGTGGTTTTTGTGAAGGTCTCCAATGCTCAGTGACCTGCCTAAACTCAGCCCGCATCTCCACTTTGACTCCTCATCCATGAGGGTATTAAACATAAATGAGACTGGCTCAATATCTCACTCATGGGTTCTTTGACACTCAGTCATTTCACTGTAACCTACCACTCCGAGCTTCCTTAGCCCACTTGATGCGCTCCCGCTTTTTCCATTCTCGAAGATTATTCAAGGTTATTAGTTTCTCTTAAAAGCCACTGAGAAGGCATGGTAGAAATTGTTGACTTACTTAGATTTTTTTGAGTATTTCTTATTCACTGGTGGTATAGTTTTCTACATATGAAGTTGCTGTGTGGCTTTCAGTGGACCTGAGGGAAATATTTACCACAAGGACCAGGTGGAAGTATTTGCCTTCCAAAGCATCAAAGTAAAGGAGCCGGCATTTGTAGCTCTATATTATACATTAAAAATTGAGATGGGGTTACTTCGCTCTGTTACTGACCTCTATCAATTTTTCATCGCTGCGAACAGCAACTAGTAAACAATGGAGAGTGAAGGTGAAGGAGGGTAAAGGTGAGGGGCAGGTCAGATGCACGATGCTGAAAGACCTTAACACTTGGAAAATGTTTGTTTGCATGCAAGCGATCATATTTGTTAAGAGCTTTTGATGTAAAATGACATGTTGCCAAAGAACATTAGCATCTCAGCCTTTCAGGACATCTAGTTTCGTTTGACTTTCAGATCAGGGTTCTTTTCTCTTTTTTTTTTTTTTTTAACATGTGAATTAGTTACTTAGCTTGCCATTTCACAAATATCTCATTTCAAGATGTCATTTCACCATATTGCTCATATTTTGACAAATTTTATTCTAGGAGGTTAAAGCAGATTTTGTATCAATGTTGAATAGCACTACCTTGAGAAAATTTGAAGAGATATTGGCATTGTCTATTTTTGTGCAAGCATTGGTACATCAACAGGCTTTAAAACATTTAGCAATCTGTCTGATTCATCTGTTTCATTCCTGAAAAGAAAAATGTTGTGATCATGTATTTGCCTCATGCTACCCCGGAGGGGGGAGGTGGGGGGGTGTTAAACCCCACTTTGGTGAACCCTTGCATCAAGGAAGAGTATGATACCTTCAGGTGCTATGACCCCTGACTTCAGCAAAAATTGAGCCTGCTCTTTCATATGAGCATCAGATAGCTGCAGCAGCCTTAAAATAAAAAACATTTTGTGTGTGAAATCTCCTGGAAATCATCCCTTTGACTTTAGATTGAAACTGTAACTTGTCTTTGCAGTTCGTCTGCACAACATGGCATGCTTGAGAATAATCCATCATGTTGACACAGATCAGCTGCTGTTTGAATAGTTAACTCCTGATCATCATCTTAAATGGAAAGAATATTTAGCCAGGAAACAAATGAAGGCTAGTCACATGTGACCTAACCAACATGTTTTGGATTTATATACATAGAAAAATAAATGAAATTAGAGTGTCTCAGTGGCATGTGGAGAGATAGAGAAAGAAATTGGGGGATGAGTTAATCATCTCAGAATAGCGTCTCCCATCAACTGGCAGCCACTTTAATCAAATTATGACCTTGTAAAGCATGCACTTGTCATTTGGGACCCTAATCTCCTCACTAATGACTAATTAGCCCCATCACCTGTTCCTTAGCTTCCATTACACCCCCAACAAAGCTTTAAGATAATGGAATAAACAAAAGAAAAGAGGGGGGGGATACTTCTCTTCCCCAATGAGACAAAAACTAGACCAGAAAGAAAAAGACTAGACAGACATCAATCAAAGACTGGAAGATTGATTAGAGACTGACAAAATAGCTTTTTGATCCTCACCCTTTCTAGCACGACACAACATTCTTCATCGTCCTGGAGGACAATGAGGATTCAGTAATTCACTGAGTATATTTAATGGAAATTAGCGGTCTAACACAGGTGTGGTTTTATAGCACCGACATTCAGGGAGTGGAAATAATATTCTGGCCTGGTTTGCTTAATAACTTCATTCCTCACATGGACGAGGTCCTTTGGACCCAAGTTATAACTGAACCCGTCAACTTTGTTTGTTGCAGTGTTGGGTCTTGTTACGGATTAACTCATCCACTTCAGTCGGAGGTCGCTCACGCTCAACATTCTGGCTTTTGCACGAGAATTTACAGAGGTTTTTTTTCGTTCCTCAAATCCAGCTCCTGTGCAGCTGCACGACTTGGCGGCAGGCACACAAACAGGCGGCTCCCATTCATTAAGCCTTTTTATATCAGACACACTCTCCTTCTGGGGGCCTGAAGCATCTGCCTCCACATCAGGGAGAGTGGAGAAGACAGACACACAGTGATAACAGCAGGGAATCAGAAGAGGGGGGGGAAACTGACTAATCTGGGAAGATGACAAAAAGTAGTTTCAGAAACAGAATAAACTCATAGTGCTGCGAAAACTAATGGAGGGATGTGTGCAACAGCAGCAGAAAAGGGCAACTCTGATGCGGTGAACCTCATGATTTGGTTGTCTCTACTCTTCATCAGTCCTCCTGCTCTCTCTAATCACAGGAACATCTGGCTCTAAAGAATATAATAAAGCTTTGGCTGGGTTCTCATAGATTTGACACACACATGACCACTCACACCTCAATTAGTTATCCAAAGAGACTCATGGGATTCAACACATGCAGCTATAATGCAGGGTAGCTGTCAATGTCTGGCAATAACATAGGAGCATCAGTGACTGAAGTAAGGCACCTTGATATGAAACTACTAAAACTGATACAGCCCTTCGATGCAAAAACTGGAAAAAAAAAAAAATACTAGTGTGCAGCTTCATATAATGAAGCTACGGGGTTCCAACTAAGGATGATTTGATTGATATACAGCCTTTTTGAAGCTTAAGGTGATGAATAAGGCAGGCCATGTTGCAAATGAAGATATCCCACAGGCCAACACACCGCAGTAATGAACCACTTCAAAAATGATATCGCCAACCAAGTACAGGCTGTGTTACATGCATTTCATTGACTTTCATTAAAGCACACACTAGCAGGTAGAAGGACACTGATGGCTTTCTTATGTTTGTTTTCTCTTTTGTTCAGTACATATATAAACCATACCAAGAGAGTACGTGCAGGTTTTCTAAGAAGGCATATATAAATAAAACATCAACTATATTGTCACACAAATCATATTTGATGAGAAGTAACAGGGATATTGCGTGGAAACAGTTGAACCTGTCAGCAAAAATTTGGCTTTGGTCCCAAGCACTTAATATGTACATTTAACAAGGAGATTGATGTGCGACTTAAGACTGAACTAAAGATGAATGAATTGCCTTATTGCAAGTTGTAATGGCATTTTAAGAACATTTTTGTTCATACCGTTCTGCGGTATTCGCTGGCTCTGAATCATTTACCACACAGTTAGAATGCCTGCCAACCGCTATCAATACTGTATTGAAAGATAGCATTAAATCACGGGAATGTGATTGCAAATCAGCTTCATTATATCCAAAATCTGTAGAATTTAACATTCACAATTAACCTTTATTTCTTGCAGACAATGCACCTCTGGCCAGGTCAGACAAACCATTTCCATGGCATTTAATATAAAGCATCCTTGAATGCAAAGCAGGGGCCTGTTGTATGTTGAAAACACAGCTTCAAATCTAAATGGAAATTGTGCAAACAACAGACCCAAGAGATGGAAAATAACCTTGTTTTGTTGAACCAGGCCCAAAGAATACTGATACATGAAAAGGAAGGCAGGTTGGATACACCAAACAAAATGATTACACATTTTAGAGCAATTTCTGGGTCGTGCAGTCATAATCATTTCGTCGATAGTCTTCCAGTGTGCAGGTGCGCTGATACAGATGGTTTTATGAAGAGCCATTACAAATAATTTTGCTCGTGGCCAAGCCCAGGAGGGGCCCACCCTGACAACTCGGAGACATGCTCAGTTGCCTGTTTAGGCAATGGCTCCATCCTCACTGCACTACATACTACTGATGAAGACCACCCTGCACCATAGGATCACTCCAAATTAATAAGCCTTTCAGAGGTGGCAGGGAATAATTGAATCTCTTTTCACATCGGAGAAGCTTCACTGGTGAGAAAAAAGGAGCTGATCTAATCATACTTTCCTTTAGTTTAGAATGGTAGCTAAAATGAATAAAAACAAACAAATAAAGAACAAAGGTTGTGTCGTTATCCACATACTTTACTCCTTCCCCTCGCTTAAGAAAACACTTTCAACCACTAATACATTGCTGAGTGTGTGTCATATCATACACTCACTCACTCACTCAGTTATGTCTTAACTCTGCTGTCTCTCTTCATCTTGTTTGTTTATTTATTTTATTTATTGCTATTTATTTTGTCACTTGATTAATATTTTTGTTTAGTTCTAGTTGTGTATTTTTCACCCTCACTGTTGCCTGATGTTGCCCATTGTCATCCCTGATGTTGTTGTCATCTGCTGTCTATTTGGCTGCTGTCTATTTCTTTGCGTTTTTTTTTTGGTCTTGCTATCTTATGTCTTATGCCTTTCTATCTACATTCACATTTGTATTCATATTATTTCCTTTTTTTGACGTAACTGTTACGCTGCTGAGACAAATGAATCTCCCCTACGGGGATCAATAAAGTTAATCTTACCATATATACTTATTTACACACGCACGCACGCATCCATGCATGCACGCATACATGCAAACATGAATGTGGGTTACACGTAGACAGACGGCAAATGGCAAAAGATAGTGGAGGATCTATGTAATGTGTAGAGCTCAAAAGGCTGAATCAGGAAACACAGTCACTTTTTGGACCAAAAAAAAAAAAACTAGCAGGGAGCCCTGGATCATGTTCACGATGATTTTCTTTTTAGAAAAGGTGAATATGTGAAGCTGTTGCTCTGCCTAAAATTGTTCCAGTGGGTCAACAGTTTTTCAGCTCTTTTTTTGATGAAAGATGGATGTTTAACCTGTAAAGAAGTTGTCTAAAGTGAGACTGTTGTCCCTTGTTTTGATAAATTTCATTTCCAGCTATTCAAACAACCTGATTTTGAGTGGGTGTTAAAACAATGACAAGTTGCAGTCAGTTTTGCAAAGTACCAGGTGGCAACTGTGTTGAACCATGCTGGTGGGAAACAGATTCTAAAATAGGGAGGTGAAAATACTGAATTGCTATTCTGGTTGTCACTTTGGCTTTTATAATTAGAAAAAGGCTCATACTTTTTGTAATTCCTCATTGTGACACACACTAAAGCATTGCTGCAAGACAAGGCAGCGAGTGAGTGAGGATGTCTGGCGAGCTTCTCCTTGGTGGCAAACATTTGATGTGTTTTTATTGTAGCTTCGTGGTGGGGTAATCAAAAGCTAAAAGAAATCAATGTTCTTTTAATAAAGAGGACTTGGGTAGGAGGGAGACAGACAGTTCTGTTCATGACAGGACCTGTCTCTGCCTTATCTCCTGCCTCTCAGATGCCCGAGACAATATTTTAACTGTAAACAGCCGTGCCTCAACAGCCTGCGTGGGACTGCTGTCAGGATTTTCCAATTGCTACTTACTTGCTCTCATATGACAAAAAATGTGAGAATATATACAAGTCTGAACAACATTGTGAAAATGCACACTGAATGCTACAATTACCCTACAAAGTGTGATTTAGACAAAGTTCAAAAAGGAATTTACAAAGTGATAGACTCATCCTACAGGTACCATCTTTATCCATGATTTTCCAGAGCAGCCACAAGCAGAACCCTGATAGCAACCAGGAGAAGAGGGGCATGATACGATGAATTCCAGTAAATAAACCAAGATTCTCTACATCTTACCAAGGTTGTAGAAACAGGTGATGCACATACATTAGTATTCTTAGGTTGTAATAAGGTTCAATAATTGCATTAACTAGAATGGTTAGTGGGTAAATATCCTGAATGAATGAATACTTTATTGATCCCCAAGGGGAACTTTGTGTGTTACAGTAGCAGTTGAGCTGCTGCAACAAGCTGCCGTCTCCCAGCGCCATCTTAGAGGAAAGAAAGGAGAACAAGGGGAAAGGAGAGGGAAAATAAACTGCCAAACTAGGCTCCTGTAGGTGGTCTCTGCTTGGGATGAGGAAAAAACACCTCAGCACATACAGTAGCAACATAGTAAGATATTACTGATTCAACATTACAACAGTACCCGAGACTTGCAGGTGTGTATGTGTGTGTGTGTGTGTGTGGGGTCGCAGCACAGACATTGGAACATTGGAGGCTGTGCACGCTGCCCAACGTAGGTGCTCACTTTTTGTTGGGCAGCCTGATTTTTCCCCAATTCCATACATCGCCATGTCTTTCACCCATCCTACTATTGTCGTGTTTGGTATGCATGCACAGCAATGAAGGAGATAAGTGAGATATTTTCCATTAGAAATACAAGGTATTTTCCGAACCAATAGTTCTGAAGTAACAGAAAGCTGCAGTCAGAAGGGACCACAGTGTGTGAGTGAAGTGCTTTTGAAAGAAGACCCCCCGGATTAACACTATATCAAGATTGCTAAGTGGTAAAACTTTGTGCCTCTCACTTCCTGTGTTTTTGGTATCATTGCAAGTATAACCCACTGCTTATGCACCTACGGCAACATGCATACTGTATTTTCCAGTGTTCTAAAGCCGATGGACAAAACCGTGACTGCTAATGCAAATTAAGGCAGAGACTATTCTAAAAGACAACCCCCCCCCATTGTGTGAGTGGAAAAAAATGCACAGGAAGTAAATTTTTACTTTTTGGTTAGTGGTGGTTAATCTATTATATCAAACAATCTGAAACATCAGACAAGGAAACAGTGCCACAACTGTTGCTCAACAATGAATAAATTGGGCAAACAAGGGCAAAAAATTAGGCAAATAGTATGCCACTCACTGGTGTCTCCACTTCCAAGCAGGTTGCACTTATTTTAGACTTATCTACAAGTTCACAGGTGGATTACTGGTCAAGGGAGTCTCCACTCTGCTCAATAAGAGAGTTTGAGTCATGAGCCTTTGGGGCCATTTAACAGGCCTATCAATTCCAACAAGCACCCAGAACAACATTTTGAACTTCTGACAAACAGGCTTGTTGTCTCCCCTGATTCTTCCGATGTCTTTATACCAAGTTCGGTTTTTACTTCCCAGATAAAGCATTTTAAAACCCATCTAAGACCTGAGATTAGGAATAGCAGTCAATTTCATTTTACAATCCTAAACCACTACACAGTAAGAAAAAGTCAAATGCTGTTTAAAAACAAAGCACTGGCATTTTTAAAATGTTGCTTTGATTCCATTGGCTCACCAATGAAGGCATCACATTTTTCATCCCCCTACAAAAGATTTGAGGAAGTGACCAAATGATTACGTAAATCAATAAGCATTAAATATGATCTAGATAGCATTTATTAAATGATGACACCATAAGTATTCGAGAAGTGATAATAAAACAACAATTTACATTTATTCCTAACCAGCACACGCTGCACCAAGAAAATGTGAGGCCTGTGCAGTAAGGGGAAAGATAAAGCATCACTTCAGCAACAGTATGCAGTACACCCAGAATACTGAGCAGCATGCTCTTCATCCATTAACTCGGGTTTTTGCTCTGCATCAATAAAACTTTGATGCAATTTGCTGCTGCCAACAGAAAGTTCGCACGGCATTTTCATGGACTTCCAAGGTAGATTTGTTTGGGAAAAACTAATTGAGCTAGTGTGGTCTGGAATGCTTATGTTTTCTTTGACCTTTTTAGCTCTGTCTCTGTGGCTATCAAATCTAAATAAAATAAATGAACAACATTATACATTAAAGAGGTATTTCAATTAAATATTGTGAGTCCTTTGATGCTGGTGCCTGGGTGGTTGATGTGCCTGAAAAACTGAAGGTCTGGTTACTTCAGATTAGGCCAATCGGCATTTCTCAAAGGGGGAAAGAAAATGATACTTTCTCATTTTTTTATTCAAGAAAAAGGACCTGTTTAATATGCTGTCTTCTAGAGACAGCATTTTACAGACAAACACAGAGTTCATTAAAAAGCAAATTAAGATGTTCTTGAACCCAAACAAACTTTGATTTTTGTGCAAGGCAGCTGGTCCAAGACACTAAACGTGGTCTAACGGATATGTGAGGAATCCCAAGAAAGTCAAGGAACAGCATTTAATACAGATGAGAAATGAGAGACCACTATTGTCAATGATTCCTCAGATTCCCCCCCAAAAAATAAATAAAAAAATCAGTTTAAGAATTTACACATTCTTCCTCATAGACATGTGACCTACTAATTTGGTCACCCAAGAAGATACTTGAATTTTTCGCTTCACTTACTATTTTCGTTCCTCTGATTCACGATATGAAAAGCATCAGTAAGTCATCTGCAGTGCCTTAAGCCCCCTCCCCTCCCCCAAGACAAGCCAAGAGCCCTTGAATTAAGTTAATCATTTAGTCGTAACAAATTAATTAAAAGAATAATTAAATCATTAACACATTAAATATGGCAATTAGAAATCTTGTCCTACATGAGTAAATTTGAGTGAATTTAATGGAGGAAGCAAATGGAGCAATAGAGTGTGCCAAAATAATTTTTATTTAATGTATTTTTTCGATGATAACATCCATTTTGTGGTAACCCTCCACTAAAATGGTTGAATACAACAATTATTTCCAATAATGTTAAATATAAAAAAAAGGATAAAGTTTTACAACCTCGGGATGTAAGGATAATATTGACAGGGCCTCATAGGCTTAAGCAGCATCTATATCATGTATATCATGTGTGTATAACAACTCGTCACACCCCAACTAGACTACTCAATGAGTCCAGCACCTCCCTTCCTTGTTGCCTAGTAACTGCAACATTCCCTTAAGGAGAACAGGAGGGAAGAAAGGGGTCATGAGGCATCAAGGAATAAAGAGGGTTTTCTGCCCAAACTGCCTGTTGGCTGTCGGTGCTCCACGGGAAGGACGGCTCAGCCAGAGCAATATCCTCTGATAGCTGGTCAAGTTGTAAAAGGTTTTGTGAAACTGGTTAATTCCTTGCTGTAATACCTTCCATATGTCCCCTGTCAACACATCAACACACATGATCTTTAAGTTCCCAACCTGCTGATGAGAGCACATTTAAGTAATACCGCAATACATTGCAGAACAAATCTGGTTGGAGACACATGTGATGGGATGGAATTGAGGGGATGAAGATGAGGGAGACCAATGAAACCCTGTCATAGCTTAAGCAGCCGAGGAAGTTTTCAAGTCATATGTTAGCTATACTGTTCAATCACACATGACCATGACCTATCTCTGACAAAACACCACAGCATTTAATTTAACACTCTCTATATGTACATTGGCACTGCCACTCCACCCCGCTGCTACACTTTAAATGCATCCGCAAAATTGCATTCTTCTCACCAGCATGCATTCTAATGTCTTATTCTGTTCCTCATGTAAATTCAAATACTCTTAATCTTACTTCTTCGCTTGTCAGTGACAATCACCTGAACAAAGCATTTCCAGACTGATGCCTGCTTTGCTGTAAAACCAGTTTAGAGTTTGCAGGTAAGAAACTCATTTGCAAGGTTTGGGTGATTTCAAATTTCTGAGTGTCAATACACAATTTACACCTCATGAAAATATTGAATTAATTACATAAAATCGTTGGGTGGTTTAATGCCACGGAGCGTCAATATGAATTATTTGCTTCTCAGCGTAGATGATTGAGTATCAACGGCCAAAATCGTACAACGTAAATGAGGTCACTTGCTTGCGTGTGAAGATACACAAATATGGGAGGCCATCCATGAAAACAAACATTGCTCCTTAAACCGCAGATAAAATGGATCCGCACATTTCTATGAGCAACATAAATGGTGAGTTAATACAGCATAAACCCAAATCAGCCAGAAACACTGGCCTCATTGACAGACAGACATATCAGGTTATGAAATGGTTATCCATTAATCTTTGCAGGAGTTCAGTCACTATTGTTATTCCATGGAAAAACAAGGAGAGACAATGGAGAGAATTCGCGGGAGCTGATATTAAACTACTCTTCTGTATTTGCATGAAATAAAGGAGCTAAGAGGCAGAAAGAGAAACAGTTAATTTCCCATTATTTCATTAAATCCATTAAGCAACATTCAATTCTCCAAAAGGATTTTAAGCCACACAAACAGAAATGTATCTAAAAGTGTAAAGGAAAATAAGGTCATTTACTATATCTGGTTATGCATTAATAGCCAGACAATCAAATTGTTTTACAGAATATCCTAAAGGAAACAACTTCATTACAGCTGGGTTGGAAAGTTTTGAGCCACCGTCGAGATATAGAATTTGTTCTTTTGGAAGCTGCAGCAAAGAAAACTTAATCACATTCCAAAGAAAAGTGTCTCTGACAAGGCAAGCGATGCCTTTCACAGGCATTATTCTAAGCCCGAGGTTTTTATATTCTGCCAGACGAGCTCAACCTTGCATTATGAGTTGTAAAATGCTTGGTGTGCACCGGGGGAAAAGAGCCAGATATAGAAATAGTAGCTATATACTTTGGCTCCAGCAGTGTCGTCACCTCAGCGTCGACAGCAAGGCAACATTACTATGGTTTCCTCAGGGCACTCAGTGCCATCAATGGTCTATTTGTGTATACGTGTAGATATCAAAGTGGAATAGGCCGGTTCTCTCACATTGATCCTCTCGAGTATACACACTTTTAGAAAGTCATCGATTTAACCAGATGGTTAGTTCTGGGAAACATTAGATAAATGTGACTGTGTTGAGATATTAGTGATATACACAGGGAATTACTTTATGTTGGACTGCAGTATTAGTTGTGAAATTGAAGGGTTGTGAAATTTGTTACAAAAAAGGGGTTTTAAAAATTAGATGATTTTTGTAATTAATTTTTGGTTTTTGTTTTTTTCAACATTAAACACTGACTTTTAATTGAACAAGTTTTTTTTCCCTCCAGAAAGCAGTTTGAGCATGAAATTAAATGACCAAAAACAAAGATTTTCTGTTGAAGGAAAACTATTCAAAAATTAAGTTAAATGAACTTTGCACACTGTAAATAGGAACAAGCCATCAATAGAGAAACTCGCCATTTGCCTTGAAATCTTAATCTACTTTTGCTGTCTTCAGGAACACAGCAATCAAAATATTTTTCTGGCCTGAGTTTATCAAATAGTTGTGAAAATTAAAAGCAGTTATATTAAAAGATAGAAGCAGCTTCTCAGGACAACTAATCCAGTAACTATATTGGATATATCCTTGCATCCATTATCTACCGCTAATCCCACTCTCAGGGTTACAGGGGATGCTACAGCCTATCCTAGCTGCCATTGGGCAAGAGGCAGGATACACCCTGAACTGGTTGCCAGGCAATAGCAGCATATTGGATATAGATTAAGGTAAATGCAGTCAACGGACAACGGATTGTTATTCCTCCCATTCTACAGATGTAGTTAGGTGAGATTTCAAGCCTCCCTATCGACACCAACCTAAAGGCGGAGGAGGGAACATGCAAATACACTCACACAGAAAGTCCCCATTCATGTTACTACTTGTTAAGTTGAAACCTCCTGGAGTCCCTGATGGGACTGGGCGTTGAAACAGTCCAGTTATGTCAGAGCAGCAGAATAAACTAAAAAGTTGGTACACACTGGTGTCCACACACTGGTGTTTTGATACACAACATGGGCCATCCATCATGATGGAATAAATATGGGTTAAAAAGTCATGTACCGATGAAAGAACTGTCAATCAATTGGAGTGAAAACATGAACAAATCACTCCCTCCATATTTTATCAAATGGATGCTTTAAGAAATAGATCTCTCTCTCTCTCTCTCCCTCTCTGTGGTTAATGAAACCGTGTCAAATTAGCACCACTCGTCGTATAATGCCCATATAATGGATTCACATCTGAAAGGAGAACTGCTCAGATTCCAACTGCATAGATTCAACTGATAGCATAGTTGCATGCAGTCTCTGGAAAATTGCTAGGTGCTGATTTAGCAGATATCCTTCAAGATATATTTCGCCACAACTAATCTTACTACAGGCGATTTATACCTAAAAGTATTTCTTATGGAGTTTAAAAACAAAGAGGGAAGAAAAGAAATCTGAAAAAAAAAAAATAATGCGTTGATATGAAAGTAAAATCCCACTTCGTTTTGTAACAATGTACATTTTTTCCACAAATCGAAGAGTTCAGTTTGTCATTTAAAGCCCCGGTTATGTATCTATAAGAGACAGACATTAAAATTTGGGATGTAGATTAACGTGATGTAGAACAATAGGTCCAACACATAAATATTACAGTGTTTTGTCCTGGCTTTAAACGGTTTATTGCAGAGCACTGCAATTCATTGTTTGATTATGCCTCAATGACCAGAAGCCATTTGTGTGACAAAATACTATTAATATGCTTATGAAGGGCCAAAAGGGATCCACAAATTTAAATAACAACCCCAAAGACTACTGCATTCCACATCTTTGAAGTGTGCTAGCTACCCGAACGGGTTAGATAAGGATTTCTCCAGTGTTTACCTGTGCATTGTTCATGGCTTCTTCGCCTGAGTCTCGGGAAGCCAACAGTACGACCAATAAGACACAGTTTTCATAACTTACATCTAAATAAAGATTCTGACCTGCAATTGCTTTACTTACTAGGTTGGAATATTTAATAACCTCAGGTGAGACGTGAACCCATAGCCTTAAAGAAGAGTTCCAACAGCCAGCAGAGACTGTTTACATTCAAAACATGGGGGACAAATGAGGTGGGTAATGGTTGCCTACTGTAAAACATACAGGCATTGTTCTTGTTTGGTGTATTCACAAAGGAATCCATACAGGGTTCAACGGTAGAGGTACAAGGGCAAGATAATTAAATACTGGATATATAGATAGAGCTATTAACCTTTGCCATTTGGCATAAATGGGACTCTGATGATTGGGGCACACGATCATCATGATAATCAATGCATTTTCTGAAATCTGGTGCATATTCTGTGCAGGGGTATTTCAAACCCCTAGAATAAAAGTTCCCTAACTACCCATAACATTGGTGGTATGCAGAGTAATCAAACACAGTATTTCAAGAGAAGAAAAAACACACAAAAAATGGAAATGTTTTGTTTTCATATTCACACACAGCTACATGCCGGAATAGGGCCACAAAAGAAACCCAGCAGCAGATGCTTAAATAAAGATACGAAAACCATGGTTGCAAATGGCTTCTGAAGGGGAATATTCCAAGTGACCTTTGGAAAGTAAACTGGAAAAAGAGTGAAAAACAGTGAAAACTACTTTTTGATTAGGAGGAAATGCATAGATTAATGTGAAACCAAAAAAATATTATTTTGGACCAGCCTCAGCTGGGGGTTTCTACTTCTTTTCCCAACTCAAAGTGACTTTTTACCTGTAAAATATACAGACTAAGTTGAGCTCAAAAGGTTTTTGCACATGTACCCTAAAAACAATTAACACATTCTTGGATTCAAATGTTTTCTTCCAAATAATTAGATATTTTGCCTTTATCATCTAAAATAGCCATATTTGTATTTTTATATTTCTTGTTATTTCATGTGGAACCTGCCACCAAATTGTTGTAATGTTTGTATTTACTCAAAAATTCTCCTGCGGTTTCTGTTGACATTTTAGTTAACTGCTGAATTGTTTCAGGCTGGTTATCTTCTACACCTCATTTTATTACCAGACATGATTCATGGTTTCCCAAACCCACATATTAGCTTCTCAAAAAGTTCAAAACCCACAGATCTACAAGTATAAAATGCAACAAAAAAACTACAGCATTATCACATCATATCAGATGGAACCAGAAAATGTTAACTTGTTTTTAAAAGGACACAAACCCAAGCTGATACCATAAAACTCTGTCATATATTTGCTGTCTATTGAAATATATTTGTCTCATTGCTTAATTAAAACAGCCCATCTCTCCATGTTTTACTAAAGTAATCCAATTAACATTAAATACGCATTATTGAAGTTGCGCCTTAAATTACATGCATTTAAAATTTTGTGACACTGTGGCCAGATCCATTTCCTCGGCCACTTAAGTGAACTGATAGGGAAGGAGTTTTTCCATATTTTGGGTAAATATTCATGTTTGTTCCAGAATATCAACAAGCCCTGTTTATCGATCTGCATTCCAAGGGGATATGTGACAAGTAAACTG
The DNA here is from genome assembly GCF_037954325.1 of Fistularia commersonii. Taxonomy (NCBI): domain Eukaryota; kingdom Metazoa; phylum Chordata; class Actinopteri; order Syngnathiformes; family Fistulariidae; genus Fistularia; species Fistularia commersonii. Next base: position 9,014,798 of record NC_141302.1, read on the forward strand.
TAAAATATGGATGCAGTGCACTGCATTTAAAGATGCCTCTCTAGACAAGTGCATGTCAATATCTTTGAATTGGCTTCCACCGTGCCACCCAGCTATGGTAACAAACCCCTTCTCAAAATTTGCATCCGGGGAGAATTCTTCAGTGCCTTTTCTCAGGGACTGGTATTGGTTCTCCCTCGTTGGGTTGCTGATGGATGCATCTAAACAGTGTTGGACATGTTCATGTTTACGTGGCACCTTTATATGCACTCGCATATCATGTCACATGATTATACACTGTGTGCACAATTATTAGGCAAGTGATTATTTTGACCATATCATTTTATCCATAATTTCCAACTCCAAGCTGTAAAAACCTGAATTCTTATTGGATTTAATGCATATCAGGTGATGCATATTTACGCTACAAGGGACGGTGTGGCCTAAGGAGGTAAACACCCTACATCAAGGTATGCATAATTATTAGGCAAATTCTTTTCCTCAGCAAAAATGGGCCAGAGATTTAGGTGACTCTGAAAAGTCAGAAATTGTAAAAAGTCTTTCACAGGGCTGCAGCACTCTTGAAATACCTAATACCTGGTACGTGATCACAGAACCAAACATTTTGTTGCAAATAGTCAACAGGGTTGCAAGAAATGTGTCGAGAAGAAAAAACGCAAATTAACTGTCAAAGATTTGAGAAGAATCAAACGTGAAGCTACCAGGAACCCATTATCCTCCAGTGCTGTCATATTCCACAAACGCAGCCTACCTGGAGAGTCAAGAAGTATGAGGCGTTCAGTTCTTAGAGACATGGCCAAGGTGTGAACCTCACCGCCTCTGAACAAGACACATAAGCTGAAACGTCAAGAATGGGCAAAGAAATATGTGACGACAAATTTTTCAAAGGTTTTGTGGACTGATGAGATGAGTGACTCTTGACGGACCAGATGGATGGGCTTGTGGTTGGATCAGTAACGGACACAGAGCTCCACTTAGACGCCAGAAAGGTGGAGGTCGGGTACTGGTATGGGCAGGTATTCTTAAAGATGAGGTAGTTGAAAATGGACTCAAAATCAGCTCAGACCTACTGCCAACTTTTAGGAGTCGCTTTCTTCAAGCAGTGGTACAGGAAAATTCCGCATCTTTCAAGAAGACTACGATTTTTATGCAACACTCCATCACATGCATCAAAGTACTCCACTGCGTGGCTGGCCAGTAAAGGCCTTAACGAAGAAAAACTAATGACATGGCCGCCTTTTTCACCTAACGTAAACCCTTTTGAGACCTTTTGGGCCCTTCCTAGGCAGGAAACGTACAGTGGAGATACACCTCTTTGAACAGCGTCTGGGAGGCTGTGGTTTCGGCTGCTCAAAAAAGTGATTCTGACCAGAAGAGCTGACTGACTCCGCGAATGGAAGGCTTGTAACTTTTCAAAAAGAAGGGTTGCTATATTGGTCACTGAAGTTTATTTATTTATTTTCAAATTGCAGAAATGTTGATGAAAATAAACAAGGGAGAATGTAAAATCTATTTTTCCATTAAGTTGCATCAAAATTCTGCACACTGATAGTTGCCCAATAATGCTGTACATATAGATATTCCCTTTAGAATGGCCAAATTTTTACTACCAATTAATCCTCACAAATACAACGTGCCTAATGATTATGCGCGCAGTGTAGTCAGCAGAATCTAATCCACACATTATGTGAACCTGTTTGGATTTTACTGTGGGGTTATAATTTCATTGGTGTTATAATAGCTTGTTGGCATGCCTGTCACATCCTAATCTCTTGCAGTGATAAACTCCAAAAGCAGGCACACACACACACACACTTTTCTTTATTTACTTGGCAAATCAGAGGCAAAAAGTATCATGCAAGTGGAAGTGAGGCAGCCTGATTCATGGCTTGATATTCATAGGGGATTGTTTTAGTTGACAGCTATGGGCCTGATCTCTCCACCAACATTCAGCTACATACATACATACATGCATTTGCACCCCCCAAGAGAGGAGCAATGTACATCTCTGAGTAGACCATCAGTTGTTGTAAAACTGTAGAGCCGTAATGTTCCCCAGCCTTAGGGGCTTATTAGAAGGCATAAAAGCTGCATGCTACCTTCATTCATATTCTCTATAAACACCCTGCCACATTTCAGTTTTTTTTTTGCTACTTTCCAACGCTGGGCAGTTAGAAAATATAAGCCTCTGTGCCACTATTTTGTGCTGCATGATTGATTTGCAAAATAGGCCAGTACTGGAAATGTATCTGAATAAGGCAAGGATTTGCCTCTGTGTGTAAGCAAATTGCAGTGTCAGATCGCTGTGTGGATGTTGTTTGTCTGGCATAAACTCAGTATGGCGGCAATTTTTATTCCTCTCTTTACACTGATGTCTGTATAATCTGCAAAAATAGGAGCTGTTGTTGATTATAGTAGTCGAGGAGGGAGAGACTTTGCAAATTGACATTTCCAAATTGGAAATTCCGAAAGGAAAAAAAAAAATGAAAAAAGAACTCCGTGCCTGAGATGGTTTTCAGTTATAACGAAGGAATTATTCATTCCTCTACACTGTGGAAAAGTTAAGAACAGTAGATATTTGCCGGAGCTCAAGTGCAGACCATTACAGGGGGCAGTGTGCCGTTGTGGGAATGATTTTGTCAGAGTATTATCTGGGTTGAAAACAGGACCGGGTGACTGGCATCACATCTCTCATCTCCTGCCTGTGGCACTGCAGTGCTGAAAACAGACATGATCACGCGAGCCCCCATCCCCCTCCATAACTTAATGAGTGTATAAGGGTGTGTCTTGTGGATCACAAAGAAATTAATCAAAGCAGGAGAGTGAGATAACAGGAATTGCATCTACTGTGAGAAGACTAAGATCCTCCAAAGCCACAAGTCATTTGGCAGCCACACCATCCCCCATTATTCCCCCGGGAACATCTGGCTTTAAAACAGCCCAATAAACACACCGTTGCAAAGCAAGTGAGAGAAAAGGTGAGAGAATGTTTGAAGGATGGCTTGATAGGTGAGAGATACAATGAGAAAGAAGCAGTGAAAAAAAAAAAGACAGAGTGCGTGAGTTGAGCGCTCAGGGGCTGTCATAACCGCAGAACTGGGCCCCCTCGAATGACATCCCTCACCTAATCACATTTCACACGTGGCTATAAAGGCCACACCACATTTAGAGGATTCTGTCCCCTACAGGGACAAGGACAGAACTTGATTCTTCTTCTAACCAAAAATGGCCACTTGCTACAATTACAGTGTGTAATAAAATATAGTGACAGCACCCATATGCAAAAATACTCTTAGCGTGACAGTAATTCAAAAGGAGGTGCATTTTCAAATGGATGATGGAATGATTTAAGTCCATGTGAACGGTGTTTTACAATCTGCTCGGGATGAAACCATCTTAACCTTAGTTGAACCAATTTGAATGTAGCCATCAAATTCTCAGCTGAGTAAAGACAAAAGGTAGAGTACTGTGGAGTTTGTCTTGCTGGCTGATATTTATGTTTACAACATCTGCAAAAACACTTGCGCAACAAAAGAAGAAGTCCATGACAACAAGATATTCATTTTCTTTCTTTGCTGGGTCACAACCTTGCAAAAGAAAGGACTCATTAATAAATGGGAAAAAAAAGTCAATGGTAGTGGCTACGCCCTGCCTCTGACAGAATGACTTTTTTTTTGACAGCTACCTGTCAAACAGGTAGAGTGTCGTGCTCAAGTCAGTGTGATCACTGTCATTTGCAATGCTGAGCAGATTTATATCAGGCTTTGGAGAAAAACCAAGCAGACTGCTGTCAAGAAATCACTGTGTAAGGCTACCGATTCAATGATCTTTCTGTGAGAGCAACCAGGACAGGAAATATTGAATATTAATGAGTCTAGATAGGCTTCTAAATTGTAGATGAAGGGACGACAGATTGCGTTAAACTTCAGTGCATGTGACATAGTAACCCCCCACCCCCCCACCCCAAACTCGATCGTGTGACTCAGAATCATCGGAAATCCTATGGCAGGAAGCAACAGATTTCATTCGTATTGGCGTTTCAACAATCCCTGTCACCAAAGTAGGTCAACACCAATGGGCGCCTCCGAAAATAATAACAAAAGGTGAGCCCCGGCACTTTCCCGGGGGAGGGGGGCACTCTGCTTTCGTGCAACTTGCATGCTGATTCTGCACACTGTGCTGTATCAGCATTCTCCAAATCTGTCGGCATTATATTGGGGCATATTAAGGCACACTATTGCAGTCAGCAGACGAAGGCGCCGAGGAACCATTGTAAAATTTTAACAAGACAATAGTGGGTACACACACACGCATCGTAAATATGCAGAGTTTTGTTAGAAAGCACTGGAGCTGAAATTGTAATGATGTAAGTGTGTGACGGCAGCTGAGTATGTGCTACGGCCTCATCCGTTTTCATCAGTGTTTCCCGACCCAAAGAGGGAGTTGGAAAACACAATCTGTTCCTTTGGGGGAGACACGTAGCTATGAGCAAAGTGCTTTACAGGAGTGCAAGTTCAGTTCAGGGCTCTGTTCTTCTCACCCTTGCTCTCACACACGCGCTCGGTTTGAGTTTGAACATTACTGTTGAGAAAAGGAGCTTCATGCACACTTAATGTCTCTGTTGTCCAGATGATTAATATTATTCCATTCCCTCTCCTAAACATGACCAAAGTCTACTCTCCTCTGCCCTCTCTGTTGCACTTCTGCTCTGGAGCTTCAGGTAAAAATAGCCATTTCACCGCTGTCCTCTCTGCCGTTAAACACCTGCCATGTCTCCACAGGGATCTCGTACAAAGATGAAATTGATTTTATCAAGGAAATGCATGCCGGCGAAGGCGTAGTACAATACAGTGGGAGTTTGGGATTTAAAAAGAAAGTGCACCTACATTTGAGCTGTCGCTAATTCGCATTACAATTTTGACATCAGCTGGAATCATTGGAACAGAGCAATTTGAGGAGATGTGCAGAAGAGTTTGAGATCTGCACTTCTGGGGAGGAAGAAAAAAAAAAAACATTGGATGAGGGGAAATGCTTTGCAGCATTAAACAACCCAAGTGGTTAAGTCTGGAAATCAACAGTCAGGTTTAAATGTCATGCGCTGGACAGGGGATAAAAATGGGCTTCCTTGGAACCTCGAGATTTTTATATCGAGAAAACGTTTGATTGCGGACTCACCTGTACATTTGGATTTCCTTTGAATTATTATTTATATCCTTTCTTCTCATGCATGTGTTTCTATGCTGATTCTTGCTCAAGTGATTTTCTGTTTGTTTGATTTTCCTCTTTGTGATTAGCTATCCTGCCCATTTAACCACAGTAAACGTACAAGTTTACTTTGGTTGTCCGCTAAAACTGTTTATGCATTCAGTCAGAGAGTTTAATTTGTTTATCTTTTAAGCCTGTTTGAGTTTTACTTGCTTTCAGACTGTTGTGTCAATTTTCCCTGGATTTATACCCCTGACTCTTAGTGTTTATTTGATATTTGAATTAAGGTTTTTTTTTATTTGTGAAATCAATTAATTGTTTGGGATTGCTGCTGAGTACGTATGGTTCTGCCATGGTTCCTCATCCTGCCTCACACACACACACACACACACACACACACACACACACACACACACACACACACACACACACACACACACACACACACACACACACACACACACACACACACACACACACACACACACACACACACACACACACACACACACACGATGTAAAACTCTGCTTGAATTATGTCACAGTGATGCATAATAGACACTGAAAAATAGATTTCCGGGTTTATATTTCACATTAATTATATGAATGAACTGAAAATGACCCCACATTGTACTGAGACCAGACAAATTGGACTGGTGACTTCAAAGCAGTGATCAGCTGCGAGTGTGTTTGCTGTCTGTGAAATTCTCTGTGGAATCTGCATGAGCAAGCATATTGGATGAGTTTTTGTTTGTTTTTTTAACTCGGCAGAAGCTTCACTGAATTCTTAAGTGTGGTAAACTCACTCAATGGCTCTTTGAAATGACATCACTGCTCATTCTATTTCATCAAGTTTGCGACCTGTTGTCAATACTGGCAAAAAAATGATAAACAAAATTTAAGGCCAAGATGGCACGTTGTTGCAGACAGCCAAAGCTCCATGTGGTGTTTCTCTTTACATGATGCCACAGCATCAGTTGAGGGCGTTGAGGGGAAAAACCCAAACGTGCCCTCGACATGCCAAGTTTTATGCAGATGTGGGATCAAAGATCGGCAGCAGGGAGGCAAACAAGGAAGAAATATTAAGATATTATTCAAAGATTAAATTCAATTCAGGCGCCCAAATATTTAGCCGTTTGCAAAAAGATTAATGGAATAGCTCAGACCAACTGGAGTTCATTCTCTTCTTGTAACTGCCAGTATTCTTTAGAGCATGACTAACATGAGTTATTTAAACAATTTAATATTTTAATTTTTCAGTGCATATTTTTGTACCGTTTTCCTACCTTCCCTTGAACATGGGGTGTTTTAAAGTTTTTAAGCTCAATGTTGTCCAACTGTTACATCACTGTCAATAGGTGTCTGCGTTCATTTTCGCACAAAGTACAGAGAACTGAACCCATATGGTATATTGTAATGCCCCTAGTCTTGTATTGAAATTAACTGTTTAATTTTAAATTTAAAATGTATAACTAGTACAAAACTCAGCAGTTACATAGCAGAATGTGGAAAACTGGCGTCGTCATAGAACAGAACATTAAAAAGGCGACATTGTGAAAAAACATCTCTGTGGAAATTACAATTGTACTCTCAATTGCACAATTTTTTAAGTCAATGCCTGACAGAGTTGACACCCTTTGTCATGTTAGTCTAAACAAGATATATATTTTGCATGCAAGATAAATCACACAAACTCCTGAGAAACAAATATTTATGCAGCCAAAAGTTGACAGTAATTGAGAGTGTCACAGAGGCTCCCTGTTCAATGATAGAGAAGAATCAAGGAGGGCAACCTAACCTTTGTTGGTTTTTGGGTGAAATAATTAACTAAATTTACCACGTTTGACCTTCTTTATTGATCTGGGCCATATTTTATCTACCCATTAAAATTTTTATCCTGAGGATTTCAAAATACCTCGGAGCGCAAATGTTTTTCACTCAGTATTTTATGTAAAAATCATCACTTGCATTTCACCCCCCGCCAAACTCCTGTTTCATCTTTACGTTTAAAGACTGATGGTAAAATGGGAGTGATGAAAAACAACAGCAAAAAAAAAAAAGAAAAAAAAAACATGATGAGGCTGACATGAAAAAATAAAACCCAAGCTTTCATTTGAACCTGTCAGTAAAATCAGAGAGAGCAGTAATTCACAGCCAAACAAACAACAGGGGACTTAAATAACTGACACACTATTTCCAATTAAACTGTAAGTCCAAAAAAAAACAAAAACATTCAGTGAAAGAATGCAGCGAATGTGAGACCGCAGGTGAAAAGGAATGACAGAAATGCTCACCTGAGGGTCTCGATCATGTGAGGGCTTCTTTTCCAGGCTTTTATAGAGTGAGTGACCAACATTCTTTGGGAAAGCTGCTCAGTATGAGTTTGGGGTTGTTTGTTTATTTGTTTGTGTCCGATGGTAGTTCGTGTTTCAACCAGAATATTAAAATTGTTAACACTTTCACGGGAGAATGATGCTCCTGGAGGCATCTTGAAGACAGACAGACATTTGCAAGTTTAATGTGGAATAACGGCGAGAAGGGCCCACAAGTTTACATTTTCTCCTTTGCAGCGCCTGGATTGCGCGTCCTCTTGCCACGGGCACGGTGCCATTCTCCAATCAGCAGTGATTGAGTCCAGGTGCACGTTTGTCCTTCCAAGTTACACAGGGCTGAATCGATAGCAATTCACCCACCAAATATGTTCACTCCAGAGAGAGAGCGAGAGAAGGGAAAAAAAAATAGATCCTTGAATTGTATCATGGTAGCTTTTATATCCAAATGGTGTCAAATTCACAATGCAGACATATTCTGCCGTGCTCACACAGGACACCCGGTCCTGTATTGTCCTTTAGCAGCAACTGTTGTGTCAGGTGTCAGCATTCAATACATGTGCTTCCTGCAACACTGTCGCTCAGGAAAACGGAATATAATAACACTTCAAAGAATAAGTGACTGACATGGTCTGCCATGACATTTACAGGAATTAAACTGCGGTTTAAAAAAAAGGAAAAATTCTCCACACCTGCCTTTTACTTTTTTGCTTTTGTTCTCGGAGCCCCTCTAACATTTTCCATTGTTTGACGCTGTAATTTTTGATGCACAGTTGGTGAATGTATAAAAGTTACATGATCTAAATATTTTCAGCACAATTTTATTTGTAATCTGTGTGGTTGATGGGTCACCGATGATTTTTTTGAAGCTGCAAATACAAAATTAAAAAAAAAAAAAAAAAGAATACACATATTCATATGTTTAGATCAGAATGTATGTTTTAAGAACTACCATCTCAGATGTTGGAATGTCTAAGTAAAACCCTTCAAAATAGCGACGTAAGTAAAAGTATCAACCCTACTTTTACTACTACTACTGCAGCTACAACTGCTTTTAAACATTGATTGACAAAGACATTACTTGGCCTAATTGTGAGCAGAATGTCTTTCGGTGATCTAACATCCAACGTTGTGCATTGGATTAGAAGAAGACCCCGTTGTTTTCGAAGCATCTCAGTTGTTTCACGACTTTAAGCGTTACTCAAATGTGGAGACTTCCCAAAAACTTCCCTTTGTCCTACAACTTATTGCCCTGTCTCTCTTTAACAAGAAGCAGGCATGCCTGAATGGAAGAATAGTTCTGTCCTTCACACTGTCTGATTTGCTTAGTAAAGGCGCTCACATCTAATACTAATCTGAATGACAGCAGTGGAAATCTTGGCTCCGTTTCAGAGGCTAGAGTGGGCCTGGCCCAATGACCTTCTCCAAGAGAACATGGAAAGTTTGCCGGCTCAATATGTCACAGCCAGCATGAGCTTAGAAAGAGAACAAGAAAGCAGTGATTAAATGGGTTAGATCCGAGGCTGGCTTTGGTCGATGTCAGGAGGAGTGCAGCTCCGGTTCTGCTATGAGATTATCAGAAATTGTATCAGCCCGACTCTCTCATCATGAATGCATCTAGCTTCTCGGAGCAGTGAATCAAAGAAAGAAAGAGAGAACATTTTCAAATAGTAGAAATACTTCATTCCTTACTTCAAAGATGAGCGAATATTGTTTTCTGGATCTAGCAGTGCCAGCACTTTGGTTCGCTTTGTGCTGGTGCAACATATCAATAATGCTCAATAAATTCAGCCTGACTTTGTCATAAACAACATAAATATTGTTTTGCTTTGAGAAAGACTGAAGAAAACTCCTTCTTGGTGTCCAGCTGAATAAAAGGAGATCCAGTAAACTGAAAATCACTCTTTCGCTGACTCAAATAAATGATGATTCTGAAATTGGACATTTCTCAGTGCATAATTATAGCAACGGAAGTAAGTTTAAAGCAAATTAGTCTCACAGAAACTTGAAACAAAGTGTTAAAATGGGGTTAATTGAATTGTAAGCCTTGTCACAGGAGATTACCAAGTCCAAGAAACACCACTTTAATTGCGTTATTACCATGTGGATTAAGGCATGGGGTATTTTTGCCCAGTAATTATAGCTTGATAGTCCTGGCATTTTAATGCACTTTAGTCAGGATGTTTTGGGTTGAAAATGTTGACATTCCAAATTAGAGAAAAGTTGCATTACAAAATCAGTGCTTTTGGGTAATACTGTATTTCACTTGCAGCGATGCCCACCAAATAAGGATTATTTTGAGATGGTTATAATGAGTAATTTGAAAATGCACCAACTTGATTCAGTGCTATTTAGCTAAATATCAGAAGAGGGAATTAGGATGAACCAACATTTAAGAGACTCGGTGCAGTATAGTCTTTTTTTTTTTTTTCCAGAGAACAATCAGCCTATGTTCTTTAAACAGCTTCCTCATCACCAGACCCTTATCCATAAAGTGACTGAAAAGACATTTTATCATCTACAGCCTGTCGTCCATAAGATAACCCAACTAACTGCTTTTCTGGATGAAAGTGTGTTCTGATTAAAAATTAACTTGATATACACTTCAAGCAGAAACCGAAAAGTTATCAGATTCTCTGGAAATAAAATGTTGTTGCATATCACAATGTTCAACCCGTGACAGTCCATCTTCCAGCAGGTTGGAGTGTTCACACATCCTGACATGCTCATGATAAACAGGATATTTTGATTCTGCAACCATGAGAAAGAAAAAAAAAGGTTGATTTTAAGCAAGATCGTTTTTTCCCGACAACTGTCCATTGTTTGGCTGAATGCGCCATGCAACCATTAGGATGAGCTCAGGGGCTGAAGTGAAAAAAAAGGCAGGGAACCAGGAAAATACTGTCGCCCTGATTAGTTTTGTGCATACAGTATGAGACTATGAGCTGGGATGAAGGTTTATTTCCTTTGTACAAACACTGCCGTGCAATAAACATATCAAGCTTACGTTTTTCAAAGTTGTGCTGTCAGACTGAGGGGAATGTTGCTGGAGTTTTTATTGCCAGATTCAAACCAATACAAAACAGTCGATTCACATCAGAAATTGTAACAGCTGCTGGAAACCAAACACACAAAACCACAAAACACAATTGTAATGGACTGTAGCAGAAACCATGAGCGTTCTTTTCAGACACTGTGCACAATCCCACTGTGTTGTTCAACAAACTGTTTTTAGCTTGCTACTACTTCAGTAACGTCAATATTGCCAAGATAATGCACTGAAATTATACAGGTTTAATATGTTATTCTTATTATTTAGAATACTTTATGTGAATGAATAACCTTTGGAGGAAAAAAATGTGTGCGTCATTTGCTATAATCTGTTTTATACATGTTGCTACATGTTTCAATAGAATTCCAGCAGTACATGAGGGAAAAAAGGGGATATTAATTTAATTTCAAGTGGAAGCCTCTCAAGACTTGACATATTTCTGCCCTATTTTTGAATCATACCATTTCTGCAGTAGAATAGTTTTTTTTTTTTTAGATCGGGTTTGGAGGAAACTCATAAATTGGGCATTAAAGCATATTTCGGTATCTTAACTTTTTAAAATAATTATGTCGTAAAATGTACCAACTTCTGCAAGTTTGGCACCGTTTTGCAAGTTTCAAGCCTTGCACTTTTCCACTTCCTAACCAGATGTCGGTCAGATCACAGCAGTTTTTCGAGGAGCTACCGGGAACTCAGTGTGTCACTCAGCTGTGCGAGAAGAGGGGCAGATGCTTCCAGACAGGAATTTGATCACCAACCCCCATTTGAACTGTGGCCTCCCTACTTCTCACATTCGTGATTTCAACAGCCAGGGAACCTGGACGGTTACAGAATGTCATTAGTCTAATGGACGGGAGTGCAGGATGGCAAGAATGAATGATTACATTATGGTACCATTTGCCACAGACTGTACATAGGCATAAATAGTGTAAACAAACAATAACTGTCCCATGTGGCCATTCGATTGTATTGTGATGGCTCACTGTGTGATACATGGGTTCAAGTCGGGGTCTGAGAGAGGGAGAGATGCTCTCATGTGCTCTTGTGCCAGAGTAAGTGAGGTGGGTGGGGGTTAAGTAGTGAGGAACTAGATTTAGACACATCTCCGTGATCTGCAGAGGACCACTCTAAAAAAGGGGAAGAAAAGAGATGAAGAAATAAAAGAGCGCGTGAGAGAGTGGCCAGGTTTCCTCTGTTTCCAACCCATCTTGTCAAGAATGCTTGAACAGAGCCATTATGAAGCCCTGATCCGAGTGGCTTAGAATATTTTAGGTAACACAAAAGAAAAAGAATTTCATGTCAGATTTAAGTCCAGCAGAACATCGAGCAGTCGGAAAGTTAAAAACCAAGTTGTAAAAATGTTTTTCTGTATGTTATTTTTCCTTTGCTCTCAAGTTTCTAAACGTTCAAATTGTAGTGCCTTAGAAGAGGGAACACAGTGACGAACTGCAACAAAATTAGAAACACACTAAGACTGCACTGAAATACAAAAAGAAGATGAAAATTATTTTCTGAGCCAAGGTTTCCATGGTATATGGGGAAAACTGTGCCTGCGAATACTACAGTCAAAGCAAACAACGTTCATGTGTATTCTACTCGCAAGAGTATAAATCACTTTCAAACTAGTCGCATGATAGTTTTTTATTCGCAGTGCTTTTCAATCTTAACAGACTGCAAATGATCCATTTGCCGGAAGGAAATAAGCATATTTGATTTGTCGGTGTTTTGAACGAAGTCATTAAGTGCCGACATCATGGACATTATTGCAACTGTTATTGATGCTACTTGGTGATTGCCAAATAATTAGCAAGGATGTTTCTGCTCATGTCATTGCAGTCACATGAAGCTCTTTACCTCAGCTTGTTAGCAACGGCATTATTGTGTCTGAAAGAGACGGGACGGAGCGCTGGGTGCCATTGCAATGCCGGCCAACATCCTTGTCGTGTCTAGTCAGTCCCGCTTCGCCTCTTTCCCTCTCTCAGTGTTTTTTTTTAGGTTAGATGATGCACATGCACACACAAAAAAAGGCTGGCTGTCTGCATTCACAACTCTAACACTCTCTGTCAGCTGGTTGTCCCTGCGGTCATCTTTCTGCTGACGTCCCTTCTGTATGCTACGAGTTGCCAGCCCCAGCATTCTGAAAGGCCAGCAATTACCTAAAGGCAAAGGAAACAGGTAACTCCAAGTGCATCAAGGCAACGCTGATCTGTTAGTAGATCATCAGAATGGCAAATTACCAAATGATTGCCTTCTGGATTTGATTCCCATACTAATCCATCAACAAAATCCATCTGAACAAACACACACACACACACACATGTGCACACACATCATTAGAGAGACTAAAACACTACAATCTTTTAGGTTTCCCTTTTTTGTTGTTCTAATTAATACACCACGTCTTGGGCACACTCGAGGTAATTAACATAGTTTTTGCCAGCAACACACAGCAGATGGTGATTGAAAATAGAGGGATGAGTCGCTCAATCAACCACCATTTGTCTGTAGCCATTAATTATCTAGCGGAGAATACATTCAGTCCCCAAAGTTGATAGTTTGGAGGAAGAAGAATACTGTCCTTCTGTTCCTCATTAGTCTTTAACAGCAGAAACTGCTGAAAGTAGAATGCCGGATAGAAAGATTGCAATTTTAATAGCACTGTCATTATCGTCTCCCATAAGGTGGCATACGATGGAAGGGTTGCGAGCGACGAATAATGGTTCTAACAAAGAAATGCTTCAATAAGTAGATGCCAAGCAACATCTAGTAGTTTATTCTAATCTCATTCGCCAAAGACTTTCAGTGATGATTAGGACAAAAGGCAGTTCTATCCAACAGAGGGAATCATTTTTCTGTGATCACATAAGAGCCATCAGTTCATGTGGCCATGTAAGCGACAGCCACAGGCAGTGGGAGTTACCGCGTCATCCCCAGTTTGTAAATCTAGCCTGATCAGACTAACACGAAGTTGCCAGCAGACATTATATTATGATGTTTTATATTCAGAGTCTTCTTTAAAGCGCCATCTTGAATTTGAATCACTGAAGGAGGCACTTGAGGAGAGTTAATTTCTCTCCGGGAAATCGATCTACTGATCTACTGATCTCCCGCTGCAGGTGATCTAAAAAGTGGTCCAAGGAAAGAAAACAAGAAAACCAGTGATAAGGTCAAAAACACTTAAAAAAAACAAAATGGCCATTGGGTTTTCTGGTCGGATCTTTCAGAACCGCTGAAATGGATGTAAAAGTTAAAAATACTTCACTTGACTGGCACATTGAACATGGCAGCATTGAATATCAGGCTGTGAATGATTGTAGCCTGTTCTGCTCGGCTGCATTTCTTTGAAAACATTACAAAGCTCAGGTGCATCTAAAATGTTTTTAGGAACCCAGGAAACAAATGTGGCATGACTGTGCTCACCAGCCGAAAGACATAACTTATTTATTTATGAAATGAATAAAAGAAGTGGCTGTGAAATTATGGATTATTTGTTCATCCCAATATTTTACAACCTTTTTTTTTCTTGATATCATTTCACTTGTACAAAGGAGCTACAATATCAATTCATCCAAGACAAAATTTCAACAAGGAGCAAAATCAAAGGTTAGCTGGCTCTGCTTTTTCAGTTGCAAAACATAGAAGACCAGATTCTAACAGGTCTTTGGCTTTGTGCACGTCTGAGCGGCTTTCATTCAACTGCATGCCAAATTTCTGTTCCATGTTGGACACATCGAGGAACAGCAGCAACAGGCTGTTGGGATCTTTGGATTCGATGAATGTTTGTGTTTCTCTTGCCATTTTCCTCCCTTGTTGTGCTGTGTCTGTGTGATCTGGATGGGCTCAGTAGTTCCCTGCTCAGCTATCTACCCACCTACTGTTGTTCACCCCATCAGCCCATCTGCTTTGCTAATGCTTAAAAGCCCAGCTCAATCTGCAACTTATCCTAGGATTGTAACAATATCTACAGTAGTATCCTTCCTCAGACAGATTTTGCTACTTTTATTTTCTTAGCCCTGACAACTGAGTTGAGATTTTCCTGTGTGTATCCACCAACCTCGATGTCAGCTCCTTCAGCCTTCGTTGGCAAAAATATTCATCGCAGTGTGTAACATGCGGATGAAACCTAGCTTGTGTCTAGTGTTTGAATAATATTTCCAAACGGTCTTGTGTGTTTTTTATTCGAATTGTTGCTTCAACTTTCATGCGGCACATACTTTTCCTGGAGCACAGTCTGCCGCAGCCTCAAAACAGCTCCAACAGGGCCATTCACACCATCCCTTTCAAAATGGTCTTGCATCTGTGTTTATATTTGCTTGTGAGCTAATCAGCACTGTACATAGTAAATATTATCAGATAAAGAAATGTGATCCTATCCTGGAATATATGCAGAGGGTTCTTTGACAGAGGCTACCAAACTTCACGATTTGCAGACCAGATCGCCTTGCAGAAGCGGTCCATTTTTGTAGGATTATGTGTACTTCACTGGAAACCGCATTTGAACAGATATCACAAAGTGTCAAGGTTTTGCTCTTGGCTTCAAATGTCCTCAGATCTCAGTCCCTTCAAACAAATGTTGGTTGCCTTGAAAAAAAAAAAAAAAAACACACATGGACCTTTTCTTCAAGTAACAAGACATTAAGGATCTGCTTGGTCCAAGCAGTCAGTTCACCCTCAGGGTGCGTATAATGCTTCAAGGGTTTTGGTGACACTAGAGTGAACTATATAATACCAAGCAGCTAGATGATTAGCATGTACAAAAGTAGAAATATTGAACAATGGAGCAGATAAAAAAGGCTGCTTGTGGAATTAAGACAAACCTTGCAGGGACACTAAAGCAAGGACTGGTCTCCCTTGTAAATCTCTGCCGTGCCACAATTCTGTTTTTATTCTTTGTGCCAGCATTGTAGTCGCAGATAATAAGTGTCACCTAACTTTAATAATTGTGATAAAATCTGAGATAAATGTTAGTGCTTCAATTTTCGGTAGTTCTCTATTGATACAGAAAGGAAATTTGTACTCTTGATATGTGCAAGTCAGAAAATTAAAGAGATCTTGATGGTAAATTAAGAGTAGGCTCACTCATGTTCCACCCCACAGGGTTTAATTAACTAGTCTCAGGTAGTCTAATCTTATTATCGAAGAATGCTTTTCCCCCCCTGACCTGCTTACTTGATGCTGAGAGAGACAGGGTCATTAAAAAATAAAGCTGAAAGATGATAGCATCACCACAGAGCTACTGAAATTTCTTTGCCCATTTCAAGGGTCTCTTCAATTTCATTAGACATCAGAATTCACAAAATACAAACCATTCACACACTTGTCTCATTGTTGGAGACATAAGCTAAACGGTCTGTGCCATTTTCAAGACTTTTACCAGCCTCTGACACGACCGCCTCTGCCAGGTTCCAAAGAAAATACAGAGCAATACAACACAGTGGCAACATTCAGTGTTTGTCCCACAGAGAGCCCAGCCCCATCAAAACCCATTATCTCCAAGGCTACCACTTACTTCCAACTGGAGTAGAGATAGCTGCTTATCTACTGGTTAATAATAAAAAAGACACATAACGGATAAAAAAAGAAAAAAAAATGCACATCCTATCGGGATGGGAAAAGAGAGGTGAGGAAAAAAAGCTGACAGGGAGCAGAGAGATTTCCAGGGACAGTTTCTTTCTGTGAAAAGGGCAAGCAAAAGAAGACCTCCTGCTGTAATGCAGCAGCCGAGCTGAAATGAAAGCCAGCCGCTCTCTTCTTCAGGGCTAAAAAGCGACCTTAATAAAAAAAAAATAAAAAAAAAACAAACACAATCAGACCCCAACCTTAAAGTTTAATGCACATTCTTCCCATATTTTCTCTTTGCCAGTTGAAAAACAGGACACCGTGGAAGCTCCCAGTGGGATCCCGGCTCCTCTGCAACACTGTGTGTGTGCAGAGAAGAAAAGGTGTGTGTGTGTGCGTGTCATAATAGCCCATTAAAAATCAAAATCACCATCAACTAAATCACTGTAGCTTTCCATTGTGGCAATGAAATTGTTCCCCCCAACTTTTTAATTAACTTGCAGACTCATGGTGTGGAGTCAAGTTTTGGACACAGACAAAGAGTGTAGTGTTCTCTCCCAGGTGATATGAATATCAAAGAGAGAAGCCACTCTGAATTAGGCTGAGTTTCTTTATTAGTGGGGAACTTCAGAGAGAGACAGATGTGCTGAGGCTGGGTTTGTGTCATTTCTCTTGTGTCAGTCAGCTTTCATTCAACACTTTGATATACAAGAACAGGAGAGAAGGATGAATTTATTGGAAACCCACATTTACAACTTTCATTTTTTTTTTTCATAACTTTCAAATGTGTGATTTTAAAACCTCAAGGTTATCTCCTTGATAGCAATCTGAGAGTGCACAGATACTAATCAGTGAAAGGATTGACTGAAAGTGTGCAACGCTGCTTGATAAAGGCACATTTGACACTGGAAAGAGAATGTAATAAGAAGAAAGCATGTTGTTTTCTTGTTGGTTGTTTTTTTTAAACACAGTTCCCTTTATTGGCATGGTGAGGCTGATGAGAATTGCACATAAAAAATAAAATCCACAAGAAAGTCATACAATAGGTAGAACCACAAAGGCATTGGTAAGGACTTGGCAGAAGGCAACGTGGATAGGACACAAACAGGTAACAACCCAGAGCAACCCCCCCGAAACGGACACGCACATAAATGCACATGCGGACACATGTGCACGCACACACGCAGTACACACAGACGGACGCAAACACACACACACACAGACACACGCACACACCCCTAGAATCACACACATACACACAGTTCCTCATACACATATTGTCCTTCCAAAGAAAACATGATTACCCAATAAACGTTTAAGCAGTGGCAAAGTCCTCAGTAGGTCACATTATTAAAAGTCTGCCACAGTTGAAATTTGAACCATAAGGTGTTATAATATATTGCTACTCTAAGCAATTTACAAAGCATTTTTATTACAATGATTAAAGCCACATCTATCAAATGGGACACGACACCATTACCCAAACGCTATACAGACAGCAAAAAAGTAAAACAATGTCTGAGAACACAGGTAAAGGATTTTTTTTTCTCTTCCGTCGACCAATTTTTGCCTCTTTGCATCATAAAAATTAGCAATTTCTTGTCTGCACAGTCAAACTCCATGAAAGAAAGCCTGTGATCAGCATAGCTTCCCCCACAAAACAGTTCTCCATCCATGCAATGGAAGCTGGTTCTCTCATTACTTGTCTCATGCTTGAAACAGGATATTAATTGAACCAGAAACTGCAAGGTTACCTTTTATGTCATGTTGACAGTGCTGTGATATCTGGACTGTGAGTTGGGATCGGGAGATGGAGTGGGTGGGTGTGTGGGTAGGTGGGTTGGGGCAGAGGGGGGGGTGGAAAGTGGCATGCGATACATAGTTGAGTAGTTTTCTTTAGGCTTATAGAATGTCATTTAAAATCTGCCAGTTAAGACAGTTGAGAGGCAGATACCCACAGTGGCATAAATTGTACCTACTGTCATCCTGAAATAGCCATGCACTACACAACAAACACTTTCAACTCGACACATTTTACACACATGGGGGAAAGTTAAGAGTCAGTCACATTTGCACAGATGTCACAAGGTAATGCGTGCATTACAATTACATAGACTCAATTACATCTTAAAGGGAATAGCAAGTGGGAGCAGAGACAGTCAAGTATTTTCTGCACAGGGTGATGTCACAGGATGTAATGCCAGGTTCCTGGAATGGAGTCATTCTAGCTACCAGCGACTGGGTAATGGGTCAAGTCCAAAAATCACACAACAGTAGGAGCTAAAATACAACTCTGAAAAATAATTTATTGCTTTTTATAGTTTTTTTCTTTTATTTATATTATTATCATCAGTATCATTATTATTATCATTATTAATCATCTTGTTTACTGTGAATAATATTAGTAGTATAATCATAGTATATATGTATTTTGTACATCAAATACAAGATCTTTAAAAAATTCAGGAAAGGAAATTGTAAACTTTTGTTTAGCATTCACATAATCAAGCGTGAGTGGAGCAGTGTGTCTACAGTAGTACGAGAAAATTCCTGCAAAATCATTTTATTGCTTTATGTTCTACTTTTGGGTGAAAATTAAAACCAACTAAGTGCTGAGAGATTAGAGACAGAAAACACAGAGATGCTGAGCAACACATCTAAAAAGGGGACCGACTGCTGGAGTGATTCGTTGAATGTACTGATTGTTTCGGAAAGGCATAGAAGGTAATATTATCCCCACCAAAGCATTTATTGTACACCCTGTCTAGTGATTGTAAGTTAAATATCTAAAATCAAAGTAAACCATAAATAGCACATGGATTTAATGATACACATCATGTAAAATGGAGCCCATAAATACTTTTGATTCAAATATTAAAATAAATAGATAAATATGTGTTTGTAGTGATTTTTAAAGATTTGAATGCATTATTCTCTTTCACAGAAGGCAATCAAAAGGTATGAACGATATGAAAGAATCAAATCAAACAGTGTTGTGTCTCTCTCTCTCTCGATATATATATATAAATATATATATATGACTGCTAAAAAAATGGGGTACTTTTTTTTTCTTTTTTACAATCATGAAAAACACGTTAAAAATGCAGTTTACACTGGTCTTATAAGCAAAAACACTGATTGAGAAAACTTGACAATTTTTTCCCCAACAAAAAAACTTAAAAAAGGACATTTGTTCACATGCTCCCTCAAAATGAGCAATCGGACAATTATTATTATTTTTTTAAATCTTTTTTACAATCATTTTAGGTCTTCTAAACATCATGTAGATGTACAATATGTTTTACAGTATTGTAATTACTACAGATTGACATTCTGAATTAAGAAAATTTCCCCTCATTTTTAAAAAAGGCTGCGTTTTACAGTGCATAGCTGTAACAAATAAAGAACTTTATCAGATATGTACATAAAATAAAAATATTCCTTTTTATAATATTTGTAAATACACACTACATTTCTCTTTAAAATGTAGACAACAATGTTACCTTGAGAATTTTCAAGATACAATTCCCGATACTTTAAATGTAACACCAGTTCCACACACCAAATTTAAAAGAAAGAAGAAATAGATCAACAGCAAAAGAAAAAAATAAATCTGGCTGAATAAGCTGCATGTTTTCACCCCAACGAATCGTGGGCATTGTAGTGCTTGGAGAAAGAAAAAAATATATCTCGAGAAAGTTTTTTTTTTTTTTTTTTCCTTCTTCTTCCTTTTCACTGATGGTTATACAGCTGTAGAGTGCACCGAAGCTGTGCACCAGGTTCTGAGGGTTCACTGGCCTTCCCAAAATGCAATGTCTCTTCCCAGCTCTTCAGCAGCTATGTTCATGTAAACTTTATCTTTGATAGATTCATTTATATTGATATAGGTCTATAGACTTATTCTTAGATACTCTATGAAATAGAGTGTAAAACTTCTTGTGGTCTTGTCGTTGAAGGTGCGACAGACAACAGTGAGGTATCAGAAGTCCCTCTTTGTGACAGACAGCAGGTGCCACTCAACTGGTTACCTTCTCAAGCTGCGCTGGGCCTCCATCAGCAAGCTGTCAAAATCCATGGAGTCATACTTGCTCTTAGTGGAGGCCGGATCAAAGTCATCAGAATGGGAGTCTGAAAAAGACAAGTCGGATTTTGGTCAGTGACTCTCGGCGAGTTATTCTGCCTCTTCAGTGGTGTTGTGATTCCTTTCATTTTGTTTCTTTCCCTCAGGGCTGATATGAACAGACTTAAAACTGGAGTATGTGCTCGGGCTGGTATATTCAACAATTACTGTTTGTCAGCTATATTTTAACATGGATATTTATAATGCCGAAATTTGAATTTTTTTTTCTTAAATATTCATTTTATATCCCAACAAGCCACTGTGTCTTGTTAAAATGCGGGGAAAACACCACGAGAAAATTGGCAGTTAGTTGCACAAAGAGAGAGAGAGAAAGAGAGAAAAATAAATACATAAATAAATAAACAGTATACCATTTACTAAATATCACCAAGAAATTACTTGAAAATCAGCCACAAATTACCTAAATATCAGCAAGAAATTACCAGATAATTAGGCTCCTGAAAGCGGTTGAATACGTAATTTAGAAGTCCTTAACATTTAAATCTTTAAATTGCATTTAAATGAAAGAAATTAATGTACCTCTCACTATAACTGGGACAGTTTATTTATGTTGCATATTTAACATGTGATTCTGTTCCCACAGTCAAGCAGATTGCACGACATACATTGCAACTGAACAACAGCAATCTAAAGGACACTGGCAGCAGAACCACACAAACATAATCTGATGAACTCATTACAGAATGTCTTTGCATTAATTTTAAACCAGAACCAAGATGCTAAATATACATCTGAAGAACTTTGCTGGTGAGGAAAACAAAACACAAAGTTCAACAAGAACCTGCATTACATTTGAAAGTCAAAGTATGATAGATGGGTAGCAGTACCTCTGATTGACTGATATTATGAGACTTGAGCTTTTTGTGCAAATTTGTCTGGCTCCCTACACAGAAACATCCATTAATTACAAGTTTAATCTATAATAAAAGTGACACAAAAGGTTTTTGAGCTGAGATTTTTCTTCGGTATTGTTTCTGTTCTGTGCAAGTTAAGCATCAATCTGTCAGTGTGATTATACAGTGTGTTGAATATATTATGTTGGTATATATGGTTTCCAATATATAGATGAGTGTGGTAACAGCAGAGGTCAAGTCACTTCACTCATTTTTTAAACCACCATACATAAGCCACTGTATTCTGCATTTGTTACAATTTCACCAGAGCAGCGGGTTCATCAGTGAATAACTGTCAGTCCATCAGCCAGCCTCGTGGCTGATGGAATGAAAGGCAAAAAGAAAATAAACATCAATATACATACAAAAATACACCCAGTAGCAAGTTCTACTTTGCATGAAATGACTCTTTGCTCCATTCTTTGCGCAATGACTGCTTCCAACAGTCAAGGCATTTGAGCTCCATTTAAGCCTAGGAAATTGTCTTGACTCTGGTCGATCTACATTGTATTGAAATATTTGGGTGATATGTTGTCCTCCAAAGCTGAATTTTAATCTACAATAAGGGGCTAAATTAGGAGTAGGCTATAATATTCTCTTTAAAGTTTTCATGCATATGCGAGAAATTACAATGCTCTAAATACTGATTGTCATATTTGCAAAATAAATGACTTAATGTTCACTGGCAAATGTCTTTGGATGAGACTGTGTGTTCACAGACAATTTTTCTTGTCAAATGTCGAAAAAAACGTATATTTATACCAAGGCCATCTCTTATATGTCCTGTTTTTCCTGATCAACGTGATAACACCTGGAGTATCTTATCTTCGGCAACAGACACCTTCACAAATGGGGCCCCCAAAGGGCCCAGAAGCACACAGCGAGAGCTTTGGGAAATGGGAATGGCCATGGCAGCAGGGAGATACCAGTCATGATCTAATGCAATGGCCAAGGGCTGGCTTATGTCACACTGCGCACCTCGAGGCATGAAAAATACCCCCGTGCTCTACTTAAAACTAATAGACAGTGTCTCCGACAAACAAAAAACAAAAAACAAAAAAGAGAAAGGAAAAAAGAGAGAACACAAGTGAGAGTGAACTGCGCGGTGAAAACTAGGAGAAATTTGAATACTACATTGCACCACGCAGGATTTTCCTATATCCTGTCCGATCAGCGAAGGACCAAATGGCCCTGTTCCTGACAAAGAGGAGGTTGAATGAAGGCCTTTCCATTTCAGAAGACTGATTAGTCAATCTTGGCTTAATGCCTGTCCTCAAGGCTTTAGGATTAGCAACTGTTTCTCTGTGTCAATTTCTCATCTTGTGCTCTGTTAAAAAGCTTATTGCTTTGAGCATGTATAGTAATGTATAGTAACTGCTTCATTTATTGTGGGAAGTGCTTTTGTCTCTCTCTCTCTCTCTCTCAAGTGACCCATTGACCCTCTTGTTGCAGTGCATTAAACATCCCTGACCTCATACTTTGGTGGTGAATACAAGTCAAAAGAAACCTGGCGGCAGAAGCTTTGGTCAATACTCGTATTGCATGATCAAATGGAAAAGATTATCTTTTGTTGCAGTGATGCTCTTAACATAAGGGCGCATCAGTCCCTTTACTTTCAATGAGGCTGTGCAATTATTGCCACCTTTATTTTTACCTATCACAATGGAACAAAGTATCTTTTTATTTCTGCATGTCGAAACAGGCCACCAAGCAAAATCGAGAGAGCTCTGATTGCATTGCTCGCTTGCAAAAGCATCATTCCGTTGTCAGCTAAATCAATTTGGGTTCAGATTTTAATAAAGCATCTGACCAACATAGAAACCTCGCTCCCACTCTCCTCTTCCTCATCTTCCTCATCCCCAGTGGATGTACTTTAAACGATCACTACATATCCAGCAGAGCGAACACACCTTGTATTTTGCTATATACACACTTAAGTGCTGGCTTTCTCCCTAATGCCTTGCTTTTCATATCAGCACATTAAAACCTAGCATTCCATAACCATGTGAATGATTGAACGTCTTGTTTTCACACACACTACAGCCAGGAGGGAGAGAAATAGATCTCTATTCTCGGCATGTTCACAGGGTGACCTATGAACTCTCTTTGACCTTTTGTGTCATGAATGTCGGGTGGACACTTAGCGGCAGCACGGAGCTTGGTTTCTTGTTATCTGGAACATTATTTGAGGCTTTTTCACTGTATTGCCAGGATGCCCCCCCTCGTTTCCCCCTCCTCAAGCCACCTCCAATGCACTCTCTCCCTCTCTCGGTGCACTGACAGTCCTTCCAGCCATGCTAAAATACTGCATGAGCACAGCAGTCTGAAGGAGAGAATAACAAAGCTGCACTTACCCAAGTCTGTGTAATGTGATTTGCAGAACTGCTTTTGTCCGCCAAAGCACAGCTCGAACTGGGGCTCATTTAACCTGCGTAAGGTGTGTCCATTCTCAAGGGCGGCAAGGGCGTCACAAGTGTAGCGGTATGTGATGAAGCCAAAATTGTCCCTGGTCAAGAAGAGAAAATGGTACATCAGAGTGGTGCTGTGGGCCAACAATAATGGAAGAGAGGGCCTTGTCTTAGATGACGATTAAGCTATTTATATGCAAAAGATAATCAATAAAAGTGTATCTTTGGGGCTACTTAAGCCTAGAAATAGATGGACTGGGAGATGCTCTGTGTCTGCAAAAGCTCTGTCTCTGTCTCAAACATTAAATGCCTTTGCTCCAAGATTAATGGTCACAATCTGTTACATTAAATCCAGGGGGTAGAAATGCTCAAAATCCTTCCTATTCCCCACACTTATACCCAGCTGAAATATAAATGTGAACACAGACATGCACATGTGCACGCGCGCCCACACAACACACACACACACACACACACACACATGCACACACACACACACACACACAAAGAAGTCCTTAGGCCTTACCCATCATCCCTCAAGTTCACTGCACATTCCTCAATTTCGCCAAAGACTTCAAAGCGGCACTTCAGCTCTGTCCGGGTGCAGTCGGACCTCAGTCGCCCCACGTACACCACCCGTCTCTCCTCCTGCTCGTTAAGGGGAAAGACAGAGCAGAGGAAGGAGATTAAAAGGGGGACTCTTGTTTTCCTTTTCCCCATTCTTTCTTCATCGAGGCCCTAATGAATTGGTCTTGATCACTCCTGTGGATACTGTGTTGCACTTCATGCCCCTGTTTTTGTCCCTCATCTGGCTGTCAGTTGTATTCCTCTGTGATTGGTTCAGCTTGCTTCCTCTTATCTGATAAAGATGCAGTCTGGAGGTGCTTCCACTCTGCCATGGCACTACAATTCCTCTTTCTCTCTGCAACTCATCAACCAGAGGGAGACTTGATTTTTATCAAATGATGCAATGTCCTCACTTTGGGGCTGCTTCTCCTTTCCTAAAGTCTAAAAATAAGGTTCTGAAATGACTCTTTGACATATCAGAATTATTTATTTCTCCGACTCTAAAGTCACATTAACAAAGAACAGGTTGCTAAGTGAAAGCTTTGGGAATTTTATCTGCATATTCATCTACAAAGGGAATGAAGTGGAGAGAGCAATAATTCTAACAGCAAAAAAAAAAAAAGAAAAACAATTTCCTTGAACCATGAAGGACGCAGGGTCATACCAGAGTATTTTCGGAACAAAGTGCACCAGACTGCAACTTTATCTTTGGGAATAGTTCAAATGTATTTG
This sequence comes from Fistularia commersonii, assembly GCF_037954325.1. Taxonomy (NCBI): domain Eukaryota; kingdom Metazoa; phylum Chordata; class Actinopteri; order Syngnathiformes; family Fistulariidae; genus Fistularia; species Fistularia commersonii. The sequence continues at coordinate 9,039,685 of NC_141302.1, forward strand.
GCGATCATAACATATATGCCTACAGCGTCTGCATATCAGGAGTACAATTCATTTATCTAGTCGGTTGCTTAACATTACTTGGGCATGTCTGTTGAGATCCATTGGATTCATTAGGAGATGTAACATATACCATTTGCCTAATGTTGAGTGCAGAGTTCAGATTTTGGCACATTGGATTTGAATAGGAAAGTTTGAAAGAACACAAATTAACAGCTTTTTGACTTTTGTGTGTTTATACTCTGTCACAAAAAAAAAAAAACAACGACCGGTATTTGCTGAATTAGGGGTTTAGTTGCTGACATCTGATAAATAGGCAGAATTTTGTTGATGGCTCCCTAAGGGCTACTTCTATGTGTGTGGGAGTGCAAGAGAGATAAATAGGCAAAGAGAGTGAATGAGGCAGACAGAAAAAGAAAAAAAGATACTCTCACACGTTTAGAGTCCCAAACCTTATTTGGCAGCTTTAGCTTTACTGGTTGTAATTATTTTGCGCTCCCCTGCTAAGCCACGTTTGCATGACTACAAAATTAAATCTACTCTATCAATGGGTGGTATTACTGTTACCCTGCCGGAAACCTGGGCAGCTTTCAATAAAAGGCAACCGTTGATATGCAGTGAGAGAGGAAAAAAAAAGAGATATCAACTTCATCAAGTTCAGCCTCTGAATTCAGAGCCAGAAAATTATGGGATCAAGAGAATCAGTGGCCATTCTTGTTTTTAGCTCGATCCTTTCATGTTCTTCTAGTTTCTGTTCACTGCTATTTTAACATTGTGTCCTTGTGGCGTGTTTAAGTGTTTCCAGACAACAGTGACATTAAAAATACACAGCCCAGAGGGAAAGAGGAAGGGTCTGTAGCCTGAATCCTTCAGGAACCGACTCTATGTACTATCAGTGCAGACACTCGCACGTGGTACAGCACTGGAGGCTGTCTCATCCAAAGTAAGGTGTGGGTCTGTGAATAGAGAGTATTCTCGGGCACCCATCATGTGGTTTTGTATCCCTGTTGGTGGATTGGTGGAAAAGCCATTGATTCAAAAATAACTTTAAGGTGATGGAGGTAATGAGGCATCATTTAACTCACTATTGCTTTTTGCATTTGCCGATCTCTCTGCTCGGCCCTTTCGATCTCCCGTTTCTCATAGTCCCTGCGATGCTCTTCTCTCTTCAGCCTCTCGTGCTGATACTCCTCGTAGCTGTCATACCTGTGGGGAAAAAACAATTTTGTATTACAATCACTTTTTTTCCTCACTGTTACTATTGAGAGGGGGACCACAACGTAAAACAGAATTGGCATGTAAATAAGATGCCTTTTTCGACTGGGATTGTGAAGCCTGCTGGAATGTGGGCGCATAGCACTGTTGGAGAGCTGGGCAGCTGCAACTGTCAGCAAAACTTCACATTTCATTAGTTTCTGCTTAGTTAGGGCTTCATCAAGAAGTAAAGTACAACTTTCTCCCCCGCCCAGAAGTAGCGCACGACGTATCTGTTAAATTTTCAACTGAAGAGTAACTCTCAGCCTTGTTGGTTGTCATTAAGCATGTGGATGCCAAATCAGCTCAGAGCACTGGGATAGTGTCAGTCTCCCGGCCGCTCACTCTCGCTGCTCCGTGCCAGTATTTGTCTGCATATGAAATGGTACCCTCTGTAGAGGCTCGTGGAGAACTACACAGGCGCTAAGATGAATAAGCATCATGACACAGCTGGGAGCATCAGCTCACAAGTGAAGTATGAATGTGTATCGCTTTCAATGGGGATTCTTCACCAGTACAATAAAACAATCAATTATAAATATTGTCATCAGCTGTCAGGGAGGCCCATGTGGAAAGTAAAAACTGAAAAAGGCATCTGCCTTGATAAGTGAAGGGAATAAGAGATCCCACAAAAGATCTTTGGGCATTGGAAGGGGAAAGCTGATGTAGTCGCAGTCGCCTGAATATATAGCTACATCGTTTTTCCTTGCGTGCTTGTAATTTCGCCAGATAGTCGCTTTATATACGCACTGTCCATATGTAATATATATAAACAAATGTATGGGGCCCCCCAAACACAAAATGAAGATGGGGATTAATAATTTACTGGAAGTAATCACCTTGGCCTGCGGCTGAGAGGAGACCTAGATTGTGGGTGAGGACTTCTTTGACTCCTGGACCGAAAAGTGCTGGATTCCGAGTTGTGACGAGACCTGCAGTAGCAGAAATAAATCGAGACATTTTATTTCCTGAAACTTAGAAAGAATTGTTTAAATTGTTTAAATACGTCTGGGGAGGAAAAAAAAAAGTTTAAAGCGTTTTACGACACACTTGACTCACATTTCTCACACTGGAAATTCATTCCTCTAAGAGTTTTCATCAAAATTGTGACAGTCTGGATAATTTGTTCTTGGCTTTGAAATTCCAAATTAACTTCTTTGATATCATATGTGCCGTTTTCTAACCACCAGCTGCTAGAAACTGGGTTAATTCCAGATAAAGGCATCCTATATTTTCTGACCCAGTCCTAAAGTAACCCATGTTTAGCAAATTAAATGCAACATTCTGTACCAGCACCTGTAATCTATGTCGTATGAGGGGAACGTCTGGTAACCCTGCGCTCCTTAAGCTTCTGATGCTTCTATATTGAAGGAAAAATGATCTGAATTATGGAAGACGATAAGTTCCAGAGGCACAGTGGAGCAAAAGAATGCGAGTTTGGAAAGAATCTTACACTGTGAAACAGACGAGGGATTTTGAGAGACTTTTGACTGAAAACGTATTTATCTTTCCTTTCATTAAAATATTATCAGCCTTGGTGTTTTGTTCAAACTTGAATTTAGAAAGTATTTTCAGAGAGACTCTCAATCTGATTTTGATTGAATGCCTTACAACAATTATTGCTTTAATATTTAAGGACATTGGTGAGGAGCAAAGACACAATGACACAATAGACCGAGCAAAATAAGGTAATGATATCGGCTCCCTTTAGTGACTGTTCTTCAAGCAATCAGACAAATGGGTTAAGTGTGGTTGAGTCCTGCATCGTGCGACACTCAATGAATGTCTACAAACAATCCAAATTTACTTACAAGCATCTCAATAACTTTGGCTTTCCTCTGTTCTTCTATAAAGAAAGACCCAAAAGAAAACCCTTCCACTTTGATCAAAGGGAAGCATGGGAAATGTAGTTCTCACACAGAGCTATGATGATAGGAGCTTCTTTTGAGAGGGATTTGAGACTACATTCCCACAGCCTGGATTTTGCTTTCATCTCAAGGGATGTAAAAGAGAAGGGTTTACCACTCAGTAAAAACAACAGCTGCCGCTTAAAACAATAGCCCCGGCATCAAAAAAAAAAAAATGGCTGCATGCGAGGGAGAGAGTAAGGAGGGATGAATGATAGGGAGACACCACTCCCAGCCGAGAGATGAAAACTCATACCCCTCAAAACATCCTGTGCCTTTGGCACCTTTCATGTTCATTTCTTTTTCTGTCTTTCTGGTTCATTGTGTTATTTTGGCCATAGAGCAGGTTTCAGCTATTTTTTTTTCTTTTACTGTCACTACAGAGATATGAAAGTGCCATCTGGTTTATTTTGATTTTGACCATTATAAAGACGGCAGAAAATTTGGTTGGAATCACTTCAGTATCGGTTTCACCTGTTAAATCTGTTCATGTAAGAGATTTTCCTGCATTTACTCCTGACAAAGCGCGGACCAGCAGGATGTCGTGAACTTGTGTTTAGTGTCTCCAGGGCACATGTTTTCTGACACCCGCTCAGACAACTGATCAAACCTTTTCTGCAATTCCTAAGCCAGACCCCCTGCTAGGACCAAGCTCTGTTTAAAGTGAATGGGTTGGGATCAACCAAGGTTCTGCGGCGGAGACAATAGCGTGTGTTTGTCTCTTAGATGACTTACCAGGAGGAGGGGTGTCTGTCAGGTGAGGTGGAGAGGGAGCGCCTCCGATAATGTGAGGAGGAGCTGCGGGAGCCAGAGTGGGAACGAGATCGGGAGCGTGATCCACTGCTGGTCCAGCAGAAAGGCCTGCTGGGTGAGAGAAGGAGGGAGGAGGGTGGCGAGACGGAGCCTCGTGAAGGGGAGCAGCTGGATGGTGGGGAACAGGAGGGAGAGCATGGGGAGCAGTCAAAGAGTAGGTCCAGAGGGGTGCCTTCCCATGGATAGAGGAAACGACTCTCCTGGCCCTCACCCAGCTCTAGCTCATCATGGAGGGACAGAGGCCCCGGGTGCAGGCAGCCAGAGCCAGGCAGCCTTTGTCTGTAGTAGTCATTCTCTCCTTCCTCCGGATACTGAGTGGCTGCTGCCTTGTCCAGTTTGCTGCCTGGTTCCCTATCTTGGCCATCCTGGCTGTACAGGGCTTGTAGGGGGTGGCCAAAGTGCTTGTTAAGTTCTGCTCTGATTTCTTGGTCACATAGGAGCTTTCGACCGATGGCAGAAGGGCGTTGTTGGTCACTGTCTGTACTGGCCTTTTGTAATGGGATCTGGGTGGTGTAAGTCAAGGTCTCCTTCCCTAATACCTGGACCCGAGATTCTCCTTCATCAACAGAGTTAAAATTCTGCTGCTTGGCTAAATGACCAGGTGTGGCTGATAACTGAGAATGAGATGAAGATGATGAGGACGAAAGTAGTATGGCTGAGTCCTTACATTCAACATGCCTTTCCCCCACTGTGCCTGCTGCAGGCATGGAAGCAGCAGTGGCACCTGGGGTGACCGTCTTTTCTGTTGTTGAAGTCATGGCAGCAGTGACTGTGCTGCCGTCCGTCTTTGTGCTAGCTGACGCCTGGCAATAGTCATGGTCACTATAGCCACGGGATAGAACCCGCTTATTGGTGCTAGTGCTGCGATGCTCCTCAAGGCTGCTCCCTGCTTTTTGTTGAGTGACAGAATAAGGGAGGAAAGTGGATGCTTTGCTCAGCTGGGCATAAAGCTCAGTCTGTTCAGGACCCTTCCTGGTAGGGCCCCTGCCTGAGGCACCTGGAGCTAGGGCCAGAGTGCCGGGGCCCAACTCTCCCAGTCTGGCTCTTTTGCATGCCAAGGCTGAGGAGGAACATGAAGACAACTTGGTTTTGAGCGATGCTTTGAAAGGATTCTCTTGACTGGCTTTGTGTGGGGGCGTGGTAGGTGGTGTCAGACCTAGAGGCCAGGGGGGACAAGTTGATGATGGGAAGGTGAGTGAATAAATTGGACATTGAATCAATCATTCAAAATATATCTCAATCCATCCAACATTACTCATGCATAAATTCCCAGGTCAGTTTATGGACAGTGAAGCAAGATACATTCCTGATTAAAATGTTCACTTGTACTTGTGATAAACCTGATCTCTATTTTATTGCAATTTTGACAAATTAATGTAATGCTTGATGTCACTTCATAGGGCTGTGCGCTGTAATACGAATGGCTCACTATCTACTTCTTTCTGACCTTGGAAAGATCCTCTTTCGAAGAAAAATGAACAACACACTTCAAATTGAATACAATAGACATTCTGTTGCAAAATCTATGCATATTGCTGATATGGATTTAGTGTTCTTGAACGAAAAGACACAATTTGCTTCTGCATGCTTCAGTGCGACCAAGTACCATATCTATCTGCTGTAAAATGTAGGACAACATGTGAATACTCAAAATGAACAGGCCAATGTTACTGTAGTTAAATTTCCGCTATGAAATGGATTCAAAAGAACAACTGGCAAATAGATTGTCATTCTTCTCAGATGGCATGTCCTCACTGCTTGTGCCCTCCCATTTCTTTCCCCACCTCAAACAGATTTACAATCAGACAGATGGCAGTTATATGGGAAGCCCTGAGATGAGCCCACTTTATAGCATTGTTAATGCACTCACACAAACGGCCGTCACCATTACTCTCATTCTTGCGTTCCACCTCTTCTTTATTGTTGTGTTCTCCCTTTTTCGTACTTCCTATCTGCCATCTTCCTGGATCAATCTCCTCTTCTCCCTTTCCTACCTTCCACATATTTTCCTGTTTCTGCTGCACAGAAATAATGCACCAACACACGCACACACAAACACAGACATTCAGACACACACACACACACACACACACACACACACACACACACACACACACACACACACACACACACACACACACACACACACACACACGGTGTCGTCATGAAGAGTCTCTTACTGGAGTCAAACGAAGGCCCTTTGAAACACCTACACTTCCCCCTTGTTTTCGAGTTTCTTAGGATGCACATCATTCTTCCTTTGTTTTTGAATTGCACCAAACGACAGCTATTAGTGACAAATCCAGACTTGGTGTATGCGGCAGAAAGACAGCTCGACAAAAATAGTGTAAAAGCTTAATACACAAATATGTGAGTTTCTAAAACCACTTGCTGTGTTTAGAATGTCTCATCCAACAGCTTATCGTGCTGCTACTATATTTCCCTTCCTCTTGCAAAACTGTGATATAGATAACTATGCCAAACTAAGGTAGATGGGGCGCAACACAACACCTTACTTTTTTGTTAAGAAGCACCAACAATGCAAAAATGATGCACACACAGACTCATACCTAAGAGCCATTAGTAATTGGGATGGAAAAATCTCCAAATAAGATAAATGTAAGCCTCTCAGGGAAATAAATTGTAAGTGGTGGATAATCCATTATATACTTATGCCAATAATTTAACCACTGGTGAAAAAACTGGAGAACAAGTGCATGAGATAGGACAGAGAAGGGCCTCTAAGCAAACAACAACTCTTGGCTTAAAGACTGGCTCCTGAGGTGAGCCATAGAAATAGAAATACACCCAAGTGTCATGAGATACAGTAATTAAAGACAACATGGCAGCAAAGGGTAAATCTATTAGCTTGGAAAAGATTAGGCCTGAACAGTCAAATCCCAGAGGGGAAGGGACGGGGGAAGGGGGGCAGCCTGTTGTAGCTTTATTGCACCTCTTTGTGTCATGGAGCATACAGCCAATAATTCAGTTTATCTTTTGATGAAATAGTAACCATTACTACAATAATTTATGATTCAAGCATAAAGTAATATATTGCTGACAGCAAGTTGCTGAGCGGTCTTTGGCATGTAACTGCCCACTTGTCTTATGTTCACAGGGTTATCAATTACAACAACCTAATCTCAGTTGCAGTGGAACGTTACTTTCCTCAGTAAAGGAGATGTAACTGGGGGCCAAAGCACTTTCACCCAGGCTTACTGGGATCTATATCCATCTGTCTCATAAAGCATAAGACAGAAAAGCTAATCCCTAAGTAGAAAAGGGGCTCAGTAACTTGGAGTTTTCTGCACTAATGACTTTCTTGCTAATATTCAATCTAAAATTTGCACAGGATGGTGAGGTCAGGTGAAAGGCTTTATTTGACTGGGCTAGTAAAATGGATGCGGTGGAACAGAACGGATGGAGAGATTTGGCCACAGGTCAAAACACTCAACCACGTGCCGTAAAACAGAAAGAAATATTAACTGTGCTTGATTGCCCCAGAGGTTAATCAGCCTTACTCTTTCCCTTCTTCAGGTCCTGACAGGCATCCCCTTTGACCCTGGCAGCTTATATCCACAAAAGGGTTACAGCGCCCCTTGACAAGGTCAGTAGGAAAGAGGGAACCCTCTTAGGGTCCGATGTGCCACAAATTTCCATCCCACACGAGAGCATAGTACAAAGTGCAGGGTGCAGACATGAGCTATGTATATTGTGGGCCATTTCTGCTGCTAGTAAATGAATACCCAAAAGAGCAAGTGCAACATCACCGTCTGTAAGAAGCAAAAGGGCAGCTACATTGACCATATACAATTAATCTTGTTAAAGCAGGTGGGTTTTATAGATACAATATGTACGGAGAGAAAGAGATACTGACAATCATCAGGCAGTTACATTTTCCCTTTAGCTTGCCTCTGATATAGTTACACATAACTCAATAACACAAAAGTATGATGTCAGTAATGGAGCTCAAAACCCTCACAGTGACTCCATTTACAAGACAACATCCTTAAGTCTTAAACGTTGGAAAACAACTCCAATGTCAGCTGATCTAATTCCCTCAGTGTCTGGGGTCTTTACGAAAAGGATGGCACAGATCATATGGGCAAAACTGAATTTCGCAGCACAAAAAACAATTAAAATAATAACAGCCATTTCAGTTTTCCTGTGATGTGTAGGCTTCGTAAGAAAGCAAGTAAGAAAGCTAAATGAGTCAGTCAGAAAGCATTAAGATACGACGTGGGAAGAATAAGAGCATATTAACTATTAAATTAAAGGAAAAGAGAGGAGCAATGGATGGGAGGGGTTCGCTAATAAACCCATAAGAGATTGGAAAGCCTAATCAATACTCAGGCACATAAAGAATGTTCTCCTCTATCTTCACCTTGAACTTTGAACTGTTATGGAACTATGAAGATGTGGAAAAGCCTGTTAACCCATAACCAAGTGTAAATGGGATGTGGGAATTTTCCCTTAATGGTCTTTTGTGAAACTGTATCTTAAAAATGCTTACCTGGGGTTCCAGCAATCTCCACACTTAATGTGCATTCAATGGTTTTGCTCTCAAACGGTGATCCTTTGTGGTCACTGAAAGACAAAAAAAGCAATTTTTTCATTTCTCATGCAAAATCGAGATGTTCAAAGCTTTTATGAGCTAAGACATGGAAATGAGTAACAAAAATGCCTCAACTTGGAGTCTAGTCTTTAAAGTCTTCTGGGCTCTGATTTTATGTATCTATTTATTTATTTAATTTATTATTTATTTAAATTTAATTTTCCTCTATAGGTTGTTGCTTTTTGCCTAGAAGAATGTGCAAAAACTTCTCACACTTACTTTGGAGACTCTGGGGTCAAAGGAAGTGGCAAGGTGGTTGGTTTGGCTGCAGAACACAAAGGAGCATGGGAAATTATTGATCTAGGTATAACACTTATGGCAGAAGAGAACAGGTCCACATTCTGCAACAATTAATATCAAATTGGCTCATTAAAGGAAATTACAACTACACGAACACCCATCCCTGGTTAGAAAGTCTCTCTATGGGCACTATTGTACAAACCATATCTTTTTAAATGACCCCGTTTAACAATTTATTCTCTTAAGATAAACTGTTCACTTTGTGAGGCAGGATGAAGTGATGGTACATGTTTTACAGGTGTCCAGATAAAGACATGCCCCGCTCAAGACAAGTTTCGAAATGGAATAAAGACATACAAAGACAATGCCACAAACAAGACACATGACAGTGGGTGAGCTCCTCCCTGGACACTGAAGTCATAATCACATGCACCAATAGCAGAGGAGGGAGAAAAGAGGAAGAAAGGAGAGTCAAGGAAGCTTGTGCAGTTGCCCGAGGCTCTGGCCGACTTATGCTCCAGCTAAGGAAACGTGGCTCTAATAGCACAACGCTATAGAGCAGCAACTGGGCTCTGAGACTAAATGTACATATTCGGCACACTCAGCTCAACCAGCCAGGGATGGTTCAAGGGTTGACTTTATGAATACAATACCTACAGCGGCAAAACAAGGTTCACCCCTTTTCCCACCCCTTTTTTTTCCCATTTCACTCTATTTAAATTTAAAAGAAGGCCTCTGGGACTAGCAAAAAGCAATGGCGAGCAGGCTGTTGTCACTTTTGCATATGCTCTCAGAATGAGTGTTAGATTCGAATTAGAATAGGGGTTAGTTGTGAAGTCAAACTGGGAAGTGGTTAGAGCAGGAGAGGGAGAAGAAAGAGCAGAGATAAGGCCAGTGGGGGGGATGCAGTCATGATTACCTAACAACGGGTGGCCCTGGTCGCCGGTGTGCTCGCTGAGTGCCTGTCTGTGTGGGTGCCCTTGCCCTTGTATGATGCAGGGAGGGGCGGGCTCAGCAATTCTAGTTTCTGGGAAGAGTGGGCTTGGTGGGGCCCGTGAGAGCACCGCTGTGGGGCTGCTCATGACATGGTCATCATCATTGACACCATAATCATCATCATCAACTTCATCATCATCATGATCATCATCCTCCCCATAGCCTCCCTGGTTGGGCCACCCCAGCTTGAGTCCAAAACTCATATCTAGCCCTGGAATCGGCTGGTTAAGCCAGTTCTCTTGGTCAAATGTGATGGGGGACAAGACGGACAATAAGTCAGGCTTTTCAGCTTGACTCGTACCCTGGTTTTCGAAGCCAGTGGTCCCTCTCAACTCTTTCTCTGCCTTTGATACAGCATGGACCAGGGTTTCAGACTGCTCAACTGATAATTTGCTGCAAGCCCTAGGTAAGGGTGGGATCTTGGATGGGACTAGCCGGGCCCGATAATGCGTGGGCTTCTGCTTCGAGGTGAGGAGCTGGCTGAGCAAGGGGTGTCCAGGCTTCTCATCCCTTTTCCTGATAGTCACTGTGACGTGCCTACGTAGAGCACAGGTAGCCCCACTCCTTTTACTGTGGCCTTGCCTGCCAAAGCCATCACTAGCCTGAGTGGCGTCCACAGCCTCTCGGCAATGCTCACAGCTGTGACTCACCTCTCGGGGAGGGAGGGAATAAGAATGCATATACCTAATAAACCTAGCGGCGGCCAGGTGGCCCACATCACCTGGCGGCCTTCCTTCTTCACTGGGCGGCCCGTGCTCCATTTTGGGGCAGGTTTGGCCGCAGGTGGAGGTTCTGTGGCCGACAGGGATAGTAGCACCCTCCAACTCCTCAACCCCGTCATCGTGAGTGCAATGCTGCCACTTCCCAGCCCCAACACCAGCCACACTACATTCGCCTGCAGCCCGGCTCTCACCTCGCTGGTGATGCTGCTGTGGCGGTTGCTGCTGCTGCTGCTGCTGCTGCTGAGGTGGCACGGATGATTTCTTCTTGGTGTTGGTTGAGGAGCAGGAAGTGGAGGAAAGGGAGGAGAACGAGGAGGTGGAAGATGAGGATGGTGAGGAGGAGGAGGAAGAGGCACCAAGACCCAGGCCACTCTTGTCCCTGCTACCAGTTCCACCCCAGGTGCTCTTGACTTCACTGGCTTTGGTGTGTAGCAGGATGTCATCAGTGGCTGTTAGGTATTTCAGCAGCTCAGTACAAGGTCGCCTCAACGGGCGATTCTGTTGGCTTGAGCACCCTCTTGCTTTTCCATTCCAGGGGCTCTCCATCTGTTGAACAAAGTGAGACAGAGAGTGAGTAAAATGTATTCAGTTTACATAAATTGGAACATCTCACCGGTGTTAGTACTGTGCAAAGAATCCAGTTGTGAGAAATGTGAAAAGCTTTATTTGGCACAAACATAAAAGGGGAAGAAATTGAGCCAGAGAGATGCTAAAAAATCTGCTCCAATAGCTTGAGCACAGCAGTTGCCCAACTGTCTGGGAGGCAATGGTAGGGGTGCAGTCCGCCCATCATCGTAATTGCGTGGCCCTCGGTGCACCACCATACTATTCTGTACACACACCACATCCTCCGGGAGTCCTCATTCGCCGTGCTCTAGAAATGGATGACTCAAAGGCAGTATGAAAATAGACTTTGTAGGGAAGGCTGCCACATTGCATGTGCAAACATGGTGCATCTGCACACATAAATGTCTGTCTGTGCTTGTCATGTAAAGATGATTAAGTTGAAACATTTTCAGAAAAAAAATGAATAAAAAACAACCAGCAATTTCAAAGATTCCACAAAATAAAAGTTGAATATTGTAGACTCTTGATAACGCTGGTCACGTTCTAACATTTAATCCAGACACATCAAATTAGTCATGCCAGTCGAGAACATGAGACAAACATTACAAGTCTGATATGTTGAGATGTCTCAAGGCATCAGATTTCACTGTAGCAGTGCCTGTCGCTTCCTTTTTTTTTTTTTAACAGGCACCGTATCAAGACGGCTAAGTCGTAGAGCTAATGAGACAACAGTGCTGATGCCTCGCCTGGAAAGCCCAACAGCAATCAGCCTGTTTTCATTACGAGATGGCCCCCTGGGATAGGAGACTAGAGCAGTTGTCTAACATCTTCCAAAGGCGGCTACCAAAACAAGAAAAGTGTGAAATGGTGGGAGAGGGAAAGAAATAAGACGGAAAAAGAACAACATGTGAAAAATAAAAAAGCACTATCCAAAAATGGGTGTACAACTATGAAGAAACAGGAAAGCTGTGAGTGCATGTATGCATGCTTTCCCTACCTTGACGACAGCAGGTGGTGGTCTGATCCGATGGTTGCTGCTGGCTGCATGGTTCTGTGCCTTGCCACATGTGTATTGATTATAGCTGAGCTGGGAGTTTGCTGGTGCCAGAAGGAGCTTCTTCAGCTGCAGACGGGCCCAAGCAGTACAACAGAGTGGAAGGAGATGTTGAAGTTAGTGTGTGTTAAGTGATTGACTCAATTGACAGCCATTATGAATGCACAAACAGGGGGTTCCTGATACATAGAAATAAATAATACCAATTAAAAAAGTAAATATATAAATGAATAAATAAATAACTGAAATATTTTTTGAAGAAGGTTCTGTGATGTGAAAGTGGTTTTAAGTGTGTAACTGAACATGTTCAGTGTTTTTTTGTGTCTTTCTGCACCAGTGTTTTTGTGAAAACAAACCCAGGGTTCTCTCATGTGATTGAATAAACAAAGTTGGGCATTTAGCTAAAGGTCATTTTGAAGGAACCAGCATGGAATAAAATGAACTACCACTGCAAACGTAACACAATATTTTAAGTCAAAGCTGTTCGATGAATGAATTTTTTTTTTTTTTTTTTTTCAAATGCCCAAACTCTTTAGTTGTCTCCCTGAAAAAAAAATAACCGCACAAATGTAAGCTGAATTCCCATCAAGAGGCCCGTCTTCCTTTGCCAAAAAAGTCATGGCTGTGGCAAGGTGGGATAAACAGAAACCCACTGAGTATACCCAGCTGGCACCAGATGCCAATTTACCCTGAGAAAAATGTTAGATGATCACATTAGACTAAATTGGACTAGATTAAATTTAAGTTGGGTATTGATATTCAGGATGTTAATAATGTTTGAAACAATATTATTACTAACAACGGCGAACAAATTAAACTAAACCATTTACTGATATTGATTTCTATCAATATATAGAAAGATAAAACCGATATAATCTGCTTCAAAGATGACAGATTTCATGTAATAACAACTGATAAAATAAGCAAATCTAATATGGCAACTTTGCTCGGTCACTAAAAATAAAATTTTAATTGACCATCATCAAATGCCCATTAACATTCATTTTTGCTAAACTGACATCACAATGAACCTTCCAACAAAGATGGTGCATGGATAGATTTCCAGGTTTTATTTTTTCCCCTCTCTTTCACAATGTATTTGCACATTTTTCATCCACGAATGACCCCTATACTAAATTCTTGGCAGTGAATTGATATCACAGTGGCGTTGTTGTACAATAAGGACTTAAGGGCTCGAGCACTGATCCATTACATTTACTTTCCCACAACTTTGCATTTGCAAAGATGTGCAATACCACCGAAAATGCTAAATCCAGTGTGTATTAGCAAATTCATACTTGCACAAAAAAAAAAGATGGTTTTTATGTCTGGCCTCCATGAAAATTCTTATCTTGAGTCTGCAACAGACTTTCACAAAACCACAAGTGTGTGTAAATGGTCAGATGCCAGGTGTCTGGAGTAGCATATGTTTTGATCTGGGAATGATGTGACGGTAGAGTCGCATGAAATGGAAAAGACTGCGGGTCTTACAAGAGAAGGTTCCTCTGGCTCGGGGGTCCGTGGTGAGCCGTCGGGGGACGAGGGACAGCTCTGGTCACTGGCATTTGTCACGTCCCCATCTGCCAGGGCCTCAAACGAAGGCAGTCCGTCCTCATCCACCGGGATGCTATCCAGGGTCTCTGTAAGCACTGCCAGCAAGTTGGCCTCATTTTCTTCATCTATCTTCTTAGCAGGGGGAAATGGGGAAGAAGGAGACAGAAAAATAGACAGAAAAAATAGGGCATTTTAGTCTGGAGAAGTTGCATCCTTTTCTTACTAAATAGGGTAGGTGGGCGATCTGAGGCAAATTTTCATTGTTGTTGGGAGTCAGTGAGAAGATTTTATTTTCTCAATTTTGCAGCACCAGCAGGGGCTGTCTATTCCACCCGCCTTTGTAAAAAAAAAAAAATTCTCCTTATGCAAAGTGAGTCAGGCTTGTCACTCATATTTTAAGCATGCAGCTTACTGGACCAAAATAATAACACCCCGCAACAAACCCATTACCAGGGCTGACAAACAGCAAATATCCAGGGAAGGTAGGAATGGTCCGGGTAGGTATGGAGTAGTTTGCAGAGGTAAAGAAAAACAATGACTTTTGCAAGCAATCTACCGATAAAAATATTTATCAACCTAGAATACTAAAAAAAATGTGATATATTTAAACATTTAGACAGAGGACAGATGATTTCAATCACAGGAAGTTTCTATCAGCACCTCTGATAAAATATCTCTTTGCCACTCAGCACCTCTCTGGTGATCATCAACAGTTGTGTGTTTGAGCTGTCTGTTAATTAGTTGCGACTGTAATTGTGTTTCATAAAATAACGTGATAGACAGTTGCATAGCAAACAATAACAAGAGTCAGGGATAGAGAGAGACATGGGAGCTGCAATCTATCAATGTGGATGTTTACCAAGATAAGAACTATTTGTCTGTGAAGACACTAAAGCTGAATAGTGCAAATTCATATAGATAGATATGAAGCAAAAGCAGAATGAAGCTTGCTTGACAGGGGATTTGTGTGTGTGTGTGCGCGCGCGCGCGTGTGTGTGTGTGTGTGTGTGTGTGTGTGTGTGTTCTGTACTGTACTTTTGCTCATAAATACCAGGAAAATTTAAAGCGGTGGAAAGATAAACAGCATTTTCACCGTGGGACGTTCTGTGGCCAGCCCAACAAGAACAAATCCCCTTCATGCGCATGGCAGGATTAGCATCTTTCTGCGACGGTGTGTGGTCATCATTATGCCGAAGGGGCCAGCAATCCTTCTGATACCAGTGCTATACCTCTAAGACTCTGAATCCCACATGGGGAAAGGAAAAAAAAACATTACACACCCTCTTATTTCTGTCTACCCCACTGACTTCACACAATTACACACCCACCATGAATGGCACTTTTGGAACAGCATTGAATTCATAGAGATTGCAGCCATTTCATTGCTTCCCCCCACTAAATTTCATTTACAGATGACACAGATATCTTGAATGTTCAGTTAGCTAACTAACAGTGAGTAAAACGTTAATCTGTTGCTTAGTGAACAGATCTTTTAACAACATGAGCACTCTGTCATTATTAAAAAATCATGAAGGGGACATATTTCACAGAGATAACGCGACGTAGACGGGGGCCATGCTGCATTGCCAAGCGAATGCCTTGCAGGAAATTGCTCTGTATGAGGTGCCATGCTGTTTAATTACTTGTAAGGAGTTTAAAATCTACTCTGCAGAATACTGTGCACTACTGAAATGTTCACCTTTTTCCAGCTTTCCAAGATATTACGTGGCTAATAATTGAGCAGGTATTTACTGCTGAAAAAGACTATTCGTCACCTAGACGTGCACTAAACACTAAAGACAAATTGAAAGTTGGATCAATTCAGACGATCACAAATGAGTCTTTAATGAGCTAACCATCTGTTGTGTCCAACCCGACTCGCAAAGCAAACGATGGATGTGGGTAGGGCTTGAAGAAATTGCAGTGCCCGCCAGTGTGAAACTAGTCACCTCAAAAGTTGAGAAGTGCATGCTTCATTATGTCATGGTTTGGAAAGGATTGGGGAATTGCTGCTGCTGCCAGCTTGAATGTAGAGATTTCAACCCTGTTTCAAAACCTCCACCAATTGGTAAGCTCCCACAGGCACACTGTATCCTCGACGATAACCCATAAGGGACTCTCATATTCTGAAAGAGACACTTGTAAAACCCTGAGTCGTGATGATCATGCCGCTGCCACTGCTGAAGCTCTAGTGGAGGCACTCATAGGCCAAGTGGGGATTTGAAAACTGGGGTAAAGAGCAAACCTCAGTGATCATTCCTACTCTGGAGAGTGCAAGATCTAATGCGTCCGTCCAGGAGTGTGAGCTATTCCATGCCGGTTTAACGTTGCAGGTTTTAGAGACCAAAGTCACTCTGCGCTTCTGATCTAGCTACCCCTTGTATGTTTGTAAACAAATTATCTCTGTGTATGGACTTCGGGCTATATAGTACCCAAAGGGGCTTTCGAAATGAAAACTTGGCAACCTGCTGGAGGCCATGTCCACTTATATTGATTACTACAGCAGCTGCTTAGAGAAAAGGAGGGCAGGAAGAACAAAGAGAAGGAAAAAAATGTCTCGGTGGGAGCACTTTCTCGCCCATCCCGCTTAATGGACCTCACCGAATTAAAGAGATCTTAACAATCCTGGGCTAATTGTGGGATCACAATATATTAACCCCGCTCCAATTCTAAAGGGTGCCATTTTGTGGGTGTTTTATTCCAAATGCTTCAATTAGCCATAAAACATGCTGGCAAGTGCTGGCAGAGCTCCTCTCATTCCTCCTTCAACCGAGCTTCCCCATGCTGGAGAAAAGAAAGCCAACTCCAGTTGTTCATTATTAGGTGAGGCCCTTTTGTTATCAGGCAGGCTGTCTTTGAAATTGTCCTTGCCATTAACTCTTTTATTGAGTTCCACACCATAGCATTGTGTTCCAGGAGATACTATTCACACAGCTGATAACAGAAGGTGAAGGAGCTGCATTGAACAAACACTCACTCCCAAACTCCAGGCCAAATAGCCAAATTAAATCTGCTAATTGCTTCTCAAGGATTCCAAGCTCCTTGGTAAATTTGCCATGGATCAAATTTAAATGAGTTTTTCAGGGCAATGCATCATTTACATGTTAAAATGAACCAAATGTGTTATGAAAGAAATTATGATAGCACTGATTACTGAATAACACCACGATGAATGTTCAGCAGACTAAACAGCCTAGCTGCTATCTTCAAACGAGAGGCAGAACATGTGACAGACACTCTGGATGTGGGAAGATAAAATATCTCTTATTAAGTGGGTCATATGGAAGTTAAAAAACTGTTTAGTCTCACTGCTTCTTTTTCTCTCACTCTATATTCTTGCAAAACAACAAAAAAAAAAACAAACAGTTGGCGAAAAGGAAAGCAGTCTTGACAAATTTACCCAATAACTGCTTGGCCAGATTAAATCTATGCCTTAACAATCTAATGGCATCGCTTCATCTCACTTGTTCTTTTCTTTTTTCTCATCAGTGTCACATTTTAATAGCAATCCCTTAGATTAGGCAAAGCATCAAAACCAGACCCTTCGCATCATGGCACAATCAGGTATTTTTTGAAGTTGTGTGTGTGCGTTTGTGTGCGTTGGGGGGTGTTATCAAGTCATCACATTGTGACTCTGCCAAGAAAAACAACCTCAGATTTGATAAACAAATAATGTCATTCTGTGTTATTACCCCCAGCCCCCAGATTTCAGGAGAAATATATCAAAGTCAACCTTGCCGTTGAGACGTTAGTCAGGCCTGACACGTTGGCTGGTCACAAAGGCACAACATATGGCAGTTGAGAAGGAGGGAGGACAAGGAGGCAGGAACGGTAAGGGAGGCAAGCTGCACAGACTCGAGACAAATCGTGGCAATCACCAGAGATGGCTGGTCATTTGACATGAGCTTACTGAGATGGAGAGATGGTGATTATGGCTTATATGGACTGACGAGACCAAACATTAGACCATTGAGCCCCTAAGACGTAACAGGGACAGCAGCAGTTTGAGAACGTTATAGATTATAAAACTACAAGTTGAACCTCAACGTGGGAAAGAGGTTAAAGTCTGAAACACACAGCAACAGACTTTCGCCTGTTGTCTTTGTTTGCAAAGTCAATTAAACATTTGATGTACATTCTCCAAAATAAATCATTCTGTAAGACAGATGCCAGGTAAAATGTTTAAGACCAAAAAAAATGCAATCCAAGCTCCAAAACTTTCCAATTGTTCCTTTGGTGAAATTGAAATTCACTCCGTTGCCTTCATTTAAAATTAAGAGAGCAATGCG
Organism: Fistularia commersonii; assembly: GCF_037954325.1. Classification (NCBI taxonomy): domain Eukaryota; kingdom Metazoa; phylum Chordata; class Actinopteri; order Syngnathiformes; family Fistulariidae; genus Fistularia; species Fistularia commersonii. The sequence continues at coordinate 9,057,693 of NC_141302.1, forward strand.
AATGAAAAGGTAACTGCCAATGTAGACGCATGCTGAGTGTTTATATGCCAGATGTCTGTCTTGCTTTAGAAGGCCATTGGAGTAATACATCAGTGAGGAAATGGTTTGACCCATCAATGAAGACCAGGATGTGTGTGTGTGTGTATGTGTGTGTGTGTGTGTGTGTGAGCACAGGGATGATGTATCTCCTGGGAACCATTTGAGACTGTTAGAACACTATCAGATGAGCTGATGGGAAAACAGAGGAAAAGAGAAAGTGAGGAGATGTCTGCGTGTACGAGAGAGAAAGAGCAAGAGAGAGACAGAGTGAGAGAGAAAGAGAGAGACAGATAGACAGAGAGTGTGACAGAGAGAAAGAAAAGTGTTGTAACACTTCCTGACACAGGCCAGATCCAATGGAGACATGCACCCTAGGGATGTTAGCAGTGATGTTCTTTCTAGTTCTCTTTGGAAAAAGTCCTTTGACCAGCAGTAACCCCTCTGTTGCTTGTAATCGGTACAAGTTCTGACCTGAATGTGAATAGCTAAACCTGTCACAATCCTGTGAAGATTCATCTGGCCTGTTTTGCCTAACTAAGGTTAATATGACGCTCAAAACCAAAAATGAACGGAAAGCTTTTTATTGGTTTCAAGAAGTTCCACAGCACCTCCGGTGTGTACATCAATGTACAACACAGAAACTCATCACGTGCATGTACAGCAAATATTTTTAACAAAATCCAAACCATGATATTTATGAATCAATGTTCCCAAACAACCAAACGCATCAAAAAGTGGTTGGGTGTGCCTGGGTGGAGCTTTTCCTACTCCAACTGTTGTTTTCCTTTTCCAGTTGTCAAACAGATGGTTTAACACCATGAAGTCACAAACCATAATAATGATTGGACACTTTTTTTCTCCCCCCAATCTACTATCCAATGGGCTTCAGCAGAAGAAAATCGTGATTGCTGTGATTGCTTTGACTCTGACATGCTCTGATGGGCACAGCAGGAAAGGGGGAAGGAAAAACAAGAGATTTTTGAGCATCAAAATAAGGAATATTCAATTACTGTAGATGCAGAGATGGGATAAGGAATAGTTCTTCCCTTGTTTTTTTTATTTTTGTTTTGTTTTTCTATAATAGCATGCAAATAGGTATTTATTTTAGCTGCTAGGTCAGAATGTGCACCACTAAGCAAGCATTTTTCTCAAACACACAATTCTATGCTTGATTGTGTGATAGAGGAAGACAAGAAGAAATAGTGAAAGACAGAGAGCAAGACAGAAAAGCTCAATATCAATACCTTTCAAGTTAACGAAATATGAAAAATCCTAGCCGTAGCATTCCTTTACCTTTAAACAATTCTACAAAGACCAGCCACCATGCTTTAGATGTCTACATAGACCTACAAGTTGAGCAGAATGTGCCACAACTATTGTTTCTCACACAAAGAACTGAGCTGCTGACACTCTCCGTGCACTAAGGAGTACACACACACATTGATACAAATGCAGCACCTGACCTTTCAGGCCCTGCTGAGCCCATTAAGACTTTGTGGTGTTTCATTTGTTGCGGTAATGTCTTCCTCGGAAATATGCCAAAGGAAGGACAGCGAGGGTATAGTGGACAACGTACTGTCCTCTACTGCGTTTCAATAGGCATGCTTCTGTGTCACTGTCATATTCTCCATTTTTTTGTTATTTTCACATTTGGCTGGGGAAACAAGATCACAAATTTATGGTAATTGAAATGGCACAATCTTTTGGAGAAAATGCAGTCAATTTGATTCTGCAGCGAAAAAGGTCACCCTATTCAATTTGCACTCAATGCCATACGCGGTGTGACAGGGAAACACCTGAAAGCAAACGATCTTATCAAGGCCTCACAGGCTTACCACTTACCCACTGGATAAAAGCTATTTGCTGATTACTAAATAAACGCATTACCTTTTACCTTGACTTCTCTGTGTGCAAGTGGGTGCCTTGTTGCTCCTGGATCCAGGTAGGAGACCGCCATGCAGTCCCTTGTGACATTGTGAGCATGTTATCTGAGTAGGCTTTTTTTTGCACACTTCTAAGTGCGTGTATAGGCAGCACATTTGGTGACGGTGGTCAAACACAGAGGACTTAATAAGCCCTTGTATGTTATGCAAGCGGGGATGCACCTATCTTCACAAGTAAAGAAATAAAACAACATCAAAGAGATTGTGTACGCGATTCAATACAATCCAAACTCTGTGACGTGAGACAGGGAAAGTGAGAAAGGATGAGCAGGGCATGAAAGCTCTCAGACGTTTCTTTGTACCGTCAACATCGAATGTCGAGCTGCATTTCATCTTAATCTGGGATCTTTTCTCTGTGGAATACTGATCATGTTGCCTTTGGTTTTGATAGCCTCCCGTTTTGAAACTTGCATTTAGCTAAACACGAGCGCCACACCTGCACACAGTACGAGGCTGGGGAATGTCTGCCAAATACAGAATGATCTATGGCTGCTCACCACTTGATGACAAGTGTCCAACCCTTCAAATCACTCCATAATCTGCCCATCAAGTCATTATAGAGCTCGGCTCAAAGCTATATAGAAACAGCCACAGGGCAGCATGGACATTGTTATTTGTTACGCTTACTTGAACCATTTTGGGTACGACTGAACGTCTTCTAATATCTCGGGAACACTATTTCATAGACAATGGAACCTATTCTGAATACCATGAACCACCAGGGGAGTTCCGATCAGTGTATTTCATCAGTATTACAAATTAAAGACTGAAAAAATGGTACGAGGACAAAACCACCTCTTTCAAATACACAACTGAACATAGCCTGGTAGTTTACAAATTATATGGGCCCCCACATTTATTGTCATTTATTGACAGATATTTGAACTTCACATACATACCATACTACCAAAAAAAATCACACCAGTGATTATTTTACCTTCACTGTACAGCATTTTTGCCAACATTGTTGTTTTTAAACGTGCAACTAAAAAGGACTGAATTGAATCGGATAACATCTAGAGCACATAACTGTTGAAAAAGAATTACAGCAGTGTGTATATATATCACTGTTTTTGTCTTGAAGCAAGAAAGGGGCGGACGGGGAGGGGATTTCTGTCAGCAGTGACCGCGTGTCAGTAAAAGCTTCTGCTTTAAGTTTAGGCTGAGAAGCTACTGATTGGGCAGCAAGTGAGTCATCCAAGCATCCACTCACTCATGCATCAGCAGAGCCTTGGAGAGCCTCTTGAACTATTTGAGTCCTGTGTAGACTTAAATGCTTCAGGGGGAAGTAAGCTAGCGCTCTAAGCAGGCAGAGCACATCATAAAGCTTACTTAGAATAGAGGATTTTTTTTTTTCTGCATGGACAACAAAGCATAACAAAATAAAGTCATGGTCAGGAAAAGCTGGTTCTTCATGTGTGCAGCAAAACAGTCCACAATTTACAGAACCAAAATGTGATTGGTTATTATCAAATTTTATAAAATGCTTTGCTAGCATCCAGTTTCACTTTGATGCAGATGTCAAAATAACCATCATACCTTGTAAGATTCAACGGGAAAGGGTATAATCAGCAGGAATTTAATCAAATTGCATTAAATTGCTCTGCAATAGTCAAGGTGGGTTATCAGCACCTGGATGGACACATTACTTTTTGACTTTTGAACAGAAAGTCTGAACACAAAAAGAGCTAGCAGCTGTCATAGTTTTGTGACACAATAAAAAAAAAAAAAAATAAATAAAAAAAAAAAAATAAAATAAAATATATATATATATATACAAAATATCTAAAAAATATATAAAAATATAAAAAAATATATAAAAAAACTAAAAACTCAAATACAGAGTTTAAATTTACCTTATAGATATGGGAAAATTAGTGGACTTATCAGTTGATTGAAGCTGTGCTTCAAAAATCCATAGCCTGGTTACTGAGAGGTGGTGTTTGGTAGGAGTTTACATTGTGAGGTCATTGCTGGGTTCATCAGGAAACATCCAAGAATAAAAAAACTTTCAACTGGAAAGGTATTAAATTACTGTTTAATACCTATCAGGTCTTTCTATTTGAATATTGATAAATTCACTTTTTCCTCTCTACTTTCAATTAATATTTGGCCTTGGGAAAATATTATTTTCCAGAAAAAATAAAATATTATTGAGTGCTCTGTAGGAAATTATTGACAGAATATACCAGAGATCAAATGCTGGCCAGTGCAGGTGCTTTTGTCGGATCTGCTGTCAACACACACTCACACACCCGCTTGCACGCACGCACGCACAACTCAACTCAGCTCAGCTCAAGTCAGCTCAGCTCAGCTCAACTCCCCCTCCGATCGCTCTGTTGCTGATTCCCTTTTTTGTCTTTCATTCTTTTTTCCCCCTGCTGGTTGTCACTTTCAACTCTTTGCTTTCAAGAACACTGTCAATCTCTGATCACCTCACTTAATCTGAATGAAAATACAATTTCTTAACTCTAACTTTCATCTCCCTTACAAAAAGGGAGAGGAAAATAAAAGCACTCGAGGAAAGCTGTGTTTATACCTTCCGCCACCTGAAAAATGTGCACTGTTAAATAATACAGAAGAATGTTGGTCTTATCATGTGGCATCTTTGCAATGTAGCTGTGTGTGTGAGGGTGAAAGCGTATGAGTCTGGGGGGGTTGGATTATTGGCTTAGTGTTTTGGCCAGGTTAAAGTGAAACAGCCCTGAAAGGCTCTTAGTGGAGATTACCCCAGGTACTAAAAATAGTTATTCCCACCCGATACACACACAAAACTGAAAGCGATGAAAGTGTTGTGTCTAGCCAGAAAAGGCCACTATCTGATCTTTGTATAGGGTGTCTCAATTACACACACACACATACACACATACACACATACACACACACACACACACCATTGCACAAACACTCACACCCGTATACACTAGTGTGATGAGATGGGTATCCACTGGAGGCTGAGGATCAGCTGGGCAGGAACACCAAACCATGCCTCAATCAGCAACAGCCGACTGGGACCGTGGGGTGTGTGCATGAGAGAGAGAGTGAGAGAGAGAAAGGGAGAGAGAGAGAGAGAGAGAGAGAGAGAGAGAGAGAGAGAGAGGGAGGCCACGACCAAATCAAAAGATGTTCCCTTTCTCTTTTTCCAAACATTCCCTGAAGGGGCTATTTTTCTGGCCGTATCCACCACCCCTCTCCCTATCTATTTATTCCCTATCTATTTATTTTTTCCCTATCCTCCTTCCAGCTTTTCTATTCAGAAGTGACTGTTGAAGGCCAGAATATATTTGTTTAGCCACTGCAGCTTCAACTTCCCATCAGCCAGGAACAAATTCTTTTGCCTTGGGAGGGAGAGAGACAGAGGAAAGGAAGGCAGAGAGAAAGGATGGCAGAGAGCAGGGCCCTCAGTGTTGCGATGCGGCGGGTTGAGAGGTCTTGCTGTGGAGTGGATCTGACAGATGCTCCAAGATGACACAGGCTTGGAAACCCTTTGTCTGCATCTCTACTATTTGTCTGAGCCTACTTGTCTGTGCGCCATCTCATTTGTGTATCTTGAAAAAGCATGGCTGCCGGTCTGAAGGCATGGGTCGCCTACAGTTCGACAGTAATGTAGGATTTCTTCCATCAGACAGAGCAAACAATGTCTCAGCATAGAAAAAAAAAAAAAACTGAAGAGAACCCAAAATGAGGAAGGTATAGTGTTTTCTAATAAGATACACTTGAGAAAATAATATTATACAGGGGAATATGATAATTCATACACCCTTTGCTAGAGCGGCGAACTGGGGTGTGTGGTATATTCTCAAATGTCAGCATAAATTTGCAAAATAAAGGCAAACGGTATTCAGCAGGGTGTAGAAGCAGGAACAATAAGGGTCTCTGCTGTCTGCATGTGTGTATGCGCTTGTGTGTGACAATCCTTGTATTAGAGCGCTACCACTTTGTGTACGCTCCTGGCTCAGCTCACAGGAGTGCCTGTCCCTGACTATGTGAGCTATTCTATGCTTATTCACGTTTGCAGCCTTAGATAAACACTTTATCACATATTTGTTCAAAGCTTTATAAGATGACCCAATCGATCTAATCTCCCTTTACTTAAGAGTAAGCACCAGAGCATCTGTTGAAAAAGGCATAAACAAGCAAGACAAAGCACTATAATGCCTTTTGAAGTCTGGTGCCTTCAAACATGGGATCCTGTAGGAGCAATATAAAAAAAATGCCAGACTGACAGAGCTCTCACACAGCGTGCACGCATGCACACACCCGGTGTGTCCATGTAAAATATCCAAGTAATGCTTTAAGCCTCGACATCTTATTTTGCTACCTGCAAAGCCCACAACCTTTTACTTCCAATCCATGGGCTTTGATTTGGGCTGGCATGAATCCAAGCCTTTCCCAGTCAATGTGTTTATTTCTTTTTTTCTCTACCCATCTGTCCACATATCCGTCTTCCTTGTCATCTGTTGGCCTTTCCCTTCTATCTTTGCACCTCCTTTTGTTTTCACTTTTCTATATGTCCTTGTCCTTTTATTCCATCTGTCACCATCCAACATTTGTGCTTGCCAAAAAGAGAGGTAAAGTAATGACATTGTGTCAGAGGGGAAAGTCTCACTGATTTCCCTGCTTAAATGCAAAGACGGGCTCACATTGCGCAATTATAGACGCAGAACTGTGATGGGACCAGGCTATGTCCAAGAACAGCATCAATTAGAACTTCATAAGAAACTTGCTATTGTGTCAAGGCTCAGATGAAATCCGAGCAGAGACTTGTGGACATTAGGTCAGACTTCTGCGCCTTTATCTCCCGCAGTACATTGGGAACTTATTGGAGTAACCACCCCTTAACAACTGCAGCCCAAAATAGACTGTGGACATTCACAGCCAGCCCATTTTGAAGAGGTGTCAAACACACTGTGCCAGAAGCCATAGCTGTTATGTGTGTGTTACAAGAGGGTGGGGGCGGGGGGCGGTGGGGGTATCACTCTCCACGTTTTGTGTCAGGGACAGTCGGGACAGTGGCAGGGATTGAAGCAAAAGGCCAGACAGGGGACAGCTTGTGATCTGAGGCCATATGCTGCTTACAGAGAAAGGACAAACACATACACAGACAGAAACATGGACTTATTTGCATTCATACACTCACACAGGATGCTAGTTATTACCATTGTCCCCTTAATGAATAACGTGACTTTCCGTACAATACTTCCGGTCCTCGACACAGTTTATAACCTGCCCGGTGTGTCACAAGGCTGTCATCTAAAGGAGAGGTCCGATGAAGGAAAAAAAAAAAAAAAAGGTGGGTGTTTTACCTTTTGGTCTAAGCTGCAAATCATTTAAACTGGTGACTAACTTATGAAAGCTCGACCTTCCGGAGAGCACATGTTCTGATGGAGACAATTAAAATGTAGGCATAGGTGTAGCAGCTGCACCCATCTCTTTCACATGATAGCAAAACCCTATTCATTGCAAAACATAGATTTTTTTATATGAAACAAAGAAAAAAAGATAAGTAAAGTAAGTAAAGAAAAAAAATCCAATCATGGGACTAAAGCCTGGTCATTTATTAACATACTCTATGACTTTTTAACATTTGATTGGATGCTCCTCTGCCTTGTGTGGAGGCCAACTGGGGGGTGCAGGAAATACAGCTGCAGCCCCAGCCTTCTGATCCTTACTGAGCTTCAAACTTTCCCCTGTCAGATTAAAAAGGATTAGCCGGGTCCTGCTGTCTGATGAACTGAGCACTTCATATAGTGACTTGAAACTTTCCAAAGATGGAAAAAAAAGAAAATGAGAAAACGTTGGTCAGGGAACTGTATTACTTCCTTGAAACCCTCAGCTTGATTAGAAAGCCCTTACATACACCCAGTGTTATAATATAGCTCCAGGCTTATTTAGAGTGTGAAAACACCCCCTAATAACTGCATTGTAAAAACTCTGTTTGGATACAAACATGTGCACTGGTTTGTGGAGGCATGTGCATGTGCAGGCACACAAATGCAAACTGATTCCCATTTTGGAAGTCACACCCACCATCTTACTCAGAGCTTCAGGGTCCTCAGTAGGTGCTAAGTTCCGAACACACACGAACACACACGAACACACACACACGCGCACACACACACACACGCACACACACACACACACACACACAGTCATCGGTATTTTTAATCACCCCAGAGCCACTTGGTGGTTGTAAACCATATCACTCTCAAATAGGAAAAAAGCCACAGCCAAACCAGCTTGTTCCGGGGCTCCCAACTCCTGTGCTTTTGTTTGCGTGTTTATGAGTGTGTGTTGTGTAGATCTGCAAAGATTGTGTGTGTGTTGATTTAAAGAGACTGAAAAAAGTGGTCGGTAGAGAAGGGAGGTTTAACGTCAAAAGAATTTCGACAGTTATCTGCAGTTGCCTGCAAGACCACTGTGGAAATAAACACACACTAGAGGCACTGAAAACATGACTACATGACAAAGGGACGGGCGCATACACACACACACACAAACACACACACACGCTGCCTTCTCAAACAGGGTTTTTTCCTCCTGAGGCAAGGCTAAAGCATCCAATCTCAGTCTTTCTTGTCTATCTCTGGCACTGATAAAGGCTTATAATGAACTGGGGGCTAGAACTCAGTCCCAAGACTGATGGCTTTATGGCCTGGTCAGATCATCACCCTCTGTGAACTTGGACTCGGCCTGTACCACTGTTAGAACAGAAGCAGAGGATCCAAAGGAACGGGACGGATGGGAGGAGGCAGAGACAAAGGGGAGAAAGCTAAGATTACAGTTTTACACACCAACCTTTGAAAAGGATTTTACAATACACCCGCCAAGTCCAGAGTTTACGTCCGCTTTCAGATGTGCGCCGCATTTCTGACTCTCAGCTGAAATAAATGCTCACAGTTTTGATAAGGAAGCCTACCACGGTCAGGATCCAAACACGAGGACAAAGTTCCTACTGGGCTTATCACGCTACATATTATCTCCCTGTTTTGCACATTGAAGCGATATAAAAACATGTTTGTAAACCGGTAGTGGTTATACATTTTTTTGGCTCACATTCAGAAGGAGATACGTAGTGCTTGCTCGGCCACATGATAATACCAGGTCACTCTGACTCCACCGAACCACATCTAGAAAGCTCTCTTCCGTAATGCGAAGAAACACCGTATCAGAGAATTCTAACAAATAAGCAAATTTTCATAAATCATATATATACTGCGAAGAATGCGATCTGCACTTACCTCAAAAAGATTGGATGTCTCGTTGCCATACTGAGTGGAAATGATCTCTGATTGGTCATTGTACCATTTGAGGCCACCCAGGAAACTGTCTGCATCTAAGTCACTGACATCCAGCTCTGAGAGGTCTAGTTCGGGGAGGTCTGGGCAGAGGGGCTGGTCTTCACCAACCAAGGCAGCACACTGCAAGAAGAAAATGATGGCGGTCAGCGGCAAATCCCATGCAAGCCGTACATCGCGTTTATCTCAAACGTATCATCGGGACGGAATTTCAACCATTTTTTTAAAGCAAAATGTTGCCATTATTAACATATAAATTGGGTCTTTGCTCTCACGCAGTGCAATCTATGTCCTCATTACGTTGCCTGCCATCACAGACTTTTCTTAATGGCTGCAGATCGGCTCACTTTACACAACAACATGCAGACCTGCAAAGTGTTTCTACAACAGCACACTGTGTTCTCCCATCATCTGTTCTGGCAAACTGCATCCGTGTTGGCCTTGGTCCTACTAAATGCTGCCTCTCTGATGACATTCAGTTATTCACAGCCACCTTCATGTCATGCAGCCAATGTGTACTGTATGTAACCGCTCCCCCAACCCCTTCAACCTTCACACTAACTAAATCATGAGCTCTGTCAAGGCTGTGACTGAGGGGGGTCCGGACTGGGAGTCCAGCGGGGTTTTGGTGGCGGAAAGGGGGAGAACACGCACACAAGAACTCCACAGGGCCCAGCTGATTTCAAGTGTGATTTAAAAATCAAAGCAAATTGATGTATGCTGTCATGTGGAATTTGTTTTTTGCCTCGATATCCAGCATTCGTGACGACCGAGCGTGTTTGCATCTGATTTGAAAAACACGGGGAAAAGATATGGAATTGAAACAAGGGTTCAGGTCTGGTTCCAGGCAAGGTGAGAAAACTTTGAGCGCTCCAGTCAGTCTACATTACAGGGCGTGTTTACACTTTGACTGCGCACATGTAAAGCTGAGCCACGCAAAGCCTCCCCCCCCACCCACACACACACACACACACACTCTTTGGCCGCCGTGTGGTCTCTGCGTAGTTGTTGACAGCACAACGGGCGATTCCTGGGCGCCTTGAAACGCCGAGGAGACATGAAGCCTTGAGACACAGAGAAGGTAGATTTCTTTGGGCGAAGCCTGGAGGTATTTGGCCCCTAGACAGAGGAGTGATGAGCGGCGAGTTCGGCTTAGGTCACGGCTTGGGGAAACGGATCCCCGTGCCAAGTAGGGGAGAAAAAAAAAAACGCCTCGACTCGGTGTCACAGTTTATCTATCCTCGGAATCGCACCAACGTGAACACGCGATGCCTCGCAGAGGCATGACACAGATCTGTAACGGCGCACAGACAAGGAGCGAGCGGGGACGGGATCACCGCGTCTCAGGCTCACCTCCGGGTTGATCCCGGCTGACAGGCGCGGCATGGAGAGGAAACTGCAAAGGTTGGGATGTCAGGAAGGGGGAGTCGGGGGGTGGGGAGTGTGTGTGTGTGTGTGTGTGTGTGCGGGGGGGGGGGGGGGTCGGAAGCTGCGCGTCCGGTGCGCAGTTATTGTATGGGATTCTTGGGGTGAAGTGATGAAATAGCGCAGCTGGCCGGCCGTTCTAGGCGCACACGGGGGAGTTCCGGTGATTTACGCACGCATTGCACTGAAAAGCACCTGCCGGTGGGGGAACGTATTAGGAAAGACTGGGATTCCAAGCAACAATTCTCTTCTGGCAAAAGCGAGATTTTAACGTTTGTAGAATTTGTACAATAAAAGATCGGCGTCAAGAAAACACAACATTCGTGGCCAATACAAACGCAGCGTCTTGAAAACCTCGGCGATTTAAGTGAAAACGACCATTCGAATGAAAAGGATTTTTCATGATCTAGTATGAACAAACCAACTACAATGAAACCAAATGCAATATCTATATTCTGTGTCAGTTATGACGTGTTTTGCAGGCGAACTGCAGTCACATCGCATATGCTCGCCGGGGGAACCCTCTCTGAGGCATCACTGGGCTCTTGCATGCAGATGAGTGGACGCCAGTAAGTCCCGGCAGGTAGAGAGCTCAATTCGGAGAGGCGAGGTAACCTACATTTTGACAAGCGTGTTTACCGGCATTCTCTTTCACTGAGGTGTTAATGAAGTAAAAAAAAAAAACGATCGATTGAAAGTCGAAGGGGAGCCGATCGCCCAAACGAGCAAGTGCAGCGGCGGCGAGGACGAACGTGAAAGTGGAAGAGGATGCGGTTTCTCTCCCTGGGTGTGCGAAACCTCCCGCCGCCTTGTTGGCACACCGACCGTTTGTATTATGATGCTCCTGCGCAAAGCCAAATAGCGGTACCTCGGTATGGACAACCTTTGCTCTTGCCTTGGAAAAATAACTTGCTCAACACATGGATGTGGGTGGGTAGAGAGAGAGAGAGGGGAAACTGCGATCGTCAGAGGATTTCATGCGTCAACGAAAAAATACCTGACTTCGAAACATTTCAGCCATTTAGGCACCGGTGCGCGTACAGTCCCCGCGGATGGAAAGAGATCCGCCAGCTTGCAAAGCAGAGACCCAGCAGATATCCTGCGAAGGGCAAACGGTGGGTCTGTGCACGTATGAAAACAACTACATCTGTACAGGAATACTCCGCAAGCGCCCACCACTTGTCATATATTCCCGTGGTGTATAATATCCCCCGCATCCTTAACTGCGTCCAGACACGCACGACACCGGCATGCCACTGCCATCACCGGCACCGGTGCAGCAGACTTAGAGGGAAAGAGCAGTCTGTGTGGTCCATCGTTCCAGGGAAAAACACAGTCCAACAGGCTAGAAGAGACGGAAGAAGTCGGATTTTTTTTCTGTTTTTTTTGTTTGTTTTGTTTGGGTCTTTTTTTAGACGCGCTCACCTCTAATTCTCTCCACACCGAGTCCTGGTTACACCTGTCCCACGCCATCCAGCCACTGAATGACGGTCCGAAAAGAAAAAAAAAGAAAAAAAAAAGAAAAAAAGGAAAGAAAGCAAGTAAAAAAGAAATCCACACACGCGTCCCACTCGCTCTCACACAGGCAACTGCTGCCCCTCGCCGAGAATGAACCGAGGGCACCTGTCTTACAACTGCTTTCCATCACATGACAAAGCTATTAAAAGTAGGCAGGGGAGTGACTCCGCGTCCACTCTACTCGCCTGTGACGCGCACGGAGCAGGCGGGGTCTGGCCACGCATGGAGTAAAAAAACAGTCTCTGCACTGCAAAAAATGCCCATCGTCAAACCAGCGGGTTTTATTTCTGTATTCTCGCATATTATTTATTTATTTTTTTCATTTATTTTATTTTTTTTTTAATAAAAACACCATATCGGATATCGGGCGGCAATGCAAGTGCGCCACCGCCGAATAAAATCATATAAATTAAATTAAATTAAATTTTATATATATATATATATATATATATATATATATATATATGTGTGTGTGTGTGTGTGTGTATATATATAGATATATCCTCTGATTGCTGGTTATATATATATATATATATATATATATATATATATATATGTGTGTGTGTGTGTGTGTTTCTGGGGGGGGGAGCTTTATCAAAATGCTTGCTGGATAAATTATCTTAATTTTTCGGACATTGTTCCAAGCGAGAGCTGATTTATAAGAAATGTCTGAGTGCTTTTTGTATTTGGGATTTTTTAAAGGATGAATTGAAGCTACATTCAAGACAATAAATCCAATTCTCCTACTCCTGCTACACATAATATTAATAAAGTTTAAGTAGTCAAGATAATGTTGTTGGTGATCTCCCTCTCTGTTCATTTCAAAGAAAATCATAGGCCTTTCCTAACAGAAGAAAAAAAACAAAAAAAAAAAAAAAAAAGAATCCATTGGTACAGCTCAGCATGCCAGCTTTGCTGGCAGAAACATTTCACCCTGAAGAAACTTGAACAAGGAGACTGCTCACATAACGTTAATATGTTCATTGATAACGTGAGTGCATAACCAAGATGTCTCGACATATCAGTGGTGATATTACAGAGGCTGCTTTATTTCAACTGTTTTTCACTTCATTCAAATCCAAATCCATTCAAATGTGACTCCAGATACACATGCTTTCTGTGCAACGTATCACTACTGGTAAATTCTACCTTTTGGAAAGTAATTCTTTGTCCATTCAGGAGCAATAAAAGGACAGGTGGCAGTATCAACCCTGTATATAGTATCAACAGAGTGTGTATAGGCAACACTACCAAAGTTAAATAAAAACAAACGCTTTGTGGACATTGCAAACAAAGTGGCTTCTCTGATGCATGTGCTGGTGTGGAATTCTTTTTCAGTACAAAACCACATTAGGGATTTCTTTGCAAAATGTTGTCCTGTACCAAAGGAATTGGGTTTACTGAAAATAAGTTGATAAAAACAAGCAAACAAACAAACACACACATTGACACTTTCTATCCTGCTCAGTCACATTAAACCCAAATAAGATGTGACGATTATTCTCGGAATAAGAATGTCACCCTGTGGAATATATTCATTTTTACTATTTAATACCTATTACGTCCACAAGAGCATGCCAATAGCAATCGCGTCCCCAAATTAGTGAACCACATCTAGTAAGACTCGTTGAACTCAAAACAACACAGAAACCTGTAAAAAGGTTCAGGATGTGGAAATGTACAGATTGTGAGGGAGCATGCCAGTGTATGCCTTGTGGGTGCAGTAAGACATCAATTGTGTGTGTGTGTGTGTGTGTGTGTGTGTGTGTGTGTGTGTGTGTGTGTGTGTGTGTGTGTGTGTGTGTGTGTGTGTGTTTGCTTATGGGCATTGGAGGGCATGTGCACCACAAAATCTATACATCTGCCTCTCCACGAGAGCCCAAAGATGCCACCTAGTAGCAGCGCCGGGGCCTGATCAGAGCAGGTGGTGTGTGCAGTGACCTCACAGAGCCCAGATGGACCAGTATCACACAGACGATAATATAGAGGCAACACGGGAGTGACGTGGAGCTTGATGCTATCTGGCTTTGCGACTGCGGCACAGACTCTGCAGTCCCACTGTGACCAGGAAAAGTGTTAAAACATCCCCGTTTCCATGTGGCCTTATCGGTCAGATTCTTCCAAACTTGAGAATAAATGTAACGCACCCCCCCTGAAAAAAAGGATAGAATGGAAATTGGCAAGGTAAATACTGTATGCTGGGGCATGATATATATTTCCCTCTTCTGAGGCGGCATGTGAGTCATAGTCTCAGAGCTTATCTGATTGTACTCTTCATGCTAATTAAGACAACGGAAGCTAAATATAGATATAATGTTATGATTTCCTTTCTTGAATGGCCTTTGATTCCTTTTCTGCAAAGACTCTTACGAGAAGCTGGTTATCTATGTATGCAAGAGCAGAGATTAAAAATTATGACAAAATAAAAGGAAGGCTCTGCATCCTCATTGAAGTGCAGGTAATATTTGAGATACCAAAGTGTTTGAAATTTCTTTTCTTTCAGTTTTTTTGGAGGTGGCGAATAATGAATGAGCAAGTAATGAGACATTGTCATAGACTGCTGCTGAATGTGAAAAAGGTGATGCTTTGTTGTGAACATCAGATGAGATATTAGGGTTATCACTGGTGTGTAAACAATCATCCATATCCTAAAATGGCCTTAGGTCCTGCTTTCACACTGTCCTCACATTTAGCTACTCTTATAGATACCCTATCTCAAGTGAGGCAGTCAGGGTAATTCTATAGGATGGAGTGTGAAAAGTTGTTCACACCCATTTGAGGCATAGCTTGTCTTCATATGATGGACCTGACTTCTCAAAAGCACTTTGAAGCTTTTAATAATACCAGCTACATACCACAGGGACTGGACTTCAAAACTGAGCAGTAAAAATTACCTTCAGTCTGGTTAAAATGATTGCTGGTTTATTTCAAGAAAAACCCCAATTCAGACAAGAGACTTTTTCTTCCTTTGAGCGAGAATAGCTTCGTTCTATGTTTTTTTAAGGAGCCGCTGGCAGTTCACAGAAAGCTAAAGGTCTTAATGATTAAACATTGTCTCGCAGTAGTCGTCTGACAGGTGGAAGTCTCAAAGACAAAATGGGCTAATCCACAGATAATTATCTTTGTTTGAATATTCAACATGGCACGACTCATGGTGCAGAGGCTATCATTTGCATTTTTGGTCTTAGATTAAATCTGATGTCAACATTTCTGTTGGAGTTGACTCTTTTGATTCCATGCAGGAAATGAAGGTTACATGTTTATATGAAGACTTTTATTCTACTTGTTTTAACCCCCGCAGAGCTAGTTTGACACTCTATCCATACTTGGGCCTGTGCCTTGTTTCCTCTTTTTCATAAATTGCGTTGCCATCCCTCTGAGAGGGCCCTGATGCAAAGTGTGTGTGGGGGTGATTCATATCACTTCGCTGCATGCCATTGCTCCCAACAGAATCTATCCTAGCATCTGGCCGTTTTGATACACAGTGAAGGGATTAATACAAATTAATTGTGGGGGAGGAGAAGAAGAGTGCTACATTTATCCATTTATTGCATACAACAGCTTCATGCCTCTCTCATGGCTGTGCATGAGACACCTTAGTTGATTATGCTGTGATATTAATTTTTCTTTCCCCACTCTGCGTTGGTTTCTTCAGGGTCAGATGATCAGACGAAGCTAACTCTCGTCTGACAGTCCTCAAATGTCTGACAATAGGGGGAAGCGTTATCTCTCTTCACTTCTCGTGAGATACATATACTTCACACAGAGCTATATGCTTCTTCCTCACTCTGACATTATGGGTAACAAAATATACAGTGTGATGCAACAAATAATGCTAGATTTGACATACAGTCAGTTTTTATGTACTCCTCCTGTGAAGATTTTACGTCAACTCCCTTTCATGTGTCCTTCATAGAACCCGATGCCTTGCTGCCCTGCGTGCAAGCTTGTAATTCCTTTCCATCAATGAACTCCACTGTGTCATTTAGCCTCTCTCAGAATGGTGGCTACTTTTCCCGCAGAGACTCCGGCCCACATTATTGAGGCAAATGGCATAAAGAGGCTAGGGCCAGTTAACCATGGCTCAGTCTTGGAACTGAAAATAGCATCAGTCCCATGCAGAGGCTGGTAAACACAAAAAGGAGCCTGGGGCACAACACAGGATGATTCCACCCTTTCCTCCTGACTCCAGCTCTATTTTAGAAAAGATGGGGGAAAAGCGTTCATCCCACCAGCTCCCACCACTGAAAAATCATTTCATAGTAACATGGGGGCCTGTTACAGCAGGTTGTTATTGCGTTGTTTAAAATCACCGGTAAGTCATGCAACATACATGTGGAAAATAGTAGCAGCAGGAAGAGGGTGAGCTGTGACTCTAGTACGTAATGCGTCTTGGTGGAGAACTGTGCTAAACTAGTGCTATGGGCAGGTACTTGTGAGGCACTTTGTGTTTTGCTTGGATATAGCACTCACTAGGAATATTAAAATTTATGAACCATGAGGGTTTGGGTTGCAAACACGCACACACGCACACACACACGTGCCCACACACACACACACATACACACACACACACAAACAAGCACGCCTGCGCTAAAAAATGCTACAAAACCAAACTTTGAAATTACTGCAAGATTCCAGCAGTTGCCACATGCTTGGTGACGTAAATATACGAATGATGTGCAGGAGATATATCTATGTCTTTTCTCCTAAATTACCAAGTGAATACCTGCTAATTTTTGTGATTATTCTGTAGGTTTTTCAAGTAACGTATTTATCAGGTGCAATACACAGGAGTCAGAGCTGGGGGGAGCAGAGATGGAAATCTTGAGGTTCTCCTGAAGGGTGGCAAGGATGGACAGGATAAGGAATGAATCTTTCAGAGGGACAACACATGTTGGATGTTCACAGATGGCAAACTGAAACGGTTGGGCCATGCGCAGAGGATGGATCGTGTTTTTAGGGGTAGAAGGACGCTGAGGTAAAAGAGGACATGGAGTTAGTGTGTGTGAGAGAAGAGGATGCAGAGGATGGGGTTAGATGATTTGCTCTGGTGATCGCTGAGGGCAGCAGCCGAAAGGAAAAGACGAAGATTAATCAGATGCAATGGAGTGTTAAAGTAACACTACTCGTGCTGTAATCAAGTGGAGAACAAAATGAGCACTGCAATGTGAAAAATACATTATAGAGATCCCGTGATTAGCTTGAGGGAAAATTTAGATGCATCATATTTGCCAAGTGTGAAAACCTCCGGTGAGTTACAAGGAGACCCAAAACACAACAGATGTTGCAGGATTTCTAAAATTAATAGAGGCAGGGCTGGATACCTTGATAGTGAAGTCCTTGTGTACTCTTAGCACTGGATGAGAGCCAGCGAAGAATTAGGTCAGCTGGAGAGCATTGTACCTTGTGGAACTCCACTTTAAAACAGCACCATGGGAGAGGGGAGGGTTTGGTGACACTCAGGTATAAATTTCTGGGGCAGCACGACTGGATTCTCCCCCTCCCTTTTACTCTTGTGTCATGGAAACATAAGCAGAAATATTACACCCCCGAATCCAGACTTCTCCCTAATTTTTGAGCAATGAAAAGAAAGGGGAAGCGGCAATGAAAAAAGAAAAAAAAAACATGTGAATTGCAATTCTTTCATACAGCCTGCATATGGGATGTACAACCACAAGCTTGAAAAAAATCCTTATGGCACAATAAAAGTGATTGTATCATCACCTTTTTTTCCCCTTTGAGGGTGCATTTTTACTTCTCCACACATCACCTGCGAAAGAGAGCATGCACTGCTGAAGTGTGCGGTGATGAAAAAAAAAGGGCAAAGCAGAGCAGGGATAGGAAGAAAGAGAAGGCAAAGTCAATACCCATTTTTGCAAAGACATCCCAGTGAAAAAGAGCAGAGACAAAAGAAGCAGATGGATGGAGATGGAGCTAATGCTGAAAGAGAGTGTGACAGGGAATAACAAAAGCAAGAGGGAGCAAGCCACTGATTGAAAGAGTTGGACAAAGACAGGACATGAATTAGAGGCAGATATGGAAAGAGAGGATGGAAGATGGAAGCTAAGTACAAGAATGAGCAATTGGAGACAGGAAGTATGGACTGTAACAAAGGGTCAGAGTGAGGGGAGCCTGGCAACCACTTTGCTATGCTGTCCTATCACTCATCTAAAGATAAAGCATCTTGATGTCACCTTTGCTGGGACTGACCCCAGTGATGCTCCAACCATGTTCACTATCTCAGAGTTGATCTAATGGCGACCACAAGGCCCCTCCCCTTGTATATTCCGGTCACAGTCTGAGATCTTCCTTCTAACACACACACACGCACACACACACACACACACACCCACACATACATAAACACACATACAAAACATGCAGGCATGCAGAGTTCATTCCACTGACAACATGACCTTCTTGCCCCCCAGATGATAACCATATATTTAAAATTAACTTGTATTGAAAATGCACCTTCTCCCTTGTTAGCAATACAAAAGAGAAAGATAAAGGGATTATGAGATGCAGTTTTCAAGTGAAAGTTGAAGGCTTTGACATGTGTAAAATTAGTTTAATCATGTGCAGTTAAACATTTCAATTGAACTGGACAAATAACTTGGCAGCGAAACAACTAGAAACAGAGTGTGAGCCTAAAGTTTGTTGTAGTGAACAAAAATAAAGGCTTTTGCTTGTAAGCCCGCTATGATAGTGTTTTCGGCAAGAAAGTCTTTGACGAAAATCCAAACCTTTTTTTTTGCCATGCCTCAAGCCATTTCCACTGTTGAAAAGTCAAACTGTCATTTATTTTCATGACCATCTGATCATAGGTAGCGGAAATCCAGGGAAAGATTAACTGCCGAATGGTCATTCAATCAGTAACCCTTTGCCCTGACTATCTTGTCTGTCCAGCTTTGTCCCTCCAATAATTCCAAGCTGCAGGTTTTGTGGTGCTCTGTGTCCACTGGGACTCTCATCACTGCCTCAATAAACAGGATTAATCAGCAAAGGCACTGGGCACTTTGGTCCAGATGACGCGTGTAATTAAGGAGTAATTGGCATGTCATCTGTACATGAGGAAATATGACATGCATGAGCCAGATGTACTCGTTGCGCCGCCCAGCAACAAGCGGAGCTCGAGTGACCGTGCACTCAGAGGCTTTAAACAGAAATATCACTTTTTTTGCACTGCTGACACCCTCGGTCTTTAAATGTCTTTATTCACTCTGCAATCTCCTTCACATTGTAATTCACTCACTTATTCATTTATTTACATGCTAATGCACTTTAAGACTAATTTGGTAACTTATTCATTTATTTACATGCTAACTCACTTACCGCTGCCTGCATTCAGCATCTTATTCATTTATCCACATCCAGGATGACACAGTTACTTTCTTAAGCATTCATTTATGCATGCAGAAGTCCCCTATTTTCTGGCTTGTTTAATTAAGAGTCCCTTCTCTTTTCACTTCATACAAAGGATTGCTTTATTCAGCCCAATATATACTGTAGGTGCACACAATAGGAGATGGCCAAGATGCCCTTTCATGTTTAGGGTCACACTGGCTGCAACAATAGGTCTGAACTGCCCTTATCTCTCCTTGTAAACGTGAAGCTGCGGGATAAGTCAGAGCCTGATTTCATGGCTCATGTGGGAGATGCTGGGATGAATATAACTAAAGGGAGGGTTTTCTTATTTGCCCTTGCACCTTATATTTTTCCCTGGTGAAAGAAGAGTCTTTAATAAAAGAAAAAAATATATAAATAAAAGAAAGACAAATCACAACAAGGTTTTGGGATGATGTCCTGTGGAATCTCTCGTGAGATTTAGCAAAGATGTTTGCATCATTACTTCAAAGTAACTTTAGGGTATTCGGCCTTTTGTCACTGTAAATGTAAGTCGTAATTATGTTACATTAGAAGCAGCAATATATATATGCCAAAAGCGCATTACTTCCTCTATAAATTCAGGATTATTACAGATGTGCGGTAGAAAATTAATGTCATTAATTTTAGATGTTTCTGAGAGGCTTTCAAACATACTGAGCCACAGGAAGCAAAAAACAAAAAATTGGGCGTGGGGCTTGATCCTGGAGGGGGTTGGGCTTGGCAGGGAGTGAGGTCAATGATCCACTTGGCTGGTAACCTTAGATAGCCGCTGGCTAATTTGCAGTATGCCCTCAATCGCGACAGAAAGCCCAGAGCCACGCTGAGGGGAGCGAGGGGGGCCATAACAGCAAAGCAAGTGGCTCATAGAGATATCCCGGTTGTTTTTTCATCACATCAATTTCACGCCTCTGTCACAAGTTTTTCCAAAAAGGTGATGAAGATGAAGATGGGGAGGGTTGCAAAAAAGTCAGAAAAAACACAAGGAGATAGTGGGGATGAGCAGAGGACGCAAACAATCAGCGCTAAGATACATAAAGCTGGCAATGTTAATTTTATGGCCTGTTACGGGTGCGAGTGATTGCTTTCATCGCTGTCTCAGGAACAAACAAATGAGGATATCTCAAAAGCCAATATTTTCTTTGACAGCATTGCTCATCCTCTCCACAATACACTGATGCAACAATGGAGTGGATTTCAGCAATACATTTCTATTTCTGGGAGGTTTGTTGAGATTTTGGAAAATTATATCCATATAGTTATCTTGTGCCTTACAGCTTTGGGAAACAAGTATGTTTGAAATTACTCTGACATCATGATAAAATCAGTAAAGACTATGGGAAACATTTCCGATGTTGCTCCGTATGGAAAATATCTTGAAACTTGTATTGTTTCCTGTATGTAGTAAATAAAAATTGCTCATCTTCTTAGTATCAGATCCAAAGAGGGCTGCTTTCAAAGAGCCTTAGTTTTCACTGAATACTACATCAAAGTGACCATGTAAAACACATCTGAGGTTCAAAGGTGCCGGAGCCAATTCTGTTAAGTTGTGTTTATAAATCATATATTATGGAAAACTACTTGATAAGCGGGAAAAAAAAAAAAAAAAAATCTTCCGATACATTTCTGAAAACTCTGCTACCGCCAGGCCTTATCTGTGGTAAAGAATTCTCTGTTTGTTTTGTTTCAGATAGATGATACATAACCCTGCAATTGCTTTATGGTTTATTGACCAAACACATTTATTGCAGCTTGGGAAATTCCTGTCCTTCATCTATAGCAAATTCCGACAAGTCGTAAGTTATGCAGTATTATGACCTAACTGAAAAGTCATTAAGTTTGCACAACAGGATGTATACATTAGACACACTGCAGATAAACAGCAGGAGGTTTGCACATGATTAGGAAAAAATAAATGATGAGGTGAAAAGCTAAAAAAAAACTTTTGGATGAAACTTTTCGTGTCAATTGTTTTATGGAGGTCTTGCTTGGAAAGGGAATTGTCAACAAGACTGTGATGTGTTTGACAAACTTCCATCCAATATAACTGATGATATGCATTTTAATTACCCCTGTGTGGCGGCAGGCACTACAGCTTTTGTTTATTGAGCCCCACTGATACCCATATTAACAAAGTTAGGTTAATGATAGAGGTATTTTAGTTAATAGCATTTTTATTACTCCCACAAAGAATGAAGCAATTAATTAACAATGGGCGAATTAAGTTCCTGTGCTGTAATGGCCCTACCAACACAGGACATCATTACCAATAGTCAAAATAATTCATAAAGCAAGGAGTCAGGTGGTACAGCAGTAGTGGGAAAGAAATTAATATTCTCCAGCATACGTTTGATTTTTCGCTTTAGAACGTAATAAATTATGAATACAGTCCGTCAGTGGACATGTTGGTGGTACTGCATGCAGAGAGAGCCACGGGATCAAAGATGCACTATGTTAAGTTGTAGATGTGACACAGGTGTCTGGCAATAAAAGGAATTTAGCCGCGCGATACGAGTCAGGTTAAATTGAGTATTATTCGAACAGATAAAGTAGTGAATTAAAGATACACGGATAAATGAGTGAACAACCACAAGAAACGGAGAGATGAGCGAGAGAGGGAGAGAACGCAATGTTCAAGAAATGACATCCAATAATAGACCCCAAAGACATATATGAAAGCACATAATCTTTTAAGCTTGCATTTGAAGGTAATCTTCCATTAAAGAATACTAGCTATTTCTTTGTGGAGGAGAAATGCAAAGACAGCAGAACTGATGGGGACCATTGGTGTGACTTTGAAAAGAAAGACTGAAATGGCAAAAGGTGCAATTTCTCGGGCTTCGGACTTCTGTGTGAAATTCTTTCATTCCAAAAGAACTTCTAAAACACTGGCTGCTGAGAAATATAATCCCCCACCCCCAACACACACAAATATACACACATTGAGCCCAAGTACACATGCAACAAAGGGAGAGAGATTAAAGCATTAATTCAGTGAGAGGGAATGGGATCCTGGCATAAATTTTAAGTGAATGTTTGGGGTTATCTTCTCTGCCGACTGCCGGTATACTCTCTGTGTTCCATTGCACTCCACATGCAAATGTAAATCAGGGTCGCACCCTGTATCCTGTAACATATCAGGCTGTAAACTCGTTCTTCTTTGATAAGCTTAGTATATTTGTGTGTATGTGTGCGCACACGCACCATGACAACAGGTGCAGTGCATTATTTGAATGCGAAAAAACAGAAAACCATCCGAGCACCCAAACCTCCCGCCTAGAATGTTTGTTTATTTGTGTTTCTGTGAGAGACGGTATTTACATCTCTGAGCGTTCAAGCTTGCTGGCTTGCCTAAAAGAACCAGAAACAAAACAAAATAACAGGAAACACACGAGGTTGTGTTTGCTCATCATTTGTGGGTGGTATGTGCTTTCAAGGCACACCAGCAGTCTCCTGGCTTTACGTTGGATTCTTGCCAGTGGGCACTGGGTTGCCACGACATATCGTGCTAGTGATACAAACAGAGGGGAAAGTGTGCCTCATCGTATAGAAAAGTAGTCTGGCAGCCTCCAGTTCTCATTAAAAATGCACTAACACTGAATGCTCCCATTAATCTAAGCATACTGTAAAGTAGCCTTGTGTACAGTCTATAAAACACAGCAATTAAAACAGGTACTTTTGGCTTCAACAAGGCACAGCCAAGCGCAGTGGGTCAGAAATGTTAAACAATTCTCGCCGCCAAAGCTATTTTTGAGAACCATCACACACTCATGTATATATATATATATATATATATATACACACACACACAGACACACACACACACATATATATATATATATATATATATATATATATATATATATATATATATATTTATAAGAAAATGAAAGATGTCCTGATTTAATCTTGCTGCTGTCAGATAATGTGGGAAAGGACTTAACAGATACCAATCTTTGATGTATCAATTTTTCATTTTACAATAGGCCTTGGTGGTGTGCCGAAAATAAAAAAAAAGCATCTTGGAAATATTCTCATTACATATAGTTATCTTAATATCTGCTTAGGTATGGCTAATTGCCTTTTCTGATACCCAACACAGAAATAAATCGATGAATCGAGTGTCTCTCCAGCTTAATCAAGAACGAATAAAATCTAGGTTTTTTTTTTATCGCTTAAGGTAATCTCTGTCCTATGCATGCAATTCTGCTATAATTTCGATTAAATTAAGTTTTGCAGGCAACTTTTTACTGATATATAAATGTGATGTATGAGACAGTGAGATGACATATTATAAATATGTTGCCCAACAATAAGATCAGCTGTCCTTGTGCCGTTACAAACGGGGACAATAGAGACACAATATCCACTCCGTATTTGTTACATACAGTACATACTTATTTTCATACTTACTGTATTTACATTCCTATGATCATTTGTGTGACTTGACACCAGTGACAAAAAAAAAAAACTGGATGTTGGAGCTTCATAGTGGTAGCTTATTTCAGTTATTTGTGTGCCTTGTTGGTTACATAGAGTGCAATAAAAAGCACAGGACAGTCGATAACGACATGACATCAGTATTACCACCGTATGAACATCTAACAGCAGGAGGTTCAAGGAGAAGTGCTAAGAAGAAACCCATTGAAGCACGCTTTCATCTGCAACCTGAGTAGGTTACAACACTGAGAAATCACATGTGCAGACCCTTTAAGACTTTGATGATTGCTCAAAGGGTTTGGACAGAATAGCTTGCATCGTTCCATCCCATAGCAACAACTTTTCTTTTTTTTTTTTTTCTTCCTCTCAGATCTAAGTCTGGCTCACACTTATAAATGTCTTTGGAATTGAGCCATTGTGTGCAGACCATCAAAAAGCAAAAGAGATGATTCATTTTAATGTGTGTATTGGTTCTGCACAACTGGCATGAGTTGCAAGATACTGGGGGAATCACCATTGAGGTAGGAGAGTACTCTGCTGAACTGCATCCAGCATAATTGGTCAACAGTAAAGGTTTTTGGTTTGCATGTGATAAATAAATAGCATGATTAAATGGTCAGA
The DNA here is from genome assembly GCF_037954325.1 of Fistularia commersonii. Taxonomy (NCBI): domain Eukaryota; kingdom Metazoa; phylum Chordata; class Actinopteri; order Syngnathiformes; family Fistulariidae; genus Fistularia; species Fistularia commersonii. The sequence goes on from NC_141302.1 coordinate 9,082,366, forward strand.
TTTAAGGAGACAGGGGAGAGAAAAGCCTGGTACATTATGGTCAGCATAACACAGCATTGTCAGGAATTACATAAATAGATACAAGAGGCTCCATTATGACATGACACTTTGACAACATGGAAAGAAAAGATTTATCTGAAATGGAAATACAGAAAAAAAGGGAAATCAAAAACTCATGCTAGATTTCCTCACTTAAAAACAAAACAAAAACAAAAAAGAAATAGCACATCTGCTGTCAGTGTATGATTGCGTGTCATTTGAGGAGTAAGGCAGAATTCGAGACAGTATGTAAAGCTGCTGCCATCTCCATACCCTAATAATAATTATCCTCAATTTACCCTCTGCCCTAAAGGCGACTGGAGTAAAGAGGCCAAGGATATAACCACCTCATTGCTAAAGTATAATTTTTCATCAGGAGGTGGCCACATGGTTATGGAAGATAAATCATTTTCTGTATATATGAGAACTACTGTGCAATCAAGCGCAAGATAAGAGGTCAACTAAGTCCATTGTTGTTTACAAGGTTCCTTTTTATGGATTTTATTTATAGTGGATCATGACCTTGAATAAGATTAGCAAGTCAATAATGTGAATTCCGTAAGTTTCATTCACTGATAAGACCACGCAGCACTATTGTTTCATAATGAATACTTCCTTTGCATAATGAAACTAGGACATGATTATGTTTAACAGTGAAACTATAAAGTCTAACTACTGTATAATGACTAATAGCAGTGTGATTTTAATGGCTGGAGCAGCCATGGACTAATTCAAAAATGATTGGTTCGTCTGCTATCTCTGCTGATTAGAAATGTGTGTAGAAATAGAAATCTTGGAGCACTGAGCATGATAGTCGTGTGAAATAATTGAAGTGGCCAATTATGATCCACTGTTAAATACATTTAAAGAGACATTGTGGGTGTCTGCAGAGGCCCTGAGTTACCACTGGTAACACTGGTATTTCAACCATGGAAATTACTCTCTGGGTTGTGCAGACTCCATATCATATGAAAATAATACAAACACGAAATATACATACGATATATGTATATTGTATTACTCTCTGGGCTGCGCAGACTCCATATCATATGGAAACACAAAATATATATTCACGATACATATATACATATATGTATACTGTATAACATAACTAGGTAGCTGGATAGATGGCTGGATGATAATATCCATGTTCTAATGCATTTTTAAATTTTACATTTCAAAATATTGCACTTGGGTGGTACGTAGGAACAATGAAGAGCGCTTTTGCCTCACAGCAAGAAGTGTGGAGTTTGTAGGTTCTCCATGTGTTGGAGTGGGAATGAGGGAGTAAATGGTTGTATGTCTCTATATGTGATCGATTGACGGTGAGGGAGAACCCCACTTCTCGCCCAATGGCTGCTGAGATCAGCTCCAAAATAACAAAAATATGTAGCAACAACTGCATAATACTCTAAAACAAACAATTCTCTGTTAAAAAACGGACTAGCTTGACTTGTTGAAATCTTTTAATCGTGGCACCTGGAATTGATTTTCTTTACTTGAAGAACTGAAGAAGCCTCTTGGATGAGGGGTGAAACATCTTCAAGTGAAGAAATTCAAGTCCAGTTGCCATGACAAGAATTCACCATGACCTGGAAGACTGACAACCTCCACAGACAAGTAGCTTGACTTACATTAAGCAATAAATTCTTTCTACATATGTTTATACCTTCACAGCCACTGCAAAATCTTTTAGTCGTTCTTGTTCATCTGGCCATCTGAACATATGCATACAATTCAATTGTTCATACTTAAATGCTGAATTTTACGGTGGCAACAAAGAATAATCTATGATACATAAACAACCATGTTGGAGACGAGAGCCCTGCATGGTACATGAAGACCTTAAATGTTTTGTTAAATTTCTGTCTGAAATGTAGCCCAGAGAGGATGAAAAGAAATGTTGATCTGCAAACATGTTCTGTAAGCGTTTTTCAAAGTTTGAAAATAGAGTGTAGATTTGTCTGTTTTTTTCCCTGTTATGGTCTCCAGCACCACATCTCCATGGGGACTGCCATGTGCAAACCAAAACTGTTCTACAACCATTTTCGTATTCAGTTGGCCGAGACTGGGGCAAGGCAATTTGGCACCCACTCCATCTATACAGTTCCTTGTCTGGGAATGGATTTAGTGATTCTGATCTTTTTTTGTGCTCCTGCTCTTTGTCTCCATTGAGAAGACTCGGGGAAAGACATAGAGAGAAGAGAGGGAGGGAAAAACAAGTCTGACCGAAGCCCAGTCAATTATCTCCCAGGTGTTTGACTGAAGTGATTGTAAGCGATCGCGGCAGTTCCCACGAGCCCCGGACTGAGCTGGGCTGGAATTAGCCAGGAACAAAACCCAATTCAGCAGAAGTGAAGAAACAGCAGTTTTGAATAAAACCAGGCAAAGAATGCAAAAGAAAAGGCTCCATGCTGTAGATAAAGTCCATTCGTGGCTCCTTTTTTGCCCCTTCCTCCATTCCCCTGTTACACACAGCCTATCATATAGCCTAGTCTTTTAAACAAACCATAGAGCTGGAATTGTGTCTGTGGGCCTTCGAATACCTTATTGTGTAAAGGTTAATTACTGGCAAGGCATGAGAAAATTACATTCTCAAAATAAAGTATTATGATTGGCCCTTCCACTGGCTATTTTAAGTTGTGTGGTCCTCTTACAAGATAGCTTGGAAACCAGATTTTTAGACTATTCGATATCAAGTAACCTCGTTTCAAGTTCTCTATTAAAGCCACTATTCTGACTTGCAAATTACCTTTCTTGCTGCGGCCCTAAACATCATTTCCTCACGAAGATGAAGTTATAGCCTCTACTTGAGTGCACATGGTGTTGTAATAACATAGGACACTATTCTATTGATAGTAGTAAATTTCCTTGTCTTTTCACATTTCTCCCTTAGAGAATTCAGTCATGCTGAAGGGCAGCATTTCTATACAGGGAGATATTGTGGATTTGACATTTAGAGATGGAGGAGGAATGGTAGACTTCTTGAGCACAACCTGCAGTGGTGAAGGCCATCACAAGTAGGTCTAGCCGTGGCTAGCTACTGTAGTACAACAGGAACATTCTTGAAGTAAATTCTTAACCGTGTAAAGAATGGAAAACTGGCCAAGAACCAACTCAGCCACAGTGAATTGTCTAAGTAGGAGCCTGCTTCAGTTCGCATGAACATCATGATAGGAAACCCCAGTTCCCAGGCAATGATTGTGCATTTTCCTTGCTGCTGGATTCTTATTTACTTGCGCCTTCCACATGAGATGGCCATGTCAAGCATGGTTTGCATCCATTGCGCTTTCGCTCGGCTGCTCATGCAGCATGCCAGCTCACACACATCAAGGCTAATAAATATGAAGCCTTGGGAACCTGGCCTTGCCATGGTGAAGCAAAGCTGGGGGTATCTGTTGAGCTGGCAACCCAGAGCCAAAGATCACATCACATGCAAGTTAACGGATCTTTCAACTGTGATGAGCAAGTGGTCACAAACTGGGATATGATTCCGGGGGGAAATAAGACGCTGGGCATGTTCAACACCACCCCACAACCCCCACATCCCACAAGCCAACACATGCATTCATACACATCCAACCACCCATAACCAGAAAATGTCATCTAGATGTTCTTTTAAAGTCATAGATGAGCAAGTCTCCATGTTATGTCTTAATTTAGCTAGCATGATAGACTTGCTTTGTGTTTTTGTTCTTTCTTTTAACAAATAACAATAAAAAGCAATCATAATAATGAAACTCACACTCAGCTCACTGGTTCACTGATCAAACATGGCTGATGCAGGCTCTTTCATAAAATAAAACTCAGCAAACAGCATCACAAAAATATGTCTCTATTCTACTTATTTAGCTGAAAAACATCTTTCTTCATCTTTTAGTGCAACCAAAGCCTGTGGAAAACCAGCACCACAGTATTAAGAGAGGTCAGAAAGGTACTGTGAACACATTTTCTCTATTTTTCTCTCTCTTTTTACAAGAGAATATCCTGGGAAATTGATTGGTTGGACCAGTTGACATTTTGAGATGTTTATGGACGGTACTGTCATTCAAAGAAAGATCTCTTTATCCTAATGAATCTCTCCAATGCATTCAGCCATTTGCAAAAAATCTCAAATCCACAGCACAGTGGTGAAAGTTGAAATTAGCTGTTAATATATTGCAACATTTTGAGGACATATTGGCATTCTTTGTTGGTTTCCTGCATTTGCTGTTTGCATGAACTGCATTGAGATCATGACTACACCTGTAAGCCATGTTGCCAGATAACCTGATCTGATAACCAAGTGTTGCAGAAAAAAAAGCATATAAACTATGAACATTAATCTTCTATGTGAAAAACAACACATTTATATATTAATAAATATCTAAGTGGCAGGTTTCATATCAGTATCATTTACAGTAACAGATTAAATATTTCTTGATCAAAATGAAAATAATTTGTAGACATCGGGAAATAATAATTAATCCCCCTGGGGAAACGTATTCTCTGCAATTAACCCATCATGGATGAACTACGAGCAGTAGGCCTGCAGCCCACCAGCACCAGGGGAGCATTTAGGGTTCAGTGTCTTGCTTAACAACATTTCAACAAACTAGGAGGAGCCAGGAATTGAACCAAGAATGTTCGCCTCCAAACACGATTGTGTGCGCCATGCCACCCCTAAGTCTCAGAGGATGGGGGACAAGCAGGATTCGGATGAGCACTCACTCCCTCTCCCAGGCCGGTTGAAACTTACACAGGTGCATTTGTAGATAAATGTATGCATAGAATCTTATCAATAATATCACCAGTGTTTACTAAAATTGTGCCACTTTTTCATGTTAACAGGGTGACAACAACTCCCAAACTGTTTTTCCAGATGATCAGAGCTGTAAATAACATGGAATCAGCAACAACTGGCAGAAAACCAGACATTAAACCGTTGCCTTAAAGTGACTATGCCTTCAGGGGCATTGTACATCCATACTGAATAAATATATCAGGCATACTTGTTTACTTGTTCAACCATTGCTGTAACTGTGAAGCTATATTGCCCCTTGAAAACCAATACAACTGATTGCCAGTGGCAAGCAAAAGTGTGATGAAAAAAAAGTTGAAAAACACTGTTTCCTTTTGGCAAAGGCAGTTGGTGCTTAGGATGTGACAACTGTGAAATGACATATATACAATATTGGTTAGCATTTAAATCATCGATCCATATCTTTTTTTAATTAAAAGTAATAATTGTCAGAGTAGATGCAGACAGAACTCCCAAAGATTCTAGACAGTCAAATGCTAAAAGCATCTTATACAGTATGTATAAAATTTTAAGGAATTATGCAATGATAAGTTGGGTGTCCCAATGCATGAAGCTCCAAAAATATAGTGAAGTCAAAACAAGCAAGACTTACAAATAAAATGAAAAAAACAAAACAAAAAAAAACAACCTGTCATTTAGGTTGAAGGGGGAATTATTAATGATCCTATAAAAGTAATTGTTTAAATAAAACCAACATGCCATCATGCCATCACATTTAAATTTCATTTTTAACTTAATAATTTCTTCACAACTGCAATGGTGTGTGCTATGCAACAAGTGAATTTCTGAATTATGACATCAATTAAGTCTTATCTTATCTTAAAGATGAACAACTGATCAACTTTAGACATTTGTAATAAGTGATTTTAATCATGTTTATAGTTCAGTTAAACTATTCAGTTACAAAAGTCCAATCTGTCTTGGGCTTCAACAAGTGCATTGAAATCTGGTTCAATGTCTGATGTGGCTATCTGCAGGACATCTGCGAGGTGATCATCAGTAATGGAAGACCTGTATCTGGATTTGTTAAACTTCATAAATGACAATTTCTGCTCGCATACATGTGTAGATCCAAAGAGTTGGCTTGACAGAAGCTGCAACTTTTTACGGAAAGCTTTGACTGCGCTGTACACTTCATACACAAAAAGTCCTATGCTTTGCAGTTTGACATTTAGTTCATTCACCTGAGTAGTCACATCTACACTAAAACCAAGATCTACCTACTAGTCTGCCTCTGAAAGCTGAGGGATGGCTTTTCCCTCCTTCTCACAAAACTCCTGAATCTCCTCTCTTAGGTCCCAGAGGCCTTTCAGCACTTTTCCCAAACTGAGCCACCTGGCAGCTGTAAGGTAGCCTATGTCACGGTGGTCAGTCTTGTTTGTCTGTGATTCAGAGCTCTTGCTCTGATAAAGTTAACAGTTTTAGTTACAACATCAACAATGTGATTCACTTGTAACACTAATTTGCACAACACTTCCTGATGTATAGTACAATGTAAAAAAGATAATTTCTGCCGAAGGTTCTTTTCTGCCACTTTGTCTTGGATTTTCCTTATAAGACCAACTTTTTTTCCTGTGAGATTTGGACGGCCCTCTATTGTCACAGCCACCAGTTGTCCAATTTCAGTCCGAAGTTTTCGACACATGTATTTACTTCTGTTAAGAAGTCAATCCCAATTGTCCCTTTCCCTGACCGCATGCCTGCCAGCTCCTCCACCATTTTTCAAGTCTGCATTGATCCCACGCAGATGAGCAGCTCTCATCCAAAGCCAGGGAAAAGTATTCATTCTCACTGTTCTTCAGTTGTAGCTCCAGGATTTTCGCTGTGTCTTCAATCCTTCTCGTTACGGTACGGAGGGAAAGGGAGATGTTCTCAAAAGCTTCTTTTTTTGGGGATACATTGGTGCAGGCAAGTCCACTAAACACTCTTGAATAAACTCCCATCAGAAAATGGTTTGATCTTTCTCGCGATCTTGTGAGATGCGACAAAAATTGTCTTGACGGCTGCACCTCTGGATGCCAAGGTTTTGTAAGAGGTGTTTGTTGTGTTTGCAACTTGGCTTGCAATACAGAAGACTCAGTGACACGCTCTTTATCTAAAAAGTTCTTCTCATTTCTTCTCATGTTTTGTCACGCAGCGATGATGGAGATTGTAATCCTTTAACAAAGCCACTTGTGCATAACACTCTAGACACACGGCTTTACCTTTGACTTCAGTAAACAAACATTTCGCTGTCCATGCCTCATTGAAAACGTGGCATTCAGAATCAACTTTTCTTTTTTTTTTTACTGTGAGCCGACATGTCGACATTTTGGGGGATCAGTTTTGGGGGAAAATTTCGGTCTTTTGCTCTCAATAAAATACACAGAATACTCTCTCTGACATGTATGGAGAGGATTCTCCTCTGTGACAGGTACAGAAATTGCATGCTACATTGTTTTTCAATTGGAGTTTCTGGGAGCAGGCCCAGGCAACACAAGACTGCACAGCAATCTGCTTTCCTTTATGCCACTTCTTCGAGGTGGTTTGGTGTGTCTTCACTCTCAAAATACATCAGGTATCCAAATGTAAACTCCCTGGTGACAAGCAGTAACTTCTGCTCTGCCAAGCCAAACTTTACACCCTTGGGATAAAGGACGCTTGTTCACCCTGGGCTCTCATTGCCCTCCTGACTTTTTTTCCTACCTGCTCATCTCTCAAGCTATCTCTGTTTTTGCCACTACACAGGTACAAGTACACATTCTTAACACTTTCCTTTATTTCTACTCCTGCAATTGATCCTCCATTCTCTCCGCCACTGTCCATTGAGTACAGGCAGGGCTTTTGTGTGCAGAGTGGCTCTTAACTAAGTGTCACACTGGCCGATAATTGCTGTTTAGCAGTTATCGCCAGCCACACGAGGCTCATTAATTAGGCTTAATAGTCACAGAAGCAACTTTTAAGGATGCACTTGTACAGCAATAAGGCTACAGTTATGACCTTCCACTTGTTAGTGTGTGAATGAGCACAATTTTATTAAAACCCGTGTGCACATTCAGTTTTCTGTGTCTGTGTCAGCTCAGCTAATCAGGGGGAGCCAATTGTAAGTGACATGTCTGTGGTTTATCTAGTCAATGATGTGACAGATGAACAATGGTGGAAGAAAAAATGAAAGAGGGGGATGTCAACTGAGATTACAAACGTCTCAGGGAGCAGCGAGAGCCCTCAGGGGTGTCAGATCACCATATTGTAGGGCTAATGAGATGGCAGAACACTGTACACAAAGGTGTTGTAAAATCCTTTCACTGTGATGGCTCAGCCCGCTCACAGTCACATTTCAGCAGGGGTCATATTGAGGTGACACACAAAGACAAGGTCTTCTGAGTTAGCCTGCATCCTAATGCATAAGCTCGGGTTGTCTTTTGAAGCGAAGGCTACAAATGGATTTTTGAATGTTACTGAAATACTGAAATAGGAAAACAGCTTTGTCAACTTTGGTGACACAATGTCTGGTTTCAAGTCACTATAATCCTGGCATAAACATGTCAGAGTCGCAACATGGACAAGGCATGTGTTCTTTTAAATTCCAATGCCCATTAAAAGCTGTTTGCATTTTTTCTTTGAGAAGCTCCAGAGGAATAAATATTTGTGCATGTCATCAAAAGGAGCTTACATTGCAGACGGCACATCCTCAAACAAATATCGGTGAATTTATTTATTTATTTAGGGAGTGGGGGTTGGAGAGGGGATTGTTAATTGATGCTATCCTCTTCCCCTTTTAATCACATAAGCCCTGGATGAATCTTAGTTTAATTCGCTGATAGAATGCCTATTTTCCAGCCTTCCTCCGGCTCGCTCTAAAAGCTGAAGGGATCAAGTCTAATCCAAACTTTCCCCACCCCTCCCCTCCCTCACATCCCATGGCTGGTCAAGTCTGGGCTGCTCATGAGGATGGTCAGGAGTCAGGAAAACTGCCAGGCGGAGGTGTGGGACTGTTTGTCGGACCTGGTTATTCCGCTCCATAGATCCCATCAGGCAAATTGTGACATGTCTCGATGAAGGCCACGTCCCACCTGAGCACCAAGCAGTGGGTTGAACTTGGCGGTGGGGAAGACTGTGTATAACTGTCTCATTTGGTCATACTGAGTTTGTGTCCCTTAAGAGGCTTGTCATATGAAGTCTGACTGTGCCAAAACCTACTTTTTTCAACGGTCAGCTGACTAATGCAGCAGTTTCAAAAAATGTTTTTTTTCTTTTTTTTTCAACTGTTAATTGAGTGTGCGATAAATCATTACAAACAAATCAGCTTGAAATAAAAAAAAAAAAGTTAAAAAAATCCTCAAAGCTGAGAAATATTTAAAATCTTCGTACAGTGGTCAATGTCTCTGTTAGGTCTATTTCTGGGAGTCCTGTAAGGTACAGAATCTGGGTCTTTAATACAATTGGGGAAGTAGCACGCATCAGCTATTCCATGACTAACTGCTGTGTGGTTGGCTTGGAGATGGCCAGCCCATCATCCCCTACTCCCTTAAGCAGCAACAGAGACTCAAGACCCAAGTAAATGGAAATCTGCATAATTAAAAAGTTAACTGGTTTATAGCCTCAGTTTGCTGAATATCAGTCAAAAATCAAACATTTCAAAAGTCCAATCTAGTTTAAATTATTGAAATATCGAGCGCAGAATGCTGGCCCGTCATTACATTAACCTTCCTGAGAGCCCACATGAGCTTAACAGTTCATATCAGTACTTGTAGTTTTGAAGTACCAAAACTGTTGAAAAGTGCGGTAGAACATCACAATGGCTTGATACTAAATTTAATATGTGTGATTCTCCTTCACTTCAACTGCATTTCCATGTATTGTCTGTATCCTGGTACATCTAACTGACCATGTTCCATTTGCTAGAGAGAGTAGACAAACCCCATTGCAGATTTAGAGCTTGCAGTTTAGTCTAACTTTTTATGACAGCGTTGCACATTGTCTAAGTGAACAATGACATCAAGTAGCTGTGTTACAAACAAACCCTGACCCTTGTGAGGTGTAAAGGGGCCCTGCTCATCTGACAAAGCGGATCTTTCTCCTCCTGTTCTTTGTTAGAGTTTCTGACTAATTGGGATACACTGCATCAGTCATTACATAGCCTCAGGTCGCTGATAAAGCTGGAGGATTTTCATAGAGTTTCACTTGAAAATACAAAGTGTTACCAAGCTGGAGGTAGAAACTTCATTACAGTACTATTTCTGCTGGACTTTAATGCCTGTGAACAGCAACTGCTCAGATACATATTTTATACCAGGTGTCATGGTGACTGCAACAATGAACATCGCAGCAGAAATAATGATGCAGAGCACCGACAAATTGATTAGAGGGGAGAGCTCAGACCAAACATAAGAGACTTTCTCCTTTTATTATAGGAAACGTTAGGTCTGTGTATGATGGACAGGCTAGTGAGAAAGCAAAGGAACTTCCATGAGGGTGGTGCTGTTCACAGAAGCATGGAAACACAATAATGCTCCGGACTTCATTGAAGACCTTCAGAGGGTCGTCACAGAGATAAATAAATGAACGAGAAGAAAGGAGCGAGTCATCGTGGGTGTATTGCATGATGACGAGGCCCTCTTTTATGGCACCCTGATGCTGGTCAATCCACATGACTCTTTAGCTCAACAAATTATCTTCATAATCTCTCAGGAAATGATTTAATCATTCAAACAGTGTTTTTCCCCAATGTTTTACTGAAAGATTCATTCCCATGCAGGATTTTCTTTTTGTATTTTGACACAACTGATCCTGCAGATCATCACTGACAAATTTGCATGAGATGCCCCAAGAACAAACTGAACATTTAATTAAATAATTACCCTCAGCAATGAAAATCTGACATGAACATGCAATTGTCTTTGGAACCAAAAATTCCTTGTTTGAGTCCCGGCTCCTCCTTGTGTGCCGAAGTGTTGTTGAGCAAGACACTGAACCTCAAACTGCTCCCCTGGTGCTGGTAGACGGCAGCCTACTGCTCATGGTTCACACATGATGGGTTAATTGCAGAGAACGAATTTCACCACAGGGATTAATAAAGGATAAATTATCATTATTATTAGTCACTTTTTTATAGGCACGATAAGCTGTTTTATGTTAGAGCTGACAAACAAGCAGCTCATGCACAAGTGGAAATAACTAAAAGTACACACGCATCTATCTTTGTCTGAAATTTGCATCCCTGTGTGTAGGCATGTGTGCTCATATTTATGTCTTTGTTTGAATTTGTTGGCACCGATCCCACTATGACAGCCAGATCGTGCACGAGTGCAGCCGATTATAACCTGTCTCACATTCCTTGACCCCTGTGTTGACCTCTGCACTTTGAACACAGCTGTCTGCCTTGTAAACTATATTCAACAGCAGTGACACTGTGAAATGAATTACATTTTAACCTAAGGAGCAAGATTTTATTGTATCCTTTGTTTGTTTGGATGTTTATAGCATTTTATTTTTATTCATTAACTTCTAAATACTTTGCATTAAGACCTCAAAGTTTATTCAGCAAAAATGGCATCAACGATGACCATTATTGTTGTCATTGGACGCCTCTTAAAGTTGATCCTTGTGTTCGACTCAACTCAATACGTTATAAATGCATTTGGCTTTTGAGTTATAACTTTACTTAGATGAACACAAATCAGTTATCATGCTATAGATTTTAGGTCAAAGCATGATTCTATGATTATATGATTTCTCTCAGCACAGCATAGATGACGGAATAGATTTAGTTATTTACATTAGAAAATGTCACAAATTAAGAGATATTAAATTATTTTATTTTTTTGAACAAGTTGATTGATTTATTTGTTTTGATTAGACATACAGTAATAATTACTAATGGTTAAACATCACTGAGAGAAATGCAATGCTTTCAGGAGACAGTTTCACCTCTGGTCAGTTCACATACAGACAGACTGCATGTGTGTGTGTGTATGTGGGATATATATTAGGTGTCTGTTTGTGTGTGCCAAATATGTAGGACTAGAAGGGGTTCGAGTTGACAAACTGCAGACGCTAACACTATAAGAGTGAAAGAGTAAAAGAGTGAGGGGGCCCTGAGCAAAAACGGAGGAGAAAGAGGTGGGGGATGAAGCTGAGGGGAGATGAGGGTCTAAATCTGTGAGAAAACGTCTAATCCCTGGATTGCTGAATCTTCGGAAATCCTGGAAATAGATTAGGAGCTTCGCTGGGCCAGTCGCCTTTAATAAGAAGGCCCGTTTGGCTCCAAAGTCATGGCGCAGCACTTGCATAATGTGCAGAGCCGCCACTTCTTGTAATTATCGTTTCCCCTATTTGGAAAATGATTCAATAAACACTGATCCACTGTGTCCTGCGCATACTGACAAGCTGCGGATGGAACACGCAGAAGCCGGGGTACTTGTACAACACCCACTCTGGTCTGGCCACTAATCCAAATACTGGTGGAGCATGAGGGTTGCTGTAATCAAATGAGAACTGACCGTATCGACAGGAGAATCTTTGTGTCCATTTTTTTCGAAGACCAGCGTCCATGGAGACAAAGAGGCTAGAGAAGCATCGAGAAATAGCCGCTATCAGATAAGAAAAAGTTGTAACGTTACTCATGACTTTATCTGCTTTCACACATCAGCAAACTTTGGTCCCTTTTTCTTTCCCCTTTTGGCATTCTGTGCCACCAGCATTGTCTCTGTATCTTGTATCTTTTTTGGAATGAGCAAGCTGTGAGGGCTAGTGGGGAAATAAGTCATCTCAGTCTATGTGCGCACAATGGGATTGTATTTTCCCTCTCCACTGGCTCTGGTGAATAAGACTATATATTTCTCCTTCTCAGGGAGAAGGGTTGGCAGTTGCGATGGTGAACATTGAAATAATGATGTGGTCTGGGTTTGCTGAACACAAGAGGCATATTCTCTGATTATGAAAAGTGTAAACGCAAAGAGGAGGTATATTGAAAATTACTGCTAATGTTCGGTCTCGGTCAGATCTCCAAATGGCTGCAAAACACTATAAAATGTGCTATGGCGAAAACAGGTTTGTGTATCTGTAACACTAAAATAGAATATGACCTGGGCTCTTGGGGATGCCATTCTCAGTCCCCTTCAGATGGCAGCCAATAAATATCCTTACATTTCTGACATGACGACATCAAAGAGATTTTAGCTTCATTCGTCCAATAATGAACCAAGTTTGTCATTACCAAAATAAGAAATCATAGTTGGTGATACCAATACAACCGAGAGCGAAGCAACACCACCGTTGTTTTGGTATCTATAATTTTTTGGTAATAGTTTTATCATACCAAAGTGGGGATCTAATTACTAGACACTAGGTTAATGCTTGTCTTGTGGAAGCTCACTATCACTTGCAGTTCATTTTCCTGTATTGACACATCTAAAGCTCCAGTGGACAGGCTGCATTGCTATAATGGATGTGTCAAAATGACAAATATTTGCTCCCCTACCTCTCAGTCAATTAAGAAAACTAGTCAATAAGAGCTTATTGATGTGAAGATCCATGTTCCATGGTACTTTAAAGAAATATTTCACTGCGGTATAAATAGCTACCTCTTCACTGTTTTGCTCTCCTGGCTGTGTGCTCACTCTTTTTGCCAAAATGAGGGTAATGTGCTATGAAAGGTATCCCATATTTCTCACCTTCTGGGACCCTGAAAGATGGGGCCACCAGCTGTCCATATCACCGCACCCATGTTACTGGCTCCTCCCGGCCAGAGAGAACTACAGGCAGTAGGCAAAGGCAATAAATTGACAAAGGGGAAGAAAGATAGAGAAAGAGGAAAAGAATAAAAAAAAATGACTGTAATGACTTGACCAACTGATTTAAATCTGGTAAACCATCTACTTTGAAAGTACTTAGATATTTGTCATGCTCAAATATGTGCTTGTGAGTCTTTGTGTGTCTGTGTGTGTGGGTGCACGCTTTACAGCTGAGTTACCTCACCGAGTCTTGAAAAGTGTTACTTTTGTGCAACGATTGAGAGGTTCAGATTAGCCAGCATTGCAAAATGTTCCAATAACGGTGACCCACGCAACCTGGAAGTAGCATTAAATCGAGAATTATTGGGGATCAAAATCAGTCACCCAGCTTGTACCCATTCCGACATTGCCCTCACTAAAAAATTATCTAAAATAAAATAATTTCACTTTCTCCGTGAAACTGCCCATAAAACTCTCTCCCACCCACACTCATACGCCGATCTTGAATGTGGATGCTGTAACACTCATGTGGTGTACTGCTCTAGGGCGCAATTTTCCATAGACTTACTCTATATTGCCAAGTGTGAGGCTTGGATGAAAATAGTATGGTTTCAGCAGTGAACCTGGAATATTGTAGAAATAATCATAGAGGGAGCTGGTCTCAGCCATCTATTGTATTCATGTCACAAGGCTTTTCATTCATGGTTCTAAATCTTGCACATCTGCAGAAACTTTCCATGTATATACTTTTCCATATCTAAAATGCCAATGACAAGATTGGAAAGACAATGAGCTGATTAGCATGTGATTACCAAAAAAGGTCGCAAACCACAGTGTTATTTAAACTTGGATAGAGTTGCAAGTAGGAGTATCATTTTAGAATGCATTGCACAGTATGGTCCAAGATTACTGGGGACTTTTTATAATTCAATTTGAAGAGATTTTTAATATCATCCTTCGGGGATATGTGGCCAGATATCAGCCACAGAGTCAAACTTCTGATAATGTGTTATAATGTTTCTCATGCAATAAAATACTCCCAGTGAAGACAGAAACAAAAACAAAATATCTATATCCATGGATTAAGGCCTAATTTTTAATGGATAAAAACATAAATTATTTTTTTTATATTTTATTGTAAGGAATGTGCTTTTCCAATCAATTCAACATACATCAAAAACTGCATCTGACATGCATCCCCCAAAGAGATCACCCAGAAATCAACAATATCTGTATTGCTTTTTTTGTTTATGTCCAGTTTATCTAGTTGCTTGAATGGCTTTTGTGTTTTTGTACCCTGGTTTATATTTCGAACCATACGGTTATAGATAGATAGGCAGAAGACAGCACTTAAAAATATTTTTTTTCTCTCGAGAAATATCCAATAAACAAAAAATTACCTGCAAAATGGTGGCATAAACGACAAGGTTTTGTGGAATTACAAATATGTAGTTGGTTAATAAAGCAGTGTCAGTTCATGTGTTGATTTCATTGAGGGTTAGTCATTTTGGTAAAGTCACTGGCCATAGCCCCAAAAGTTTTCATCTGGAGAGAGCAGGGCCATTTATTGATCGAGGAGTGCTCATTGGCTTACATCAGTGAATGATTGACTGCATGCTAATCCCACCTATGAATGTGGTTTAGTAGCTTCATTTTACCCCTCGCTGCTTTCTAGTGATGATCATTTATGCTTCATTTCTGACAACACATTTTCAATGTGACAATAAGAAAAAGGAGAAACCTATTTGCTGCACTTTAAATCATGGGGATTAACTGCATAAGTGAGAGAGAGAGAAAGCAAGGATGAAGAGAGAGAGAGAGACCCCAACACTTCTAATCACAAGTGCCTGATATAGAGAAGCACAGAAATTCATTCCATAACAGGACAAATCTTGTTCTGTCTGTTCAACTGAACATTGAGGTTTTGAGACTTGTACTAAACAAGTCTATGAAACAAACAGGAGACAATGAAGCCATGCCAATATCTTGAATTACGCTATTCATCCACTCTCATCACTTCGAAAGAAAAGTGGAGTTGATGTTGCTCAAACAGCTAATTGTGTATGCAACGGTGCATGCTGCCAGTGCATGAGCTACTATCAAAGGCTGTTGTTATTGGTTATAAAACGCAGACTTAAATGCTCTTGTAATACACGAGATCCTTAAATCACTTCCTCAGTAGCACTTCTGTAGTTTCATGTATTGGGCTGTCTCCATTACTTGGGGTGCTTCCCTTTAAAGGCCAGCAGTGACAGTGGTCTGCCTTTTGTATTTGCACTGATTGCGGTTGCTATTTTAATTCCGTTGTTGTTTGGGCCGCATGAGCTATTGCTCATTCCTGTCACACACTCAGTAGCAGATAGGAAGCCATTTTGAGGGACTGTTCAGTCACAGAGAATTGAATAGTGTACAGTGACTCAGTAAGAAAACTTAAATAAGAGTATAAAAATAAAAAATAGAAAAAAGCCAATTTCGGAGTATCTCTTTTCCTTTCTTGCCCTTGTCCATTTTCATCTGTCCTGCGAGGTGTCTTCAGAATATGTCCCATCAAAGTTTCGTGCTTGGGGTGAAGTTGGTTGTGCAAGAAGCAAAGCGTATCTCTTAATCAATGTGATCCTGAGGCTGTCTCACAACCCCTGCAGTGTGACAGGGCACAGGGTCCTGGATCCAAACCCAAGACTGCCGGAGTCTTTAAGTGGCTTTGAGATGGCAGACGTGATAGAGGCTAAGCCCTTAATAGCCATTTCACTATAATCTTTACTATGAAAGGCTAAACTATGGGGGTATTGATTTGTTTGAAGAGGGGGGGTTGGGGTTGGAGGGGAGAAAAGTACTCCATCAGGACCGGGCATCTCGAAATGTGACAAAGCTGTTCAGCAGCCAAAAGAGATAAGCTCAGATTGAGCCCATTTTATCCGATAAAGGCTTCACAGTTTGCTCAGCGTGAGCAAAACAAAGACAAACTCATCAAATCCAAGTTGACAAGACTCACAAATGGTAGTGCTCTTTCTGTCGCACTCCAACATGGTGGTGGCCACATCAAAGCCTTTTTGACTACAGTGCAGTGGCTTCAACCCCCCCTGTCAGGCGCTCCTGTTAACAGCATATCCATTGTCATGAAAAGTCATGTGTGGAAGTTGACAAGGGAATGTGCAACTGTTGTGTGTGTGTGTGTGTGTGTGTGTGTGTGTGTGTGTGTGTCTTTGTATATAAGACTGAGATTGCTTAAGTATCATAGGTCCGTGTGCATTGGCGTTACTTAGTTGACTGCCTTTCAAATGACACTAAGCAATGCTTCATGATATATCTCACTGCACATGCCATCTCCCCATAGATATAGCCCTGAAGGGTATGGTAATTGAGCTATTATTAGATGTGGCAGTGATAGAATTGTTCCCTTTGTAGTCCCAAAGAATACAGATTTCACTGTTTGATGTACTGAGGGGATGTACAGTATACCCTGCTGTTTGGGCATGGAGAATGTTTAAAGAACCAGCATAGTGTAATCCTATTATATACGGTTTATATGCTTTAACTTTTACTGGCAGAATTCCACATTTGCACCACATTTAATTCTCAAGTATGAAGGGGATGCAAGAGGTTGCAGCAGTACAATCTGGGGCTGTTTTTGCTAAAAAATGGGGAGAATTTTTTCCTGTCATGCTGGTTCATCTGTCACCTAAGGGGGGGCAGGTGGTCTCAGACTTATTTCTGTGCTTCTCGTTGATGCTAACTTCTGCCACCAACCCGCACGCACACCCAAACCACCCATGCATGTGCCCCACACGCACACTCTTACGCACACAGATACGCACGCAAGCACACACGATGACACTTCCCCCGCCACCACCCCCACCAACTTGTTGCCAAAAAAAAAAAGGATGGCAGCCTAAACACTCCTGGCAGAAACACACAGACCACACTGCAAGAACGCTATAATCACGGCAGCCAAAATATAACACCAGCACAGCTGTATTCATTTCTGACTGACGGTTTTTGATGTTTTTTGATGGGTTTGGGGGCAGAGAATTGTTTTGAATAATAAATGTACAATTGACACCAATTTATTTCTCAGACATTTAGAAAAAATACAGCAGCTCTCCAGCCTACTGTTCAAACACACGCACATGCCCACACATAAAAAGTTCTTATCGTGGCCTTCGTTCTACAGTATATATGTTCTCCGTCTGTCTGCCTGCTTGTTTATCTGTCCCCCCGAAGCAGTCATTAACCCTTGTGTTGAGTTTATCTTTCACAAACACGCAGTTCTTGACCCCTTGACCATCAACGGTTACTCATTACCATTCGTGTGTTATTGTGCATTTGAGTGTTGGACTGTGCCAGGAGAGGATTGTCCTTTGAAAAGCCAGCAGACTGAGACTAGTCCAGTCAATAGGTTCCATTGAAAGGCATTGAGTGGACTGAGAGGGGAATTAGCAATTAGTCAATCAATTACAGTGCATTCACTCATAGTGGATCATCATGGAGTGCTATTTGTTGCACTGGTGTCAGCTACAAATGCAATAATAATGTAAATACAACTTATATGATTGAATCTCATTATGTGTACTTTTACTGATACATATGGTATTGCAGGCCCAAGAATAAAATTGATGATTTATTTTTGATCCACACTTTTCACACTGTTCATTCAAATTCAGAAGAAATGGAGAAGGAAAGGGGGGGTAGGTTTAACATGCAGAGTTCTGGGAGTTGCTGCCCTCATTTATGCATTGTCATGTGTACAATCTAGTGAGTGGTCAGAGGTTGAGCATCCCTGTGGTCCGTAGTCCACAGTGGCCCAGGTCCATCGGAGTTATTGGCTAACAGACTATTTGGCTTTGAGAATTAACCCCCCCACAGACGTCATCAGTCCCAGGCTTATGCAAACATTATAGTGGAGTTATGAATACACGTACCTACAACACTGTCATACACAGAGGTGGAGTAATACCAGTCAATTACACAATCACACAGCCACTCAACGTGAGAGGGAAGAAAATCATTCAGACTTGCTCCTCCCCACTTTCTACCTGACTTATCGCATCCTCTCTGTCTAAATACAGACACACAGAATCAGAAAAAACACGCACACACACACACACACACACACACACATAATTTCATCTTGCGCAAATCTTGACACACATAAAGAAGTGCACACACATCATGTGAGGAGGACAGACAAATCAATATTGATCATATGGCCAGCTGTTTCGGACCTATCACTCCATTGTGATGCTGTATGTGGGGGTGATTCATGACAGGGCACGCTTTTCCACTTCCACGCCTCACAGAACAACTGATGGATTCCTTTCTTTTCTTCTTTTCATCCCTCTATCCCTCACATGCGCCATCCGTCCCTCGCTCCCTCCCTTGTCTGGCCTCTACTCTTTTCTTTCATGGGGTCCAAGGTGATGAAAATGACACCATACAGAGGGAGCTTTATGCAAATACAATCACTGATCCTGCGCCACCTACCCATATACACATCCCTCCTCTCCTTGCTCTAATACAGATCAAAAAGGGACCGACTGCAAAACCTGATCAGAGCTACTTGGCTACTTGACACATCTTTTTTTCCAACTTTTTTCTAACTTAGCCAAGATTTTACATCAAAATAAACTATAAGAAGCTTCTCTTAAATAATTATGGCGTGCGCCCTCTTTGGGCTTACAGCCTACATAACACAGAAGTAATAAAAGTAATTTGGGAGAGAGACTCTATAGTGTAATCAATTATTACTGCCCCACATAGCTATATAGTTATAGTACTGACATACAAGATTATATGATGTGGTTTGCTCATTAATATCTAAATCAATTGTTATGTGGTCAAAGGCGCCTGTTTTTTGGTGTTTTTACAACAGTGTGGAATGTGGCAAGTCAATAAGGTTATACTAAAGGAATCCTGCAACCCCCCACCGTCTCCTGGATGAAATTTGAGAGCTTTGCCCAGTTGTGTTTTGCTATTGTGTGTTAGAATGTCAATGCGCCTATATCTTGTTACCCATACAAAGCAGCTGTAATATAAATACAGGCCTTAAGGTACACTCATGAAAATGTCATTACAAGACAGAAATATCAGTTATGAAAGAATGAAAGGAAACAATTCATTATAACATCGGTTGTATATATATATACATTCTCGCTGTCTCTCTCTCTCTCTCTCTCTCTCTCTCTCTCGCTCTCTCTCTCTCACACACACACACACACACACACACACACACACACACACACACACACACACACTAACACACACGCGCATATAAATCTTAAAGGGAAAGTTTGTGTAGTTTTCCTGGTCACACTTCTTGAAAATGAAACGTGCAGGTTTTCTAACTCATATATGTGGCAAATGCAGCCCTGGTAACACGCACACACTCACACACACACACATACACACACACACACACACACACACACACACACACACACACACACACACACACACACAAGCACGCACATGCATTCTTTTGACATTTGGGAACTGTTTGTTTTGGTCGATTTCAGGCAGCAACCTCACCTGTGGCAATGACTCTGTTTTGGGTTCTGACTTGTCACACTGTGTGAGAGGCATCAGGAGAAATGCCCACGGCAACAAACTGGCCCTGTTTAGCCCCGCAGTATGCCCGTTTGTAATTGGCCAAAACACGAGGCGGCCTGTGGCCATTTGTCAGCTTGAATAATTGATACTGTGAATGGTCACACTAGAAAACATGTTGGCACTTTAACTTACATTTATATGCAAAAGCTTACCTGTTATTCATTTCTTTTTGCATGTAATTTTCTATGTGCAATTCTGCATGATGTTATGAATTATGTATTCTGTTTCATTGAGATAAACATCTCAAAAACACAGACCCATGTACCATTATTCCAACTAATCAATTATGAGATGTATAGAAATGAGTGAAGATACTAGCAAATGGAGATTAAATTGGGAAGATAGCCAGTCAAATTAACTGCTGCTTATTAGGGAGGAGAAGATGAGATTCTTGTCTGTCGTTTTCTTGCTAATACAGGCTTCATTAATGACAGGCTCACGTTTCATACTGTCGCTCTTTGAAAATGATGAGCCATTAGGAAAAAAAAAAGTAAATAAATAAATAAAACAACTTCCCTATTTATCAAAGGCCAATCAGACAGTTAAAATCTGGAAATCAAGACACACACACACACACACACACACGGGCACAACAAACCCATCATCCGATGACATGGCCTTTTCATGCTGTGCAGTCAAGAGAAGGGGTATTTTTGATGAGTGCCTTTTGTTTCATTCGTATTTCCCTTGTTTCTTTTACTCATGTACTAATTAACTCCCTTTTGTATCGCCATGTTTTCCAAATGAGTGCTGTGATTCTCTATCTTGGTGTTATTTTTGTCACTATTAAATGAAGGTTGAGCATGTATTGCCTTGTAATTAGTCGTAGGAACAATGCGAGACTGCAGAATTTTTGGCCTTGGTTTGCTTTGGTGCGATTCAGAGAGTGGGAAGGAGAGAGAGAGAGAGAGAGAAAAAAAGATAAAGACAGAGGAAGCAGATCCAGTTACTCCCTGTTGAGAGAACATAAGCTGCGTTGCAGGGCTGCAGAATGTGCTGCCTGGCTTCAAACCCCAGATTAGTGATGGCAAGCCATTGAATTGCGCGCCGTGGCGTCAGCATGAGATCAGCGTGCATGTATACACCCTAATGAATTTGTCATTTGGTTAAGACCCATGAAGTACCTGGCCCTAAGTCGATGTCAGTGAGCGGTTTTGGTTGTAGTCCCACACAGTGGCATCTGTCTTAAGGAACACACTGAGCTGTTGGCAAAGGCCGGCCAGCTTCACTGAATAAGTGCATGAGAGAAAAGGAAAAAAATCTATCAAATTGTGAACACATTTTTCATATTGATTTTGTTTGATTATTCTTGAATGCATAATTTGCAAGTTTTTACGAGACTTATCCTTGAGAAGAAGAATTCTTTTATTGGGACATTCAGCTCGACACACCACAACAACATCGAAATTAATGCTCTGCATTCAACCCATTAGGTATGACCCATGAGCAGCCCTTGGAGCAGTTGGAGGTTTCGCGCCTTGCTCAACAACGTTTCAGCACCAGACCAGGAACTTTCCAGTTCAAAAATGGCCGCTCTACCGCCTGAGACACGCCACTCAGCTTTGTGGTCTCATTTTATATCGTGATTTCAGACTTTGTAGTAGATTGCCTTCACCCATTCATATATCATTGCTGACCTAGCTGCCATGCACAGCTGTGCACTACTGGGATAAAAAGGGTTAAAAAAAAGGGGGGGGGCGGGGGTTGATATGTCGTCAAAAATCCAAAAGTTTGTCCGTCTGACGGATTAACCCAGACTGCAGTCTCCTGTCTGTCGACATTAATTTGCTCTCACACAGGCAGTGGAAGTATGTTCTTCTTCTTCTTCTTTCGGCTTTTCCCTTCAGGGTTCGCCACAGCGAATCAACTTTCTCCATCTAACCCTATTCTCTGTATCCTCCTCTCTCACACCATCCATAAATCTTCTCTTTGGTCTTCCTCAAGACCTCATGTCTGGCAGCTCCAAATCCAACATCCGTCTACCAATATACTCACTATGCCTCCTATGTACATGACTGAACCATCTCAGTCTGGCTTCTCCGACCTTCTCTCCAAAACAGCACTGTTTCACCACTGTCTTATCCACCTTTCCTTTCATTCTAGCCGATAGTCTTCTATCACATAGTACCCCTGACACTTTTCTCCACCTATTCCAACCTGCTTGAACCCGTCTCTTCACCTCTTTTCCATGCTCTCCTTTGCTCTTGACTGTTGACCCCAAGTACCTGAAATCGTCCAACTTCTTGATCTCCACTCCCTGTAGCCTCACCGTTCCACCCGAGTTCCTCTCATTCACACACATATATTCTGTCTTGCTGCAAATAACTTTCATTCCTCCTTTCCAGAGCATACCTAGAGTGGCAGTGGAAGTATGTTACAGTTGTCTATTTGATGAGGTTGATGCTTTGCATTCAGTGCACAATATTTTGGGCCACACAAAGATTGACATGAAGCTGTTCACTGTTGGGTCAGTCTTCCCTTACAAGGTTGATGAACCAGCGCACAAATCAAATACTGTCTTTATGTTTACTGATGTCAGAGCTTCTGTGCTTGCTGTATGATAGACATACATTCAAGACAGAAAGATGCCCACTGCTTTAGCGGTATACATGTATGCAGGTATCACATCACGTTGTCAGATCTCAATACAAGGTATATGGAAAACTGGATTATTTCAGGTGAGCAACATGGGGTTTTATTTATCTATAATATATTTATAAATGTATTAGTCATTCTAATAAAATTTTCGTTTGGGTTGCACTTAAGCATGGACACTGCAGCACTGGACTTCCCTTTTTTTTGGTCAGCCTTCTCTGAAAATGCTGGTCATTTTTAAGTGACTGAATTTAGTTTTGGTTAAAGTTTTCCTTTAAGAGGTGAAAACTAATTCGGGTGTGTTGTTACATGAGATGCCTGTGTTAAAGATCAAGAGAAATAGGCCAGCTTAACAAAAGAAACTGGCACTGTTAGCTAAAAGGCAAGCAGATGGAATAACTGTGTCAAGACAAAAACAACGAAGAAACTGGCCTTCACTTGGATGGAAATTAAAATAACGTGAAGATAGTATCGCTCTCAAAAATGATGATATAGCTGTTATAAATATTCTGTTAAATATTTTTTGTTGATGAAACTGACCGATTTTAGATTTTTTTTCTCTCTAAAACCAGATACATTTTCCTTCTTTTTGATGTATTCTCTGTTCAGATATTAAATGAGGAAAATATTCTCAGGATGTTTAACAGTGGGGTATTTTACTTTTGTCTGTGATGAACGAGTTTTTTGAAAAACTCAGAGGGGTTTATCCATGCTGTCACTGCATTTACAGAAAAGAATGAATACTTTGAAAAGCACACTAAGTTCAAAGATGACATGGCTCTTTATTTTTTTTTTCTATAGCACATGCAAATGAAGCTGATAGCTCTACACATACATTTAAACAAATAACTGCCAACAAACATCTCTGGAGTTCTACATGTATATTGTTGTGTTTACAGAAGTTACTTTAATCAGCTGTTTTTTTTCTACCCTGACAAGAAAATGAATCAGATTGTTTCCATAAATGTCAAAACTCTTTGTTGTAAATTCAGTTGAAAAAGAAATCCCTCAACTGAGGACCAAATTGGCAAATATACAGAAAGAATTATTAAAATTAAACATATTTAAACACAAACATGTATTACTCTGTGCAGTTCCTCACTTTCATCACTGTCTGAGTGTGTGAGTTTGAGCCACGAGTGTGCGTATCAGCATTCAAAGTTCATTTGCAATTCACATCAGCCTCCCTCATGCATTGTACCACTGTCTGCCTACTTACTCTGCTCTTTTTTGTCCTCTGTGCATTGTTTAGGCCTGTAGCTATCTGTTTAGATTGACTACTGGTGTGGCTTTACCTCGAAGCTCGGGGACTGAGAGCGGGCTGGTTGAAAAGGAACGGGTGGGGAGAGCAGAGGAACACAGTGTCTTGTTCACACATGCTCACCCCCTCCCTTTCACCCTCTCCACCCCCCTGCCCAAACAAACACCACCTAAATATTAACTCCCGCTTATTCGAAATAAAGATGACATGTTCATTTCCTTTTCCTCTTTATCTCCTCTGTCTCTCTTCTGCAAGTATTCCCTGTCACTCAAGTCATGTTTTTTTAATTTATTTTTTTCATTTTATCTCAGTCCATACTACTCGATTCCCATTCTCTGACTCTCCTCATTTCTCCCTTCTCAGGTTTTTCAGAGGAGCAGTGCCAGTTACTAGGAGGCGTTAGAAAGAATGGACGTGCTGTTCCCATGAACCGCTCTGTGCTGTCAACACCAGCTTTGGTGGGATGGAATTAGATTAAAAAAAAAATCACCAACTATGTGTGTATGTGTGCATTTGTGTGTGTGTGTGTGTATGTGTGGGGTGGGTCAATTAGGATTGTTGCCTGCCAGCACCGTTGAGACACATGACTCTGTTGCCTACTACTGTAATGTCAGTTTGCCCTTCAGGTGAACTTTGCTTCACTTGAGCTCTGCAGAACCGGGCCAGAAGAGATGAGACGTAGGAAAAGAGAGAGGAAGAGGGAGGCAGAGAAAGGACTGGCTCATAGTGGTGGAATTAATACCTTGACCCCCTCCTCGTGCTCTCATATACACACACACAAATATTTGGCAACATATGGAGCTGGTGATGTGACACTCTGGCAGTAGCCAAGGATAGAGGATGCCGAGAGCAGTCAGGCAGAGTCTATCAGGGCAAAGAGAAGCGAAATTTCCAATTGCATTATCAGCTGCCTGCTGTGATACCTTTCTCTGTCGGTACATTATATGAACAAGTCTCTTTTCTATGGACACTGATAATATATCAACTTCAAATCATCTGAAAATGTTCACACTGGCATTTAAACCATTATTTCACTATTATATCCTGTTATCTGAGTCTCAGAACCAAGCTACAGACTGAAAATCAAACCAGCAAAGACTATTGATACTGTTGAAAGAAGTTAATGTGAAAGTTACTTCAATCAGAATTCCCCAATAACTGACCATTTTCCTTCAGGCAACTTGGAAATAAACCAGATCTTTCAATTGAAATAAAAGGGCAAGCTGTATCCGTCCATTTCACTTTACAGATCTTTTGGGCCCCGACTCCAATTCATTTCTAACAGTTTCCAAAAAACCAAACCAATCACAAACAGAGAAGAATTCACATAAGAATACAGAGTAAGGGGAATGTCTAAAACAAACTACATCTTCCTTAATCATCCCCACTCTATAATACTAAACAGGGTTTTGTGAGGGTGCATGGAGTCCAACATTTATTTATGTCTAACCCCAAAGTCATGTGTAGAGTTAACTGTTAGTTCAAACATGATGTGCCGAGAGAAATTTGTGTACCGTTGTAAACAAGACAGCAGAACAAATTAATTAAAAATTAATTATGGTCAAGTATTGCATAGCTATGAAATTATTCCAATCTACTCAAAATAAGTATTAAAGTAAAGCAAGAACTTAGTTCTGAATACACATTCTATATTCGATTTTCAAACCAAAACATTTGGGAAACCTGCTGAATGAAGAAAATATTTCAAAATATGAAAATAGAACTGAAGAGGTCTCTTGGATGGGAGGAGAAACTCCTGTTGCTATGAGATTTGACAACAATTACTGAACCTGAATTTCTGAGAAAACAGTGGAACACCAGGAAGCCAGTATCATTAGGGGGGTCCCAAAAAATTTTACTTAATAAATGAAAATTATCAAATTTTTATGCTATAAGCATTGGTGAAAGACAGGTTGGAAACAGAATGTGTGCAAGTGGTGATCTCTGTAAACTAACAATGCAAGGTTGGCTTCTTTACATCTAAAAAGACTTTTTAAAAATGCACTTATTTATTTTTTTAGTGTTATATCAAGGCAGTACGGTGGAATTGTGGTTAGCACTTATGCCTAGCAACAAGAAGGTCTCTAGGTCAATTCCAACTGGGGGCCTTTCTGTGTGGAGTTTGCATGATCGCCCTGTGTCTGCTTGGATTCCCTTTGGGTTTCAAGGTTTCCTTCCCAGAAACCTTGGAAAAACATGCAGGAGTTTCATTGGAGACCCCTGAATTGCCCAGATGTGAATGAGAGAATGAATTGTTGGACAATATGTCTCAATATGTCACTCTATTTATATTGTCGTTTAGTTCTGGTTGTGTATTTTTCACCCTCACTGTTCCTTGATGTTCCCCATTGTTATCCCTGATGTTGTTGCTGTTGTTGTCTGCCGTTCATATATCTGCAGTCTATTTATTCAGGGATGCCTTGCTATCTTCTGTCTTTCTATTTGAATTCATATTCATATCTATTTTACTTTTTTGACATTATAACTATTACACTGCTGTGACAAAGGAATGTCCCCAATGGGGATCAATAAAGTTTATCTTATCTTATCTTAATACATGGTCCTGTGATCGACTGGTGACCAGTCCAAAGTTAACTCAGCCTTGGGCTCATTGACAGCGGAAGGGATCGGCTCCAGCTCCACCCCGACCCTGTCTGCAGGATAAGGGATCTTGATAATGAATGAATGAATTAATAAATAACTGAATTAATGTATTATCAGTACCAGAAACCTATTGACTTGAAAGTTATAACCCCAAAAAGAGAAGACAACATTTTACACTTTTTATGTGTGAAATGTCAACGTGTTTAAGAGAGAATTATCAATATGTCAATAGGATGTAGTTTGAAAACATCAGTAACCTCACTGAAAATCTGACATATCATTGTAAAAGTTACTTCTCACTCCTCAGCATCGGCAGAACCGCTACCAGCCTATTCCGATGCAAAAATTCATTCTTTTTTTTTTTAACCTGCAGTTACTGTCTGTGTCGTGTCAAGATCAAAGAACAACTAAAGTGCGTAAAATAGGGATCTTTTATCTAGACATCGCCTGACTGACAGACAAAGACAAAAGGTTTCTTTTCTAAGCAGGGTATTTTCGCTCTATATATCCTGTATCTTTTCACATTGGCCGTATTCATTGACACATTTTCCAGACTAAAGTAAGAAAGATGTTATATAGTGTGCAGTGTGGGTCCCATAAGTCTATCTGCTAAGTGGCTCAGCTGGCTCTCTGTTCCCCCATGGCCAAAATAGCAGGACATTGGATCGAAAAGACTGTGTTCACTGCATATTCTCATTTACAGGGGCCACACATCATCTGCTTAGAGATATCAGGGTGAACCATCAGAATATCAAAGAGGGTGACATTTACTTGAAATGTAGTTATGTGTCTGTTTTCAGTGTCTACTTACTCATCATGCTCTCCAGTTTTCACTCTTAGCTTCCTCCTCTCCCTCTTTCCTTTAACTCTGCTGGTACACCTATTTGCGGTGTATTTTGAGCTGCCTGTGTTTGAAAGTATTAGATCCACAGTGACAGGGGAGATGGAGGGAATACAATGAGAGGAAGCGGGAAAGTTAGGAACAAAGAAAGAATGACAGGAGTTAGAGTGAGTGGCTATTCTCTCATGCTGACTGAGTGAAGTGTCAAAACAAGACTGAAGAGTAGCAGTGCCATGACAGATTCAATACTCAGCGAGACTCCATGTTCTACAAAGCATGCTCAGATAGATGGAAATAGACAGAAAGAGATGGAGGAGGTGGGAAAATGTAGTTTTAAATATCTTAATTAGACAACAGTCACCAAAAGTCTCAGAACAAAAAAAAAAAAAAAAAAAAAAAAAACGTTTGGAATGAATATTAAAAGATCATGTTGCACAAAAATGACAGCCAAGCCATCACTCATGGCAGTTAGGTGTGATACTTTTGTATGTGTATTATTTAATGCTGTTCCCATACTTGGATTGAATAAAATAATCTTTAAATCAAGTTATCAAATAGTGAGTCTGGTTGTCCCAGGATCCCCTTTAAGGATGTGACGAATGTGAACCAAAAATATAATCCAGGCATTTCCAATATTACTCCACCTGTTCCTTCTATGTGACTGATGCTTATACCTTTAGCCCCTAATTGTCACTTATGGGGAAACCCTCCTACTCTCCTTCTTCCTTCACCCCTCACATGCACACATACACACATGGCAAATGGATTGACCTCATTCACAGGGCTTGGAGGGGCTACATTAAGGAGTCTCTCACTCTCCCTGTGGCAGATTGTCAAAAAGCAGGTGGTCACTATAAGTGAGAATCATGCCCTAGTTTGGAAAGCTCTATTGGGAACCAAGTGGTCTTTTGACAAGTCTTCTAATGGATAGGAGTGTTCTATGTGGATCAAGACTTTTGCACTATATCGGAACTGCCCTTTCGAGCATGAGGGATATTGCCCATTACGCCGGGGGAAAGTCGTATTATTATTCTATGATCTGATTCTTTTGGTTTTGATTGGCTGCACAATTAAGCTGTGGGGAACACTGAATATGATTTTATTCTTTTTAAGCTTGTCACCAGAATAATGGGTGTTTAATGCTTGTGGCAATAGATTTCAAGCAATGACCCATCACCATTATATTTCTGTTTACCATAATGTTCACATTTTGTCACTAGAAATACATTCTTTTCCCTGGAGTAGCTGTATTCGTGTTGGTCTTGGTTATACATCTGAGATGTTTCTTGATGCAAAAGGGCTGCAGACATGCCAGTTAACACGCAGGCAGCCATGCCAAAGCACACAAATGCACACAGAGATACCCACACTAAAAGAGCACGCAGCCATAAATCATTTAAACCTCAAGTCTTCTCTGAGAAATGCTTCAGATAAAAACAGCTCACCTGAGTCCAGCAGCACATAGATCAATCATGTATCACAAGAAAGTCAAGGGAAGAGTGGGATAACAGAGAGTGAGAAGCAGAGGGGGAAGAGAGGTCTTCTAAGCTATGTGCACCCCGAGGCATAGATCCTGCA
The DNA here is from genome assembly GCF_037954325.1 of Fistularia commersonii. Taxonomy (NCBI): domain Eukaryota; kingdom Metazoa; phylum Chordata; class Actinopteri; order Syngnathiformes; family Fistulariidae; genus Fistularia; species Fistularia commersonii. The sequence goes on from NC_141302.1 coordinate 9,111,405, forward strand.
ACTGGAGCAGGTTCTCGCATGTGAGAGAAATGGGTGTGACGCACCAAGAGCATGCAAGTTTGTCTATAGGGTTCCTACATTTTAAGTCTACAGCGATCTATGCACACAATGCATAATGCAAGGAACATTCAACTCAGTGTGCAATTAGCAGTGCTAACACGCAACCAGTGCACGTATCAGCCTCAGCTACTACAGCACAGAGTTGAGGCATGAGAATCTCCTCCCAGGCTGCACCTTCTACTTCCTTCATCTTGTGAAAAGGAGAGAGAGGATGGGAATAAGATAAGGGCAGGGTATCTGCATGGTTTGCCCTCTATTTGAAAGGGCCAATGTGACAATATGCAGAAAAGGAAGGCGGTAGCGGCTGTGGTGGGGTGCCTATCATAAGGTGAGCTTGTTTCAGGTAAGCGAAGGGCGCTCAGTTACAAACACTGGGAATCCCTCCCTTTTCTGAGGCTAGAGGTGACAGAGCGATAGCAAAGTAATAGGCAGGGGAAATAGTCTGCCAAAGAAAGATAGCAGCAGATATATGGGCTGACCATGTGCAAGCAATATTTCCTACATAAATATTATAGTTAAGTGACTGCACAACCACAACATTATCGAGACAACAATTTTACATTGGTTTCTGTTTTCTTGACAAACATCACTGACAGAAACACGACCCAGAAATCAATTATAAACTACATATAGAAGTGAAGGTTTTCGGTTTAATAAATATGTATTTGTATGTCAGTGTGCAGCTGAATATGAGCTGTTTTTGCGCCTTTTGTGACCAATCCCGAAGACAGACCTGGGCACGGGCATTTTACGGTCTGCGGGCCACATCCGGCCCACTTGAGGTCAATCACAACAGGAATGAAAAAAACATGTATTCCGTTAATGTTATACAAGTGTGTTGCTTTAATTTAGAAACCAGTGCGTTTTTGTTTTTTTTTTGAGTTACGACGCACACACACGTACATCCATGACGTGGGTGCTTGAACTGAAATGATTAATGCTCGCCAGTTAACCCTCGAAAAGTCAGCTCATGCCAAAAAGTTGACGCCGAATGGCGTGTTTTCAACAAGATACGGACCGTTAAATATTTATTTTGCAGTCCAAACATTGAAGAGGTTATATAGATTTGTCAGATGCTTTGCTTGCAAAACTGCAAAACCAACAAGGATTTTTTTTACAAAGCTTTGCACACCAAGATATGCAGCTTTCAAGGCAAGCCATATCCCACAAAATCGCCAGAAAAAGGAAGAGGTTTTTGGACAAAGAGTTTATGAAGGTGTGTTTGTTGAACCCTGCTGCCCTAAAATACTATATATAATGCTGATAAAAAGCACTTGTTGCAGTTTGTATAAATTTGATCCATTGCATGTCTTTACCATATTGCAAAAAACGTTTTTATTGTTTGTGAAGGTCAACAAGTTAGACCTTATGAGAACACTGATATTATGATCAATTTTGTCGTTACTGTTATTTTATTATTCTGATAACCAGTAGCAGCTAATCAAGATATGCAATTTATTGCCTTTTACAATGGAACATAATTAATATTGAGCAGAATTAAGTTTAAGTTATCATTGGTTCGGTCCTCCAACACGACTCAGATTTCTCAACTGGCCCCTTGTAAAAATTAATTGCCCACCCCTGAGTTAGACCTTCTGAGAACAGATATGTAATGATTGATTTTGTGTTTACTGTTTATTACTTCTAAAGGAGTATTTTCCTGTTTGATCTATACCATAATTTCATGTTTTTTTAAACATAGTTACAGAATATGCTTATTATGCTGATAACCAGTTGCAGCTCATCAAAATATGAAATTGATTGCCTCTTATAATGTGACATAAGTAATACGGAGCAGAATTAAGTTTACATTAAGTTATCATTAACACCAAGGTCCCTCGTAATCATTAATTGCCCACCCCTGCTCCAAGCCCATCAGGCTGTGGAATATTAATCAGAGGTCAACAAAAGAAATATATAAAAATACATCTGCCACACAGTCACTAATAAAAGACTTCTGTATAATAACATGTGCTTATGGCTTTTTTATATGTTTATTATAATAAAATTGTGATAAAAACAATTTGTGATTCCTGTATCACAATATATTGCAGTGATATCTTATCTTCTCTTTGGATGCGGGTGGACATTGTGTTTTGCGCTAGCAAGGGAGGGGTGTCACAGTAGACAACCCAAAATAACTGTGAGAGAAGGAAAAACATCTTTTAAAGATGAGCTATAATGCATACACAATTATTAGGCAAGTTGAATTTTTGAGGATTAATTTTGTTATTGTACAATTACAGTGCTCTTAGTCAATCCAAAATGTCAACAAATCCTCAAACCTGGAAGTTTAAGTAGTAAGTGAAGCTTTGGCTTTCTTAAGATAATATCTATAAGTATAGCATTATTAGGCAATCATTAGTGTGCAGAATTATTATGCAACTAAATGAAAAATAAAGATTGTCCCATCTCACTTGTTTATTTTCACCTGTTAAAGTGAGAATAATGAACAAACTCAAAATTTACAACTAAACATATGAAAAAAAATAAAAAACTCAGTGTGGAAATATAGCCACCCTTCTTTTCGATAACAGCCAGAAGCGTTACATTAAGTTCGCGGTGGAATTTGATGTATGTGATGGAGTGTTGTCTTGCATAAAAATCAAAGTCTCCTTGAAAGATGCAGACTTTATCCTGTACCACTGCTTGTCTTCTAAAAATTGGCAGTAGGTCTGAGAGATGATTTTGAGTCCATTTTCAACCCAAAAAGGTCCAACTAGCGCTCATCTTTAATAATACCTACCTATACCAGTACCCCTGCTGGCATCTGAGTCAGAGTGGAGCTCTGTGTCCGTTATTGATCCAACCATGGGCCCATCCATCTGGTCCGTCAAGAGTCACTCTCATCTCATCAGTCCACAAAACCTTTGAAAAATCTGTCTTCAGATTTTTCTTGGCCCATTCTTGACAACTTATGTGTCTTGTTCAGAAGTGGTCAGGTTTCAGCCTTTCTTACCTTGACCATGTCTGAGAACTGAACACCTTGCACTTCTTGACACACCAGGTAGGCTGCAGTTGTGGACTATGGCTGCATTTGAGGATAACGGGTGCCTGGTAGCTTCATGTTTGATTCTTCTCAAATCTTTGTCGGTTAATTCGCGTCTTTTCTTCTCGACACGTTTCTTGCAACCCTGTTAACTATTTGCAACAAAATATTCTAGGGTTCTGTGACGCCCCAGTATCTTGATATTTCAAGATATTTCAAGAGTGCTGCATCCCTCTGAAGCTTTTTTTTTTTTTTTTTTCGAGTTTTGACTTTTAAGAGTCTGTTAAATCCTTTTTTTTGGCCCATTTTTCCTGAGGAAAAGAATTTATCTGATAATTATGCATACCTTGAAATAGGGTGTTGATCTCCTTAGGCCACACCCTCCCTAGGTACACAAATAAACATCACATGATATGCATTAAATTCAATAAGAATTCAAGTTTCTCCAGCTTGGAGTTACAAATGATGGATAAAATGATTATTTGGTCAAAATAATCACTTGCCTAATAATTATCCACATAGTGTTTACAAGAGTACATCGATATTGAAAACACATCATAGAATAGCATCAACGATTGGGCTTGGTGTTACTTGAAATATTGTGCAGTTAAGTTTGATACCAATTCTTAATTCTTGATTCTTGATAAAACTAATCACTTCCCCAAAGAGATTGGACAAATCTAAATATCATAAATCTTTAAAAGGGATGTTCGGACTAAAAGTGTTAATTTATTGGATCACAATGTACCTTATTTTTTTCAAAAAATAGAAATACACATTATAATCTTTATTCGAATAAATCTTGCCAGTTGCATTAACTAAATGAATAAAGCTCTCCCAGTGGTATCAGTGATTTCCAGGTGGTAAGCCTGGAAATGCTGTCCTGAAACCACACCCAGCCATTGCCATGTGGCAAGCACCATTAGTCAGGTAATGAATATTGAAAAAAAACAAAAACAAAAAAAAATAACACAGTTAAATATAACCCATTCACCATGTTCAGCTGCAAAAACGCAATCATACTCAACAACCTGCACAATGTTCAGAAAACCCTTCTGCCATGTCTTTACACAAAGAATGTAATAAATACAGAGCATTTAAATTTTGACAGAACTAAATAAAGTGCCCGGTGCCTTCATACGGCCAAAATCCCTGCGACATTTGTACACATGTATATAGTTTTCCAAATCATCCATCTCTGCTGCCACGAGGCAACCTTGCCTGAGGGTATAGTTACGCACCAGAGTGTCTCTCTATGGGGACCAAGCCACTGACACTTCGAGTCACCTTTTCAAGCCCTATTTCTACTTCAACCTTTCCTCTTTTCCTTTAAAAATGTCTGTTCCTCCTTCGTGCTACTGCAAATAAACAACAGTGAAGCTGGAAGGGTAGCCCAGAACTTGATTTTTTTTTCCTCTGCGCGCTTTCCCATTTCGTCTTAAGTTACGGTCCCGAAAATGGGCTTTAATGGGAAACTGAGGACAAGGTAAATTGGGAGTTTATCTGGCCATCAGTTTGGCAGTTAGAACTGCTGCCCAATAGGGTTTGAAATCTCCTTAAGGCAACTCTGAGGTGGGGCAAGGAAGAGAGAGAGCATTGGGGGGTCAAAAGACGAAGAGAGAGAGAGGGAGTGAGAGTGATAAGGACTTTATAAGGACAGAAGGGGGATGAGATTGCAACTGATGGGAGGCAAGGGTGGCTGAAAATGATGGTATGAGCTGAAGGTATAGGAGAGAGAAAGAGAAAGAGGTGGAGATATGATCGGTCAGTGAGAACTAGAGGAGGTCAGAGTTGGATTAACCTGCATAAGGATTAGACAGTGCTGCGAGGGGAGCCTCCAGCCTTTGGCAGCTGTTGCCAAGGGTGCCAGTTGGTTTTCAGTACTTGATGCTGCATGTCCATGTGTGTGGGAGAGAGAGAGAGAGAGAGAGAGAGAGAGAGAGCTGGGGGTGATTTACTAAGAGCATGACAAAGTGTCCATTTAGGTATACAAATACATAATAATTTATTATTAGGACTGTCATTACTGTAACCGATGCAAAAACATAAAAAAGATAATCCAACAAAGAACTTTGTTTGAATCACTTTAAAGAAGAAAAATACATCTGTTATAAATCTATCATTTACTCTTGTTATGCAATACAATGCTCGGCAGTGTTTGGCAATGAGACTATTTCCGGGCAAGTATTTATGGGGACTTGTAAAATCTCAGCCTTAACAGATGTTATATATTGACATATGTCGAATTGGTGACAAGCTGAGCATTTAAAATCAATGCACTAGGACTTAAGTGCTACAATTTACAGTAGGGACAAGAGGCTGAGTCATTTACATATTACATCAAGAGTCGAATTAACACATTAAAACTGCTTCATCCTTTACATTACAGGTACAATAACCTTGGGGGAGTCAGAATGAATGGCCCTTCACTGTTTTGCATTTAACTTTTGTTTCTGTCATAATGTTTATGCTTAAACATGCATATATATGAGATCAAGTGTCATCCTTCACATTAACAACACAGACACACTTTGACCAGAGCCCTCCACCATCTGGGGAACTGCCCATCTTTTGCTCATTCTTATCTTTTAGACTCGGCTGCATTGAGGCCCCGGGCTATGTCATCCTGTCCCTAAAATACACATGGACACACATAAACACAAACACAGTAAAAACACACACACACATAGGCACACACACACACACATATATCGTTCCTCCATCACAGTGGGAGACAGTGGGCTTGGTTTTCTCTCTGATCTCTCCACGCAGCCTCCAAGCCTTGGAGATAGGGTCAGCTCAGCGCATGATGGCCTTCCAATCCGCCTCTGATACAAACATTACTCACACCTACACACACTCTCTCCTGAACACACAGTGTCAGTAACTCACACATCTAACACAGCATGGGTCAATAACCAGGGTATACCAACAGCAATCACAGGACTGCTGGACGTGGGGGCAGTGTATTTGCGTGACATTCGATCGGATGGATTCGCCTTGTTCTTTGCCAGTCTCCTGGGAGAGAAAGCCAAGGGAGGGGAAGTGATCTGTGACATTCTTTCAGGGATGATTCTCTCCTCTGTCTCTCTGATGATGGTGGCCTTGGCTCACAGTGGGAACACTCTGGGTCCCGCATTGAAACAATTGCTCCTCCATGGGTTCCTGTTATTATGTTAAGTTGGTAAGGGTGTGTGTGGGTGGGGTGGGCGCGTAGAGGGGCTTGCACTGCTAAAGGTTTAGTTTGTGTGTGTTTTTGTGTGTCTTCCAAACAGTGCATCATGGGTGGGTTTGTCTTTGAGCGATGTGTTTGTGAAAATGACACACACCTTTTATCTGTAATGGAAAGGGATATTCACAAAGAATACCCTTGAATATAATATGATAAAATCTGATTGGGATAGTGGGATAGCAGGGGTGATTACAGTCTTGCTTTTAAGAAGGCAAGCAAATCCGCTGTCAGATCGTCTTTCGATATTGATTTATTAGTTGCCAGGAAAACACCAGCGAGACATCGCTTGACTAGGTTATGACACAGTCCTTGAGATCAGAGGTTTTGAAGGAGATTCAGAGCGAAGACAGACAGCTGAGCACACTCTTTAAAAACCCAAGCGCAAATTTTACATTGTTATGTACACAGTGGCCTGATGTTGAGCTAGATTCAAAACCTAGCCACTTAGACTTAGGACAGGGGTTGACAACCCGCGGCTCCGGAGCCGTATGCGGCTCTTTCATCCTTACACTGCGGCTCAGAGTGGCTTGGGAGAATAAATTATAGGTATTTAATTGAAGTGTATTTTATTTGTGTGCGTTCCTTTTTTTGATTTTAGTTCTAAATTGGAAGATTGTTGTGATCTTGAAATATTAAAATAAAATTATATCTATTATTTTTCAATGCTCAAAATATTCGTCACACTCGTGGAAGCCAGTATACCCGCCAAGACGCCGTCAATTTGTCGAGACTTTCAACCCCAGGTAAGGGTATGAAAAAGCAATATATACAATGATTACTTTATTTTAGACGTCAAAAAGTAACTGCGGCTCCCAGTGTTTTCTTTCCCGTGGAAACCAGGTCCAATGGCTCTTTGGGTGTTAAAGGTTGCTGACCCCTGACTTAGGATCTTCATACGCTTGTGCATTACTCTCAGAGCGTAAAATGATTTATACAATGTACTCAAAAAACCCTAATCAACTTAAAAGAAGTAAATGAATACATAAGTACATTTTTTAACGATCCCAGTCATTCTTTTAATATTGTAAGAACAAAACAAACATTCAAAAGCCATGTCCAAACCTGGCTTGTACAACAGCAAACAGAGCGAAGGATTTTTAGTTCCCTAGAGAACTGGTCCTTTGGGCTTCAGTTCTGTGACATTTCATGAACCTATCATACCTTCAAATTGCTTTTGTCAGTGTAACGTTTCCTTAGTGAGGCTTCATGCCCAGTTCAACCGAATGCTTAGAGGAGAAAATGATCGTCTATCATGTTTGAATGCTTTGCATATTGTAAAATGCACAGTAATCGTTCTTTGAATAAAAAGGTTGCTATCTGGAATTGGAATTTGCCCCCAGCTATGTGAAAAATGAATGTCAGCTAACTTTTGGTGTTAAAATAAGAAATATAATAATTTCACAAAATGAAGTTGAAAGAAAAGGTGCAAATTGATAAAGTGTATCCCTACAAGTGGAACACTGGCGAGTACCATCATTTCCGGACTAGAAGCTGCTGCTTTTTTCAAACGCTTGGAACACTGCGGCGTAAACAGTGATGCGGCTAATTTATGGATTTTTTGGGGCTAATGAGTTTCATGCCGCCAAAACATTTAGCCTCGTCACATCGGACCAGTGAAATTACTGTGAAATTCTGTGGCTGTTCGATTCCGACACTGAAGAAGACGACTTTAACGGTTTTAGTGCACAGGAAGAAGACGAAGATAGCGATCAGCTGGAGTAGGACAAAGCGGGGATAGAAAAGGAATGGATGGACTTTTCTCGTGTTATTTATTACTAATCTTTTTCATCAGCCCTGTTATAGGTACTGTTACCGATATGTATTTAATTAAAAGTTTAAAAAAAATGTTTGTGTAACAATTTTCTGTGTAAATATCTCATGTTACAACATGGACATCTGCAGCTTATGGACAAGTGCGGCCTATATATGTACATAAATATTTATTTACTTATTTTCAGCCTGTGCGGCTTCCATTCAGGTGTGCCCAATAGTTGCTGAGATGAAGGAAAGAAAGAACGTACAATGCCAATACATGTCAGAGGGCAGTGTTGTTACGGTTTAATGTCCTTGAGCATAACATTGCTCTCTGGCACTCTGAAGGCCTCTGTAAGATCTTTGTTCCCACTCCCAGGGCTTTGAGGACAAAATTTTCATTTCATTCTGGCAGCCTTGGTTCTGGAATTCTTGCAGGTTGTTATTCACCTCAGCTGAGCTTTTTTTTTCTCTCGCAGGGTGTCCCTATTATGTGAATGGTCAGAAATTTTAGGTGAGCGTGGTTAATGTGGCAGAGCAAAAGTGTTGTCATGGATGCTTTTCCGCTGACATGGAAGGTTTACAGTGATGATAGTTTGAAAGGATGCAAATATGAAAGGATGAAGTATTAAAATTTAGTAAGGCATATAAAGATGGGCAAATGGCCAGTAATTATGGTAAAGAGGCATCCAAACATGGTGCACAGAGAAGAGCATCTGTTGAAAAAAAGATGGCAATACCTCTGTAAAGGCCGGAAAGAGTAGAGATAAAGAGCGGCGAGCCCAGCAGGAGAATTTCAATCCCAGCACCCTTCACCTCGTTGCTCTGGCTCAATCATCACATGCAACACCCTTAAATGACCATCGACACGACCGTTTTACTATCTTCCATTGTCACTGTGCTGCTGCCGCATCGTTGTTGTGTCTGTCAGATTCCTCCGATGCTTAACACATGTGATGTGTGCAACAGTGGATGGAACCGATGAGGACTTCCCTGGAGTTCTGCATTTGATTGTCTCGCAAAGTATGAAATGTCACAGCCAATGCATCCTCCTTCTTGTTCTTGCAGCCCTGGGAGTGAGAACAGATTTCTTGCTTCTCATGGAGTATCTAGAGGCTTTTAAGGAGTAGCCCTCTCACTGTTTGTGGATGTATGTGTATTTTAGACCTGTCTGATAATGACAACAGAACCAATATTTCCCTGCAAGTAATCAAGGAAGTAGGGTAGGGACAATTTGTTGAACAATCTTACCACAAGTTGGCTTGCATACTCTTTGTTAGGAATAAGCTTTGCTTTTGTTAAGACCTCCTTTGCTCCAACTTAAAAAGGTTGCTCTTAAAACCACAAGAATGAATCACTTGAGTGATTCTGTTTTTAATGTCTTTATTTACAACAAATACTTTCTAAATTATATCTGCCTTGCTGCATCAAATAGAATACTGGGATCGAGCCCCAAAAGCAATGTTTGTCTTACAAGATGGAAATATAGGCCGGGAGGTAGGAGTTAGAGCAATCGTCTTTGGAACCAAACATTCCTGGTTCGATTACCGGCTCCTCCTAGTGTGTCGAAGTGTTGTTGAGCAAGACACTAAATCCTTAACTGCTCCCCTGGCGCTGGTTGACGGCCGCCTACTGCTCATGTTTCATCCGTGATGGGTTAATTACAGAGAATGAATTTCCCCACAGGGATTAATAAAGGATAAATTATTATTTATCATTGAAAAAAAAAACAAACAAAAAATTCTGTGCAGCTATAAAATATCACATGGGTTCAAATGGTAAATTGTTCTCAGTTAGTTAGGATTACAGCAAATGGAGCATGCTCAAAGGAAAAGATAATGCACTCTAACATGGTCAATCAAAGTAGAACAGCTAACCCTACCTTCGCGCCTTTAAGGCGAAAAACAAATGTTCAGAAAATAAACATTTTCCTGTCTATTGGCCACTTATCTACAAGCATAATGGAGGGGACAAACAACCTAGACTGGGATTCAGTGTCCATTAGCATGCTATCTGCAATGCGTAGAGAAGCTGGGCTCATAAAGTCCTGTCTCTGAAAGATTCTCCACGCTTGACCTTACAGATAATACTTCCGCTAGATTTTTGAGTGCTTAATAAGTAATATTCTGCTAAAGGCCAGCAGATATTTGGAGCAGGGAATCATTATTGAATGAGACTCAGACCAGGTTTATGGTCCCAATTATGCCTAGCTATAAAAGGCTGATTCTGGCCAAGCAAAAAGTTTCTAAGTTGCTGAGGAAAGAACCCAGATTCAAATTAATTTGAGAAATTTGATGTGAATTATGATCACGAGATGTAGGACACAGCTGCATCATACTTACATCAGCTTTTATCTCTGGTCACATCAAGGCTTATATCTCTTTGAAAATGCATATTTGAAGAATGAAGTGATTCAAGTGAGATGTAAACTGGCAGCAATTTCTTATTTCTGGTTAAGTATATTGGACTGTAAATTGTTTGCAATTATAATCCGATGAATAGAACTAATTAATAATACTTTATCAGTGTGTAATAATAGGTCACACCTCATGAGTAAACACAGCAGATGAATTGTAAATATTTCATTTTGATTTCTAGGATGAGAGTTTATTATTGATGATATAGGGTGTGGGGTTTTTTTTTTTCTGCATGGAGACATTGGTTAAATGGATGCCATCATTACTTAAGATGTACTCATCTGTTTAACGTGATGTAAAAGTTTTCCCCTCTTTTCCCCCCAGATCTCTCAAATTCATTTTTTCTATCATGGTCTGGTTTGTCTTCTTGCATCTCTGTCTTCCGTCACACTTTCCTCTACCCACCCCTCACACACCCAATAACGAACAGATTCAGGTGAACCAATTTCATCTTGGTCATGCCTCTTGTTTGCAACAGTCAATTCAGCTTTTGCGGAAAATGGCCTCCTCCCTCATCGAGGGCCTTTTCATTTGGACAAGTTGGCTCCTTTGCCCTAACCCTGAAATTACTTTTTTTTTTGTGGCATGAGCGAGATGCTGTGTTCGTGTGAGACAGTTCTACCTTATGTTGACTGACAGCATTCCCTTGCATTTTTGCTTGCCATTCTGTTCGGTTTAACAGACAGTAAAAATAATTATGAGACTGCAATAATAATAGCCAAGATTCTACTTGTGGTGAGTGCAAGTAAAATTGCAAACACAATAGTGGAGCTGCCTATTGAGGCATGATTGAGACCATCTGACAAAAATTAGGCATGAAAGGTATTTACTGCCCTTGCTTGCTGTGTAAGCAAGCAATTAATTTGCATGCACCCCATTGAGGTACATCATAAACTAACTTACCTGGCAGCTGGAAACACACATCAGATGTTGACTGGGTATGATATTGGAAGGAGATGTTGCTCAATTAGTCTGCGGTAGTCGTTTGTGGTCCTCAGGAGTCGACAGTAGCGACAAAGGGTTCAATCCTGACAGGGGGCCCTTCTCTGTGGCATCTTCATGTTCTCCCTGAGCCTATTTGCATTTCCTCTAGGTTCTCCAATTTCCCTCCACAAAAACATGCATTAGTTGAATTTGAGATCCTAATTGCCCCGTGACTCAGGCCGGGCTGTTGTGTTCCCGGCCTTTTCCCTCTTCCCTGTGTTCTCCTCCCTTTGTAGGTTGGAAGGTAGAAACAGGTGTGCTGCTGCACCTTGGGTGCTCAGGGCCAGATCACGGTCAGTAAATACTCTTTGTTCGTCTCATATGTTATCCTGTCCTCTGACTCCTTGTACAGGAGGCCTGTCTCCAACTATCTCTTACCTGACTATATATGCTAAGCCTAAGATAATTGGCCTGTTCCTGCTTGTTTGATGGTTCTTTGAAATGTTACTGTTTGAACGAACTGTAGTAATTTAAAATGTTTTTTTTTTCTTTCATTTTCTTTTATATCTTTTTTGTGAAATTTAATATATTTATCTGGTACTGTATATGGATTGTGAGAAAACTATCAGATTACACTTCAAGGGCATTTCAGAAGAGAAAGACCTTTAGATCACAAATTAAGTTTCACATTAGGTTGAAGACATGGCTGAACCCAATGATGCCAATCCAAGTGTGCAAGTATTCTTTTGATTATGATCATCTAGTTTCCTTTCTCTTTCACTCCTCCCCCTCTCTTCCTCCCTTTTATCTTGTCCTCAGAGATCACACCCTGTGCACATGCTGCGGCCATTAGCTAATAATTCTCTCAGATCATGAGCCGTTTACTTCACTCATCCAAGCACTACCATGCTAATCTAATGGTGTGTGCATGTTATAGAAACTTTTGTGTGCGTATTTGTTTGCGTGTGCGTGCATGTGTGTTTGTGAGCACATGCGCGCTCTTCTACACACCCCACAGATGCATCTGTTACCTGTGCTGCCTTCACGTGTCATTGGCTGCAGGAAATGAGAAGCTTTCGCCTCTCATCCTCACATTCCAATGAATAAGAGGTGAATGGCATGCAGCCCTGAAGGGAGGCAATCAGTTAGTTTTAATGGTGGTAGCTAATGAGAGAGGGCTGGTGCTGTGAGTATGTAAAGCAAGTGCGGAGCCATGGCTAATACAAACATGCTCAGTTGATTTTGACGCATTGCATAGACAAGCGCTGGAATCAGATGAGATGTCTAGATTGTATCGGCATCTTGGTGGGGAATACAGCAAGGAAAGAACTGTGTTCGATAAAATACTCCAAGTGTGTTTCATGACAACTCAAATACCTGGCATTGTTCTCTCCAGTGTAAAATGACTTAATATTAATGTACTATTGATTGGAATGCAATCAACATGCCACTTTTCCCTAATTCCCCTTCTGCACACAGATCCTCCATTAAAATGCTGTTCACAAGGGAAATCATTAAATTCTCAAGACAGCATGCTGTACGTCACACGATGACATTATATCCTTATCATTTCTCAATGCATCGCAGTGGAAATAACAAACAATGGAAATTTGAATGAAAACAGTGTGATACAGCAAGATGGTAGGAAAAAGCTAGAACAGCAAAAACAGCCAAACACTCTTCTGCTGTCTCACTCAGAGAGCACCACAATCAGATAACAGGCACACATATACACCTGCTTGTTTGTTTTCCCCTCCTCTGACTTAACTGATTCTTCCGGTGAAGAAATAAGGATAAGGGGAGGGAAAGGAAAGGAAAAGGGCAAAGAAGAGGGAGGAATGGCAGGATGAGTGGAATGGCATTATGTCTATCGGTGTGGATAATTGAATGTTGGAGCGTTTTTCTCCCAGCCTTTGTTGTCCAATCAATACAACAGTTCCCATGGGAGCTAATCTGTATTAGCAGAATTAGCCTGCTGGGTAACTCAGATGTCCAAGAGACATCTTGTACACCATTGATACAAGGAGTGCTAACAGATGAATGCAGACAGGACAACAGGGTCTAACGGTAAAGAAGCTAGAGGGGCAGGTAAAATATATGAATACATGTATAGTTTTAAGAATTAGAACAGCCTAAAGCTTTGATATATTTAGATTATCATGCTGATTCATGGTTTCAGACACTCCAGTACATCTCTGTAAAGAAATGTGGGGCAATTAAAAGCAAATAATAAACAAAACTTTTAAACCATTTCAAGTAACAAATACAGCAGTTTAGGATACAACGAAAATGGATGGTGATTGACCTACAATGCATTGGGATGTGATGCAATTGGGAGAATATTTGAATTTTGTTTTTATAAAATCAGTCATATGTATGAAGGCAAAATAGTATGGATAATATAGTATGTTCAGTAACTCTGAAATCTCAGTTTAAGGGCAGAAGGGAAGCACAAGCTTTGTTCGAGTTGGTATCCAAAGAGACAGCGGAGTTTGAGGAGGAAAATAAAAGAAGAAAAGTTAGTTTGTGATGAATTGGTTTTGAAGTGATTCTTTTCCATTTTTGAACTGAGAAAGGCTGCATGAAGTAATGTTGCTGCATCTCTGTCTACATTAAATCGGATACTGCTTTATTCATCTGGGAATCTTTAAACATCTAAACCCTCGCTCAATTGTTTAAGTGTCAGCAGTGGCTGTGGCTCTTTGAGAACTGACCAGTGTTCAATTAACTACACAATGCTTGGAAAAATGAGAATCAATATAATAATATAATCATAATAACAATCTAATATTGGGGGAAAATGTATTGGAAAAAAAACAACTAAATAATTCTCATTTAATTCTAACTTGATGGGGACAACATAAATAATGTCTTTCCTGCTTTCTTTTACCAAATTAGAGGAACTTTATCTGTCGTGAGAAAGATGGAAACATTGGCTTGCAATAATTAATTAACAGCATCAATCATGCAAGATTCTCCATGGTTCCACAAATAATGTTTTGAATTTGATTGAAAAAATGGAAAATAACTAATGTTTATCAGCACACCTATCATGCAACTTAGGGGCACAGGGGAAAATTGGAGCATTGTGTTTACACAGCTCTACATGGGACATATGAGAAATAGCACATGTATGCATGAGAGAGAGAGAAAAAAAATGTATGTGTTCGATTTCAGTTCAAATGTATATTTGTGAATGTGCAAGTGTGTGCATCAAAAATGAGTGGCCTGCTCGTGCTAATGAGAGGTGAAGGGAGACAGTAATTGAAACTCTTGGGAGAGGGAGACATAAGAGTAGGGGGTGTGAGGGTGAGGTTGGGGAGCAAATGGATAAAAAGCACACTCCCTGCACTCCCTTATTTCCACCCTGGATCTAGGCAGCATGTTTTCTCCAGAGACACAGCCAGAGGGGAGAGAGTTCTGTTTTTCAGTCTTTTCACATGTTTCATGTTGGGCTGTTACACTACAAAACACAAAAGTCAGGACCTATGAGTGAAAGAAAGAAAGATCCAGATGCAAATTTGGTTGCACCTGAAATTTTTCACTAACCCCCAGATGACTGGTCCGTACAGATTTAATTTCACTAATTTGTTAAAAAACAATGCTGCATGAATGTGGACCAGGACTTAGTGTAGTGGAGTTATTTAGGGATAAATGCAATACGTCCCACAGTTCCTATATAGAGATGGCAGTTATCACCCTTAAAATTAATGTAATTAAATGTGTTTTAGGAATCCCAGGGACATCTTTATCAGAAAAGAAAAAAAAAAAACAGTCACCTGAGAAAAAATATTATTATTATTGTTTGCAGTAACATAATAATAATAATAATAATAATAATAATAATATTAATAATAATAATCATAATCATAATAATAATAATAATAATAAATATGATCCACGCCAAAAGTATAATCAACATTTCTTAAAATGTAATCAATTTGAATTAATGAGAAAACAATTTCCTTGAAAGAGCACCATGGAGCACCAAGGTTTTTAATTCTATGAGAAGAAATCATTAAAAATTGTCATTTTTCTAATGCGTTAGACATGAATAATGTTGAACTACCAAGAACTTTAGAGATTGATCTCCGCCTTTTCTATTTTCTGTTATTTAACCTTTTTGATTTCTAATCCTATGCTCGGGCATCTTTATTCCTTTTGCATCCAATTAATTTCTTTCAAGAGACTTTACTGCCCCTCACCATAATTATAAATACTTTAAGTTATCAGTGTTTTACCATTAAAAAGAACTACAAACATCCATACAGTTTCTATGCACTAATTTGTGGTACGACACATTGCCTTTTCGTGTTTTTTTGATCAGCCCTTGGTAATTAAAGAGATAGTGGCTGTATTAGTGTGTACTTGTCATGTGCTAGCTTTAACACGGTGGATTCTGCCAGCTTAACACAGCTTAAACAAGACAGCTAATTGTTACCGACAACCTCAAAAATGCAAGTTAATAAAGTGACAACTTTCCCTGCAACACATTGTCTTGTCATGACTCCCATTGTAACTAAGCTAGTGCTCATGGTGAACACAGAAGTAGCTTTGCTTGTCTCAGGGAAGTAGGTGATTCCAATCCCATAACATGGATTCACACCACACCAGTCCAAAACAGAATGTGATCTACAATTATAATAGTCCAGATCTTAGCAAAATTGTTCATTGGTATTAGGTGTATTCAAATAACAATACTGGTTTAATATAATTCCAATTTTACATACACATTAAAAGGGTTACCGTTAGATTTATTTCTCTATTCTTGGTTCAGTTTGTTCCTATGGGTCATCCTAGGTTATACAAAAAATACTAATAATAAAAATAAGATAATGAAATAATAATATCAATGTCGCCATCGCCACAATCATCATCAAGAGGGGCGATTTCTCATTGAGAATGCTTGTTGTTCATTATTTGATATATCTTCCTGCGAAACCAATTGCAATGAATAATTCTGGAGGTGAGTATCCAATATGAATATGGCAGGTAATGAAAATGAAACATTAGATGACATGGGGGTGGACATGGGGGTATGACAGAAGTGTGCATGTTATAACAGCTTTAACAGTCTGTTGTATTACCTCTTGCACTTTCAACCTTTGGCTTGATCCAATATGTACTGAAAGTCCAGTCCTGTGAGACAAACTGTGCCTTGGTACTATTTCGGCTTGGCTGTGAAGAGCCACAAGCATTGGTTTACTTGACCCTGGCCATATCAGGATGTGGTGCTGCTGGCTTCAGGGCCTGAGATGTTGTAACAGTGTCACCATATAATAACTCACGCGCCTGCACGGCAACATCTAGATACTTCACGTGTTGCATGCACACACACACACACACAAATGTTTTGTGTGGCTGGACAAGTCCTTTGAAAATGTATTTGATTACCTTACAGCTTTAGCCGCTAATGATATTCAAGTGATCAGATTTCTCTGTGCAATCCGATGAAGAATGTTCAGAAAAGTCAAGCAAAGATCTGACATGGACCTCAATTATGTCACCCCTTCATATAATGCATGTTCACATGTATACGTAAACACATGGAAATCATACCATCGAGCTCTATCAGCTATAAAATATGCTGCACCTTTGGCCTAAAAGCCTGAAATAACCCATTAGGAACCACCTCATGCAGGGGACACACTGACCAACAAAAGTATCTGCAAATGCACCTTATCATGTGACAGAAGTCTAAAAAAATAACACTCTGATGTTGCACCTATTACTTGTGGCAACTGTGAAGGTTTCATTGCTTTGATAAAAGTGATATGGTTACAAATCAAACTTTCCTGGCCGAGGAAAGTTGCCTGATTGCTTCTTCTTAACTGTAGAAAAAACACAGGGGCACAATGAGTTTTAGTAAAAGTGGTCATAAAAAGTTGAAGCTTATAGGAAAGACAACAGTGCAACAACTACAAAAGCACATGTCATGACGAGCAAGCATCGGGAATTCTTTGGTATCAGTTGCAATTATTTTGTCTTCATATCTAACCTGAAGTCAAATGTTTGATTATAAAGGACAGGAAATGTGGTTAGCAGGTTTCAGATCTGATATCCTTGGGGTTTCCAAAGCAGGAGTCAGGCTCCTGGGAGCTGTAAAACTATTTACGGGAAGAAAATTCAGAGGACACCGAAAGGACATGGAGTTTCAATCAATGTAAATAATTATATGTTCTGATTTAGAGATACATTAATTTCAGAAAATTCAACAGCATTCCATAGTTGCCCACTTTAAAACCTATTCATACCTATTTTGTTTGACCATGATGAAGGAAGTTCATTTCTTGGATCAATCACAAAAGGTGTCTCAGACCAATAATCATTGTCATGATCCAGGAGTAAAACTAATCAATAAATAGGAGGCACTGAGACATCAAACACATGCAGTCTCCATGAGCTATCAAAAATGTTTAAAATGGATCGGCAAAGACACCTACATTGTGAATTTCAGAAACAATTTGCAAAGGAGATAAAACTATCATGGTCAAAGATATGTGGTTAGAGCAAGACCTTTTGTATCAATGTCTCAAGTAACATTTAGTGTCCGACTTGTCATCAAGTCTCAGTCAGGCACCTGCACAACAACTGCTGGTGGAAACTGCAATCAAAACTGGGACATTACAATACTTCTAGGGGCACGTAATGAGTCATATTTCCAAATATATTTTTGTTGAAGAGATGCCAGTAAGATTTCCACTGCGGTATGGCTGCAGGAAAAAAATAATCTAAAAAAATTTGATTACAAATTGAAGAAAACAACAGGCATAGAGTGAATCTCACAGACACTTTACAAATTCCATTGGGCGCAAAATATTAAAATATATATTCTGTATACTGCACAGGAATATCTGAACAAAGATCAAATTCAAATTAAGTTTCACAGTTTGGAAATGCCAGTCGTGCGCATGCAAACACAGAGAGGGTAAATACAGGAAAAGCATGCTAAAACTGTTACATCGAGACTCACAAATCCACCCACCCAGGTCCCCATGCCACAGCAGGTGGGCCTGCATCAAGCTGAGGGGTCAAAGTCTTATAAGTACTGAGCTGCCACACACATTTGTGCATTTAAGTTCATGCTAGTGAGAGATGGTGGCACCCAGCCATGCGGTGAGCTAAAGAGCCAAAATACTAACATGTGTCCCGTGCTAGTATAAAAGCCCCCTGGTAACTGACAGAGTTGAAGTTAAGGACAGGAGTTCAAACAGGTGACCTACTGGATTTTGCACATTGCATGAAACAGCAATGTTCGCGGTTGTCCTTACACTAAACTAATATTTCACAGTGAGTCTATTAGCAGAGGTGTGATAGCATTGACTCAGCTTCCACAGACTGGATCCTATCATATGGAAACCAATCGCAAACAATTCAAAACCTCTCAGCAGTTGCTGAGCCAAAGAAGAACACACTTCGAAGTCATAAAACTTGAAAGTGTAGGAGGTAGTTCCCTGGCTTGGCCCTGAGCTCACCATTCCAACTTTGAAAACAAGTCCTTAAAATACCACAGCCATAAGGAGAGGTGGCGGGATTTATGTCCATTTGGAGAAGGTGAAAGAATATGGGGCATATATATATAAAAAGAACCTGAAAGGTCTAGCCCATAAATTAAGGCCAAGAGATGCAGGGCAACCTTACAAGAGTGTGGAACCCTATTGTACCAGGCCTTTAATGATAACTCAGTATGCTTCTTCTATGTATAAAATAAAGAGGCTGAAAAGAGGCAGGAATTTGTAACTAAGATTACAACACAGCATTTGTTGTCTGTTTCTGGGGTCTCTTATCCTGGAATACAGTTGCAGTAATTATCTAGGAAAATTGACATTAGTACCATGGTGGACTTATAACAATAATTATAACATTCTATTGGCCACTTTCTAATGCTTGCATCTTTGATAGCTTTAAAAACTCAGAGGGACTGAGTGGGTGGTGATAGTGAATATAAAAAGAGACGGAGTGTGTGTTGCACCTCCCCCTGTCTCGACTCCCTCCCAGTCCCCTTTTTCAGAACTGATGAAGGACTTAATCTCTGGTGCTACCTCATCAGTCCAATAATCTAATTAGGGGGAAAGGGAGAGTGTCAGAATGGATTCCTATGCTGGGCTGTGCCGCGCCCCCATACCTGCCCCTGCTACATTGCTACGCACATTAATCAGAACAGGGAATGCTGTTCCTTTTTCTACCAATAAGCAAAGGATAGAGGGGGGCAAGAAACAGACGCATTTTCCAAAAGGCCTGGCTTACATATTTCATGGCACATTACGAATGGCTTGCCTCAGCTAAGCTGACAACTCATTAGGACCTTTATGAGGGGGGTGAGGAAAGAGGGGAGTGATGGAAAGAGCATGAGAAAATTAAAAAAAAAACACACATCTGAATATCAGCCTTCCTTTTATTTATTTTTTTTCTTTGAGTTGAAACACAAGGATATGGACTACAGTATGATGGGTTTAAGTGTCTCTAAATTTTAAATTCTGGAAAGTGCAAGTTCCTTCACACTGGGGACTTTGTAGACATTCATCATGCAGTTAAGAGTCCAGTTTCTTTTCTCTGAGGAGCTCATCAGGGCCGTACAGCACACTCAGGCATGCATGCACGCGGGCACGCATGCTCGCACAAAAGCACGCACGCATGCACGCAACTTTAAAATCTTTTTTTACACGATCAAACAACTTGCACCGTGGAAGGAATTTATCTCATACATCAATTGTAATGGGCCAACAGCTTGTCTGCTGTCAGAAAAGTTTTTCTTTTTTTTTCCCATGTATTTATTCATTTTTTTAATTCGTACCAAACAGGCATCAATAATTGATTTTAGAAGCTTGAAATGCACACATGCAATCACACAAGGCCAGATATCCATGTTTCATATTTTAAATGGTTCATTATCTATAGTTCAGGTTTGTATGGTATCACTTCCCACCTATAATATGGATAATCTGTTTCCTACAGATTATTATACACTCCTCGAGTATCTGGTCTTAAGCCAGCCCAATTTTGTTCATGGGACTTTGCTAACTGTATGGACCCTTACTAAATGTTGCACAGATTTTTTTGTGACACAACTTGTGTGAGACGTGTACATTTATCTATTCCTCTTGTTGGATAATGTAACATATAATGAACATTTTGACAAGCTAAACGGCTTTTGTACTTGACATTAAAGTGGAATAACTTGCTAAAGGGTTGCTGTTATGTAAAGTGCAACATCTATTTTATGTGTATGCTGAAATGCATGACAAAAGAAGGTGTCTATTTCACCTGCTATGCTGCACAGTTGCAGTACAACGTTTCTGTGATCAGGAGGATGGGAGATGTGGGTGACGCACAGAGAGGGGAGAGAGCTCAGCTGATGGCTTGCTGGTGGCCTGATTACTCTGGCCCGGCGGCCCACTGAGCAGTGATTGCCACAGCTGGGGCCTCTGGGACAGATTCCTCTGGCTCTTCCATAGCTCAAAGCTGACATCTCTGACTAGGCACTGTCTGCCCAGACCAACCTCTCACCATGCCATTTGTCCTGGCAGATGGAAAGACAAGTTCGAATCCAACCTATATATCCATCGACTGATTTGTCCTTTCTTTTGTCTCCCGTGGCTCATCCATCAATCATTTTTGCCATCGCATAACATTTGTGTGTCTTTTGTCCTTTCTGTCCAACCCTACTTATCCCTTACTTATGTCCAAGTCTCTATTTATCCGCAATGCATTTCATATTTGCCTTTTCACAATCTCCACCACCATTCTGCCACCTTTTGCCCTGGGGTTCACTCTCATTCATTTGGATCGTTTCCACCTTGGAAAGAATATTCAGCTAACCGCTTCATTCATATGGATGACATCATCAAATCCTTTCATTGCCGTTGGCTGGATTAATCCTGTACATTCTCTTACACTGACTGAGTTCATTATGCAGTCACAAATTCAGTTTTAAGAGAGCAGAGGCTACTCCAGAAAATCTTTCAGTGAGCAGGCAAAGAGGGGAGACAGAAGGAGGGGGGAAGGAGAAAGTAGTGGTAGTCATTTAAGGCCACAGGTTGTTTTAAACAGAAACAATGAGAGAGTTTTAAACAAAAAAGACTTGTTGAATCCACTATTGCACAATGCAAAAGTGATTCAAATTATGCATTACCTATTTTTGAGGGGTTGGCGAGGGTGCAGTTTGAGGTGATGAATTTATGCGTGTTAATGTGCAGAGTGCAAGATAACAAGCTGCTAATGTATTTCTTTGAAAGGACAACTGCAAATGGACAGTTTTAAGCATCTCAAAACAGAACTCTTCACGAAGGCTGCAAAATCACACATGCTACATGAAAAGCATTAGACATGGAATTCAACCGTGCTGATAAAGGTTTTACACGGCTCCACTGGAAGCCAAAGGGCAAGGATACAGGTCCCTCATTCTGAGGCAGCACAGAAGGAGATGCAGTATTCTGGTGCAATAAGCGACCTGTTTGCTAAAATTATATTCTGCACATGTATTTTGTGGTGTTATGTGCTTCATATCTGGGGAATGCTAGAGACTCAATGAGCTGGGCAAGGGAAGGGTAGATGGGTGAATGTTGGGTCTAAAGCCCCTGTCACTGTGTGAAAACACTGATAGGATTGCAGGAGTAACTAAGGTATAAGTGCTGCCATGATCCAGCGGCAGATCATAAGGTCAAGAGGCTCAACTAGTTAACAAAGAGCAAGATAAATGGGGAATCCTGCATATGCATTATGGATGATTACTTGCTGACATGAACAGTGTACACACATGCGCATACTTCCATTTTTTTGTTTTTCCCTCTATAGACACATCATTAGGTATGCTATGGATAACTAGTGAGGAGTTCAAATGGGACAAATAAATGTCTTTTTTAAGTGCTTATTGGGGATGGTGATGTAATCAGACTGCCTCTGTAATCACATTAGGCAAGCTTCATTTTGAATTGGATGGTTAACATGATTAATTTTATCTTTCGGCTTTTGTCTTAAAACAGTGAAATGGGAACAGTATATTCAACTAGTCCCTCGCTACAGAAGCTTTTGCACCATTAGCTTTGAAAGTAATGACCGCATTTAAATCATTACTGACCACAATGCTGTCAACTCATGTGCTGCAGGGTTCTCATGGTTGACATGATGGCATTTTGTCATATGCCACCATGGGGGTCATAATTTCCACTGGATTAACAATTAACTTTGTTGTCCAATGTTTATTTTAGTGTCTTTATTGCATTTGTTTCAATTACATCTACTGTGTATTTCCCCAAATTTATGAACACTGACGTTACAGTTCTGTTAATTGTCAAAATTTGAGTGAAGTTGAAATATACATCTATACTTGTCTTTAAATAAAAAAAAATAGATATATATCTATTTTTTTTCCACATCCAACAATCTTATTCGTGCTTCTTAGATACAGCAAGTCAACTCTGAGAATACCTGACTGACTTCTTCCAACGCCCTTATCGGACAAAAATATAAATTTTTAACTGCCATCAAGCAGAACGGTTCAACCCCGAACACTTGTCAATATAGATTTTGGTCCATCCAACAATAGAGCACATGATTAAGTGATTTAACAAATCAAGGGATTTTTGAGTGCATCATTTCTTTATAGACCTTTGGTCCATCAGTAAAGTCTTACTATGCAGCAAATTTATGTAGATACATGGGCACACCTAATATAAATTATAATGGGAGTTATGAGGGTGATTTGCAAATGAGAGGCTGTAAGAAACAATAAAAAAGCAAACACTGTGGGAAAAGCTAGCCTTTTTTTTGCTGTTGTTTTATGGAGTCCCTTTTGTGCCCCATCTCTTTTATCAGCAATTTCTGTGAAATTCCATTTATGTGTATAATTCTTGCAATGTACTTTGGCTGAGATGAACACACACACACACACACACACACACACACACACACACACACACACACACACACACACACACACACACACACACACACACACACACACACACACACACACACACACACACACACACACACACACACACACACGCGCATGTGCACACAACTCGAAAAGGCATGCATTGTACTCAGACTAATACGTTTTGTTCTTTTCTGTTTTTTTCATCTCTAGATGTGTGGATAATAATAAAACAGTCTATGGTTCCATAGGTCTGTTGGAGGCAATGGAAGGTGTGCTGATCACCACATATATGCATCCCAACCCCATCCCCACCTACTCCCGCTCCTCTTGCCAGATGACACACATTGTGGCTGATCTGTCAGTGTGCTGGCATCGTTGGAGCAGGACATGCATGATGTGTCAGAGATAGAATGTTATGCGACAAGTCCCTAGATGGAAAGAGGGATGAAAATGCGGGGTGAGATGACAGATGAAGCGAGATCGAGAGCAGTACACAAAAGGGGGATGGAAGGAAACAGGTGGATTTAAGGTGTAAGGCAGAAAGACAGACAAGGCTAGAAAGCGGAAATCAAGTGTGCGTGTGTGTGTGTACGGGGGGGGGTTAGCACAGTAACAGATAGAAAAAGATTATTTTGAATGCCAAAGCTGCATGCTCTCTGAGATGGCATAAGGGCATTGAGGTGGATGCAACACACATACACATATCTACATTTTGCTAAAACAACCTGATGCTCACCTGCAGAGACACGAGTCACAGTATCCATATCATTATGCCGCAACTCATACAAACAAACATGTGGACTGGGTACCGCAGTTGCAGGCATTTTGACATTCCCTTACAAAAATGACATGGTCTGAGAGCACGGTGGCTTTGCAATAAGAGAAGAAAGCAACATGTTTGTATCACCCTGGTTGGTGCAGCACAGCATAGAAGTAAGTTATGATCTGCCACTTACAACAAAGGGAGTGTCTTTGCTGTTTGTACAGGCACATGGCTGTATCTGCAGATGTTGGCCTGCGTGGGCAGGTGTATGTTTTAGTAAAGACATAGATAGTAAGTGTGTTTACTAACATGTTAGCTGAGGATGTACTGTCTTGAACCTTGTGCATGTCTGTGTGTGTATGTGTGTGAGAGAGAGAGAGTTTAAATGTGTGGTAGTGGAATTTAATGATTTCCAGCTCAGCAGAATGTGCCTGCTTGCCTCACGCTCACAACTTGCTCGAGGTCGTGCACGTACACACACATCCTCTTGGTATCGATCTGACCACCAGCTGCAGGGTCATTCATCAGTTGGCCGGACACACCCAGGTGTGTTTTACTGTTGGCGAATGCTCAGCAGCGCATTTGAGCAGCAGACAACCATCATCAGACACACACCAGAGAAAAGAGAGAAATAAAGAGAGGGCTGGAGAAGGAGAAGTCTTACGGTAACAGAACGCCTTGAAAAGATAAACAAGAATCCTGTGAAATGACAGACAATGAGATCGTATACCTCCACCAAGGTCCGTGTAATATTTCTTGACAAATTAATAAAATGCCTGGGTCAACCCCTAAATTCAACTTGGACTTCCAAAGCCAATGCCATACAACTTTTGTGTGATGAAGCTGACAGAAAAGCAGACTTGCAGATCGGAATGTTAAATAAGTGTTCAATACAAACGCATAGGCATATGTTTTCAATCGAATACTTAAAGAATAAATCATGGTTTTCACAGGCCGCATCAAGGGAGTAATAAAAAAATCACAAACAACACGTCACAATTTCATCAAATATATGAACTTTTTTATCTCCTACAAGTTTTATTAACTTCTAATTAACTTATCAATATAATGTTTGAAAGTCTTGAAAGTTTTGAAATGCTACCCGTATCAAAGGAATCAACAGCACTTTAAACTCTGAGCAGCCTACAACATCTCTTGGTGTAGCCACACTCAAAACAGTGTGCTTTACGTACTCTGCCAAGATTTTCTGAAACCAACACATCATGCCACCTTGCTCTTGCTGGTCATGTCATGCAACACAAGAAAGCTGCTGGAAAAGTACGCTTGTGGTCACCAAGTTCAAGACGTAGAGTAGGATGTCCCAAAGAATCAAATTTATCAAGATAACGGCCGATCTTCAGACAACGAGAGAAGGAAATAAATTAATTTCTCCAGAGAGCAAAGCAAAGGAAAGACAAAAGCAGAAATTATAAAGAACTGGAATTATAGATAACTGACTTGTCAACAAAGTTAAATGTTTTTCAGACATATTCTTTTGGGCAATAAAAGATTTCTTTAAAAAATTAATCTAACGGTACTAAGCTACAAAGCAACATGTGTTTGCTTAGTGATATATTTTTAAGCATTGACACCTGAAACAGTGAAAAATGATCACTTTTCATAATATGCCAGCTTCAATGAGGGTGAGAGGAAGCTTGTCAACCAATATGACGTTTAGCAGTAAAGGGTCGCAGTGAAATAGAAATGCAAATCTGCATCAGCACAGCCTGTGTTAACCTCTAACATAATGGCAAGTAAGCAGTTGTCCCAACCGCCAAAGCAACAACTCTGGGGCCTTGTCATCAGTGTTCCTCTGATTCAATTACCTTGACCTCTGCTGGTGCCTGGGCCACCCCCCACTCTTGCTTCTGTTGCTGAGCAAGGTTAATTGAAATGGAATGCAACATTAATTTCCTTATTAATGAGAGCAGGTGACTGGTCCTAAATGTGTGTGTGTGTGTGTGATGGTGGTGGGGGTTGTGACCTCGCACCGGTTCATTTTAAAACTTTTTTTTTAGGAAATACCGGATGATGAATCACAATGTCCAGGCATGCAGTCACCGATGTACCACTCTGATTTTGATATCTTAACGTTGGTCTGTCGACTTCAGTGTGTGTTGAACGCTCTGTGACAATGAGAGAAACATCATTAACATACTAATAACAAGATTCGCTGCATGTTTTAAATCAACATTTAGAACATATCGGGGCCTTAGTCGGATTCACCATAACCGCGTGTGTTGATGAATTTCTGCAACACAATGGACCTCACACCCTTGCTTTCAATCTCAGATGTGCCTCACCATAGCATCAGTGTATTTACAGTTCAACCTTTCAACAGCCTCATTCCCAAAACACCATAAGAAAACTCTGCACATAAGCATGCAAACTTTCTTCGGTACACTCACCTACAAGGCAGCAGAGCTAAATGTGTGCGCATTCCAGTGGTTCTCACCCTTCATCTGTCAAAACATGATAAGATATAACACTCTGCAGTGAAGGGAACAAGCAGGCTCCTCTTCAATCTCCTTAAACAAATACCAGGCAAATGAATGAATTTTGAACAGCCACCGCTGCCTCTATCACAAGACGGATCTCTTGTGTTATTTCATTGCAGCATCTTAAGATGCTTTTCCCGAAGATGCAAGCAAGTTGCTCTAATAAGATTTTCCTGCACTCCAGCCCCCATTTTGTCTCTTCCACCAGCCTCCTCTAACTTCCTTGTTTAATCACAGAGTCTATTAAAAAGGCAATTAAACATCATGCAGGTAATATGTATAATCCATTGAACAAATCCTGGATCAAATATGCAAATCGCTATAATGGAATGTTGATTAGTGTGCCATTTTGGCTGCACTTTTGATTCAGTAGAGTTAGGGGGAGAACTTGTGCTCTTCAATGGCAAGATGCCAGAATTTAAGAGAGTATGTAAAGTGAATGCATATATTTTATGTATAATTTATTCTACAAAACTTTGATGGGAATTCTACATGTTTGCTCAGAGAATAACTGGGAGTATTGCTACACACTTGGTTTGAGCATGCACCGTCAAGTGTTTAGTTTTCCTCAAGGACAACACACCTGAGCAGTGTGAACATGCAAAAGTTCATGACATTCAAGGAAAAATTACTTACATTATTGACAGAAAATTTAATCCAAAAAAGAAACAAAAAAACACATGTGTATTTGAACATTTACAACACAGGTAAATTAATCAAATATATCTATTTCAGGATCGCCTAAATGCTATTTTTTGTTTTCATGCCAAAAGGAAGACAGTGGTACTGGAGGGTAAAAATACAGTGAAACTGTAAACATAACAACAAATGAAGGCACTTCAGTAAAAGGTTGGCTTCAAAGAACAATGTATTATTTGGCTATAATAGGGTTACGTTCTTTGCTGTGCAAGTGGAGACAGTATGGTGACCATACAGGAAAGCACAGATCAACAGGTTAGCATGAGAAGTAAATAAAAAACGGGACATTAGATTGAGAAATAATAAAAATAATAACAGTAATAATAACAACAACAGCATTAATATTAATAATAATAATAATAATGATAATAATGATAATAATAATAATAATTTCAGCCCAACAGCAATGTTTGCAAACTCAAAAAAAAAAAAAAAAAAAAAAAGTAAATAAATAATAAATTGCTTTAGCACTTTCTCAGCTTGATGCAGTTTCTCTTAGGGGACTTTGCTGTTTTGTTTTGAAAGATTAAAAGTACGAGCTAGTGGGAGAGAAGGAGACGGAGGAGGAAGTGGGAGAGGGGGAGGAGGAGGAAGAAGAGGAGGAGAGGGTGTTTGGTGACAGAGGATGGAGAAAGCAGAGGGAAGAGGAATAGGGGGATGGTGGTGTTTGTGTTATTGATGTGCAGCATTGGCTCAGATAAAGTATTGGTGGGAGCCAACCAGCTCCTATCTGGCTCTTCCAGCCAAAGGCCTGTTTGCTTTCTAGGAGTTGCTGTCGTAACAAAGTTAGTATGCGTGTGCCCGTGCGTGTATGTATGTGTGCGTGTGTGTGTGTGTGTGCATGCGCATGCACGAGGAGGCTGGAGAATGGAGAGAGAGAGAGAGAGAGATAGTGAGAAGGGTAAGCATGTGGATGCTTTTTCAGAATTAGATTCTGCTTTTCTAACAGCACAATTAAAATACGAATGAAGAGAGGGGGAGGGGAGGGTGGAGGAGAGAGAGAGAGAGGGAGAGAGAGTGAGAGAGATGCTCTGGGTTGTGCAAAAACTGTGTAGAGTAATGGCCCGAGAGCTGTGTCAAAGATGGAATATGATTAGAATAGATCATTTTCTGTCATGCTAAAAATGTAAATAAATAAATAAATGAAAAGATGGAGAAAATAGAGGTGAACATATGGCCGAAAATAATCTGAGAGCAAATCAATATGGTTAGCATCTGAGCATCAAAAGACCTTGATGAAGGGGCAGATTAATCAAAAAGATGTTTCATAGATGAAGCTTTTGATTTATAAAGACAGGAACCCTGTGATGCAATATACATTACCGACGGGTTAAAAAACATGGATGGACTAATGGAGGGTTAGTCAAAGCGATGGATTGGGGGGTGTGGCAGTAGAGAGGCATGTGTCTTTCTCATCCACATTTCACAGTGGCAGAGGACTGCTGTTGTTTATGACTGCATTTTGCTGGTCCAGTTTTCAGTAATTTCATTCAAGACCAACATAATAGTTCAAAATGACCCTCTTCATCTATGATCATGGGTGGAGTAGAAGGAAAATAAGTCAAATCGGCAGATATTTGTTTTTACCAGGGAATTGGCCAATTTTGACACTTGTCTGACCTGCAGTATATAATGTACAGTACCGTTTCTGGTTGTTGTCTATCAGAAAACAAGCTTGTTTAGATATTAGAGGTAAAAAACTGTATAAGTGATTGAGAAATTCTGGCCATTTAATTACCTTTCAAGTACCAAAATCTGACATTGTCCAAAGATCAGTGTTTTTATTAATCTTATTTCCCGCTTAATTGTTAGCCCCACAAGGAGGGACTCTTTTCAGCCATGAACACCTATAAATGCTGTGTAATGAAGTGTCAGAGAAAAATTAAAAGTCTCAATAGGACATTTTTCAGGACAAGGAGCAATCGTTAATATTTGCAGATACAAAATCTGGCTTTGGCGGGCATCTATTTTTGATCAAATCTGTTGATATACTCATTTATGGCTACATTACCATGTATGTTTGTTGATAAAACAAGAATGCCAGGGACATTAATGCCTATCACGTGCTGCTATTTACCACTGTATTTCCAGTAACCTTCACACAATTGTTGTAAATCAGAGGCCACAAATTTCTGTTGTAATGGCTCACTGTAAAATCCAAGTAATAATTTACTGAGAGCGAATATCCCATTTCAGTGGCTGCAATGTGCAATTTAGTGGTGCAGTCGCAATTGTTTTAATGTAAGTTATAAATAAGTTTGTTTACTAAGTGCTAAAAATTAATAGTATTTTCAGTTTAACCAATTTTATCTGTTAACCTTTTAATTGTGGTTAACTACTATGATCATAAAGGCTTACTGCAGTTTTAAAGTAAAAGTTTCAGAGAAATAATGTGGGTGACAAATCTCCCAGTAAAAGAAACAAAGAAAGAAAATTAAAGGAATATACTGAATAGTCACTGTTCCCCTACCTTTATTATGAGCACTACATCCACTGTGCTACCATCCATTTGTTTGACCCTCCAGGAGGGAACTGATGTGCTGATCCATCAGATCTGATGGACCCCTGCTTCCACAGCAGCTCCTCCAGCCAGCACAAACAGCTGCCTTCTTGTCTTAAACACACAACTTCCAAGGGCAAGGGCAGATCCCCAATGACAGCACTCCAGCATCTCCAGCTTCAACTGTCTTCAGTTGTTCATGTTCTCAGGATCACCACACCTCGTGATTTCTGGGACACTGATTTATTATGATGGCTTTCTTTTTTCATTGAGCAGTGGTCTGACACAAAGGCTGAATTTTAAGTCATGCATGTGGAGATTGAAGTCTGTTGGGAGTAAGAATTCATGTACATGTACGTAAGGAGTTAGAAAAAGATGCGACTGAACTATTGTCATGTTACTTGTCATTTAGCAGAGTCATTATAGTTTTTGGGAAGCATGTGACTGAAATAGACATTAACAACATGGGTGTTGACTGGATGAAAACAAGAAGTTTCTCTTTACAAACATTGAAAATTTGAAAAAAAAAAAAAAAAAAAAAAGATAAACATCACTTGTATTAATGTTTATCAGCGATGTAATGCCTTTTTGCTCACTCTGAACTGAGGTCTGATCAGCTTTCTTTTGCCTCAGTTGTCTAAAGCTGGAGGCTGACTGGTGAGGTAAAGCTAACCCAGCATCCATGTTCACCCAAGAGTTACAGCAGATAACTTCCTCGATTTTAACTGACAACTTCCTCCCTTTGCACTCTGAATTTTCTTCTTCCCTCTGGATGGGGGTTTATTGTCCCAAGGTAGAGAACAAAGTGGTATAAAAATAGCTTTTGTTTGAGCAGCTATGCATCATGCAGATGAGTAAGACATGGCAACATTATACACATGCCAGGGAGTAACATGCATTTCATATACATCTATCTTGGAAGTAATGTTCTTTATAGTTATTGCCATTCTTCTCTTTTCAATTCCTGATCAAACCTACTAGCAGTATCTTTTGCTCGCTCTAAGCGATCTCAGGCAAAACTGTTCTCAGTTCTACTACCTCAGTGGTGGAACAAACTTCCAGAAGCAACAAGACTAGCATCATCTATCTCAACCTTCAAGAAACAGGTAAAAACTGTTCTCTTTCAGGACTTTTTACTGCGCTGATGCCCCAGATCAGGTTAGGCAGCAAGTTAGGCTATGCAGTGTGTGTGTGTGTGTGTGTGTGTGTGTGTGTGAGAGTGTGTGTGTGTGTGTGTGTGTGTGTGTGTAAGTTTGTGCATGTCTTTGTCAAAAAAAAAAAAAAAAAACCTCACTAACCCAAGCTTACTGTTCTGTATATTTTCTGTGCATCGTGTATTTGCAAGTGTATTTGCAGTCCCTATGTCCTCTATTGTAAGTCGCTTTGGATAAAAACGTCTGCCAAATGCAATGTAATGATCAGTTAAGAATTTCATTTCTTATCATTGGTATGTAAAATCCATGGGAAATCCATGTCGGAACTCTTAATGTGAACCAAAGTTGAGTATAGCAAGAGCGTTCCGTATGTATACAGTATTAAAAATGCTAACTGTATCCAAAGATGGTCATTATGAAGTGGTCAACATTTCTTCTTTTTTACATTACAAGGGGATGGGGGCCCAGTCTAGTTATGCGTTCATTTACATAGCAAGTAGTGTCTGCCAGTTGAATTTACTGAGCTGTACTACAAGATCTTAACAGGGTCAACTTGGATAATTCTGCAAACAACAATTTTCATTTTCAGTAAATGCTGTATTTTACTGTGGAAGTGCAGTGAAATGCCATAGCCTTCGCAATCCCACTATCACATTCAAATTTCATCCAAGCTAAATACGTCATGGGGTAAAGACACATGCACAAGGCCTCACTTTTCCAGCCCATTCATGGTCTCGCTTTGCAGGGGCAGAGCAGGACATATCGCGTGTGTGACAGGGGGGAAGGGGGCTCAAGTGTTTCATATATATATTTACTCCTGCTCCACATGGAAGAGGCCAGGAAACTGATACCCCACACAAAGGCAGGTGTGCGTTTGAGAAAATGGTTGGCGCCTTCTGGGGGTGGTGATGAGCCAGGGATTCAGTAGACACAGATGAATTCTATACCATTTTCCAGTCCAGGATTCTTAAACTGATCAAAACGGATAAGTGTAAATGCAAAATGCAAATATCTAATACCAAGGCATCATTTAACAGAGATTACATAACACATGTGGGAGGCTCTTCCTATAGTTATGTTAAAATATCTGAAGATCCTGGTGTCATTTTAACACTTTAGATCATAGTATTGAACATTAATGTGTCATTTACACCAGATGAGTTATTCACGCATGGAAACTCATGTGTCCCTCATTTCTCTCACCCACCCTCTCACTTTCACAACCTCCCCAAACCACCACCGCAAGCCCCTTTACCCCCATTCAGCTGACTGTAACCCTAGCCTGATTCAACGGTGGATAATCTCTCTCATGTGCCTGCCTCTCTATCGTTGTCTTATCTAAATTGTTCCCCCTGTAACTTCAGGGTCTCTATGGAATGCTGCAGGTCATGGCTGGGGCAGTGTTTGCAGGGGGGCAGGTGTAGTTACAAGGTACGTTTCTATAGTGCCATAAATACACCATTGATTTTCATTTCCTTTATTTATTTCTTTTCTTTTGAAGAAGAGTTGGCCCCCTCTACAGCTCTGTGACATCATGTGGGTTTCTTCTCTGGCTGTGTCACGAGTTGTGCTGGTAGCAGTTGCACTAAGGCAGGAGTGAGCGCTCGTCATTGGCAAGGGATATGGGAAGAATCTTCCATTAAGTTTAGCCCCACAGTATTCAGCACATGATTGAAGTAAGAATAGAAAGGAATGAAGCCCATGACTCAACAGCACTTTCACACTGGAAGATAAGGAAGACCTGCGTACAGGCAGACACTTTGGAAAAATATAGCTACATTGGTGTAAGTAAAGATATTAATAACTTTCTTCAACTATCTAAGGTTAAGACAATTTATACATTATGAATTATCACCAAACTTTCTTGGGATTTCTGATTTTACATTGTCAGACTCCAGACAAGAGGACAGCTCATGTTTGGCACACCATCTCTGACAGCATATTCTTCTTGCTTGTGCAAACCAGGCCACTGCTAAGGGAGAAAGTAATGTGCAGCCACAACACTTATGAAGCATCGCTCTTGCTATTGGAGACTCACCTCTGTCTCAGCAGGTTCAGTGGAGTATTATGACCTTTTGATAAGTCTGATTTCATTTACGTAGTTAACTGTTCTGTCTTTGTCAGTTGAACACATTTAGTACTTAAGCATTGCTCTTACTACATATTATCTGACGTTTTCATTATGCCAGTGAAACACGACATCAAAACCAACCCTACACTTGTGTTTCATCAAAGAGTTACTTTCATTTACATGATATTAAACCTGCAATCTTTAGATATCAGATGAAACAGAAAGTGTAAAGCAGATCAGAAAAACAAACACTCCTTTTTATTTCAACCACTTGATTCTTCCCACAACTACCCCTCTCTCTTCAAAGCCGAAGGTTGACTCTTTTAGCTTCAGGGTGTGCTTGTTTTCCAGCACGTCTGTGTCCCTCGCCTCGTTACAGAGCTTCACAGACAGTATAATTTCATCCTGACACCGCCTTGAATGTGCTGCTGTCAAGCCAGAGCACTGCACAGAGTGAGCTGAGAATGCAGGCTCAAAAATGTCAGTTTCATTCTTGCTGAGATGAGAGAGGGAGAAGAATGGGGGAAAGGTCTTGGGAAAGGATGGTGGGTGGGTGCTTGGAAGAGGCCTTGGAACAACTGTTTAAATCGTGACAGGAAGATGACCACTGCCTCAAGAGGTTTGTGTGTGTCAGCGTGTGCATGCATAGGGTGGAGGAAGGGGGCGAGGGGCATCGTCAGCGTGTGTGAGTACATGTCTGTACAGTTTACTGGTGAAAACAGTTTGTCATGTCAGCTTGCCATACGACCGCATATAAATGGATTCCGGTATTTCTGCTCTTGCACACAAACAGAGGTTATGAGATTCTGTGAAACTCCAAAAAACTGTTGTTCTCACTGTGTGTGATTATCTGCAATAAATGTGTACTTGTATTCTCCATACGTGCGGCTGTTTGCGCCCATGTGTGCTCCAGCTTTACTGGCCCAGACTACAAAGCCCCTCTGTTCTTAGCATGAGCTCCATCTCTGGGCCTTGTCAAACAAACGGCTCCTGGCGCCTGTCTCCTGGGCATGTGCCACCGCCATTGCCAGGTCCACCATGGCTTGCGGAGCCCCTGTTCTTGGCATCTTCCAAAGCGCTTCTGAGCATTAACGGAAGTCCCCTCCATCCTCGTTTACATTCATTAAAACGGTAGTGCTGGGCTCCCCCAGAGCGTTGGGCGGCCGCATCAAGCCTGCCACAGCCGATAAACTGGGGCCACCTCTCACTGCCCATTTGCTTTGCTTTCTTCTGCTTTTCCCTGTGCCACTCTCTGTCTGAGATGGTGCCCCACAGCACCCCACTGTGGGCAATGGGCTCTGGTCTTTTGGCAGAATTTGCTCTGTCCTGGTCTTTTTTTCCGGCTTTTTTTTCTTTGTTGTATGCTTTTTTTATTCTTAGTTTAAACAGGACAGGTTGTCACAACTCCAAGTCTTAAAGGGCGGCCATATGAAACCGGAAACTGGACCACTTTCCTCTCATTTAAATCTATTTCTCAATAAAACTGTTGCCGTCAGGAAAGTCAACGGAGCCCTTTGCAGTCATTGTTGGATGATCGGGATACATCATTTCATGTCTTTCTTTCATTTCTCACCTGGTGAAAAGAGTCTTTGGTAACCCTCAAGAGCCATATACAACACGGAAATGACAAACATGCACTTAAGAACAAAAGGAAACAAAAGTACAATGACCTCTACAGCAGGGGATTTTTTTCCCGAGCTTTAAGGTGAACATTCAAACAAGTATGACAGGTAACATGTCAATCTGACTCACTCCTCTGGGTCCTTAATGCCAGAAAAATTCAAAATGAAGCTGACTGATTACTAACATCACTGGTTTGCCGTCTCCTCTGTGCCTTGCCTGTGACTTTGGGGTCATGCTGTTGTAAGGGATGGATGTTTGTGTGTGAGTGTGATGGATGAAGTTAGTTGCAGGGGGTGTGGCTAGAGAGAGGAAAATATAACCTCTGCTGAGATGAGAGGATGCCACTCTGGAGGGAAGATCAAGGTACGTACTACTGAAGAAGAAACGGGCCCAGGGCTGAAGAAAGAGCAGGCAAAGCTGACCGAGTGGCTGGATGCAGTGATGAGGGAGGCAAGTGTTAATTACAAACAGCAAGTAAGGATAAGGAGAGGGATTAGGTCAACTGTGGAGCAAAGAATTGAGGGTGAAAAGAGGGGGAAAAAAGTGGATTTTAATTAGCTTTATTGGCGGGGTAGTCACATGTTAGCATTAACCCTAGAGAGCTAAGGCTAGCTGTAATTAGCATTCATAAAACGGGCATTCAGTCAAACCAGGCCATTTCAGTAGCAATTACTTTAGCTTGGCTCATGCCGACATGCTGGAACACTACACATAAAGATAGTGACTTGTGCTGCAGGGGCGACTGAGGCTATGGGAATGAGGCATTGAGGGAAAGCAACTGGATATTCACTCCAACCAGCCTTAGCATGTCATTAACTTCCTCACAGTCCCCCGCCCTGGCTGGACATTATGAGCTTATCACATAGAGCAAAAGGGAATAATTACCAAAATACTATCCAGTACAGCCATCTTTAATCAGAGGAGTGTGTAATTACTGCCACACAAATGACTTCAGTTCATTACGAGGCTGCCGTAACATGTCCAACGATGGATTGTTCATCATTCTAGAGTATTATTTACTAACGCTGCAGCAAACCAGGGACAGATAGATACACAATTGTCATTAAGGAGGAAAGGAAAAATTGATGTGGTGGTCGGACGTGCATATTTCAAAGATGCACGTTAAAAGCCTAAAGTGCTGAGAGACATTAGAGGGCAAGTGAGACAATAAAAGAACCTCAAGTGGCTGTTGCGTGTTTTAAAAGCAACTTTCAATTGATTAACTCCCTGCTTTCTAAAAAATCTAATACCTACATATCTACATTTGTATTTGCATTTATTCTCCGATTTCTTTTTTTTTTTTTTGTTCAGTGCAGTGCTTTATTTCTTCCCCACGAAATTATAAGCTTTTAGAGGCCTTTTTTTGTTTTCGGTGCTCCTTTAAGTACATGTGATGAGTATTTTCCAAGGGTCCAGTAGCGCACTAATCTTGTGGAGCCAGATGTGCTAGTAAAAGGCAAGCCACAAAGCCTCCGCCACTAGACGTCTCTGCATCGCTCCTGGCCAGATATGATGCTGCTTCCCTGGGGGCATTAGCTGAGAGCTTTGCTGGACTCCAAATAGAATGCTTCTACTCTGGAGACAGCAGCATAATGGAACAGCGTGAGCTAGGAAGACCAGTTAAACTTGAGGTCTATCACACTAAACCACTAGTAGAGCACTTTCCATTGTAATACACATGTGTTTATGAATGATAATGACACCCAAATTGTTTGTTAAAAAAAAAAAAAAAAAAATGAAAAGCAAAGCTCTCTTACAACCACATGTCATACGTTTGACAGTATCTTGATCAACTGGTTTTACTTCATCAAGAGGCCATGTTGGAAAGCCCCATTAATTCCTAATCAAAACTAACTAACCATAAAATAAGACTCTTTATCTGTTTATCAGGGAACAGGAAATGAAGGAAACCACCCAGCAAATAGATAAGCAACGGGAGATTTTTTTCCAACTTTGGGTCTCTGTTACTCTCTACAAGGCCAGAATTCCAAATCACCTCTTATCTAAATAATTATTGGTCCTAAATGAGGCAATCAATTTGCCAATAATGATGCCCTCCTCATAAAAAAAAAAAAAAAAAAACACAGCGCCATTTGAATTTTTATAGAAATCCACAAACATTACATGTACTTGTGTGCACAAGTACATGTAACAACGTGCACTGGCAGCAGTATTTCTACTGCACTTGAGTGGCAGTAATTGTCAAGTTGTCAGGCAGGCCTATCAGTACAAAATTACAGAGCAAGAAGAATAATCACTTCCTCCTCTGTTACATAAAAAAAAAAAAACAAAAAAAAAAACAGTTGCCCAACAACAGGAGGATCCAAATGAAGATGAAACCAACCTAAAAAGAGACTGTTTACACATGATGTGTTTGTCTTTGGAAGGAAATATCAAGTGGAACCCAAAAGGAAAAAAGAAACAAAATGAGAAAATCAACTCAAGCAACCATTGCTCATTCCGTATACATCCGACAACAAATCATTATTCCATCACTGTAATTGATTAACAGTCACCTGGTAATTGATATCAACAAAGGAACGGTTGGTTTTATTTCTTTACTCTCACAGTGGCCCTCCTCTTGCTATGAAAACATTCGAATTACTCTTTTTTTACTGCCACTTGTCTGTAAGGCAACGAGCTCAATTTATCAAATAATGTTTAGGGCAATGGGAATAAAACAATACAACTGTTCAAACAAGATCACATGTTATAGCCTGAAGTTGTTGCAACCAATCAAAGGCAGCTTCACCCTTTGATTGACCATTGTTTGACACTAATGGGGCAAAAATTCTAGTCCATCACTCTGCTCCTTAAAGGGATCACAACAGTTTTGCTGTAAAATAGAAGGTTAATGGTGGATAAAACATTTTGTGTGGACACATCTCCCTTCAGGGGTCTCCACAGCAATCATCTGCCTCCATCTAACACCAACTAACATCATGTCCATTTTCACAACACCCATAAATCTCGTCTTCCGTCTTCCTCTAGGCCGCCTGTTTGCTAGTTCCAACCTCAGCATCCTCCTACTCAGATACCCATCCTTGCTCTGTACATGTCCAAACTATCTCTGCCTGGCCTCTCTGACTTTATCTCCAGAACCTCTGACGTGCTCTCCCTCTGATAGACTCATTCCTGATCCTATCCATCCTGGTCACTCCCAAAGCGAACGTCAACATTTTCATCTCATTCATTTTCATCTTGTCTGGACAGATTACTTAACTAAATGTCCTGATAGTAAAATGGTTTGCTATCGAAATTGATGAGTGATTAAGTTGTGCCAATTGTTCTCCCGATGGAGCAAAGATGAGCTGTTAAATATTTGGTAGTTCATGAGAATTCAAATTATAATAAGAAGAATTGTGTTCAACAAAGTAATACAAGTTCTAAATGGTATCAAAAAGCTGGTTACAGATAACACAAATAAGTTATTCAAAATAAAGTAGTTCCAGAATGCTTAACATCAACAGTCAAGTCCCTGTTGCCCAATGATAGCTGGGCTATCCCTTATTCCACTGTCCTTATATTCGCTTCATTATTTAGCCGCTTTTATATTGCCGCTTATCCTCCACTCAGGGTCACGGGGGATGCTGGAGCCTATCCTAGCTGTCATAGGGTGAGAGGTCGGGCACACCTTGGACTGGCCTCCAGTCAATCGCATATATCACTCACTCATTCAGAGCAATTTTCCCAATTTTTTTCCCAATTACCTTTTTGTACTGTAAGAGGAAACCGGAGAACCTATAGGAAACCCATGCAGACATGGGGAGAACATGCAACTCCACACAGAAAGATGCCCTTGTCAGAAGCGCCAACACCTGTACCACCATGCCGCCCTTCATTATTTATTTATGTTTTTATTTATTTAAGTATATCCACAAGCCACTAAGTGGCAGTATGACTGTCAAGGGTAAGAATCAGACTTTCTGTCAAGGGTAAGAATCAGATGTCAGAAGTACAATAGAAGTGATAAAAATACAGAAGGAGCTTTGAGGTGGATTTTAAGAATGTCTTTACTCTTATTTTTCTGCTTATTCTGGAAAAGTGTGAAGATTAAAGTAGCATTGACAATACAGCACTGAACAACAGGACTGTTGGTGAAGGATGTCAACCTGTCCTCAGAAAACAGAGGTAAGACATTTTCTATGATGCATAAAAACTTTGACATACATTTACACCACCGATGTCTTTTTCCATAAACACTGTCAAAAGTGCTTCAAAAACTCTGCAGAAAAGGCTGTCATTGGTACTATCTTTACTACAATGAAAAAAAATATATTTCTACGTAAGAAAAATAATATATATGCTTTTCAAAATATGAGATTGGATATGTAAATAGATTTTAACTTCTCAAATATTCTAAAATGAACAAAGGTAATTGTTAAATATCCTCTTTTTGGGGTTAGAAGCTTCAGAATGACGGATGTATATTAAGAGCATTCTTAGCTCTTTTCACCAACCTGCCAATTATTAAAACAGTCATTTGCTGAAACCTATAACCTCAACCTCTCAACTTTAGTTTCCTTTCCCATCACCTCCCTGATGGCAGCTACAACACATCAGTAAACCCAGCCTCCCACAACAGCAACACACTTGAACTCCCACAACCTGCCACGCAATGAGGCAATTCTCACATGGGTTTTGTGAAAACCTATGTGAGGAGGAGGGGGGCATCGTTGCCCTGTGTTGCCCAGGAACAAAATGATAAGAAATCTATGAGTATTTGTTAAAGCAAAGGGATACAGGTTGCCACTTGAGGAAGAGACATCAAAGGCCAAGGAAATTTTGCCAGGATGAAGCAAGAAGAAACATCAGTTTCCTTCAATTTTAAACGCATTGATGGAGGAAACAGATTAATGGGAGAAAGAGTGTCAGAGAGAATGAGGGAGGGCTGCAGGCGATGCTTTAGCTTGAAGAGGTAGCCCATTTTGCATGGATTGCTTATCAGGTGCAAAGGTATGCCTGTGCAAAATCTGTATCAAAGATAACAAAAAAAAAAAAGTAAGAAGAAAAACTGCTTCCATCTGTTTATTTCTATTAAGGTGTATACAACCTACTGATGTGTTTGTGTCTGGGCGCAGGGAAGAAAAAAAAAAAAGAATCCTTCCAGGGGGACTGCTGCAACAGAAATTCAAATTAAAACACTTAAAAAAAAACCTTTACTGTACATGCTTTATCATATCTGGACTACACAGCTTCCCTGCCTAAAGCTTCACTGTCTTTAAGATGGGGTTCATTGGGAGCAAAGTGTCAAACATGTTCAATGCCAACATCTGCTCCCCTCTATTGCAAATCTTGAAAATCAATACACCTGTGTTCTCCTTGTATAGGATCAAACAAAACCAAAACAAAAAAACACACCTGCACACACAGACTGATCTTCTAGCCCACAGCCTCCCGAGGACACTGTCGCCCCAGGGCTAAACTACACATTTCTACCAACACTTAGCCGACCACAAATATGTTAGAGCTAGAGTGACAGGGTCCTCACATTGCAAAAGTTACAATACTCTGCTGTATGACGAAACTGTGTATCACACACAACCACACACACACGTACAGTGCATCCATTTTTCTACTATCGTTGGAAATGGATTCATCCCCTCCAAAACGGGGATGAATCCTTTAAGATTTCAGCTCAGCAAACAATAAAAACTGTGTCAACAAATGGCTGTCATGCCTTTCCC
Source organism: Fistularia commersonii (assembly GCF_037954325.1). Classification (NCBI taxonomy): domain Eukaryota; kingdom Metazoa; phylum Chordata; class Actinopteri; order Syngnathiformes; family Fistulariidae; genus Fistularia; species Fistularia commersonii. Next base: position 9,151,652 of record NC_141302.1, read on the forward strand.
AACCAAACATCCAGATTACAGCAAGAAACAGATCCCCCTCGTCCTGGGTGATCTAATTTTCTACCCGAATGATCTTGGAATTCTGTTCTTTCTTTTCCGATTGCACTCTTGTCAAGGCTTAGTGCCGTCTCGCTCCATCAACATAAAGATTTATCATGTCCTGCAAAAAAACACACCACCAAACAAACACGCAGTGTTTGCTTATCCTACTGTAAGTGTCTCTAATTATCTCTTTACATTTCTACCGACAAGTTACTTAATGTGCACATTTTAGTTTTTTCCACATTCTAGATTGCACTTTCCTGAATCTCCAATACACTGCAAACAATTAGAGCAAGTGAGCTTATCCATGAGGGGCCTGTTCCTAATGATTATTAAACTGCACATAACTCAGAAAGTAACCACCGGGCTGCAAGGTGTGGAGAGAAGGACAACTCAAGAAAAGGGGGCAAACAGAAGATGATAGAGCTGGAGGGATAAAAAAAAAAAAGTAGAGACAAAAGTATTAGCGAGCTGGTGCGATGATGAATGTTGCGATGGAAATGGGGTATGACAGTCATGGGCAAAGATGAATATAGTTGAATGTATTATCAGGAACAAGTGGAATCCTAACCTTACAGAAATAAGTACAGATGAGGCCAAGGTGACCAAATTAGGGTGGCATTTGTATCCTCACATGTGGATGGACACCCTTTAAAATCGGTCATATAAATCAAGCACTTAGCCTGAAAAACACTTGTTAGGTGTGGAAAACGAATGACTAGCAGCGGATGCACGAACAAAACATGTGACAAACTGCACTCGAAATAAAACCCCGACACTTGGTAAAAACATGTAAGCACACAGGGAAACATTTGTGCCTGCAAAACAAACATGCGTAGACTTCACCATGTCTCGGCAGCTTTCCAGCACTCGATCCACACCTGATGTTATCAGTGAGGGAGATTCATGCACTTGCCGGAGTGAATTTATGAGAGATGGCCTCTTCAGTTAGAGGGATGCTGGCTAAGAAATTGCTTTGTTGAGAAAAAAAAGGAAAAGCAGATTTGAAAGATTTATTTCTATCTACACCAAGGATGCATGATATATTCAATCTGTTTATGTGAGTGAAACAATCATTTCAGCAAGAAAAGCCTATGAGACACGATAAGGTTGAATTGTATTTAGCACCACCACAGCACAACCTCAGTTTACTGTATGTTATGCTTACTCTGATCTTTTTGGTTGCCTATGATTTGTTGGTGAGGACCTACTAGTGCAGGCCTGGCCAGCCTGTGGCTCCCTAGCCACATGTTACGTTCATGTCTATTTTTGTGTTTGTGTGTTTTTTTTTATGCTGTGCGCAGAGAATGCTGGAGCGGCACGCGATCGCACAAGTAAAAACCGCACAAACACAAAATTCAACATGAACTGAAGAGCCGCATGTGGCTCGGGAGCCACAGGTTGGCCAGGCCTGTACTAGTGGATGGGTGAGGGGCTTTTGTTTGTTTTTCTCCTTATTGATAGGATGATTTTTATCTTGGACAAGAGGGTTGTGATGGAGGATCGAAGGACAAAAAGAAGTGGCAGCTCCTCACTGTCACCACTTCAGCCAGACTTTTAAGCTCATAAAACATAATCAATACATCCCATGCCTCTCTAATCACTCATCTATTCATTTCTTTCCATTGGCTCTCTATAGTTGAAACTTAAGATGATTCTAAAACTAATGAAAAAAACATTTTCTATAGCTCTTCTCTGAAGAAACAGTGACTCTGTAATTCAATCCATAAATATATGACCAAAAATTAGTTTTTTACCAGTTTAAATTTTTTTTTTCTTTTTTTTTTGTTTGGTCTTTATATGACAATCTTTCTCTTAGTTACCGTATTTTTCTGTGAAGCAGAATTTGTGCACCCCCCCACCTTTATTGCAAATAAACTCCATCCAAACTTCATGGCAGGATGACTTCCTGACATGAAAGGACTGTGGACTGATTGGTAAACAGTGAATAACACAATAACAAACTACCTTAGTCTCTAGGCTGCTTAATTGAATGGCAACCTGAAAACCCACATGACGGTCGCTTGTAGCGAAGGAAGACCTTTGTTAATTGCAGCCATACAGACAATCGAAAAGACCACCCCTTTGATACCAAACCATTGTTCATATGTGTGTGAAGGCCGAATACTCTTGGTAACTCATAATGTGACGTATCTTAAAAGAGGGGAAAAAGTAGTGCAATTGGGGATCTTGACATTAGCTGTTCCCAAAAAGGAAAGGTTACTTTTTGATTGAGTTGCCCGCCACGACTCAAACAAAGGTGAGTCTCAGAGGGTGCAGAGGACAGGCACAAAGTTAGCATTTCAGTCCCCCTAGGTATCTTCCAATGCTCTGCCACTCATCTTAGATAACGACGAGGAACAGAAGGCAGACAAAAGACTGAAGGACAGTCACTCTAGCCTGTCAGGGACTCCTCAGGCAAATGGAAAAAAAAAAATTAAAAAGGGTCTCATTTTGATTTCCATGTCAATTGATAGCACATCTACTGCTTAAAGATTTGCAATTGGTTCCAGGAAAAACAAAGCCATGTATCCATTTATTCTGCTTTGGCACATATATCAGAAAGCAACATAAAGATAGTAGTTGGTTTGTTTGAAAAAGTATATAATAATTGTTGATGTTGAGTGTAGTACTGTCTGATTAATAGAACATCATTTCAAATAATTGAAAATATACTTGGGGGAGGAAAGTAGTTGGCGATATAAATTGGACTCTTTCAAATTCAGGGTTAAAATCCTATAAATACTAATTTTCTTGCCACATTAATTTGTGAGTTTCCTTTGCGGTTTTTTCTTCTTCTTTTTTTTTTTCATAACCCGAACTTGAAGTGAAAATAGAAAATAAAAAAGGAGAGAGTTGCTTCCCAAACTACCATTTCAGCTTTGTATAACAAAGTGAAAATAATTAGAAAAAAAATAATTTCAATTTCAACTTTGAAATACAAAATTTGTGTACAGACTGTTTACGATTTTGTTTTACAAGAGTTACTGTTCCCATTGTGGCTGGTGAAACACGGAGGACAATATTTTTGTCTTCTGCCATCCATACCTGGTGAAACTGTTTTCCACAGTGGTGCTACAAAAGGAAAATAGCTGACAAAACCAGAGCCAAGGATATTTTCAGGGAAAAATATGACATCCCTCAACCACCTCAGCTAATTAAAATGTCTACACCTTGAACAAAATTATAGCATAGTTAACTGTAATGAGATGCAAAATTTAAGATCATTACCTGTGTCACATAATAGCAAAGAAACAGAAGGTGCAATTTCATAAAGATTGTTTCAGAGTTTCCAAAATTGTATCCCTTCATTCGTTCCTGCTGTGCCAGCTAGAATACCTACACAAAGTAAGAGTTCAGATCGGTGGATAATCTTGTTGCCCCTTCATTGTTGCCCCAGCACATCTCAGTAACTGTTCCTCTGTCCAACATACAAACTAATATTTAATATTGTGTGATATCTCATATATCATCAATTAAGCCTGATTTCAAAATTTCAATTGTGCTCATCCAGTCGCAGTACATGCATACTTTGCAATTGCAATTTTGATGGCTGAGTGTTGCTTCTTTTTACCCCATCCAAACATGCCTCTCATAGCCTCGTTATTTTTGATTAAGGTTTGATTGGAAGTGTATAGGTTTAATTGTGTATTTGATTCTGATTGTGGACAAGCCCAGAATTATGGGGATTTCAACATTCATTCCATAATACATACAGCAGATTGACTATTTCTCGTCAGTTAAGTCGGAGCTCAGATTCCATATATGTGGATAGTGCAGCACGTTTTATCGAGATGAGCATCACCTGCAGTGCAACACTCCCCACTGAGCAGTGGATTTGTACTGGCTGAGGTTAGGAAAGTAAAATCCACGGCTGGCAGTATTCCCTCCATGCCCCGTGTACTTTGTGCTAATCTCCTGGTCAGGTCAGCCCAAGAACAATTAAATGAGGAGAGCTGAGCACTTCCTTCAGGACCCTAGAGCCTTGTCGCATGGGCGAGAGTTTAGTTCAACACCACTGGTGGGAGAAGATGCATCATTAATGAATCAGGAAGTACAGCCAGAGCTTGTAGGCACCCCAGTAAACTCTATTAGACCACACCCCATTGCCTTTCACTAATGAATAATGTATAATGCCCTGCTGGTTCCAGGTGTGACTTGACACAGCAGTTGAAAAAAAGTATATGAATATTCAGTGGCAGGTGGTAATGAAATCAAAATGTTCAGTATGGGAGTCCGTTTTTAGATTGAGTCTATCTCTGCTGTGCAGAACTGGTAGACTGTGCTGATGGAGAGAAATGAGAGACTTTATATGCACTGACAGGGCTGAAATGTTGCCCTGCACTTTTAATGGTTGTCTGACAGCAGATGGAGATGTCACTGTGAGCGTACTGATGGAGGCCATTTTGTTTTGGCAAAGCAGCATTGATTTGTTTATCTGGGAGGACACTGATGAGCAGGAGGACAGAGAAATGACCGATTGGTCAACACCAAACAGATCTCATTTGGTTGCTTTAATGGAGGGCTTCATATTTACACTGCCAAAAGTGTAACAAAACAGTCCAACCAAAAAAAAGCCGTTCAGTATGAGCTCAGACCATATTTCTGACAAGCAGTTTTATACTGCAACAGGTGTCATGTCTTTCCAACAGTGAAATATGTTTTGCTTTTTTTCATTTCAGTGATGGATCATTTTTGTAGTTTCACTCAAATGGATGCTAAACAAAACATGTGAAAACACAAAATCCGCAGTATATGTTTCTTTCACGCCGACATCCCTTCCTGATCCGCCAGTCCCAATAAAAATAACTGGGGAACTTTGGCATTTAAAGGGACCATCCAGATGCAGAAACACAAACAGAAAGCTTTATGAGGAAGAACCATTAGCCCACAGCAGACAAATGGATGCGCCCACAAAGGTTAATTCCCACCATGTGTGTAACAGGGAGCTGCAACAGGACAACATAAACTCTAAAAGTATGTACCAGACACCCTGACAGTTGCAAGAGGCTAGAGCCACTGATTAATGCCATACTTTGGCTAATTACCTCCTTGGCGGATGTTATCTTTAATGACAGTAGTCATCAGAGTACGTTAGCGCGGATGGATAGCCGGTTGGGAGGTTGGAGGTGGCGTGGGGGAGTGGGAGGGGTCAAGAGAGGAGAAAAAGCCGGGGAGATATCAATGCAGCCGAGCATCAGAAAAAGCCATCGACTGTGCCTTCCCACCCCATTAGGTCGATTTCAGCACCCCCTCTGCTGTGCCGTCCACATCTGAATAATAACTGCCATTCACTTTCAAAGCCACCACCCTGCTGCCCTTCCCTCAGTCCACCAGACCAGCATTGCCTGGGTCCATTTAGTACCCTGTGACGCTTTCAGCCAAACTCTAATTTACAAAGAAATAAATGGTCTCCATAATAACAAGGGCCTAAATGTTCTAGTCTCAATGACTCTGCCCCATTCTCCCACAACAGTTTAGTGTGACGCAAATCAAAAACACAGACCAAAGAAGTTGACTGCATCTTCAGCTGATGTCCTATCCAGCTCATACGTTACACATGCCTGATTGGTTTTGTGGGCTGTACAACAATTTGGTCACTTGAGCCCTATGGGAAGAAGTGAACTCTGATGGCAAAGCTAATTTGGATATTCCCTCAACCGTGAAATATGGAAAAGAGTTGCTAAATGAGCAATTAATCCCATGGAGATACCATGTACCTGCAGAAACTTAAATGGAAGAAAGGAAAAGAACAGAATAGAAGAGAGATTTTTTTTCCATTTTCTTAACGTTCCAAATGGTTCGACACTTTCAGGTTCAATAAATATGATTAACTTTACAGTTAATTAATTGAAATGGTGAGAAGATCCACAGTGCAATCCTATACAAACAACACCCCCATCATAATGTTTAGATGAGTTTGCCATTAAAGCACTAAAATATCCACATGGGAAGCTTAAGTCTTCATTCCCTGTAGACTTAATTTCTGGGTATTGTTGTGTTTGCCCTCCGGTTTCTCTGAGAGGTCTTAGTGCCATTCATCAGTCTGTTAAAAATAGTCAATAACACACTCATCATAAATTACATGGCCTACTCCAGAGGCAATTTTCCAAGAAAGAGAGAGGTGAAAAAGACCTTGAGCCACTGCCAAAAGGTGTACTTACGTGTGAAACCAATGCTAATTCAGACTAGAAAGACATAAAAAGACAACGATAGCAGAAAGGGGTGGTTGTGGTCTGTTTTGCTCCCTTTGCATTGAGAGAAGAACAGCTTTATGACACTGCTACAGACAAGTGCAAGTGCAAGTGTCATAAACCTGAAGATACCTGAAGACCCTGTCCTTCTCTTGCGAAACCAAAAAAGAACACGGTGTATATAGATTTGTCCTTCTGAGCTGAAGCAAAATATTGATTCAAACTCAGACGTCATGCCATAGTAAATTTTCGCCACATGTCCCTCGCTAATTATGCCTAGAATCAGAATATGCACAAAGAATACATCCACACAATGTTTTGATATTAGCCATCGCCTACAGCAGTGGCAGATTTGCCCTTGAAGTTAGGTTGGCGTTAAACTATTTCAATAGCTATTTAGACAAGACTGCCTCTGTCTTCTTTATTCAAACAGAAAGGCATTGAATTATCTCTCTCGTTCCCTGTATGTGTGCCTAACGTGTGCAAATGCACACTCACCCGCACTAATAACTAACAATCATGATAATCTATAACTGCACTCCAGCAGAGTCCCTGGACAGGCATTACAGTCATGTTGCGGGCCAATAAATAACACCACAAATAAAGCGCCTGTCCATTCTCGCACCCAGTGTGTATGCAAAATAGGTCAATAACACTATCCTGGAGGTCATTGCCAGACCGTTTGCTCTTTTATCGACTGTACTGCAATTCCAAAGAAATTAGGCTATGTCACAATTCATCGTTGCGGCAGCCTCTGGGTCTTTGACAAAAAGGGAGTCTTTTGTGGGGATGACAAAACTGATTAGTCTTACAAGGTTGTGTGTGTCTGTTTTGTTTCTGCTTTGCCTTCCCTGACCGGAATCAAAATAGAAAGGAGACTTTTGTTCTGGTCGTCTTTTGCCTGGTAAAATGTAAGAAGAATTTTGTTTCCCCTCTTTGATGGCGAGAAGTCTATGATTAAAGCCTCGATCATATGTCAAACAAAATTAAAGGGTTATTTTGAACTTGAGGTTGTATCTACAGCGATGATTTAGAGTTGAGTGCAAAAGAGCTATACCAGTTTGACTGAAGTGTCCTTGATAAAGTATTGCTCCTTACAAGCCAGTTTCAAACCCTGATGGCATTTTTCACTATCAGGATATGAGTTTATATGTTCATATATGCTGTGAATTAGTGAATGAAGGGGCAACACTCTGCAACAAAGCTAAAGAAGATCGTCTGAAAAGATCGAACATTCGATGAATTGTGATTGTCTACCTTCAACTTGCCAATCAGGAACACGATACCTGATTTTGCAGTCAGGAATGTGAGCAACTTTTTTTCAAAAAATTCTGTTTTTGATTTTGGGATGATCAACCCCACCCTGTATTGTTCCAAAGCTAATCATTAACCACCTTGATGTATGACCATGAGACAAAGGTATGGGTGTAAGAAATAGTTTGCAACATCTCTGACAGCATTTCTGTCTTGCCAAGTTTTCAAACACCTGGCTTTATGCCCAGTACAGAGCATGTCCTTCGCTTTGTCCTCATCCACCCCATAATTTGCAGCAATTGAGAGCCATGGGGGGTGGCAGTGGTAAAAGATCCTCAAAGATGACTTTTATCTCAACTGCATTTACCTTGCATTGCATTTATGTATTTATTCATTCATTCATTATCTATACAGCTTATCTCGTAGTGGGTCACAGGGAGATGGAAAAGACAACAGCTGACATTACGCTAGAGACAATATACACCATGGACAGCGAATCAGAAGGTCTAAATATAGAGACTGAACACAAAGCACACTAATTGGGAGTAATTGATTAAGGTAATGTGTACGTCTTCAGTCCAGGGGAGGAAGGCTTAAAACCACTGGCAAAGTAACAGCATGCAAACTCCAAAAAGGAATGCCTGCCTTCTGGATAGGAGTCTTAAGACAGAGAAAAGCAACAATGAGTTATAAGATGAATAAACATGCTGGATAAAATGAAAAAGATAAAAATGGGAATCAGCATAATAGGTCTCCTTTAAGAGTCATGGCTGGTGCTGACAGGACTAAGTTAGTGGCACATCCCCTTACAAAGACCTGACAGAATGACTGCGGAAAAGTGTTGACACTGTCTGTTCTGTTTTGATACTGTCACGAGACATCTCCTCCTTCCCTCTTTCCTCATTTCTCCATGTCCACCGCTCTCCTCGCTCTTCTCCCACTCCCATCATGATGGCCTAAGCATGAAGGAGTCATCTGTCACTCTGTGCTCATTCCAGTTCGGGTCCTGGGAGCCCGCCACTTGCCTCTCACCCGCTTCGGCTGTCATGTCCACTAGCTGTCGGGAAAAGTGACGAGCAGCGACAAACGTCCCCAGCTTGAATCTGTCAGTAAACCCCACAACCCCCAACCCTTTCCTCTCCTCTATTTTTCCTTCCTCATTCAGCAATCACACACAAGTATCCAAATGTATACACCCGTCTGTGTTTGAAAAATCTACTCACTGTATCTATAGAGACAGCCTTCAGAAAGCTCACGTTCAATTGATTTTCTCCATTTTGTAACAGCATTGCATTCTGACAGGGGAGATACTGAGCAGCAGAACAGAGGAAGGAAAAGATGGAGAGAGACAGGGAAAGAGTGGTATTCCCTCCTCTGACCATTATGAGCGGCATGTCAAATAAGGGCGGGAGACAGAGGCCTTGACATGGGCCAGCCCACACAGGGAGTGGTTAGTGGGAGGGGAGAGGAGAGGCAGAGACAAGGGAGGCATGGGAATAGACAAAAATGGGGATGTAAAAAAAATAAATAAAATAATGGTGACGGCAATTTCAGACAAGAAAAGAGGGAGAGGAATAAAAGGGATGGGGAAATAATAAGGCAAAAAAAAAAAAAAAAAAAAGAGTAGGTTCTTATCAACCTGCCATCAATTGCACATGTTTAGATCTACTACATCGGCCTTTGCTTTTCTTAGCCTTACTTTGCATCTGTTTATGCCCTCTCCTCCTCCTTGTCCCCACTGCTACCCCACTCACACAGGCCAAAGTGACAGCAAGAATCTAGAGGTGGCATTTGATTGTCAGCTGAAGTGGCAGTTATAAATTTAGCCATTAACTGTGAAGGTTCGGGGGATTGACTGAGTGCGGCGTGTAAGGAGCGAGATAGAGAGGAGGGTGAAGGTAAAGGAGGGGGCAGCTCTCTGATCTTTGTCTCCCATCATCCTTTGTGATGAAAGTGATTTCATGGGTGACACAAACAGACACAAACCACTTGCCCGCGCACATCCAAACACACACACACAAACACACACACAAGCACCTACAGACACGCACTTGTGCACACACACACACACACATACACACACATACACACACACACGCTCACACGCACACACACACACACACACAAACACACACACACACACACACACACACACACACACACACACACACACACGTATCCTCAAAATCTACGAATTGCCACTGTCTCAATTTGAGCAATTTGGGGCTTCTAGCTGGCACAGAGAAAATAGTAAGATCTTCACAAAAAAAAAAAGACCTCTGTCTTGTGTAGTTTACTGGAGCGCCTGTCTTTGTTTACAATATTTTCTCTTATATTTAGAGGCAGGGCACTCTGAGGAAGAGCCATTTCACATTACTTCCAAACCCTGCTCATCACCCCCCTGTTCCTGTTGGATTATTCCTTCAATTTCTTAAAAGCCAAAGCCTCAGTGGGATGGTCCAATCACAAGAGAGAAATGGGGCTGGGGGATGCAGGGAAGCATTTGGCATTTACAAATGCTGTGGGTGCGGTGAAATATTGGAGCCATATTTCAACATGTGTGAGGTAGGACACTCACACAGAGACACACAAGCATATAGGCTTGCTGTCACCTCCCACACACATGGTGCACACAATTCAATGGCAGCCCATTGTCACACAGTCTGCAGCAGGCAGGTGTTTCTGTGTGAATGTGTTTATTTGTTTGTGTGTTTGTTGTATTGGGTTGGGGAGGTGCTTGCATGGCTGGGTTTGTCTGCACATTTGACACCAGCTTGACAAGCTTTTAATTGCAACCAAGGTCCATTATGGCACTTTATTTTTCAGGCATTGGCACACACGCGATCCGAAACATTAATGTTGGTGAGGGCATCCAGATAGCTTTTTGTAGCTCTACCTGAAACCTGTTAATTAATCCTAACCTGAGCCATTAACAGCAATCGGCCCTTCTGACTACTCACACTCATTTTTGGCACATGAGCGAGTCATTAGTTCTTTGATTCTTTGGGAAAATCCATTCCATTTTCATTTACAAGCATCCCAAATTACTAGTTGAGTGAAAAGATTGAAATTCATATCTCACAGCCCAGTTTTAGTGTATACAGGTGGTCTTCACTTAACAACGTAGTCGGTTAATGACAACTCGGAGTTGTGACGGGTTTTGCAATAACAACGGGAATGCGCTAGCAGCGACGTAGTGAGTGGGTATGTATTGGACGCACTCACCCGCACTTATAATTGGCTTATATTCATGTAAATATAAACATCAAAGGAAAAAAAAAGGTAAAATAGCGCGGTAAAAAGGGCCGATATATATGGAAATACTGAATGGTAGTATGGTAGACATGATGTTTTGCTTAACGACGAACTCGCTTAGCGACAGACCCCTTGGATCAAACTCCGCCGTTACCGCCTGTATAGATTTCTGATTGTAATGAAGCCTCAGGGGGTGCAAGCCAGGGTTTTTCTTCAGTCAATCCCTAGCCCAGATGAATCCAAAGGTTTGTCAGAGAGTGAATCTGACAGGAAAAGTTGTGGTGGGGGAGTCTTGCCAGAAAGCATAGGATGGTCGTATATAGGATGAATGTTGTGGCAAGAAAGATGAAAAGAACGGAGGCAGACCAGGGAACAAAGTGAATGTTGCTGAAAAAGGAAGAGTGTTGCTTGGTTTTAAGGTAGGAATTGAGATAGGCTCTGAGTGGTCAAGAGGAGCTTCCAAATGACCGGACAAATGCAGTTAATGTGATCAGGGAGACCGGTAGGAGAATATATAGTATGCCATCTGGCAGGAAAGTTGAAAAGGTAATTTGGTGGTGAAATGAAGGACAAGAGTGTTACAAAGAGAGAGGTTAGCTGAGAAGTCGGACACTGAGGGAAGTGTAGGGAGTAGACCGGAATACAGGGAAATGCGGAGTGAGGTGAAGGCAGAGGGGGCAAGGGCCAAACAAAGGGCATTATTTGTATGTTATGTCTATAGAAGTTGTCAGTCATCTAGGCTGGGGTTAATTCTGGTTGACGTCTGTTCGTGGCAGACGGACTTGACTTTCCAGTTGCCACAAATAAACTTTGACCAGAATTCATTGTATGCTAGATTTAACAGTATGGAATGAGAGATTGATTTGTAAAGGTTGGGGAAACAGAGAGATAGACATGGAAAGGACGTGCAGCAGGGTTGGGTAATTAAGGATGGAGAGGGAAATGTCTTGACAGGACCAAGGAGTGTGATAGGAAAATTGAGAGAGTACTTTGAAGAATTGTTGAATCTGGAAAATTAGTTAACCTACTGCTAAGCGTAGAAGAGGTCACCATTGTGGACCACAAAGTAGCTGAAATTGGTATTGGTAAAAAAAAAAGGGAGCTGAAAGGGATGAAGAGGGTAAAGGCAGTTAATCCTGATGATATATCCACAGATGCCTGAGAAATTGAGAAAGAGTGGAGGAGCCAATTTTAAAGGACATGGAGAAGTACACAGTTGTGGCAATGATAGAGGAATGAAATTGATAACTTATCAAATCACGTCATAGAAAAGACAAGTGGAAGAAAGACTAAGGGCAGAAGTGAGCATTTGTGAGTAGCAGGATGGTTTTGTGCCAAACGGGTGCTACAAATGGAGGATTTGATTTGAGAATGTTGATAGAGAAGTACAGAGAAGGTCAAAGAGAATTGCATTGTGCTTTTGTATATCTGGAAAAAGCATATAACAGTGTACCAAGAGAGCAACTGTGGTCCTCAGTGTAGAAGTCTGTAGAGGTAGATATGGATGTTATATGTGTGCAGGACATGTACAAGTGCTGTAAGACAGTGGTGAGGTATGCCGTAGGTGTGACAGAGCAGTTCAAGGAGGAGCTGGTATTGCATCAGAAATCAGGACTGAGCTAGTGATTGATAGTTTGACAGATGAGTTTAGACTGGAATTACCATGGACTACAACGTTTGCAGATGACATTGTGATCTTTAGTCAGCACAGATTGAGTGAAATCTAGGGAGGTGAAGGAATGTCCTAGAAAGTATAGGAATGAAGGTCAGTTGAAGGAAGACAGGATACATGTTTTTGAGTGAGAGGGACCAAAGAGGAACCATGAGGAAGTGGAGGATTTTAAGTTCCTAGGGTAAACAGTCCAGGGCAACAGAGAGTGTGGAAAAGAGGTGAAGAAACATGTGCAAGCAGGTTGCAAAAGTGGAGAAAAGTGTCAGGTGTTATGTGTGATAACATAAGAAAGTTTGTTGAATACCCTTTGGAGTTTCTCTGAAACACCACGAGAACAGGAGGAGGACAACAACAAACAAAAGAACATCATCATACTGTATGTCGCTGGTGTTTAGGAAAAACTCTGAAGGGTGATCCACGAACACCATATACCAGTGCATTTCAAACCCCACAACAACCTGACCCAAAAACTGGTGCACCCCAAGGACAAAACACTCGGGCACAAGATAGAGAATGTGGTGTATGATGTCACTTGCATTGAGGATTGTAATGACATCTATATTGGAGAGACCAAACAACCTCTGCACAAACAGATGGCCCAACACAGCCCAACACATCACTTCAGGACAGGACTCCACCTACACCCGAAGGACAAGGGCCATTCGTTTGAAGATAGCAACTCCAAAGAGTGAAGTCAAAGAAGCCATCTTTGTCAAATCTCTGAACAGAGGAGAGGGCTTTAGACATATTGAATTATGTAATTTCCCAAAAAGTTTAAATGTTGTTTGTTACTAGGGATATTTCTACTGACAATTGATTTAAGATATGCAGCATGGAATTTCACATTATATGATGTCCAAAAATAAGGAAGTAGGCCAGAAAGACACTACTGTATGTTTGTTATGTGATGGCTATGATATAATATATATAATATATTTGTGCCAGTCAGAATTCAGTTCAGGAAACACAAAAGAGAAGAAGTGCTATCGTGACATTCCTGGCATGCTCAGGAGGCTGAGGTACAAACAACGAAGGTAGCCCTGGTTTTAAGATAAACAGACAATGTACTGACTGAAACAGCAAAGTACATAAGCCAAAGACGCACATTTTCCTTTCACACACATGCATCCCTCTTCCCAACATCACGGAGAGGTTTTTTTTTCCTAATACTGAATTCAGATAAATAAAGAATGACCTGTGCTGTTTGCATCCTGCACCACAAATCAATAGATTCTGCTGCCTCAGGACAAGTCATTCATGGAAATGGTCTCAAATCATGAAAATGATTCACTCTTACTTTATGAAATAGTTTTTATTAATTCATTTTGTTTAAAAAAACTCCAAGGGTGGGCGGCACAGTTGCGCAATGGTTAACGTCTTCAATATGTGACTGACTGGCGACTGGCAGTCACACATAACCTCATATGCTCTGCATTTGCTGTAGGATAAGCGGTAAATATATAGAATACAAGAACAAAATGTAATTCCAAGACAGAAAATGCTTTCAACATCAACATGAGTGACTTGTGCAAAGTCCAAAGGAAACCCATTGATAGTGTTGCCTACTTTGTTTTTTAGTTGGATTAACCTCAATTTAGTTACACCGCACAAACAATGACATAATAATCATAAACTAGACTTAACATTAAGATAACATTAGGAATGCAGCCTCTAAACTAGAAACTAGACAGAGAGCACAAGTCAGCATTTGTGAGCAGCAGTATGTCTTAAAGCTTAGAAAGAGTACCACAGATGCAATATTTGCTTTGAAAAGGCTAATAGATTAGTACAGAGGGAGCTGCATTGTGTTTTGTAGACCTAGAAAAAGCAGATTACAGGGTGCTGAGAGAGGAACTCTGGTATTGTATGAGGAAGAAAATAATAGCAGAGAAGTATGCTAGAATGGTGCAGGACATGTATGCTAGTTGTGAGACAGTGGTGAGGGTATGCTGTAGGGGTAACAGAGAAGTTCAAGGTGGAGGTGGGACGCCATCAGGCATTGGCTCTGAGACCCTTCTTGTTTGCAGTGGTGATAGACAGGCTGACAGATGAGGTTAGACAGGAATCTCGAAGGCCCATGATGTTTGCAGATGACATTATGATCTGTAGTGAGAGCAGAAAACAGGTAGAGGAAAATCTAGAGAGGTGAATGTATGCTCTGGAAAGGAGAGGAACGAAAGTTAGTCGCAGCAAGACAGAGTACATATGTGTAAATAAGAGGAACCAGGGTGGAACGGTGAGGCTACAGGGAGTGGAGATCAGAGGAGGGGGATTTCAGGTACTTGGGGTCAACAGTCCAGAGCAGCGGAGAGTGTGGAAAAGAGGTGAAGAGACAGGTTCAAGCAGGTTGGAATGGGTGGTGAAAAGTGTCAGGGGTAATATGCCATAGAAGACTATCAGCCAGAATGAAAGGAAAGATGTACAAGACAGTGGGGAGACCAGCAATGCTGTATGGCCTAGAAACAGTAACAATGGCGAAAAGACTAGATATTAGACTAGATTAAGATAACATTATGAGATCTTCTTTATGATGAATTATTAAAAATGTACCTAGTTGCTTTTTTGTCCACATTATCTGGAAATACATCCAGGTGTCATTCACATTCTTATAATTGTGGTGACCCATCCAAATTGTAGTGGTTTGTGACAATACACCTAATTAAGGAAGTGAACAGTCAAATTGATTTTGCATTTCTGCTTTTCTGAATATGGTAGCAGCTGTGGTGCGGCAACAACCTGCACTTTAAAATAGTAAAACATAATGTGACCGACAATACTTTCGGTGTGCATGAGAGCCAAAGTATGATGAGAGCTTTTGACAAAACCCCGTAAAGCACTGCAATCAACCCTTCATAGTTGTTCACCACCCGGCATATTGCTAACCACTGCTGTTATAATTCAGGTGTAGCAGTTTGAGACACACAACTTGCTTGTCTGCAACTGAGCAAGTGTATAAAACAAACATTTGTAAGAATGAGAAGCCAAGAGGAGCTCACTAAATTCACAGGATTGCAAGTTTCTTTGTTGATTCATTTAGCTGATCAACATGACTTGAATTTTAACATGACTTGATCTGTGCCTGGCAAGTCTGGCTATGAGGAATTAACATGTTTTGCCACTCGCACACAGATCCTAAGAACATTTTGAAAGGATAAAAGTGTTCATTACAAAAATGTTCACATGAGACATATGACATGTGTCAAGAACGTAGATTTGAATATAAGAAAGAAGAATAAACAGTCTGAGGATGACTCAATAGTATTCCAAAAAGAGACAAACAGAAATAATTTCTCATCACATTTCTGTTTTAGGTTCTTTCTAAGAGTACCTCAGCTTGCAAACCACAATATCACAATATGCTACCCACTCATTCCTTATCTCTTCAGCTAGATTAATTTCCATTTGCATAAAAGTGCGGTTCAAACCTGCAGAGCAGGGATTTGAACTCTCCAAACTCTTCTAGAAAAACTCCCTGGAATTTTCTCAAATCTTCTAACTTCACAAGACAAAAAAAAATGAGTGATTCTGAGCAAAAGTCAGGAGGTGGTAGGTATGCAACTTTGGTTGGGATCTTGTTTAATTTTTTTACATGTAACTGTTTGCTCAAGACAAGGGCCTTAATTCTGTAAAAATAACTGATTAAAGTCCCATTAAAACAGAGAACTGGAGCATAACCCAAAAGCAATGTTATTTTGGACAGTGCAGCCTACATGTAGTCTCAAAATGAATGTAAATAATAATTCAGTCATTTGAAACAAGCAATCGCTACAAAAAATTGTCATTCTTCATGATATTTTTTAGTGGAGAGGAACAACACTTGTTCTTCTGAATACACAAACTTAAAAGAGTGTTGCTGTCTGAGTTAGTAATAATGTAGCTTTTTCAGTTTTCCTGCAGCTTTACAATAGGAGTAAACCACTGCTAGGAAATCAACATATTTGTGAAATCCGGTATCAAACCTTCAAACCAAAAACTGATACTTAAATAAGACTCATACTTTCCACACACTTTACAGATTGAGTTGTAATCCAACTTGAACACCAATGAACGTGGAGAGGAGAATCATTACCATGACTATTCGCCTTCCATCCCACATTTATAACACAGAAGACATCAAGGACAATGCTTACCTTTCAAGAAAGAGTAGAAGTAAAGAAAGTAAAGAAAGAGTAAAGAAAGAAAGAAAAGAAAGAGTTGAATCCATTTCAATTTACAGTATTTCCAGGACACAAATCAGACGTTTAAAGAGGATTTGTCTATGTCCAGCATATAAAATTGGTGCGTCACAACGGACGCAACTGCTATTTTTTGGATACAGATAAGATAAAGTCTTTCATATTTAAGGGATATAGGATTTGTTACAACAATATAAAAACCACATAGAGTTTTATCAATCAGGATAAAAGATATATAACCGTGTGAAAGATTTTGTCCCAAAAATAAATTGTGCATGTTAAAGGGCATTTACTTGAACTAAACATTTTTTTCTAAACAATAGTTGTATAATTAACCAGCATGTGGGAGGGTACCTGATAAATAAGTTAGACAGCTATCCATCAATGTAATCTTTGTTGAATAAATACAATGGGATGTTCATATTTTGAGAAAACTAACCAACCAATTAACTAACTAAATAAATAAATATAAATGTAAATAAAGTAGTATTTAGGGCATTACTTTTGATAAAAATGGTTCCTGGATTTTTTTTTTCATTCATGTTTTAGTTCTCTGAAGGTACATTTTACTCTCCCCTGATAACAAACAAAATAAAACTACATACTCCCATTCCCACAGCTCCATTGGCTGTTGAAAAAGAAGTTTTGATATATTTTTTCATTGTTTCTTTTTTCTCTCTCGCCAAGCCTTTAAAAGCTTGAAAAACCTTCACGCCATGCACTTCCATTCAACAGGTATTTACATTTAACATTAAAAAAAATCCAGCAGGTATTGGAGCCGAATTGCTTTCGTTCTGTCAGTGGCAGTTACCTTGAAAAAAAATGGAGCCACTTAGCACAGTAATCAATCTAAATCGCATCTGTGTATAAATGCAGGCTGCACTACTGGTAAAGCTACATTAAATTCAAAACATTAGATGGCTTGTCTCTGTGGAGCTCTAGTTTTTTTTCCCCCCTGCTATGTGTTTGTATGAAGACAGAGTAGGCGGTTCAAGCTGCAGGAAAAACAGTTCGTTTAATATGGATTCAGGCCCTGGTGCCTCGCAGGCCTGCCCACTGTGGGCCTCCCAGGCCTCATTGTAATTTCATTAGCTGCCGCGGCGACAATGAATGCCGTGTCGCATCAACACATCAAACCCCTGGGCCGCTGATACCCACGAGCCAGAACGTGCGCACTTATAAACACAACTGCAAGACTCACGTGTGTGCATGTGTAAACATAGAAACCTACTCGTTCACTTGCTCATTTTTTTTTTGCACACACTTTCACATTCCCACACTCTTCCCCACCCGCTTCTCACCCCGCACGGGCCTTTTTTCCCCCTACTCGTAGGTCCCTGGTGGGCATAGAGAGCAAGATTTCTTCTGGGGTTTTCCCTGCCTTCCCATTTTAGAACTGCAGAGCTGGGAAGGAGGACATGGTGGAGACGATCGGATCGGCTTTGATATATGGAACCAGCTTTGATGGTCTATCTCTTCTTCTCACTATAAATAACTAGCTACAGCTTTAGGGGAAAACGAGGAGAGTGCCAAGAGGAGGAGGAAGGGAGAAGAGGAAAAGTCCCCAGAGACAATATTTTGTGCGCTACAAACAGGTACACACATTCCTCCACTGCACATAGATAATAAGACATGAAACAGCAGAAAGATCCAACTTTCACTGGCTCAGAGATGCAAATGTTCATAATCAATCAGACACAGAACAAAGTGTCAATATTTGACATGCATGTATCTAGCACTGGCATGGTGAAACACACCTGTGAAAGTAAAGTGGCAAACGATATTTGTTCCTGCCACAATCATCTGTATGTACTGATCAACAGCTTGAAAGTATGCTGCAAGACATTTTTAATCAAAGAACATAAGGCTGCCATTGGGCTGATCAGGCCATAAATGTTGCGCAAAATATTTTGATACTCTGTTACTATACTATTATTTCTAAAGCATAATATCATGTAACAAGCTGTGGGTTTTCACTCAAGGTTTCCAAATAAATGGACACTTATTAAACATTCCATAACATGATGAAAACATAAAGTCATAATTGAAGATCCATCTCTAAAGTAGTCCTTTGGTCCTTGACCATGTCTCACCTCCTGCCGAATCACATGCCAGAAGAACCCATCAGCAACGCCACAATATGTTCTCAGTTATATGTCCTCCATTTCAGAATGTGCTGGTCCCTAATTAATGTCTTAGAAAGATTAAAATATAGGTTAAGTTTATTAATTGAATGGTTAGTGCATATGATTTAGTTATCATAGATGCTTTTTTAGGTGGGAGAATTTGGAGATGATTCCCCTTGATTTTTATTCTTCTCGTGTGGGCATTTGAATGCATATTGGTAGTTTTTGGTCTGTTTTATTTTCAGCAATGGAGGATAATCATTTTTTGGTTGTCAACTGTGTACAGAATTGATAATTACATTCACTTTGTATTGTTCAACTTTGAGTTAAACCTTCCCATGCTAATGATAATATCATTTTAAATTTCAGCCTGCTGCAGAGAGCTATCAAATTTATGGTATTATGTTATTGAGTGTTTAATGAGCAGCATTATTTGAAAATCAACTGTATTATTCTATGTCAATGTGCCCCATGTCTCTTGTGTATAATATATGAATTGATGTTACTTACATCAAAAATAGAACAGGTGCATCCATGGCCACAGACAGATCTTATGTGATCTTATAGTTTTTTTCTGTCCTCAAATCAAAAACTCATGATGCACAAAATGCATTTGTAGAATCAAATCTGGATATGGCTGATGTGTAATTGCTTTGCAGTGCACCCGAAAGAGGCTATTGATGGCCTTAATACAACTGTATTAGCAAACTACAGGCTTATACACAGATAATGGTGACGTTGGTGAATGAGTGGACTAAAAGTGGACTAAAATCAGAGATGCAATGCAGCCCTGCCACCTATGATACCGTTGTCTATCACCTTTGATAGATGCATTGCAAATGTATCACTCACCCATTTCATGCATGTCATTCTGCTGCAGCTATGCTTCAGATTTACAAGCTCATCCATGTTATTCAAATGGCACTTTCTGTCACTTTGTTGCGAGTAAGTGCTGTTGCAACAATTGCTACTCCACGCTATGAATTGCAAAGCATTTTTTCGCTTTTTAATTTGTTCTATCTGTTTATCTATTTTTTTTATTTCGCCATAAATTACTTTGTCATATCAATATCACACAACCAGACACAGCATAGGCTTGGAGGGCCAGCATCCATTCTGCCCGACTGTAGCTTTACAACAGGCTGTCAATGACACAACCCAAACAATATCAACTGCAGTAACCAGAGAGTAATTCAATTTAAATCCAGTTTTACTCCTCTCCCGAAGCAGCCAGCCTCCGAACTCGCCATCTCTCTCTCCCTCCCTCCATTCCAACACATGTGTACACAAATCAACTGTAAACATGTAGACATCAGCCACCGGGGACAGGTGGCAGGGGCTCAGTGTGCACAGACTCACTTTTAGCACCTAGAAACAAATGACCAGTCCTTTCATTTCCCTGCCACACCACAACACTGTCCCACCTAATCACTTGTCGTCAGCGAACATGACAGAGCTTTGCCCGAAGTTATGACTCCTAGATGATGACACACTTAGAAGCTGACAAGGGAACTTAGAGAAGTGACAAATATATCAATCTGTTGTTAGGGCTCTTGCCCCCCACCCGTCTACCACCACCACCAATAAATGACAAATGAGTTTAACTGCCACCGTTAAAGGCATTTATAATATTGATCTGCTTTAAGTCAATAGGAAGCGCTATGCTCAGGTAGTCATAATACTCCTATGAGGAGTGTGCACTCCTACATGCGCATAAAACGTAAATACAAAAGAGGCACACTTTCATAAAGCCTTTAAAGAAACAAAGGGGGAAATCAATGGACAGTTGTATTATTCAGACTAATCTTTCTTACTAATGAAAATAAACACATTAGGAATGTACGGCATCAACTGACCTCTGAGTTGACCTCACTCCATCTTGACACAATTAATCCCTCATTAAGGGGGTAATTGTTTACTGCTGCTCATATTTATTGTTGATCGTGGTGACGAAGGTGCCCGCTATGTTTGAGACCTGCATGCACACGTGCAAAACATATCCTCGTGCCGTCCATGCATGTGTGGGCTGGAGATAGTAACGTTGGTCTTGAAGTGCTTGGTCTCGCCCCAAGTTGCAGGGGCAGCGATCAATAAGGAGAGGGAGCAAGCCCGCATGGACCCTAATTGAAATGAATTTGGCGGCGGATAGATAAACGATTGGACATGTAACAAGAGAGCTAGGATGAAAAGGTGGGGTAGTCAGAGAAGGGGAGGGAATTGAGATTTTTTCACCTTTTCCCTCAAACGGGTGAATGTCTGGGGAGTCCTAAAATGAATAATATGGATAGTTTATCACACGCAGGGACCAATAAGAATTTTACATGAGGCTGAATCAATCATGCGCGTGTTCAATCTTGACAAGGCTGAACAATGCACAATTTATTAAAACCATTTCCACTTCCTGTCCATTTTGTCACCCCAATTCGATCAGTGGCTCAAAGGCTCATCGCATTTATTATGTCAGATCAAAATAGTACCATTTGGAATGCCTTAACTGCTCTCTTATGAATCATATAGTTCTGTCTCACTGATAATACTGTTGCTTGATGAAGAAAGGATAACAGGCATGAATGAATGGACAAATGTTATTTATGTGCTTTTAAAGACGAATTAATGACAGAATTTAATTTTAATTCAAGCCAAATTCTTTCTTTGTATGACATTCATGTTTATTGCTGAGAACTGCTAATTATCATGAAAATTCACATCTATGATACAGTTAGGATCGAAACAATGTACTTCTGTTCCTTACTGAAGAGCTCTGAAAGCAAAATATGAATCACACACTTCTCTTTCTCATAACGTCTATGTGTTTTGAACTGTTATGCTAGTTGCCTAGGTTTTCCAAGACGTGTTGGATCCTTAAATCTACACACACTTGGTTTGTGTGTTTTAACATCAAAGTAAGTGTCATTTCCAGTCCAAGACTGACAGTTCAGCCTTTGGTGACCTTTAGGGCATCAAGACTGCACTGCTGATGTCAGCCTTGTTGCCCTTGTTGAAGCGTTCATGTTGCTCCTGCACCGGGGGGTTCAGCCCACACAAACATGTGATCTTCACCTCATTGACAAGTGGACTTCTAGCATGCCCTGTGTGAGACTGTGTACGGTGAGGGATCACTGAGAGGGTCAGTGATGGAGGGACACAGCCAAAAGGAGAGCAAGATAGACTGGAAGGGTTGGGAAGGAATAAATTAAAAGCTGTGGATTGAAAGCAAGCGCACCAGAGAGAGAGACAGAGCGAGAGAGAGAAAGAGAGAGAGAGAGAGAGAGAGAAAACATCTCTGTGTATGTGTGTGTGTGTGTTGTAATGGGTGACCAGGTGTCTTGCCCTATTTGTCTTAGTCAGAAAGAGTAACCCTCGGTTGATCCGAAGGAAACGTGTCTCCTGCAGGAGTGTGATCTCCGGATGAATGCAAATACAACTAACAACAGTCTTACTTACCTTGTGCTGCGCCAGTTTCAAAGGTTAAGAGGGTAAAAATGAGCAGAATTATTAGCTTGTGGCGACTGCAAGCACTTAATTCCTACAATACCACTCATTATGGAACGCAAGATTGTATGTGGAACCCGGTGACACTGAAACTGTACTGTACCTATTAGGACACCTGGAAGCCTTTTGACACAGTTGTCAAATAATACATATGACAAAAGACGTACAAAGAAAGTCATACCTGGAGAAATGAATGTGAGGTGTTCCAACGACCAGTTCCAGAGGCACAGTGCAGGGAGAGAAGAGAGGAGAAGAGAAAAGAAGAGTAGAAGCATCAATTGGTGACGATAAATTAATTTTTAAAAAATAAATGCTTGATAAAAACAAATGCAGTGTCAGAAATGAAAACAATCCTTTCATTTTTCTTTTGAAATTAGCTTGAATTACTCCCACTCTGACTCTACTCCCTTTGATCACCACCAATCATATAATAGACATTAATTTATTTTGTTAAAAATCCTAACTATTCACCCTTCTAATGAGAAGGGGAAATAATCAATTCATCATCTGTCTATCAGCTAAATGGCCTTGAAAAGCTCATTTGGTTGGTCATCACAGGACCTGACCGCACTGCCATATTTTCCCCAGCTGCCATATTTATGAGACTGACCACTTTGTTTGGGGCAACCATAATTAAAACACGCCACACTTTAAGTCTACAGCAAAATGAAGCAAATTAACCATCAGAAAATGAATTACCATGAAACTCCAATGAGAGGGATGATGGATGACAGCTGTCTGCCACTCCTGACAGTTTTTACATTTGACTTTCTAATTAATGTGGGGATTTATTGTGTTTGTTAATTCTGTCAATAGCAATTATGGCTCTTTTGGCTGGCTTTACCACATGCATGTGCCCGATTTTATGCTAATGTGCTGTTCTGTATGTGTTGGCACCATGACTGCCAAATGAGCCTGCAAAAGGGCTTTGGTTCCCTGTGGAGAAAAAGCTATGCTGCATATACATGGCAAATATAAATTCAAGGCAGATTCATAATGTTGTATGCTTAAGGAAATTAGCAATACTTTTGGAAGTGCACTGAAATGATAAGTTGCACGAATGTTCGGAAAGATTCGCATTTACACAAAAATGCGGTTTAACAAGTGGCCATTTTAATTGTAGAAAACAGCCTTGCACCACAAAGCCTTACTTTCCATCCAGTGAAACCAGAGGCTTCAGACACAAGCACTGCGTATGTACGAGTCCAGCAAAAGATCTCAAGAGATTGTGGAAAGGTTTACTCGGTGTAATTTATTCAAAAATATAACGAAAAAGAAAAGAAAAATCTGTTGTGATGTTGTCTATGGACACTCACTCATCCAGGTCATGGTTAATTCTAGTAGAAATCTTTTTGTGGTAACGGGACTTGAATTTCTTCCCTTGACGTTTGACTTCTAATCCAAGAGACTTCTTTAGTTCATGGTCATTGCAAACTGGGCAGCAACATGTTGATGGAGGTTCTCAGTGATCCAGGTTATGGTTAGTTCTTGTCTTCTCTATGAATTTAAGAAGCCTCTTGGATGAGAAACTAAATGTCATCAAGGGAAGGACTTTAAGTCCAGTTGGCACAAAAAGAGTGACAAGTTGGTATGTGTTTTTTGCAGCCATTAGAAAAGATCTAGAAATATGTGGTTTTTTTTCTTGCATGTGCTTTCAAACTTCAGCTGACTTTTTACAACATGAACAACATGTTGAAAGTCATGGGCCTCAAGCTGAATCCAAACCGTTTCCGGTTTTCCTGCCAAAGAAATGTCTTTGTGTGTCCAAGCAAAATAGTTGAGCTGCACTTTTCCACCTAATTCCAAAAGTACTAAAAATGTATTCCAAGTAAGTGGAATTTGGTGAAAAAAGTGAAAGAGCGGAGAGACTTGACAGGCTGAGGTTAATTTGAATTACAATTATTTGTGTTTAAAAGTTTTTTAAATGGATAAATTTGGTACAATACATGTGTACATATATGGCATCACAAGAAAGGCAAACATACAAAACTAGATGCGTTTTCTTTTATCATTTATTCAATAAAGTCATTAAAAGCAGCATTTATTTTACTCAAATCTATAATTCTACACATGCACATCTAAAATCACTACAATCACGGAGGACTTACTAATGCAGCCTTCACTCACTGCTTTCAACATGAATTTTTTCACCCATTTTCAATGAAAACATTAAAACCATAAAGCACTTGACCTTTTTTAGTATCTTTG
The DNA here is from genome assembly GCF_037954325.1 of Fistularia commersonii. Lineage (NCBI taxonomy): Eukaryota > Metazoa > Chordata > Actinopteri > Syngnathiformes > Fistulariidae > Fistularia > Fistularia commersonii. Next base: position 9,176,070 of record NC_141302.1, read on the forward strand.
TTATTAAGCTACCCTTTTATTTCACTTTTAGGATACACATTTTGAGCAATTAATCGAGGAGAGTGTCCTATAAACACCAAGTGTTCGGGGAAACGTTTGCATTAGGGTTGCTGTCTTTGTACTTTTTGGAGGGGACAAAGGCAAACCCTGCAGACTCAGCGCTCAGCACCCAAGGACAGAACGGCTGCTACTGGAGAAGAAGTGAGAATGATAGATTTAAGTTGCTGCAAGGCAAGCCCATCGCTACCACTCACACCTCCTCGCCCTCAGCCAACCTACCATTGTGCAATATCAATCCCCGTATGCCCTCTGCCTTCCTCCCTGTTACAACCCCTCCTCCACACAGACACACAGACACACACACACACACACACACACACACACACACATCAATCACTCTACTACTGTTACTTTAAGTGACTCGCTTTTTTGACAGTCGTCCTGCTGGTGTGAACAATGTCTTCACTGGTGGCCTGATATTAGATGGTGTGTTTGAGACAGTTCGTTAAAGTTGTATTGATGAATTTACAATATTTCAATTTACGTTTTCATGAATTTTTGGAAACAGTCCTGCCGAAATAAGCCCATCTAGCTGTAATTATACTGGATAACTGCTCTACTATGTGAATCCATACAAAATGAGAAATTGGTAAAACATCTTAAAACAAGTTACTTTAGACCGTTTTCCGATCATGTTCGACTCTCAATCTCTTTCAAAGTATTATCGGAGATAAAAGTGATATACAGATGCTTTTGTCTTTAAATATCAGTAAATTCCCCCAATGTGGGATGATTACAGGAATATTTTATTCTATTCTATACTAATACAGGGCATTCTGTGTTTTAAAAAAAAAATCTCACCAACTGTTGTCTGTCTGCAGCATCAGCTCTGGAGAGCACCTGATCACAAATCAGGACATAAATTTTAAACAGGTTCTCTGCGTTTCAAAGCTAATTTAACAGCAACAAAAAATCTTGGGTGAATTAAGCTGACTTTTTTCTGATGAACAAGCAGATGTACAGCAGATGAACAAACAAAGCTGATGAACAAAGAAACAATGCCTTTTTGCCTGATTGGATCCTCAAAAACATTATCCATCTACACAAACAGCAATTACTTATATTTCATTTTTGTAGAAAATTGCAGATCTGGACTTGCAAACGCCTTTCCTATTCCAGATCAGCATCGGTTCAATACGACACACTGATAAAAATTAGATAGCAGACTAATCGTAAATTTCTGGTGTCACAGAGTCCGCTCCAAAGAGAACCCCATCCCTGTCTGCGTAAATGAGGGTGTTGACAGTTCTAACTCCATATATTAATTACAATGTGAGAAAGTCATGTTTTTGTACTTTGTACTTATAATGTAATAATGTTTAACTGTGCCTCTGGATGAGATAGAGTTTAATTCATGAACTGGGCTAATTGGAAACCTCTGCCCTGACCACATCCCTGACTACATGATAGACAGAACAGAGAATTAGTAAATGATTGACTGATTTTCTATTTCATTGTGAAAAAAAGATACACTCATATTACTTCCCATTTGTAAAGTGTTTTGATGAAAAGTTCTGTATAAATATATATTTTTATGAAAATGATGATGATGGTGACAACAAAAGTAAAGATAATGGAGAGTATTATTAGCATTATGATCATAGTTATTATATGCAGGGCTTATTGCAGTTGCAACTAATTAAGCAGTAACTGATTGTAGGAATGAAACTGACGTTTGACTTCAAGCTAAGGTCTTTGTAAGAATAAGGTTGAGTCTTTTATTCCTAAAATTGACTTTTAAAACCAACTTTTAAAATCTGCTTTCTTAATGGGTTACATGACACCAGGTTAAGTTGAGAAAAAAAATGGTTTAAAGGAATCTTTCGATTGATCCCCTGACCACCAGTTCACATCAAATGGTTGATTTATTCTATCAAAATAGAGGAATCCAGAATCATGTCTTTCAATCCTAGCTATTAAAATGTGAAACAAATGTGATTTATTTTACCTTCTTTCTTTTTCCTGTTATTCATGCCATTTCTTGCTTTGATTAAAAACCAATCCTATTGTTGTTAAACAGCCATCTTGCGTTGACTTGCCTATCATTTTATCTGTCTTATTTTTTGGGTTTTGTTGATAGGTTGGTTAAATTTGCTTTCAAAGAGTTTCCTTTGGCTTACATTTTGTTCAAGAGCAACAATTTTGACTTCTGTCTTTCGTATGAATGTTTTTGGATTTTTTTTTTTTCTCTGTGGCTGCAGTCATGGCGCCACAGGAAAACTTAATGGAAATGTAATTTACATACTTTGTTTTGTAGATTGTTTTGGATAAATATTCATGATCAGGTTTGTTTGTGGTTATAAAACATGCTTACTCAGATATGTGCTTTTTATAGCCCTCACACTGTATTCATAATCATCTTAAACAGGTTTTCCCATAGAAATTTGTTGATAAAGACCAACAGAAAGAGACAAACAGACAGGAAAGTATTTTGAGGAGCTGTTTTTTTGGATAAAAATGTCCCAGATCGAGTATGGAAGATGAGGTTTTGGACTTGAAGAAGCAAGAGGGAAAAGCAAGTCGTACCTTGAAGACACACCACATTACTTTTTCATCAGCACATACACTCCCGTAAGCCTCGGTCCATGGGGCTGTGCGTATTGAATCACATGCGGGGCGTGGGCTTTCTCCCTGCATTCTTTTATTTTGTACGCTGTACGAAAGGAGCGCATAGTAAACTCACAACATTCAAAAAGATGATAGTAAAACTGCCAGCAAATACCAATAAACAGTAGCTGACAGATCCACAGTCATCGCTTAAAACACACACAACAAACAAACTTGGGGTGGGTCCAGAAAACACATTGGGATGCAGTTTGCAAAATCCCCAACAACAGGATCAAAGTCACATTTTCCACTATAACAAACTGAATCACATCACAAGAATTACACTCCATACAACTAATAGGACTTAATGAGCAGGAAAATAAGAGTGACCAAACATATTAGGGGTTGTGGGGGTTTTACAAGGGCCGAGGATGACGAGGAACTGCCTCCAGTGCTGCAGGACATGACCGCCATCACATTTACAACTTCACATCAAAACCTCTTTGTGTCCTTGCCAAAGTTATCAGTGTGTAATTACCACTTACTTGCTCTTTATTACATATCTGGCAAACCTGATAAGGCCCAAGAGGCTGTCTCCCAATGTGTGACATCAAAGTATAGCTGTTTAAATCTACAATAATAACCTCATAGAGCAGGTACGATTAGGAGAGGTAATTTGTCGCACTTATTTTGCTGGTTTCCTACAGCCCCAAGAAAGACTTCCAGGGTAGATTTGAAAATGTCCATTATTGCTACTTAAGAGAGTGGAGAAAAGGAGCTCGTGGCAGAGCTGGGGAAGCAGAGGAGGAGAAGTCAATCAAGACAGCAAGGATGTTCATTCTCTGTCTCTTCTTCTTTAGTGGGCCATAAAAGCTAACGGGCCCGGAACAGCGCTCACCTCTGAATCGCCCAATTGCTTTTTTCCCCCTTTTCTCCTCCTGCCTCCCCTCCCTCTGCTCCTCAGACAAATTGGCAGCCTGGATGGAGGTGAGGGTCATAAATAAGGAAAACAGTCGTCATGTCACATGCACATGCTTGCATGCACACACATTCACACAGTCTCACATGCGTGCATAGCTCAAGGCATTTTTTTCTCCTCCCATGGTTGCACAAACACACACACACACACACATACACACACACACACACACACACACACACACACACACACACACACACACACACACACACACACACACACACACTTTATGTAGTGGCAAGCGCATCAGCAGCTGAGGACCTCTCCTGAAATGGCTATTGTTAATTTTTTTCATTGTGTTCCCTCAGGTGGAGAGAGAGAAAACATGGGTCGGCGCGGGGAGACACAAAACTTCTAAAAATACAGTCGGAGTTGGTGCCACTGCAGAGGTTAAACAAGCCGAGAGCTGCAGGCAATCATTCAATTTAAAAAGCACCGGGAACCCTTGGGGCGCAAGCAGAGCAGGACGCATAAAGAAATTTAACAGCTCAATGTTTTACGGCCCACGAAAATGAGATCTGAGTACAAGAGCTGAGTGGTGGCGCTGGGAGCACTATGTGTGGTCGGCACACTTTCAAAGCAGACTCAAAAAAGAGAGAGAAAGAGAGAGAGAGAGAGAGAGAGAGAGAGAGAGAGAGAGAGAGAGAGAGAGAGAGAGAGAGAGAGAGAGAGAGAGAGAGAGAGAGAGAGAGAGGGACAGAGAGGTCAGCTACTGAGTATTGCGTTGAGCTCATGACCCCTTCCCTGGGACTGAAGCGAACTGGCACTACAAGAGGCTGGAGGCCACAGGAGGGAGCAGGGACAAAAAATCAAGTCTTGCAGAGTTGCCTGCTCTCCTTTCACAGTTCTCTGCTTCTCCTATCTGTCACGTTTCGGCATGGATGCATGCATTTTGGGGCTTTCTCGCTCTGTCTTTGTCAATCGGCATTTCATTCAAATGTTACTCAAGAAACTTTGTTGGACTTTGAATTGGAGAGAGAAATGAATCAAGTAACATGTTGTGATAGTCATTTATTTAAATGAGCACTTGCAATTTCTACTATATTCAAGTATGTCTTCCAGGTTTTAAGGAAATTCCTCTGTAATTTGAATTCTTTTTTTTTTTCATTTATAAACCTATAGCTAGTTGAAAATTTTTTTTCTCCTTTCGGCTCTTCCCTTCAGGGGTCGCCACAGCGAATCAACCTTCTCCATCTAACGCAATTCTCTGTATCCTCCTCTTCTGCCTGGCTGCTCCAGTTCTACCAATTCTCTATCCCTCCTCTGTACATGACCGAACCATATCAGCCTGGCTTCTCTGACCTTCTCTCAAAAACATTTAACATGTGCTCTTCCTCTGATACTCATGCACGTTCTTATCCATCCTGGTCACTCCCAAAGAGAACCTTAGCATCTCCATCTCTGCAACCTCTAGCTCTGCCTCCTGTCTTCTCGTCATTGTAACTGTTTCTAGGCCAAACAGTATTGCCGGTCTCACCACTGTATTGTACATCTTTCCTTTCATTCTGGCAGTCATCGATCGCACAGAACACCTGACACTTTTCTCCACCCATTCCAACCTGCCCAAACCCATCTCCTCTTTTCCACACTCTTCGCTGCTTTGGACAGCTGATCCCAAGTACCTGAAATCCTCAAACGTATTGATCGCCACTCCCTGTAGCCTCACCGTTCTACATGGGTTCCTCTCATTCACAAACGTACATCTGTCTTGCTGCAACTAATCTTCATTCCTCTCCTTTCCAGAGCATACCTACATCTCTTAAGATTTTTCATCAACCTGTTTCTGCTCTCACTACAGATCACAATATCTTCTGCAAACATCATGGTCCATGGAGATTCCTGTCTAACCTCATCTGTCAGCCTAACCATCACCACAACAAACAAGAAGATGCTCAGAGCTGATCCCTGATGAAGCCCTACCTCCACCTTGAACTTCTCTGTTACTCTGTGAGCATACATGTCCTGCACCAGTCTAACATACTTCTCTGCCACTCCAGACTTCCTCATACAACACCAGAGATTCTCTCTAGGCACCTCGTAGTATGCTTTTTCTAGGTCTTCTCTGTACTTCTTTATGAGCATTCTTAAAGCAGATGCTGCATCTGTAGTACTAGGCATGAAGTTGTACTGCTGCTCACAAATGCTGACTTCTGCTCTATCTAGTTTCCACTACTCTTTCCCATAACTTCATTGTATGGCTCATCAACTTTATCCCTCTACAGTTACCACAATTCTGTATACCCCCCTTATTCTGAAAAATGGGCACCATCACACTTCTTAATTCCTCAGACATCTTCTCACACCAAAAACTCTACTGCTGCCTCTCCTAGACACTTCCATACCTCCACAAATATATCATTAGGACCAACTGCTTTTCCACTCTTCATCCAATTCAATGCCCTCCTCTCTTCACTTTTACAACAGTGGTACTTTGTGATCTACAATAGACCCCTCTTCTAACCTTCCGTCTCTTTTATTTTCCTCATTCATCAGCTGTTAAAAGCACTCCTTCCATCTTTCCATCACTCTTCTAGCATCTGTCAATACATTTCCCTCTCTATTCTTAATCACCGAGGCCTGCTGTATATTCTTTACATCTCTATCTTTCTGTTTTGCCGACCTGTATAAATCACTCTCCCTCCTTACTGTCCAACCTAGCATACAAGCCATCACACACCCTTTGTTTTGCCTTTTGTCTGTTCTTTTCAGTCCCCACAGTGTCCCACTACTTCTTTGCTTACCACTTTCTCTGTATATACTCCTGCACTTCCTCATTCCACCACAAAGTCTACTGTCTATCTACTGTCCTTCCAGACAACACACCAAGTACTCGCCTACCTTTTTCCCTGATAACATTGGCTGTAGTTGTCCAGTCATCTGGAAGCTCTCCCCAACCACCCAGAGCCTTTCTCAACTCCTCCCTGATAACCAGACAACACTCCTTCCTTTTCAGCTTCCACCACTTTGTCCTTTCCTCTGCCTTTATCCTTTTGATCTTTCTTGTCCCAAGAGTCATCCTACAAACCACCGTCCTATACTGTATGGCTACACTCTCACCAACCACTACTTTGCAGTCTCTGATCTCCTTCAGATTACCTCGTCTATACAAGATGTAGTGTACCTGAATGCTCCTACCTCCAGTCTTATAAGTTACTCTATGTTCCCGTCTTTTCTAGAAAAAGTGTTCACTACAGCCATTTCCACCCTTTTTGCAAAGTCTACCATCATCTGTCCCTCTGCATTCCTATCCTGGATACCAAACCCCCCATCACTTCTCCATCACCTCTATTGTGTGGACCACCATGTCCATTGAATACTGCACCAATTACCACTCTCTCATCTCAGGGGATAGTCTACGTCACTTCATTTAACTCATTCCAGAACTTCTCCTTCTCCTCTAACTCACATCCCAGCTGTGGGACATAGCCACTAACAACATTGAGCATTACATCTTCAATTTCCAATTTCAGTCTCATAAGTCTATATGACATTCCTTTCATCTCAAGGACATTCCTCACATACTCCTTCAAAATAACTACGGCTCCATTTCTCTTCCTGTCAGTACCATAATAGTACAGCCTAAAACCTGCTCCTAAGCTTCTAGCCTTACTACCTTTCCACCTAGCCTTTCAATCTGGTCTCCTGAACATACAGTATATCCACCTTCCTTCTCTGCATCATGTCAACCAACTCTCTACCTTTTCTTGTAATCGTCCCAAAATTCAAAATCCCTACTCTCAGTCCCAGACTCTTGCCTTTCCTCTTCTCTGTCTGCTTCCGAATACGCCTTTCCCATCTCCTTTTCAACCCCCAATAGCCCAATTTCCACCGGTACCCTGTAGGTTATCAGCACCAATAGTGGTCGTTGTGAACCTGACCCCGTATTAGATTTAGATTTGATTTGCATATTTGGTTTTGGCGCAAGTTTTACGCTGGATGCCCTTCCTAATGCAATCCTCTGTATTTGTCTGGGCTTGGGAGGGAGACACTGGCCTGTGCCCCCCGGAGATTGGCTCAGGGAGACAGTGACCTGTGTCCCCCTGCCAAAGAACAGAAAAGGGGCATCAGCAAAGCGCCAAGACAATGAGTGGTAGCAGACAAGAAAAATCGGGCGTCGGTCAGGAGAAAACAGACTGAGGCAGACTGATGAAGGTAAAGCTTGAGAAGAAAAAGATGACGATTCATAAAGTAAAAGACAGGTGAGACAAGTAGAGATGACAGACATACAGACAAGCAGGTAGACCGAAGGCAAAGTCAAACTGAGGAGGACACAGGGCAGCAAACTGGAGGCAGCAGGAATCAGGAGGGTGTCTCATGTGATGAAGGCAAGCACAGAAGATGCACTGTATTTTTTAAGTCTTGAGAGAACAGTAGGTGGTTAAGTTAAGCTACAAGGAGAGAGAGTGGAGAGAGAACTAGTGAAAGTGAGATGTCATTGCAAGCAGTATAATCTCAGCTAGACTGTGAGTTCAAAATAAATATGGCAGATTATTACTATGGTAAATCGAGATACATTGTAGAGAGCATAAAATAGCTTTTCCCTGGGATTATAGTTGTAGATAAGCATGATTTTTACAGTGGCAATACCTTATCACAAAAGTTGTGTGTGTGTGTTTAGTTTTTCAATTTTTGCTACATAAATGTCTTTTTTCTGATAGATTAAACTTTTGTTTTAATTGGAGTCTTTTTCAAGGTAAAAAATATATTGCTTTCATTAGAGATATTTTGTATTTTTCCTTTTTTTTCCACTCACCCACTGTTAACTTGCACCAGGTATTCAAATTGTCAATTAAAACAGGAGTCTTCAAAAGTAAAAAAAAAGGGTCATTATCTGACCAGGTCTTGAGACCTTTACCAAAGTACATTTTCATGTCATATATAATTTATATAAGCTTTTTCTACATTAAAACCTTTAACATATCTGAATTTTCAATATTGTTTGCGTACGCTGCCACAATTCACTATCATTACTTTGGTTCTTTAAGATTTAAGAGCCATATCCTTGTTCTGTCTTGACACATCTCCATCAGTCCGTCTCTGTCATCTCATCATGTTTTGATGGCTCTAATATACCCCAATCATTCGTTAGTATTCCTAATTCTTTTTCTTTCTTTCACATTCAAGTTCACTCCCCCTCCTCTCTATCCCTCTCGCTCCCCTCAGCTGCCCCAGCAGTTCTCCTCTATGCAACGCCCTCTTTCACTTCTCTGCCTGCACTCATTGCAACACTTCTCTCTTTCTCCATCCTCTCCCCTGGCAGTGTCCCCCTGGCAGAGGGCCTGAGTGTGGGCCTGTTTCCTCAGCAGGCAGCAGACCGCTGCATGCCCACATTGTGAGCAGGGGAAATGTGCTCCATTGTGTCTGTGCAGCACTCGCCCCTCAATGTGGAAGTGGTCTGAATGCAGGCTCGTTAACCAATCAATAGAGCAGACGTGTCTAAAACCGCGTCCTTGAAATCCCTCTCTGCTTTTGTTCTATGCATGACAAATGAGCTAAGTAGAAGAAAACATCCCCCCTTTTTTTTTTTTACCCCAGTGCAGATTTTGCTTTTTTTCACAGAATCCTTTTTGTAATCACTACCTCACACCAAAAAGCAATTTAACAAACCTGATTACAACATTTCAAAGAATCAAACAGAGACAGATTTTGTTGATGGATTGTATTTGGTAGTATATGATAAATGATGATAAATGGAAGACACGTGTCTAGTAAAGTGGAACATATGCTTGATTGGCAAGTGGGAAGAATTATGGTTGCATAGGAAGGGAAATGAGTCATCCCCAAACAGATGAATGGCTTTAAAAGTCACCTAATAGAGTCTTCCAATGTCTGCATCAGGTAAATTATCCCTTCTAACCTATAATAGGATGTCAGCTAAAATCTAATTCATTTCTGTACATGGTGTCAAGAAGTGAGACAGGATCATTTTAATGTTAATTGCATTAGTTAAACAGGCTGTTTTCAGGTAGTTCCACCAAAAGTGTGGTACTCTTTATGACATGAGACCTCTCAGTTGGATCAGTGCCACTTGGCAGCTTTCACCTGTCCCTTCCAGACACAAACTTAAAGACACTTAAAGCATTAATTCAAACATGCCAAGGGCACTTTGTCACGGCTGTGGTGGATAAGTATAGTTAACAAACAATAGTACCAGAGCTATTATCCTATCAACACTATTTAAGTGCAAGAAAAGAAAAGAAAAATGATGAAATGTGAAAATCCTCATACTAATTGGACAATAACTTATCACTACAGGTAACGCCGCTGCTGACCAGTGACTGTGCGATGTATTGTGTGATATGATGTTGGGTTATAATGGATGGCTTGGCGCAGGAGGTGAAGCGCTCCCCCTTGAAACCCAACAATCCTGGTTCAAATCCAGCTCTTCCTAGTGTGTTGAAGTGTTGTTGAGCAATCCCTAACCGTTCCCCCTGGCACTGATAGATGGCAGCCAACTGCTCATGGTTCATCCATGATGGGTTAAATGCAGAGAAAGAATTTCCCCCCGATGAGGGATAAATAAGTATTAAATGAAATTAGTGGGGTTTTTTTGTCTAGTTTGTAGAAGGGAGTAAGATATTTAGGGATTGCAACAAGATACACGAAACCTGTTCATATTACTCAGCACGGGCAAGACAGATTTCCCTTTCTGAGGATGTGAGGTTCAAAGAATGATGAAAATATCAGACTGTAACATATTCTGCTGTCTTCTTTTATCTCAACCACCAGTACGTCTATGAAAACCCTGGCCGTGTATGTTACCACCATGAGTTTAGTTTGAGTTGCCTTTATCATCGCTCTAACAGAAACGTGGCTCAGGACACAGGACTTTGAAGTTGCCCCTAGATGGATTTTATGCTTCTTTGTGTAATGATGTATTTTGTTCTACCCTGATGTAAAACTGTTTTGGCTAGAAGAAGAGAACATTGCATTGCTTTGAGGCTTTTTTTTCTTTTTTCCTTTTTTTTTATTGGCCAGGGGATCCCTGCTGATCTTCAAAATATGGTTTATAACCAGAGTTTATATCCTTCAGATTGTGCTGAGTCATAATCCGGACTCCATGTTGCCTTTTTGGATTTCACTCATGTTGGTTTGGTCTGATGGGTTACTAACTATCATACCCTTATTTTGTGTTCGAACTGAAAGTAAGTTCCTATTGTATCTCGTCTTATTCTTTCCGTCTAATCTTGTTTTACAAGTATGTTATTTGTAAATCGGTTGAGCCTGACCAGTCCAGCCATATTTGTCTCCTTTGCCCAATATCTCTCTTATTTTCTTGCAATCTTCTGTCTGTGGTAGTTCAATTGTATTTTAGTTTCATGGCCTTTCACAACTTTCCTTCCTTTTTATAGTCAAAGCTACATTTCTAAAATCTTGATTCTGAACTTTAGTGTTCCTTTTCTTTAGTTTATTACAAAACCGAAACTGGTTTTAGGTAACTGTTTTCTACATCGCAAGTAGAAACGGAAATCCCTTTCTTGTAGCAGTCTAAATTGAGGATAAGATAGTTTTATCCACGGGACAAAGAACTGGAATGATTTTTTTTTAAATAGTTATAAGATGTAACTTTTATCAACTTCAGATGAATTTTTATACAGGCTGATTTGCAGGAACTCACTGTCACATGTAGTAATGTGATTTTATCATGAAACATTGTGATATCAAACATATTGCAATGCATGTCATAATTCAATAATAATAAACTGTAATTTCAAATAAATAAACAAACATTAATTTACATGGCGGTATGCGGCCAATATGGTTGTGTTCCCAGAATGTTTGTTTTGTGTTTTGTTTGTCATCACTCCCAGTTATTCCAAAGTACACAAACAACATGCTTATTTAAATAACAACACAGCTGTTGAAATGTTTTCTTCCGAATCTGCTGCACCTCCTTTTCTCCTTTGAATCCAAATGCTGTAGGTGAATTTGATCTAGAGAAATCAGTATTATTATGAGAGGGCCAAGAAAATGGATATATCATTATTCAATATACAGTTATTCATAGTAAGAAATGACTAAAAATATTGCAGAGACCCATTTTTTATGGGTTCTTTTACACTTTGTGATACTCCAATGCTATTACAAGAAAAAAAATATATATATGGGTTTTAGCTGTAAAAGTTGAAGTGTCACTTGATTAAAAGAAAAAAAAATGGGTAATCAAAGTTCCATGAAAGATATCAGCAGTATGAAATCCTGACGCGGTCGAGAGTTAAAAGTGATTCTGGGAGTCCGATTTACTCCTTGCCACTGAATCAATCCAATCACTCCTTGAGGAGGCTAGACAAACTCCAATCACTTACAGTTCACAGCAATCACTTTCATTCCATGATGCATTTTGCTGGTGATAGGACAGGTCTCTTTCAAGGCCATCATCCAGGCAGCAATTACAGTAACACAACAGCTATGAAGAGTGTGACAATGATTCTGTGACAGAAAGTACCCACACAATGTCAACAGTTGAAAAGTAAAGCACCCTATATGCAATAGCAAATGGCAATATTAAAATTCTAGGTGCACTACCTAAACAGCGCACAGCAGAGGAATATATGACTTTATGACAGCGACAGTTCAATGCAAACACAAACAGACTGTTTTAGGGTTAAGGGAGTATAAAAGAAGTGTTTGTTGAAGTCTGTCTAAACTTTGACAGCCTTCGTCAATCATCTGCAGATAAGAAAGCTGAAAGCAAGCAAAAGTAGCCTTAAGTGGAAAGGAAGAGGAAAGAGCAGAGTGGAAGGAATCAGCGCAGCTGTCTCAAGTGTTACCTGTGTTTCACCTTTAATGCACCTCATCTTATTTCACAGGAAGAACAAGGCCTCTGCCTGTTTACTAGAAATTCCCTTTCAGCTATAAGGAAAAAGCTCTGAGTGTTCTCGACTTGTCAAAGAAACTCCTCTGCAGGCCTCTGTCCCAACCATGGAAAAAAATCCTTTGTCAGAAAGCCAGCATTTCTCAGTGTGCAGTTGTTGAGTCTCAGTCTCACTTAGGGCCATTAAACTCACAAAAGAATGAAATATATTAATTGCCAGTCTCCGTGAGAACAGCTGGTCTGAGGTGCACAACAGAAAACAATAAAACAAATTACAACAGAAGTAACATTTCAAACTAGCTTAGAGAGAGAAAGAGACAGAGAGAGAGTGAGAGAGAGAAAAGGAGGGAGAGCGAAAAAGAGTGTGTATGTGCACGCGGGAGCGTGTCATTTTTGAAACAAAATGGCACTGTTTGCTGCATATCTCCCAGCAGGATGGGCTTTCATGAGGCTAAGCAAATGTCTTTGCCATTTCCTTGTGAAACCCCTGTCGCCCAAGTTTATCTCAGGGTCCAAGCGCATATCTAATGAGGGGCTGGTGAACCCCACACCTGTGTGCTGTAGGAAGAAGGCAGGAGGCCCAGCACTCTGAGTAATGCCCCCACTGTTGTTTCACTCTCTCCCATCTGTCTATACCTCCTTCCTTTTGTTCTGCCTGAACAAACTGCCTCCGTTTCCTGATCCATCAGACTTCAGATTGCCCTCTCATTTGCCCTGTCTGCTCTGTTTCCCCTTGTTACCTCTCTGCACTGTGTTTCCAGGGCTTTGGGAACACCAGTCGAGGCATACCTCTAGAGAAGACCTCGTTAGAAGGCACGGGTTTAACCCCCGATTGATTTCCGCGCACGATACAATGAAAGAAACCAGATGTAGCAAAAACATGCCTGTATGTGTGCCAGGCGGAGAAAGAACGAGATGAGAAAGCCCAAGAAAGACACTGACTATGCTCTCTTTCTTTTATGTGCCCTTATATTTTGTTGTTGTTTTGCTAGCATTCAGGGCTGTGCAATGAACTGAGGAGGAGCTAACTCGCACCAATTTGTCAAGAACTCTCTGACTGTTGTTTTGGCTGTGCGTGGGAGTGAGGAGGGTGCAGCCGTAGATGCCAGCCCTCCAGTAGTAGAGTGATTACTGAGCATTGGGCCGTGCTGAGCCGGGCCAGGCCTTCAAAACAAGTGGTTGCACCTCAGTAGACATTGCTGTATAAAGACATGTGCTGAAACCTATATGCATTGACACTTCTTTATTGCATTCAAAAAATCTACACAACTTCGAACTTCTGTTATTTGGATTAAGGCAAAGATATGTTTACATGTTACTCATGGAAACGTATTCACATTCATTAATTAAACATCAATTAAGATTTTATTTTATGTCAGATATAAATAACTTAAGTTCCCCCCCAAAAACACAATTGAAATAATCTATTGTTATTTAAATCAAAGATGGATGATGAAAAACACAAAGTACATTTGTGTAGTAATCAAATTTGCACTTCAACCAGTACAGTGGTTGTTCTGCACTGCTATAGGCTCACACACTCATGTTTTATCAGTACCATGTATAAGCTGAACAGATCAGTCACACTAAACTGCCTCATTATCACAAGCATTTTACAAGCTCTGTAAAGAAGTCGGACATACAACATTCCTTTGAACTAATGGAAGTTGCTGTGTCCTCCTGAGGAAAAAGTGGTATTTCAAGACAAGCAGACTGGTACTAAAATGATTACATGTTGAAACATAAAGGAAATGGATATTTGCTGAGGTTTTATTGCACCACTTAAGTTCTTTATTACACGCACTTCAATGAGCATGTTTGAACTCCTGAAGGCTGGAGTCAAACAAATGTCTGAAGTTGCCTACCATTATTCTTTTGTCAAGTCTGTGTGTTATAGCTCAGAATATTGGGCTTCTTCATAAAAGAAAAGATTAAGCAATGTGATGTTGGCAACACATTGTACCAGTGTGTGAGCATTGCAATTTAGTGCATCTGTGCTTCCACAACATCACTACCTCACCCATTCATGTGCCATGCCCTCACTCTGTTGTCCTTTATTTACTGTATCCATGTTGGTCTCAGCCCACTTGCATCCTGCCTATTTTTGCTTATTTATTTTATTCATGTCATTGCTATTGTCACTCTATGTTGTCATTTAATTTTGTTGTCTATTTGAAGATGTCTTTTGCTTTTTCTAATTGTCTGTCTATTTATATTTATATTTATATTTATATTTATATTTATATTTATATTTATATTTATTGAGACGTATAACTGTTTCGCTGCTGTGACAAAAGATTTTCCCCTATGGGCATAAATAAAGTTTATCTTATCTTATCTCATTACCGAGCATGTACAGTAGGGAGAAAAAGTATTTGATACACTGCTGATTTTTCAGCTTTTCCCACTTACAAAGCATGTAGAGGTCTGTAATTTTAATCATAGGTACTCTTCAAATGTGAGTGACGGAATCTAAAACAAAAAGTCAGATAATCACATTGTAATAATTAATTTGCTTTTTATTCCATGGCATACGAATTTGATCACCTACCAACCAGTAACAATTGCAGCTCTCACAAACTTATTAGTTCTTCTATAAGAAGCCCTCCGGTTCTTGCCTGTATAAAAGACACCTGTCCACACACTAAATCAAACAAACCCCAACCTCTCCCAAATGGGCAAGACCAGAGAGCGGTGTAAGGACACCAGGGATAAAATTGTAGACCTGCACAAGGCTAAGATGGGCTACAGGAGAATAGACAAAAAGTTTGGTGAGAAGGCAACAACTGTTGGGACAATTATTAGAAAATGGAAGAAGTTCAAGATGACGGACAATCTCCCTCAGTCTGGGGCTCTATGCAAGATCTCACCTCACGGGGCATCAATGGTCATGAGGAAGGTGAGGGATCAGCCCAGAACTACACGGCTGGAACTGGTCAATGACCTGAAGAGAGTTGGGACCACAGTCAAAGAAAACCATTGGTAACGCACTACGCCGTCATGGATTAAAATCCTGCAGCATATACAAGGTCTCCCTACTCAAGTCAGCACATGTCCACATCCATCTGAAGTTTGTCATTGACCATCTGGATGATCCAGAGGAGGAATGGAAGAAGGTCATGTGGTCTGATGTGACAAAAATAGAGCTTTTTGGTCTAAACTCCAGTTGCTGTGTTTGGAGGAAAAAGGATGAATACAACCCCAAGAATACCATCCCAACCATGAAGCATGGAGGTGGAAACGTCATTCTTTGGAGATGCGTTTCTGCAAAGGGGATAGGATGACTGCATCATATTGAGGGGAGGAAGGATGGGGCCATGTATCTTAGCCAACAACCTCCTTCCCTCAGTAAGAGCCTTGAAGATGGGCCGTGGCTGGGTCTTCCAGCATGACAACAACCCAAAACACACAGCCAGGGCAACTAAGGAGTGGCTCCGTAAGAAGAATCTCAAGGTCCTGGAGTGGCCAAGCCAGTCTCCAGACCCAATAGATAATCTTTGGAGTGAGCTATATTCCATATTGCCTAGCGACTGCCCAACAACCAGAAGGATCTGGAGATCTGTATGGAGGAGTGGGCCAAAATCCCTGCTGCAGTGTGGGCAAACCTGGTCAAGAACTACATGAAATGTCTGATCTCTGTAATTGGCAAAAAAGGTTTCCGCATCAAATATTAAGTTCTGTTTTTCTGATGTATTAAATACTTAAGTCATGCCACAAAAAGCAAATTAATTATTAAAAATCATACAATGCATAGATTCCATCATTCACAGTTGAAGAGTAACTATGATAAAAAAAAAAAAAATTCAGTCCTCTACATGCTTTACAAGTGGGAAAAGCTGAAAAATCAGCAGTGTATTAAATAATTGTTCTCCCCACTGTACATGTACATCACATACTCAATATAATGGAAAATGTGAAAGGATAATTTAGACTGATCAAAATCCATCTGTTTCTAGGTGATGGCTGAATTAAACCAATTGACAATATTTTCTGCAATACCTTTTACAAAAATGTGTTTGGTGTAAGCAGTCTTGTTCTCTAAGCCCTGTGTGCATACTGCCCTTATAGCAACATGTAAACAACATAATGAATATCAATTCCCTGCAGTAATTCTAGGTCTCTTTGCCTCATATCTGCATATGATTATTGATTCCATAAAGAGAGGCCCTTCAATAGCGTAAAGGCATTTAGATTTGCATTTATATTCTTGCTGCAATAGTGTGTGTCTAAAGCAATGAAACCTCTCACTTGCACAAGCACGAGTGAAAAGGAGGGAGAGAGTTTTGATAAGGCTGCCATTATTCATTTCAATTTCCTTATCTACCTTAAGTACCTTCTATGAATTGGCCTTTTAAAGTACACAAATTAGAGGCATCACTTATGCTGGTATGTAAAACAATGGTGGTGAGGTATTGAGATAATGTTACTAGGGTAAAAAGCAGTGTGAGTCACATGGAGGAAAAACAGACTGGAGAGGATGAAACAAAAACAGCAAATTGACGAATATCATCCCTTATGAGTGTATGCATGAACATGACAGAACAAATGTTGCAAATCCTTAATTCCACAAGGAGCCGTCCAAGTATGTTCTATGCCATTTTATAATGATGATAATTCTGTGTCTTTTGAATGAATAGCTACGCATGGACCAGAGCAAACAAAAAGAAAGAAAGGAAGAAATCTAAGCAAACATTGCGGGAGGTAAAGCACACACTGAAGAAAAATTACAGGGCATTCAATTGCAGAGATTATGTATTTGCTCCTTAATAAGTGTGATAAAAGCACAGAAAAAACCTCATGCATTTAAATATGCTTCTTAGTCTAGTATGTTTTCATAGACTTAGCATTATTGGTTCACCAGCAAGACGAACAAAACAATAATTGTATACCGAGTACTGTTTGTTTGCTTAACATATGAATAGCCCACTTTATTTCTGGTAGTACACCAATCACTTTTGGTCCATTAAATTGTAATTAGCAGAGATAGAGGCTAAAGCCGCACAGAGAGATAATATTATAGAAGCTGGGTGAGCTCTGAAAAGAAGACAGGGAAAGATGGAAAGGACTCTGGCAAGACTGACAGAGTATAAACAATGCTTAATAAAGAAGAAGGCCCCAGAGTTGGTTTTGGAGGAAAATTAACCCCTCCAGTCCTAAAGACACATGAACAATCCTGTCTTAGTATTCTGGATGAATTCCCGATTTAAATCATGAGCATTCATAATGATTTTCAATGTCCAGTCTGTCAATCAGTGTCACTTTTTTTTTTTGTTCACCATGTATTTATTGCATGACTCGTCTGAACATGTTAAAATCTTAACTTTTAGCTTGTGTTAAACTGACAAATCGAACAGTGGATGGACTGGGGTTTTTGACGTGGTCTCTGTCTTCACAGCTTTCCTTGTCAAAATGGTCAGTTTCTTCTTTTTTTTCATTGCACTTTATGTCATGACTTATGCACTGAGTTCCAACTAAACATTCTGGTATCTGACAATGAGGTGTCTGTATGGTAGTTACTTAAAGTACATAAGCACTAGAAACTAAAAGATAAGGCTTTGTAGTTTTATTTCAAGTGGCATAGAACAAGAGGAAAAAGAGTTCAGTGGAAAAATCAAAGTTCCACTATTCTGTGCTGGAAATAATTAACATCCAAATGCTGTAAAAATTAGAGATGGTGCAAAAAACGTTCATAGACAAAGTATTGGGGAAATTATAGGCGGTGTGGCACAGGAGGTAGAGCAATCGTTGTTGGGACTGAATATTCCTGGTTCAATTCCCGTCTCCTACTAGTGTGTCGAAGTGTTGTTGAGCAAGGCACTGAACCCCTAACTGCTCCCTAGGTGCTGATACAGGGCAGCCAGCTGCTCATGGTTCATCCATGATGGGTTAAATGCAGAGAAAGAATATCCTCATGAGGGCTTAATAAAGTATAAAATGATTATAATTATCAATTATAAATCTCTGATGACCCTATCAGAAACTATTGGGATGTATGCCCTGATGCTGGAATTACCCCTTACGATTTTCTTGTCGCAGACTTAAAACTGGCAGTCATAAGGAAATCCTAAAAGTCATAGCTAAGTCACAGCACACTCCCATTATCTCAGTCATTAAGTGTGAGCTGGTAGACTGACGTCTCTCCAGGACAGTATTAGCGGCAGATATGGTATTTGTTTGTGGTATGGATGGATGGGAATGACAAAGGATGTCCAAATCAGTATGGAGTGACCATAAAGAGGAGCAGATGGTGGAGCTGTGGGCAGAAAAGCCCAGCTTGATGTCAACTCTCCAGTGTATTAAAACCGAGTGGAGAAGGAAAAGCGATAATGATTATAATAATTCATTTTATTTAACGCCTCTTGTTGGTCTTGAACATACTTATCTTTATGTCTATCTAATTTTCATCTTACCTTTATTTTGTATATTTAATTTTATTTTACATATTGTAAAATATTCATCTGCTCTTGGTTGCTATGCTACCATTTGTGCGCTCCAATTGCCACTTGGGAACAAATAAAGTATCTCTCTGATACTGATAATTGGACGGAAATGGCAGGGGCAAATACCAGGTGAAGACATGGCACGGTGGTAAAAGTTGTTGAAAGAATAGAAAAATTGTTTTTCTCAAGTATTTTGAATATCTTTGAATCTTTGAAAAGTCTTGAAATGTGAGACCCACAGTCCTTAGTATACGCCAAGTCTTAGTGTAATAAGGCTATGCTAAGACTACGCTCAGACTTAAGACTCGAAAAACTATTATTAACATGAGAGCTGGCGTGAGTTTATAGTTTCACGAGTCTTTTCATTTTTTTTAGTATCAAGTCTTTAGTCTTCAAATGTAATCCCAGCATTATACATATATATATATATATATATATATATATATATATATATATATGTTAACATTATGACAACAAGTAACAGAAAGACAAGATTGTTATCTAGAGCAAGGAAGCATTCAAAGTTATTGCTCAAGTGGAATGTGCGGTTGTCTTAAATAGATGTTTGAAGACTGGCAGAAAAAAGGCAATACTGAACAAAATGCATTTCAAAATGGATCTGATAAAAGATAAAAGATGGTGAGGCATCATTACTACTTACTACTTACTGCTGATGGGATCATTTACAAATATTGTCGTGTTTGAGAAGTATCGATTTTAATAACAACTATAAACACATCCATTTTTACTTGGGTGATAATCTGCCGTGAAACAGATTTGCTGCTCATAAACATCAACACAACAGTCTTGTGTCTTTAAAATCTCGGAAGCCCTCACCTATAAGACCAGGTAAAATAACCCAAAACGTACTGAACGATTAAATTAGCTAAGGCAGAACCAGCTCCTGTTTGACCACATCCGATTCAGCGGGTTCATCAAACTGAAACCTCTGAATCGGACGAGGCGATTGTTGCGAGGAAATCACTCATTGATCAGATGCAGCCAATAAAGCAGCCTAAGACTTTTGTACCCCAGACTGTGTTGTCTGCCAAAGAGCAGTCCTGATTAATGCACTGATAATCTGGTCCATAAATAGTGAGTCTCTACTTTCTATTTTATGTAGCTGCCTTTACTGCAGCAATAACCATTGGAGAGCCGTATTTCACGGCTGTTCAGTCGACAAACTTCCCTCACACTCAATGTCTCTAACTTATTCATTTATTGTTGTGTTCCCTCCCTGGCTCAACTTCTTTTTGATGAGGAGTGAAAGAGCATGGTCTTTAAAAGTCGTTGGCAAGTGCTGCAAATACAAAGAGACTGAGAGGAAGAGGCAGCTTTCACAATACATCAAGCACTCTCCAGCACCTTGAATTCACTGATATCTGGGTCTTTTTCATCATGAGTCACTGATAAACAGAGAGAGGGCTGCCGGATTAGAGGAGAAGGCTGGAAAGGAGCCCACCCTCATTCATGAGAACAAGTCTTGCCAACCAATAACACGGGTCACCGGCTCCCAGGCCAAACTGTATCCTGATGGAGCACTGGGATGCCAGGGCTCAACCAAGAGCGAAGGTGACAAAAGAGAAAAAGCTTTTACCACATCAGCAGCAAAATCGTTTGTTACTCACGACAAAGGGAACATGGCAGCACTCACTCGCCCCAATCCGCATCAGACTGGAGGTACGAAGCAGCTCCAGGGGATCCATCGTCTATAAGACCTCTCCTGAACTAGATGCGTCTCCCACATTAGCAGTCTCATATGAGTAAATAACACTGGTGATGGTGCCACTGCTCTGCATGCTTAATGGGAAATCGTGGGCAGGCAGGTCACAAAACACCCAGCCTCGTAAAGTGTGAATAAAAACTGGAAGACACATATTTGAAAACTTACCAATTAACTAGAAACAGTGGGAGCAAGGGCCACTTTGTATTCATCTAGGTCTCCCAATAAACACTTGAATAAGTTGTTTTCTGTTTTGCTTAAGAAAAAACAGCAAAAAGCATCTGCCCTTTATCCTTAAATTAGAGCATACAGTACTCTTCAATGCAACCCTTCTGTATAGCAGATGAATATTTAAAATTAAAGCACAAAAATATCCTTTTAGTGGTCGTTGGCAGTTCATCTGTGACTGTATACCAGCAGAAACACGGCTAAACAACAACACTACCCTCTGCATGATCTCCTGACTTGAACACTATTTTGATTATAAAACTATAATTATGGTGAATTGGATAAATGTGCCTACAGGCCATGAAACTCACAAAAAAAGATGTCCACAGTTTTACTTTGTAAGGGCATCAGCAAGAGTTTGAAACAAGGCCCTCAAGCATTTGTTAATTTACTGTATCCTGAGATGCTGCTTTAATTTATTGATACCAGTTGTTTTTTGATATGACTACTCCAGAGAGTTGTTGTTGAAATAAGGGGAGAACATTTTTCAATTATGTTCCAGGAAAAACGGCAGTGACAGAAACCTTTCAGTGCACAAAGCTGCCCTGTGACTTGATGAATGGCCGGTCCTTAATGTGATGGGGGATTAAAGATAACTTCTGAACGATCAGCAGGCCAACATATAGGCAGCTTCTCTTACACCAGCATAATAAGTTCTCAACTGCCACTGGTTTAATTACCTCCTTTTAAAACTCAATCCACGTGGACCTCTCTTTAAAAAAAAATAAGATGGCAGGAGGATTAAGTTAAGGGGGGCAGTGGGGGTCAGGTATTCCATTGATTACAAGGTACCATTAAAGATCAAGAGAGGAGGCACTTAGAGACATCCATCAGACTAAGATTGAAACGGCCATAATGATCTTGCTGTACACCATAAATAACACCCATGTGTTGCCTCTATCTTGTCTCACACCACTCAGGGTTTGTTATGAAGCAGCTCAGCCCTCCTCCAGGCAGGAAAGGCCCCTTGGGATTATCCATTTGCCACCCCCAACCAACCACCCACTCATCCACCTGTGCTGCAAAGCAAGTTTGCAAGAAATCTATCTAGATGAGCATAATCATGATGGTTGTCCTCTGGGGAGCGGGGTCATCTGAGCTATCAGTTGGTTCTGTCATCGGAAAAACTAACTGGTGGCATGTTGCAGTAGCCATATGAGCATCTTATATATGTATTAACGCTGCTGTGAGGTGTTTATTGCTAGATCAGTACACAAAGTCAACAAGATTAGGAGGGAGTGACTGTGAAAGAAAGTGAGGCTCCTCAAGTGTCATTTTTTAAATGTGTAGCGCAGAACAAGTTATCACGATCATTTCAGAGGCAAAAAACTATATGGCTTATGGTCATGCAATGATCAAAAGGTACTATCTCAACCACATGTTTATTCATTCATAGGAATATCCCAATAACTGAGCCTAAATGACATCAAAAATATTTTGCATGTGCTCTCCTTATAGAAAGAATGTCAATTATAAGCTCTAAAAGAAACATATGCTTTCACTCCATGGTTCCGTGTGAATGTTCCCAGTAGGAAACCATGGGTACCACATATTCCAACCTTACACTCCACTCTGTTTTTATCTCTGCTTTCCTCCGGTTGGTGGCAGGTTACGGGATTAAAAAAAAGAAAAAAGAAAAAAGAAACATGTTGCAGTTAGATATAGTTGTCTCCATTGGCTGGCAGTAAAAGATGGCAGCGTGCAAGACGAGGAGGCTCCCGGTGACACCAACTGGGGGTAGGGTAAGAAAATGGGACAGCTGTGTTTGTAGGTGTGAGGTCAATTGAGCGCACAGTCTTTCCAGGATTACAAATTCCAAATTAAGCTGCCTGAGTACTATCTGCTCTGTGCTCTGCAGATTCATGAAGAAATACCTTTATTGTCACATGCAAGTATACAACAGTGAAATTTGATCACTGCATTTAACCCATCATGGATGCACCATGAGCAGAAGGCAGCTAAGGAACAGCGCCAGGGGAGCAGTTAGGGTTTCAGCATTTTGCTCAACAACACTTCCACAGGCTAGAAAGAACAGGGAATCGAATCAGAAAAGTTAATTTCCAAGAATGACTACTCTAACCCCCTATTCCACACGGCCCCAAACCACTGTTTGGACCACTGTTCATCCACTGTTTACTACAACTTGTTGATGATGTTCTGTCAGTAGCACCACTAGTTGATATGCTTTCGTCTATTCTTTACTTTAAAAGCAATTTATTTCTAAAAACTGCATTGCCCTAGGTGATTGTGTTTTCTGTCTTACAGCAATGCAAGACAGGTGGGACACAGGAGGAAAAAAAGGAGGTGAGATCATGAGCTAACTGTTGCTACCCTGGCAGGGGTAGGAAAAGGAATCTGAGCCAAAGATCGCATGGGCTTTATGACAGTGTTTGACATCATGCAGAGATAGTTAAAGAGTGTCTTTTGAGTGTGTCCCCTGCCTTGTTGGGCAAAGGTATATCTGAGTATTTCATATTGAAAATCAAGTTTTAATAAAGTAGACATGTTTTTATTGTTATTTCAGCCTGTTTCACAGACCAGGAATGTGCTCTTTCTGAAACAATCAAAGCTGGAATTTCCTCTTCAGTCAAGATTGTACTGAAATATATTGTCTGTATGTGTATGTGTGTGTGTGTGTGTGTGTGTGTGTGTGTGTGTGTGTGAGTGAGTGCGTCTGAGTGCATGTGCATGTCTAGTTCCACATCCAAAACTTTAATTGCAGACGGTGAGAAATGGCTGCAGTGCCATCATCAGATTATCTATATGGGAGCATATTATTTTGAATGGTCTCCAAAAGACAGCAGGCAGAACTAGAGGTTGCAGAGATGAAGATGTTGAGGTTCTCTTTGGGAGTGACCAGGATGGATAGGATCAGGAATGAGTCTATCAGAGGGACGGCACATGTTCGATGTTTTGGAGAGAAGGTCAGAGAAGCCAGACTGAGATGGTTCGGTCATGTACAGAGAAGAGATAGAGAATATATTGGTAGACGGATGCTGGAATTGGAGCTGCCAGGCAGGAGGTCTCGAGGAAGACCAAAGAGAAGATTTATGGACGTAGTGAGAGAGGATATGAAGGTAGTTGGAGTGAGAGAGGAAGATACAGAGAATAAGGTTAGATGGAGAAAGTTGACTCGCTGTGGCGACCCCTGACGGGAAAAGCCGAAAGAAGAAGAAGATTATTTTGAATGGTCTGTTGGTTGATTTATTGATTGATTGATTAAATAATACACTAACATTCATGTAATACCATGTATGCCCTTAGTTTAGAGCACAGTTCCCTCCAAGCTTGAGTTTCCATCATTTCCATCCATCCCTGTGAGGTTAATAGCAGAGCTGCTATAAGGACTGCATTGAGACTGCTAATTTGAACTGATATATGTCAGACAAAACTCACTGTTGCTGTTCTTTTTTTCTTGCTTTTGTAATCTCAATAACAAAGATTAGAGAATATATAATAAAGGGAGTGAGAGAGAGACAGCAAGCGAAAAGGTAACAATTAGACACTGAAGAAAAAGCATACTTCAATGAGAAATGATAAACATCTTTATGTACTTTAGCTCATCTCATGAGCAAATTATTTGCTTTACTCTCTGCTCGACAAATAATACATGCAGCATTATAACAGATGGTTGTAACATTGCTTTGTGTAATTAATGTTTGTAAATGTAAGTAGTTATGATTATAGAGTTTAGGATACTCCATTGAAGGAGTGGTTTAAAAGCCGCATTAGTGTAACACACTGAATCACAAGAGACACTATGAGGCTGGCTGCAGGATGCAAGCTATGACAACTGCTACTCTTGGCAGGGGCTAACCCAGAAAAGGCAAGCAGGCAGGCAGGCTGCTAGATTGGATCTGGCGGAAAGCAGGTCACACATACATCAGAGACCAAAACAGCACATTGCCTGTTACAGCTTAATATCCACAAAGCCAGTGCCAGGACAACTACACCACAGATAGGCGGGAAGAGTCAGGGAGGAGGGTTTTGGAAAGGGAAAAGAGTTGACAGGACCTACTCACAGCTGTACAGAGGGCAAGACATAAAAATACAACTGAAAACTAGACTTAAAAAAACAATAAAGAATTAGAGTACCAGAAAAAATGGTTGTGAGGCAACGGTGTTAAGAGACATGACAGCAAGTAAACAAAGGTCAGGTCAAAGGTCAGGGGAAAAGGGCACCACAGATTACCTTTACATTCAGTTGAAAAAAAATAAATGGGAAAGAGCAGAGACAAGAGAGTGCTGAATGGAAGTTTTGTTATGACTGAGAAGATTAGAATTGACTGAAGTATAATTAAGTGAGTTGAACTGGTCATTCATCTACTTGTTTGGTAAGGATGGAAACACACTTTAATCATCCAGCTGGCTATGTGCTGACTCAAAAAAGCTAAAAGTGGGGTTTTGTACCATCAGCTTATTAAATAAGACTTAATGCACTATACTCCTGCAGTGTATTTGCTTAGATAAACTCCAGTGAACTGTAATGAAGTTCTCGATATTAGAGGCAGTGAAAAGGTGAGTGAGAGAGAGAAACAAAGGGCCCTGTTTTAAGGGAAGGCTGAGAAAAACGCTGACTGCCTTCATGACAAGACCAGATTTTGTAAACGGGGTAAAATACAAATGGGCATGCAAGAGCATATGAAGGGGGCGATAGCAGAGCGTGAGTGATAACGGATAAAAACACAAGCACAGCTCCCACAGGAGGACTATACAGTAGTGCTATAAGCTGATGAAAAACGGTCTTTTTGCTGTATCAACTCCATTCTCTTCAACTTTGGCAACCCTCATCATTTCGGCACTCTGCTGCCTCAGGTGGTGCTTTAATTACCAACTAAATCTCAAAACCGAAGCGCAAAAAAAAAAGGTTCGCTAATTTCAGCAGATGATCACACACAGAGAAGAAGATAAACCTCTGACTCGGCAAGTATTTATCAACAGACAATTAAACAACAATCTTTATTGCTAAAGATGCTAAGTCACCTATCAAGCTTGTGAGTTTGTGGATTTTTTGCATCTCTCGGCCTTGTGCATATTAGGTAAATACACTTGCATAATTTATTTTAATTCGTAAAATAACACTTTCATGATTTAAATTGAATTTAACTTTTATTTTAGTTTTTATGTTACAAGGTAGAGTATAATGATTTTTCCAGAGCTATAAACTCACTCAACATAACAAGGCATTGACGTTGAAGATCAGACTGTAATTTATTCAAAGCATTAGGTGCCAAAAACCCAAATACTTTCTTGCCCATTTCGGCTTGTGAAAAATAAGATGTGAGCTATTTCAGTCCAAGCAGATTTCCTTATGAACTTCAAAATAGTAGAAAATGTACCTACTTATTTTGTACAAAGGAAATTAGATAAAGTATACCAGGGAATAAAAGGACGTCAGGAACTGAGGGGATGGGCTCATGAGAAACATGTAAAAGGCGTTCCCGAGAGTAATGTAATGCAGCCTGTGACACATATTTTTATACGACTGAAACATGACACATTTCTCTGCTGATATTCTGATATAACATTTGAAAATCCTCTTGACAAGCCATTATTCACTTTTAAAATCATGGCTACAGTAAATTAACTGGAAGGTGCGTGTACGTCTTAAAATAAGGCTCACACACACTCACCTCGACAAATTCAATCAGATGTCAAAAGTAAAATTCAGAATCCTTATATATAAGCATGTATGTGTATGTTGGATGCATTCATTTTTTTGTCTCTATAGCGCTCATAGAACTGAAAATGGTGCCCAGTAGATGCATGTCTTTGAGGAAAACCATTTGTGATATCCTAAGCAGCTGACAGGGTTTCCACTCTAGCTACATCTAGTTATAAACAGCCTTCCCAAGGTACTCGCAGCTCACCGCCACAGACGAGGCCAACTGAGATAGCGTCAGGGCTAAATCTAATCAGGAGACGAAGAAACAGTGCAAGAACCAGGGACACAGCAGAGCGGGGGGAAATGGCTGAGAATGACAGGGGGGGAAGGGGGCTAAAAGAAAACAAGGATAGCAAGAGAGACAGATATTGCACAGAAGAGGGAAATAAATAATTAACTGTGGGAAAACTGTGAGACAGAGTAGAAAGGAGTGAATAGGGCAGCGCATGGGAAAGGTTTGCATTCACACATGTGGGTTATGGGGCTGAATTGTTTGTATACCCCCCTCCCTGCCAGTAAATGGGAAACACAGCGTGTGCCGCCCCCCTAACACTCCTCCCGCTTGGCCGTTCAGAGCCCTTTACACAGCCTTCTCCCAGCCAGCATCACACAATAGCCAGCTGATGAACCTGAGCCTAACATGCCCTTTGAGCTCACTAAAGGCAGAATGCATGGAGAGTCCTTAATGATATCAGCGCCACACAGCAAGCTTGCTAGCACCTATTTGGGAGCTCCCTCACTGCCCCTTTCCCTCAATCGCCATATACAATCCCTACATCAAATCTCTTTCAGTGCAACATAGGGAGTGCAAGATGTGTTGCATCCCACATAAATGATACAAAAACAGACAGCACCAAAACATTGTGTATAGACTGTGTGTGCGGGAATTGGCACATCATTACACGGCAGGAGCTTGAAAGTCAAGTATTTCCTTTTTAAATAAAAAGCAGCAACCAATGACTGTGGCAGTCTTGACAGGTAGATTAGACTGGGAGATCAAATAACAATGGGATAATTTTGGCTCCCTGATATCCTTCTCTCCTCTTCATGATCAGGTACATTCAGGGAAAACATGAAAATGACAGACAAAGGTGCAATTCAATGTTTGTGTTAAAAGAAAAAAGAGGGGAATAGCGAATATATGTAAATCCCAATGTATTTTCTATTGAAATGCGGGTTTGTTGTTACACTGGTTTGAGAGCTCAGACTTGAGATTTGAGAGGAGCAATTTTTAAACCAGCATCAGTTGCCTCTTTTGGAGGTTTTTGACAATTGTTCATGGGGTTTGAAGCAGGACAATCTAATGGCAAGAAACAAAAATGCTCTGCTGAGACCAGAGTAAGATCCATTGAGGACGTTGCACCTCAGTTTAGCTACACCATATTTCACTATGCCTAAAATCCCACAGGGGTGATTCAAAACCAGAGGTAATATTTGCCTGCCAAGAACTGCTTAACAACAGATTTCTGTTTCGTTAAAAGTTTTGCGATGAACAAAGTGGCCATACATCGACTTCATCGGTCTTGGGGATGAGTAATTATGTTAAAGAAAAATGTGTTTCCAATATCAACGAAGAAAAATGTAAAAAAAGGAATTTTCAGAAAATAGAATATAATTCATGTAATGTATCACAAGCGCATTTGAGGCAAAATCACTTTGATTTCGCGCAAACACGATTTTGAGAATGAATCGAAATGCCAAAACCAAACATGCGAATCAAACCTAATAATCCCATACCGGATCTGTCGAGGCCAAGGCTAACAACGACCGTCATTGGTACCGATGACCAACAGGGTATCGGTGAAAATTGGGGCACTGTGGGTCGAAGAAGGAGATGGGGAAGGCGTGTTCGGAAGCAGACAGAGAAGAGGAAAGGAAGAGTCTGGGACTGAGAGTGGGGACTTTGAATATCAGGACTATGACAGAAAAAGGTAGAGAGTTAGTCAACATGATGCAGAGAAAGGAATGTAGATGTACTGTGTGTCAGTATACCAGGAGACCAGGTCGAAAGGTAGTAAGGCTTGAAGCTTAGGAGCGGGTTTCAAGTTGTACCCATGGTACTGACAGGAAGAGAAATGGAGTCGGAGTTATCTTGATGGAGGAGTTTGTCAGGGATGTTCTGGAAATGAAAAGAATGTCATATAGACTTATGAGTCTGAAACTAGAAATTGAAGGTGTGGTGCTCAATGTTGTTTGTGGCTATGCCCCACAGATGGGATGTGAGGACGTCACTAGACATGTTGGTACAGGCAATAGAGGGAATGAAGAAGTGATGGGCAGATTTAGTATACAGGATAGGAACACAGAGGGACAGATGTGGTGGATTTTGCAAAAAGGGTGGAGATGGCTAGAGTGAACACTTTTTTTTCCGGAAAAGACAGGAACGTAGGGTAACTTGTAAGAGCGGAGGTAGGAGCACGCAGGTAGACTACATCCTGTATAGACGTGTTAACCGGAAACAGATCAGTAACTGCAAAGAAGTTGTAGGTGAGAGTGTAGCCAGACAGTATAGGATGGAGGTTTGTGGGATGACTCTGGTGACAAGGACGATCAAGAGGACAAAGGCAGATCAGAGGACAAAATGATGGAGGCTGAAAAGGGAGCATTATCGTATGGTTTTCAAGGAGGAGTTGAGAAAGGCTCTGGGTGGTCAGGGAGAGCATCCAGATGACTGGACAGCCACAGCTAATGTTATCAGAGAGACAGGTAGGAGAGTATTTGGTGTATCATCTGGAAGGAAAGTAGATAAGGAGACTTGGTGGATGTTTGGAGAGAGATGTTTGGAGAAGTTTTGGAGAGAAGGTCAGAGAAGCCAGGCTGAGATAGCTCTGTCATGTACAGAGGAAGAATAGCGACTATATTGGTTGAGGGATGCTGGAATTGGAGCTACCAGACAGGAGGTCTAGAGAAAGACCAAAGAGAAGATTATTGGATGTAGTCAGAGAGGATATAAAGATTGCTGGCATGAGAGAGGAGGATACAGAGAATAGGGTTAGATGGTGAAGGTTTATTCGCTGTGGCGACCCCTGAGGGGAAAAGTTGAAAGGAGAATAATCATAATAATAATATGTATATTCATAAAAAGTATAGTTTTATCGATGTGATGTACAAGCGACAAGATGTAAGAGACAAACCCAAAATGAAAAATCATTCGTTCATGGTCTATTCCACCTATCGTATAGTCAGGGATGTGCTGGGTTTGAGGTTTACAATTAACCTAGTTTTTTGACAGAGCAGGAAACCAACACAGACATGGGGAGAACATGCAAACTCCACACAGAAAGGCACCCCGTTGGGATTGAATCAGGAACTGTCTTGCTGTAACCACTTTTTAGATTTCAGTGCAAAGTCATCCAGATTTAATTATTTGTTTAGCCAGGTGCTAGCTCAGAAAATGCCAATCACAAACTAATCCTATATATATACGCAAAATGGTGATTTGAAAATAATCACCAACATAGATACACTGAGACTTATAACGTGCAATATACCGTCTCTAAATGGGGCTTCTGTCATTGGTAGAAATCCTCTCACTGGTGGAAACTGGCACAAGTGATTCATAAATCAATGACATGATCTGAAATATAATCAAATGCCTGTCTTGAGTATTGTTTTAAGAAATCAACCAGAATTTATGAGTATTCGTGTCCAGTTCCTTGCTTCATGTATATCTTTAGCACTAGCCTCTCTGCAGTTGTTGGTCATATGTGGCAGAAGGACCTGGTAGGTTTTGGGAGTACGATGGCACGAGCTTGTCCAACCTCCTGGTTAAGCATACATAAAATAAGAAGCAGTTGCTTCCCCTGAAGGAGAACCTAAGCAACTTAAAGGGAGTGAAAACAAAAAAGGTGCATAAAGTCTGCAAGTATTGATGATTACCAACTGTGTTAAGGGGAAGAAATTGTCCACTAGGTGCAATCCATAACAAATAAAAAAGTGCAGAATTGGACAAGCAATACAGAAAAGAAAATGGAATATCTATTTCTCAGAGATCTGATAAACTAAGATTAGCATGTCTGCTAAATCAGCTGCATAAGGAAAGGTTGCATCAGTCTGTTGAAATACGAAGTGGATCCAAACCTTTTCTTCAGCAGTGGGAAGTGTTTGCCAAAAATACTGTCAATTACCGTTATCCAATATTGTACTGTTTTCATCAAATCAATCAAGACATGAAATCAACCACCACTAAGACGATCAAGTCTGACAAACACAATTTACCAAAGATAAGCACGTAGGCTACACACAAGTACCCTTTCCAAAACATTTTTGAGTGTTTGAGTGATTACATTTTCATTCCACTCCAGTTTCTTGTTCCATTTTTGGCTGCATTTGCATTTTATGCTCTTTTCGACAAAGGTTTATATAATGATGCGAATAAAACCCTGTTTTTTTTTTTGTTTTTTTTTTTGTGTGTGTGGTTTTGTTTTGTTTTTGAACTCTTTATCAGAGTAAAACTATAAGCTAAGCTTCAGGGTCATTTCTATCACCGCCAGACACAAGGGCTTAGCACGTTCCTTTAATTCATCAAGGTTTGATTACTTCTGTGAAGATTTTTTTCCAAAGCCTGATAACCTGATGCTCCTCAATTAATGCTTTTCACAATCCTGCCGACGCCAACATGATCAGAGTGCGCTGGGCCTCCCACATGTCTCTGTACGCCTTTCTCTGTTAGAGGGCTCTTTATAAAGTTACACCTTTGGGATTTTTTTTCCCTCTTAAACCTCTCAATCAACAATTGCATGTCATCAAACAAGATAAATTAATCTCTCTCTCTCTCTCTCACTCACTCTGGCACGGAGCCCAGAAATTTCAAAGAAAAGAAAGCCGTCTCAAGCCATGCAGGTAAACGCTAAACACATTATTCGATTATTGTCACCACAAGAGTCCAATATATAATTTGTATAGAAATTATACTTTGCCCATGGGGATAATTCAGTGATATAATCTAGATAAATTCAAAATCCTTCAGTTGTCAGGACTGTTTGATTTCGAAACATCTATAGTTTTGTAACAATCCGATAATGTTCAACATTGATAACCTTCGTGGCCACAGTGCTGAATCACATTGACCTTTACAGCTTTTATACCAAAGAAATCTCATTGCGATACACGGTGCCTCTACATTTGGAACACCACAAAACACATCAATGTCATTTCAAATACAACGATCAATCAAAGTCAAAGCAGTGTGGAGTTTGAACTCCCAGATATATAAGATGGAAGTGAACTTTGCTGAATGAAGTAAAATTGATGAGGTATTGCAGATGCAGTTTTGCACGTTGATGGTTTTTGCTCGCAAATAACCTGTTAAATAATCTTCAATAAGAATTATTAAAGGAACAGACATTTCAATATAACTTGAACAATAAGATATGGACACCTCTTAATAATGTAGTGTCTAATAATAACAATGTACAGCCAGTAAAGTGTGCTCTAGTTAGACTGCCATATCAGCAAATGTAATACAGTACATGCCCCTGGCATTCCAGCTCTGCTCATTTAAAATCAGCACCAGCAGAACACGGTATGACTGACTGCCTGACCTGCATTTGCACTTTGATGCATTGGGCTGTTTGGCAAGAGAAAAAATAAATAAAATTTTCTGACCATCCGGATGCTTATGTGCATGATTCATAACACATAATAGAGAAGGAAGCCACTGAAGCAGAAGGAGAAGTTACGACAGAATTTGCCATGTCTGACTCCCAGCATTAAAACCTCGGATATCCTGCATGGTCAAAATGTGGGCCGCTCAACCCAAAGAGACAATTTCTTGAAAGTCAGCAATAGAACATGTACCACACAAAAGCACATTTGTCCTCCGAAGTGTTCTATAAATCTTTACCTAATTCATTCAGAAATTTACCCACCAAATCAAAGGAAAGAAGATTACAGAGATGTGGATTGTCGGGGAATGCAAGACATTCCACTGCCTACACTATGTAAACATAGTGGAGTTGAAAAGAAAAGGTATGCCAAGAGGTTAGCTGGATCTAATTGCTCTATTGTCTTATTCCACTGGGGAAGACATTGCATTTGTCCCTGTCGATGGATCCCAGGCTACATGGTACTTAATCTCCACTGCGCAATGCCTGGAAGTGTTACCTACTGCTGGGTTGCTCAGTAAAAAGGTCCCCTTCATTGCTTCTGATTTCTGCAGAAAATTAACATCAAAATCAAATTACAATCAGGGGAGATTCATGGCAATAAAACAATAAATGTTGAGAGGACTTTGAAGTGAAACCCTAAAAGCAGAGTGACTGACAGGGAACACAAAACCTTGGCTGTTTATGTTTAACAAAGGACAAAAACAGAGGGGGAGTGTTAGAAAAAAAGAGAACCAGTGGTACTTTTCTAAAAATAAACTTTGGTAATGGAAACTACTGTCGAAATTCTACCAAGTAATCACAGGAGGGTGCCAGGAGTCATCATGCACTTCCATGGTTAATGAGTGAAATGCCCACTGCATAGCTTAAGTTTTTTTTTTTTTTTTTTTTCTGCAACTCACAGAGCAATTATTCTCCAGGCCTGCTTATTAGTTAAAGTTTGAATATTCATTTGCCCAATAGCCGTATGGCGAAATATATGAGTATTACTGAGTAGTCAATAAATATAAAGTTAGGCCCAGAAACATTTGGACAGGAACACAATCTTCATGATTTGGGCTCTGCATGCCACCACACTGGATTTAAAAATGAAACAACTACAACGGAATTGACGCGCAGACTTTTATTTCAAAGGGCTGAACCAAAATATATGATAAAACATGTAGGATTTGTCGTTACAAATGCTCCTCATTTCAGGGGCTCAAAAGTGATTGGACAACATAAACCTAAGTAAAATGTTACTTTTCAATATTTTGTTTAGAATCCTTTGCAGGCAATGACTACCTGAAGTCTGGAACCCATGGGCATCACCAAACGCTGAGTTTCCTCCTTTGTGATCCAAGCCTTTACTGCGGCTGTCTTCAGTTGTTGCTTGTTTGTGGGTCTTTCTGCCTTAAGTTTTGTCTTGAGCAAGTGCAATGTATGCTCAGTTGGGTTGAGATCTAGTGATCTAGAGACTCTGCCATTGCAGAATATTCCACTTCTTTGCTGTAAGAAACTCCAGGATTGCTTTTGCAGTATGTATTGGATCATTGTCCATCTGTACTGTGAAGTGCTGCCCAATCAACTTTGCTGCATTTGGCGAACTCTGAGAAGACAGTATATCACCCTACACTTAAGAATTCATCTGGCTGCTTCTTTCTTTTGTCACATCATCAATAAACACAAGTGACCCAGTGCCATTGGAAGCCATGCATATCCATGCAATCATGAGCTGTTCCAATTCTTCTCCAAACTTTCTTCTTCCCATCATTCTGGTACAGGTTGATCTTAGTCTCATCTGTCCAAAGGATGCTGTTCCACAAATGGGTCGGCTTCTGCTGATGTTTTTTGGCAAAATCAATTCTGGCCTTTCTATTTTTGAGGCTGATTAATGATTTTCACTTTGTGGTGAATCCTTTGTATTTACTCTCATGAAATCTTCTTTTTATGGAAGACTTAGATACTGATACACCTACTTCTTGGACAGTGCTCTTCACTTGAGTAGATGTTTTTCTTCACCATAGAAAGGATTCTGTGATCATCCACCACTGTTGTGTTTTGTTGACGTCCAGGCCTTTTTGAGTTCCCAAGCTCACCAGTGCACTCTTTTTTTTCTCAGAATGTACCAAACTGTTGATTTGGCTACTCCAAACATCTCTGCTATCTCTCTGATGGATTTCTCCATTTTTTAGCCTCAGTATGGTCTGTTTCACCTCCATTGAGAGCTCCTTTGACTGCATCTTGAGTGTTCACAGCAACAGCTTCCAAATGCAAATGCCACACCTGGAATCAACTCCAGACCTTTTAACTGCTTAATCGATGACAGGTTACCGAGGGAAGAGCCCGCGCAGCCTTGTTTTTTTTTTTTTTGCAGCTTTCTGAGTCAATTGTCTAATTACTCTTGGTCCCTTAAAAAAGAGGCTGCTACATATTAAAGAGCTGTAATTCCTAAACACTTTGGATGTGAAGACTCTCAAATTACAGCTTGGAGTCTGCACTTTGAGCCCATATCGTTTATATAACATCATCCTGAATATGTTTTCGTAAACAGCAAAAATAACAAAACTTGTGTCACTCTCCAAATATTTCTGGACCTTACTGTAAATAAGAATAAAATTAAGAACTTCATTGTTGCCCACTTCCAGAAAAGGTCAGCAAAAAATAGGACTGATACTTTCAAGTTAAACAGCATGATTGAAACTTGATTAACTGAGCTCAAGAACTTCACTTCCAGGTTAAATTAAAAACAGGCCAAGTGAGGTAACATAACTAACCTTTAAAAGAGTGTAACTTTCCCAAAATATAATTTCTGCAAAAGTCTAACTACCTCATATACTTTAAAATATTTCTCAGATATTGGCCTACATTAAGGACATCATAAATGTGACCACATAATGAACATCCCCTCTGAGAGTAACCATGATCAGGGCCATAAACCCTCTAAACTCATTCATTCAGTCTGTGGGAACTGCATTTGTCCTATGAAGGACATAAAAATGTTATTTTGTTCAGGTAGTATTCTACACCTCTCCTTTGGCACCATTCGCCTACCTATATGTCTCACAGGGCTTTTGAGTAATGCATTTCTATTATTGGTGGTTTTTATCAGGAATTTTATTTAGGGTGAGGCTGAGATGGCCTTGTGAGATGGAAGGGTTATTTTCTAAGCATGGCAAGTATTCATCTCTGTCACATGTCAACACTGATTTATATTCATATGCAACAAGGTGTTCTTAAGTCGCCGACTCAATTGCCTCTTTGGATCGCGCTCCGTGTTCAACCTCTGTCCATACCAACATTTGGATGCTTGTTCCACAGCCAAAACAGAATGTAAATTGCCATGCAGAATTACACAAGAAAAAGAGAAAATAATAGAAGCCTGGTACTTATTCTTCTGAATCTATTAAACATGGCACGGTGTCTGCTTTATGACTTGGATCAAGAGCAATTAATCTTCCACCAGGATTGAGAAGGCCTCAGCTTGGATGCAGTCAAATTTTAAACATACAGAGAAGAGGTTTTGATACATTAAACAGAGAAAGATCTATCAGAATGGACTTCTGATTAATGAACACAGAGGCTTAGCTCCAGGCTGCTATCTGATCAGAGAGATTCAACAGAAAAGTCCTCCAATCATCTCCCCCATGTTCATTAACAGACCACCAAGATGGGTAACCATGCCACCCACCTATAGTCTAACAGCTCCCATCCCCTGCCGTGGTCCATATAGTTCCAAAGTGTTTAATTACAGATGATTTATCACCATACTGTCGTTTGCTAACTGGGCCTTTCCATTCTCTCTCCCCACGCCACTCTCCCACTGTGTTGAGGGAACCTTCACATCATTATGAAGGAGCTCATTTATATTAAAATGAGTATTACCTGTTAATTCGCTACATACATTTTGGACACAGCGTGGGTCCTGCATGAGGTTCAGATCACTCCTGCTTCGTAGCAGCTTCGGCATACATCAAGTGTTTTATTGCAGTGGACTTAATGCACATTTGCTCTCGCTGTGATCTCCCATAAAGATAAAAAGAAAACACCCATATAATGCATATATCACATTACTGTACCGTTGCAAACATGAGAATCTAAGAGGTCATTAAATATTGTTCACTGAATTTCACATAGCACACAAAAGAACCGTTTATCTTCATTACCTCAGTTAACCTTTGATAGTAGCTGTTGATAGTCTCTACCGCTCATGATATTAAGCATAAGTCAAATAACATACTGGATGAAAATAATTTAAATGTAGTTTGTAAAAGTAAGTTATTCGCTGTACAAGTATGAGCCACGATCAATGTCCCATAACCCCTCTACATTTTCTGCATGTAATTCCAAAGGAAGCAAAATATTCACCAAAGAGAAAATAACACTAATAATGTTGAAGCAGTCCTTGTTGATTCCAAACAAAACTCAAATAAATATGCCCAGAGTGCACCACAACACATACCTCCATACATAAATGAGGACCTATCCCAGATAGTGGAAAAATGTCTGGTTGGGATGGGAATAGCTTCCTCCCTGTTCAGTGAGGGGAAATAATAATGAGGGTATTAAATACAGCCAGCAGATGAAAAATAATAACATATCGATTGTGCACGTAGCGCTTTCAAAGGAGTGTAATGGCCTGATTTCTGATATTGATCTGCAAGAAGGCTCAGGGAGGAGTAGCTAGTCAGTCCTGCAAGACCCCCAGTGAGAAAGAGATTGGTGGAGCCATTTGAGGTTCTGTTTCTCGTTTCATTCCATATGGGCTTCATTTCCAGATGGTCGTTTTTTTTGTTGTGTTTCTCTTTTTTCTGGTTTTCTAAGCGGATGTGGAATGATTGCAGCAGATACAGTCTGACACATGCCACGTTTCCCATTTTGTGATCATCCTTACTTGTAAAACATAGCTTTTTGAGGATGCATTGAGATGTAGAGTGGCATCATTGGAAGCAACACACATTTCCTCAGACATCCTGTAGATGATCTGCATTTCACTACATTCTTTAAAATGCATGGCTATCCATTGCTATCATTTGGCTATTGGAGTCAATTCTTTATTTTGAATGTTTTTCAATGCTTTTCGAGGCCTGAATTTAGAAATTGTAGAGATATTTAAAAACAGATACAAAAAAAGCAAAGTAGAAATTGTTGAGGCATAAATTGCAAGCAGTATTTCATTAACCTCACATCATCAATGAGTATATTCACGTGTACCTGGGCACAAGAGTGCCTGCGCCAAAGGTGGACTAAATTCAATCTCCAACTTAACACATATGATCCCTAACTCGCCTCTCACAAACTCTTCAAATGATCTTATTTCTATCTCAAAGAGACAGAAAAATCTATATCTCAATTTGGTACACTTCAGCTCCACTCCAAAAGTGCCCTGAGAGAAAACTGAATTAAACTGAGACAAGCTGATTCAACACCCTGAAAGATGAATTTAAGTAGTTGTTTCTGAAATATGTATTTGCCATGTGCAATATCAGGATTCTTTGCAAGGGAAAACGTGATAGGACTTCATAGCAGCCTTTTTGGTCTCCAGAAGGTGTGTTTTCCGAGGAAAAAATGTGCATGCCTGGGAATACATTAATCATAACAAGGTGACAGCCACCCTGACATACAAGCAGAGGCACGGGAGCAGATTTGACAGTTCTTTCTATTCCTCAACATGTTCTAAAAGGCAAAAACTTACAGCGCAATTAAAGGAGCATCGATAGCCGCGTCAGCTGGATTAGGGACTGGGCGTGAAATTGTCACATTGTGTGTCAGGGGTGCTCTGTTAACAACTCGGCCCGGCTTTTGCCATGAAGCTGCGGCGGGGCCCCAATGGAACGTGACACTGGAAGAAATACCATCAAGTCTGTGCAAGGCCGGATTAGATTAGCACACTGGAACAGGTGGTCTTTTATTGGCTGCGTGATACTGTCAAGGATCCTCTGAAACTGGATGCAGCATGTGCACTCACATGTGCGCACAAACATACACAGAGGAAATACTGAGGCTGAAGGTGGAAAAGCCTTTATGCTAGATTCCAAAAGGAACCTTGGTGCGCTCACACTGGAGTCAATTGTAATGTGAGAATGCAGCACATGCAGTTTAGGAGGCACGGTTGCAAAGAATAACAGGGAAAAAAGAAGCCGTGCTAGGGTTAATGGGCTTTGAAGAAAAAAAAGAAGACCGCGACAGTGAGGCAACTCTTAAATGACAGAAAATCCAGGGATTGTCCAGCTGTCTACCAGGCAACAGCCACAAAATGACAGAAAATAATGAGTGAGGGGAGAGTATAGGGAGGGCGCTGGTGATGGAGGGAGTTCAGCAATTTGTCAAATCATCGCCCACATTAACCAGTATTTTTTCTATCATTAAATGGAACACATTTGCAATAAATAATGAATATGGTGGTTTATGGCTTATGCCAGATATATAAATACAGGAAAACTGAACCAAGCATAGCCCATACAGTTTACACATATGAACGCAAAGTCATAAAAATGCATTAAAATACTTTGCCAAACAAATAGTAAATAACATACTGCCATTCTCTCAAATCTGGCAGAAAAAGGGGTATATAAATGCCAACTTAGAGATTCAAATTTGCATTTAGCGTCTGGGTTATTTATGTGAGAGACAGATTGTAAATTGTGTTTGAGATTGTGTACACATTTCCCACAAAAATGAATCATCCTGGGGATGCCAAAATTAGACATACCAGAGTCAATCGGGGGTGTTCTTTCAGTGTTTTGATGTGAGAGAAAGTACAGAGTCTGATGATGAGGTCTATTGAAACTAGGTCACGAGGGGGCCTATGACAAAAGCCTGAGTGAAAAGCATTGCAAGAAATGTGAAATACATCTCTAGTCAAGAAGTATAAAAGTTCATTTCAATGTCTAAGTAAATGCAGTGTTGTAGTGTAGACAGTTGTAGTGACTGAATGCCTATTTGGCTGTGAATAGGTAATATGTGCAGTTAAATAAAAAACAAAGTAAAAGGTCAAAAAAAAAAACTTTTGGTGTACTTTCAAAGCTGTAGTTACTACATTTGCTTGGTTGTTTTAATTAATTTATTCATTTTAATTTTAGAGCCAAACTGCTGTACTGGTTTGAAGCAAGCTCATTACCTATTTGCATACGTCACATACACTGGAGATCTACTATTTAATCAGTATTTGACGAAAGTATATTATTCTACAAGCATAAATTGGACAGAATTATCAGTTTTGTGGTTTCATATTGCAACCGTTATTAAGATAATAGGCTTAATATGAAATCTTATTAACATCTCTTTTCAGCAATAAATGAAATAAAAATAAATAATATGAAATTCCTAATGCGTCCTTTGGTTACTTATTATTTTTACAGCACTTTGATCAAAAATGCTTTATAAATATATTCATTAACTTATGATATTATTATTACTGTGCGGATAATGTATGAGTAATAAGACATGATGGAAATAATTGAATAATGTAAGAAAATGTTCATGTTAAGAGAGTATTGTTAGATTGAAACTACAGCCATATAAAATCAATCCATTATCTGATTAAAAATGTAGACAAATATCTCAGAGGTGCAGATTTCTTCCTCTTCCTCTCCTTCTTTCGGCTTTTCCTTTCAGGGGTCACCACAGCAAATCAACCTTTTCCATCTAACCCTATTCTCTGTATCCTCCTCTTTAACACCAACTACCTTTATATCGTCTCTCACGACGTCCATAAATCTTCTTCAGAGGTGCAGATATCAACATGTCTAATATAACAAACAGAATGGGATGAGATTGAAGTATTATTATTCTCCTGTTCAACAAAAACTACTGGTTACATCATTATTCCGGGGACTAAAAAGAAATCAGGACAGTTGTACAGAGTGTCTGTTTAGGAATAAAAGGAAAAAATTCATATGAGTGAGCCGAGGTAATGCCAGAAAAAGAATCAATATTCAAATCCCACTCCACTCTGTTAGACAGTGCTGATGGGATTTGGCATTAGATGTAAAACTGCTGTCCCAGACATTTTTGTTTGTTTGTTTGTGTTTTTTTTATTTGTTTTTCATCCTCAGAGTAACAGCCGCAGAAATGTAAAATTTATATTAGGATTACTGATGAATAAAACAACCTCAGTAAAAGCTGGTTAAGAAGAAGATC
This sequence comes from Fistularia commersonii, assembly GCF_037954325.1. NCBI lineage: Eukaryota > Metazoa > Chordata > Actinopteri > Syngnathiformes > Fistulariidae > Fistularia > Fistularia commersonii. Next base: position 9,216,254 of record NC_141302.1, read on the forward strand.
TGTTCGATTGCTGACCATTGAAAAATTATAGTATTTTTTTTAACTTTGAATACTTAATTAATCCCCTGCAGGTAAATGTTAATCCTCATCATATTGCACCCATTATGGATGAACCATGAGCAGTGGGCAGCCACTGAGCAATAGCCAGTGAGCGGCTTGGAGTCCAGTGCCTTGCTCTAAAAAATTTCCAGGATACTTCCTCGGAGGACATCAGGAATTAAACCAGGAATATTCGGTTTAAAGACAACCTGCAATGACCACCTGAGCCATGCTGCCCCTTCATTGCCACCTTAAGAATTTATCAAAATGGTTTTTACATGCATGATCCATGAGGTATTTGCTGCAAATACTTTGCAGGTGCCTGTTTAATTTGACGATTAATAGCTGCAATTTAGAGCAAATGGGCTTCTACACAATATGTTTAGCGTTGCTAAATAAAATGGCTCCCTGACCAGTGATCTGGAAGATGATTAAGTTTCTAGCTGGATATGATTAAGGCATGAAAAGGAAAAAGTGGCTCACACTTTGGACCAGCAGTGTTTCCTGCTGCCCTCCTGTTAGAAATGAACAGTTAAACAAGCATTTGTGGTCCCTGAACATATCAAAGGTGTTATCTATTTAGGCATGTTACAAAATCAGTCCTCTGTCTCGATCCCTCTTCAAATAAACACACCCTGTTATAAGACTCCTGTATTCTTGCTGCCACGAAGGATATCAAGGTGCTACTATACACTTGTCAGGTCAGTGGGCCGGCGGATGGTCTGTAGTTCTCTTTTGCATGGAGCTGATCCTAAAGAATGTAAAAAGGTAATTTATCACTGCAGGAGAGGAACAGAACTGCTCTATTGCTTCAGTGGTAATAAATGACTCTTTAAAAGTGATGTTTTTCCATAGACTCGTCCTCATACAGGGTAATGAATCACAGAACTGCAGTTCTTCCCCATCAGTCTAGGAGTTGTAAAAGGAATCCTTCAACTGTACATTTACATGCTGAAAAGGAGGTTCTCTACATCAGCTTCATATTAGTATGGACTTTAAATTGGGTCAAGGTACCTATGCTGTCATTTTCTCATGAATAAAAGGAGTCTTCCTTGTGCCTCAAGGTCCTTGGCAGGGTCATTGTAGTTTTACCTGAAAATACTGGCTTCAGTACAACTACATCCGTTACATTTTTTAATTATATTTATTTTGACCGGAATATGTCATAACAACCAGTAGAATGCCCTGTAATTCAAGAGGTACAACATGTGAGTGGGGTTAAAAAAGAAACTGGGGTTGCCATTGACAGAGGTTACTGCTGTAACATAGGCTGAAAGGTTAAAGCAGCAGTGGGAATTAATACGTCTTAATGACATTATAATGAATGGAAAAATGTGGGACATCATTTATTATACGGAGTCAAGTATGCCAGCGAAGTGTGAGGACTCACAAACGCATCCATTATCTGGTCATCTCTGTTCATGGACAAAAGGGAAGAAAGAATCTGCGGACAGGTAACGACAGGCTTGGAATGGACATCATAAATTACCACAAGTGGGCTTTAGGATTACGAGGACTCATCTCACTCATGCTCTCACACAACACGATGTCTTTTCATGTGTTCAAATCATGCCTGACACTTCAGACAGATTATCAGAGAAATCTTTTCACACTCAGAATTTTCCACACAAGAAATGAGGGATGTGTCCCATTTTTATGAAGTTTAAAAAAATCAAACACGAAGGACTTATTATTTATCATACCTGTCTTACCATTCGAATGAAGAAAGAAATAAATATAGAAGATGCAAAACTCTTCAGGCATGATTCTGACTGTCATGGGATAAAGCATGTGAGGAGGAGGGGAGGGTCGTGAAAGATTATCTCTAATGTGAATGGAGTTGTTTTCAGTAACATCCGTATAATGTTTTACAGACACATTGCATAGTTCTTCACTTGCCGAAATAAAAGCTCAAGGTGTGCATGTAAATTCTCTGGAATTATAAGATTCTGAACAAATTAAGGATGGAGCTTTTCAGATATCCTTCTAATACCTTGCAATAAAGTTAAAAAGTCACTGATTTTCAATAAAAATAATCCACTCTCTACATAAAACACACCTGCTAAAGTCTGCTGAGGGAAAACTGACCAACCAGATGTATTTACCGTATTCGCACAGCAGATCCACAGATTGGCAACTAAATGTTGTATGGCAAAAGCAGGGAGCACATATTTTGCTCTTCCTCTCTTTCTAGTCTTTCAGTCTTACTCAATGGTCAGCATTTCAGCAGCCATCTCCAGGGTGTTGGATAATTCAGAGGGCAAATGCACAAGGGCTTTGCAAAAATCAAACACAAAAAGACAAACAGGAGAAAGTGAAATTTTTTGAGGTAAATGTTAGTCAGTTGAAAAAATATCAACCAACTTTGTGCCAATTACATAATCTAATGAATTGTAGGCCATTCAATACAGATATAGTTTGTATTGCATATAAATTTAAGGTTATCTGGAAATAATTTATTTTTTAATCATCTTTAGCAACTGCTTGGCTAATTTTGGTCATTTATATTAATGATTTCCTTTCTGTTTTGACATTGAGCAGGTCAATTTTTACCAAAGACATTTTCTTGTCTTTTTTTAATAAATTAGTAATTGAAAAATGCAAAGCTTTAAATTCAACTATAAAACTTTCATGATCTGATAGATGTCCTCTAAATTGCCTCGGTAGGGAAATTGTGTGTGAATGGTAGTATGTCTCAAAATGTGACGCTGAGATCATCTGTTCCAGGGTAAAGCCGGCCTCTCACGGCGCTGCAAACTGTCGATTAAAATTAAATGGTAGAGGTACACACCATTAGATTCATAATACCATATATCCTATCCTACTAGATGGTGTTATTCAGCCAGTTTTCTCAACAAAAGTCTTGATGAAACACCTCGGCTGTAGACATCTGAGCGTATCCTGCCGCTTGCAGAAACTCAACAGCCGAATAAAAGGTGCACTGACTCAGATTACCCCTAAGATTCATTTTACACACTAAACCATTACTTTACTGTCATTGTGTCAAAGTTATGAATGCTCTGTATTGTATTTCCTTGGGGGGCAAGATCAGACAGTTAACATATAAAGCCATGATATGAGATGGTTAAAGGTTTATTCTTTCCATGAAATGTCAAAGTTCAGGGATGTACCCTGAAAGAAGAGCCCTATATTTTCTCATGTCAGTCAAGATAAGAATAAATTACTCTAAAAGTTGTGGCAATTATTGTCGATGTTAGACCTGCTTGTGGTCCCTTGGAGAATTAAAGAAAATACAGACTCCATTTTCAAAGGCAATTAGTCTTCATATTCTAGTGTGTCCATTCAGCGAGTGTTCTGCCCACTCATGGGACTGCACATGTGGACATGGCTAATAGTCTCTGTTAATGAGCCAATTGTTCATTATCAATCTTCTGGGAGTCACAGTATGAGAGCAGCATCCTGTTGACACATTTAGAGGAAACGGCCACTATTTGCCATTCTCCACATACGCACAGCACCGCAGTGCCATTGTCACCGAAGGCTGCAAAAGAGCAGCTTGACTCTGTGCATCCTTGCAGGGACAGCTAAATTAGACACAAGGAGATTCGCCGACACACATGTGCACGCAATACTTGCACATGCACGCAGTTTGAATACACGCCTATTCTAGCGGGGGAATGCCTTTTTTGTCCCAAGCCGCCTGGGGAAAACACTAACAGCTGACTTGTTGCTGAGCACTGCAATGGCGATAAATCACGACCCAACGTCCCAAACGCATACATACAGTCACACACTGTCGGCCTATTCTTGTACACCATTCCAGATACCATCTCTGTATGTTTTATGGCAGAATAGTTCACTTTTATTTCATCAGAGTGCAATCTATTCTGCTGTCTCTACAAACTCTGCCCTCAGCCCCTATCAGCTCTCTCAGCTGATGCTGGATGTTGAGCCAATCCACAAGAGCAATCGATGAAAAGACTATTCGCCGCATTTACTCTTAATACTACAAGCTTGGCAATATCAGTGGAAAAAAAGGTTTTGACATTGACACTTTTTTCCTCCTGTTTACTCACATTTTCATTTTGTTCCTCGGCGCCTTGTTTTCTTTTTCAAAATGTCCCTGTTGTGTGCTAGAATCAGCCATTTCCATGAACAACTTTAAGTAATTTGAGCTGTTAAAAGCCCTAAACATTCCTCTTTTACTCCTTCATCCTTACTTTGTTTGCCATCTAGACAGACTCCATTTTAGCAGCAGTCCAGCATTGTCCATTGACCTTCCAGTTCTCGATTAAGGGCATTGGGCCTCTGGCGCCACTCTCTTTCCTCAATGTTAAATTAAAAAGTGAAGAAAGTCCCCTTCCTTGTGATGATAGCTTGGCTATATGAGTTTCTCCCAGTTAACCCCAAAACCCCTCTTTTTATGGCTTCAGTCCCAGGTTAATGCCTGCACATCTACCTTAAAGCAACTTCTCTCTTTCTCTTTCTTTATCTTTGTGCTGTTGCCAAGTCAACTTTACATCTTTCAGTTTTCCTCGTAATATTCTGAACTCCGCAGTATCAGATAACATAAAAGCAAGGAGCTTTATTTTCTTTTAACTTTGTTGACTGACAAAATGTCTGTCTTGTCTGAGAAGGGAAGGAAGCGATCATCACAGTATATGACACAAGTTGTCTTGTCAAAGCCAGTTTAGAATAGATCCTCAGAGGAGCCGTGCAGTGAGGAACACAGGGGTGCACTTAGTGCTGTTGCCGCTGGGGAGAGGGGCTGTTGAGTGCCAGAGCAGCAAGGAGGAGGCTGCTGTTTCATATGTCTATGGCAATTAACGCTGATGTGACATATTCAAAAAGGTCCCCTGGGATTGACAAAGCCTACAAATTGACTTACCATTTGAGCACGAAGATGTAGGAGGGGAGGGAAAAAAGCCATGCCGCTTCATCTTGTCATAATGAATCTGGAACCCCTTCCTGTCGGGTGCATGGCTGGTACGATGATTGCACTTTATTTCATGTATGCCCTATAAAGTACCACTGTGCTCACAGGGACACTGTGTAGCTGGTGACAAGATGGGGGAGGGGGACTCTTTCATGTGGTTCTTGTAACTTACATGACAAACAAAACCATGGCTTTGCCGCTTGCTATAAATGTCTCCTTAGGCCCCTGAGCAATGCAGGGATAAAGACAGATGTTTCATTTCATGCCATGCATTCAAACTCTCTCTCTCTCGCTCTCTCTCACACACACACACACACACACACAAACACGCAACACATACCGTACCTGACATAGCCTGTACCTTTATTTTTTCTATTTTAACACTTTATTAATCCCTTGTAGAAAATTATTCTCTGTATTCTACACATCTCGGATGAACCACGAGCAATGAACAGCCAATTGAGTGGTACCCAGGGAGCTGTTTGTGGTTCAGCGTCTTGCCCAATAACACTTTGACAAGCAACGAGGGAATCGAACTAGGAACTTTTGGTTCCAAGAGAACCCACTCTTACCACATGAGCCATGCCGTCCCCCAAAATGTCAGTACTGAACGATAAATGCTGCTCAGTCCATTTCCCAATAGTCCCTTGGAATAGCCCTAAAGTTTAGGGTGCAGGAGCTTTGTGTCCATAAAGGTTCAGCCAGTGAACCAGGCTAAGTGTTGAACATGACAGGACTTCTTGGTTTTCTCATGAGGAGCTTCGTTTGAGGAATTCAGCTTTCCTCAGTGAAGCAAGGGCAATAATTTGCAGTTTGTCAAGGACAATGAAAGCTAGTGACCTCTAACCCTGTGATGAATGTCACGGGAGCTTTTCAGATTAGCCACTGACCAAAGGTCTATAAGCTGAACAGATTTTTCACCTGTTTGCTTGCAAAAAATGGCTATGTTTTCAACAGGTGAGGTAAGGATTGTATAGACACGCTCACTGAATCTCTTCGACTGGCCACACAAGAGGTAAAATATGATTAAACACAAAATAAAGGCAAGGAGTTTACTTGTGGGAAGACTGACTATTAGAATTTCCTCACCATAAAACACATTTTGCAACTCCAACTAAAACACAAAATGTTCCAGGTCGTGTAAATAAACTGTTTCCTTTTCTGGCATGTGTGTGGCAATGTTGGAAGATTCTTTGGGGATTCCCTTGCTTTCATCATGTTGGTCCGGACGACCTGTTTGACTGACGGGGCTACAAAAGGGTGGGGATTGATTTGTGTGTATGTGTGTGTGTGTGTGTGTGTGTGGCAGGGGCAGTGGCTGTGACTGTGGTTGTGGAGATCATGGTGGGGATGTAGGGGGGTGATGTTTGGTGGCATTGAGTTGGCTGACAGGGCAGATGTCTTCGCTGGGCAGCCAACCATACAGGCCAGGCCCCGGGGATCTCTACCTGCTGTGCATCAAGAGCAATTAAACACTGGCCCTATTGGAGTTCACTGATGCAAACAAGCTGTAAAAAGAATACACACATGCAAGCAATAGCCTGGCGACTAGAATCAGTACCCATTTTCATTTAAATGTGCAGATTGAGATTGCCAGCCCAAGTCCTCTTAATTTCCATTAGGTTATCTGGGGTAAAACAGGTTTGCGATGAGGACCGGACAGCAGATACTAAAAAACAGGTAGTATTACGTCTGAGTTTTGAACTCAGATGGATTGAACTGAACCATGCAGAAAAGTAAACAGTAAAAGACCAACGAAAAAAGGAGATGAAACTCACTTAGAAGAAAGCTGGTTTTGAAAATTCTTTGAAAATACTGGGTCAAACTGGCCGCTGGCCACATCCGTCCCATGGATGAATTGTCTATTGTTCACATGATAATATCTTATTGTTATCAGAGCTGGCCTGCTATTATATTGCAAGCAGAAACTTAATAATACCACATAATACCACATAATACCACAACTTAATAATACAATTCCCACAATGCCCTGCTGGTGCAATGGCACGTCAATCATTAGTCTGCGGTCACAAACGCGCCTAACTCGTTCATCAGCAGCCTTGTGGAGTAACTCAACTGTATCAACTTTCAACTACCCCTCTCTTCCCAAAAAATGACTCAATGAAAGGTGGACTTTGAGAAAAGGAGTTTTCAAGGCAGGTGGGAGGTAAAGTGAACTAGTGAGCATCACAGAGCAGCAAGCTGAACTGTAACACATTTTCAGTTTCAGTTTTCTCAAGCCAACAAAGGACATTTCATTTTTCCCTGAAGGATTTTTTTGGCTCCTGTTTGCCTGTAGAAAAATGTCTTACACCTGAATTTTGTCTGGGAAAGCTCAAGTCATGAGACTTTTTTTCAATTTTGTATGTAATTTATTTGATGATTAGTGCTGTTTTATGGGCAAAAAATGGCATCTTTTGTTAATTCCAGGTTTAATCTGTGCAATAAGGTAAATTCATTAAGTTTTCAAAAAACATCCAACCGGTCCAGCCCTTGACCCCTAATGTATCCTGTTGTGGTATTTCTGACTTGACAATTCCTGTTACTTGATTTAGTAAGTGTGGCAACTGCCTCTGTCACGAGTGTCTGATCCACAGCTGCCGCTAACACCTTCTGTAGATCTGAATGAAGTGAGGGGGAAACCGGCTCAAATCATCAATGAGCAATGCTCATCAATGATCAATGCTCTGGTCCCCTTCAAAATGATTTGGAAATACAGATTTTTTTTTTCCATTTTAGCTTTTTTTTCTTCTGTCGGTTAATTCTATACATCTTAATGTTGCTCAATCAACTGTTAAAGAAGGCCTCTGAACATTAATCTTTTAATAGCCCAAGTGGCATTTAATTAAACTAATTAGATCTTTGGGAATAGCACTTATTACAAAAGCACTTTTTTTTTTTTAAAGCAAGAAAATATTTGACTCCGAAACATACACTGTTTCAGAGTTTAACTGAAGTGACATTTAAAAATGAAGACAAACCACTAAAATGTTCAAAACAATGTTTAAAAAAATGATGGCCCCATGAATCCTGATTATTAATTAATTAGTGAATTATTTTTCAACTTCTGTTTTCAAACCCTCTTTACAAATGATTTGATCTCTTTTCTCTTTCTTTTTGTGTTTTATACCTGAGTATTAAATAAGTCAGAGAATCTAAGTATTACACTGGGGCTATTAGTTATACTGAACAATATATGAGTTCCTTGCAAGTGAAAAAAATACACGCTGTTTTATATTTTGATTGATAAACTATATTTCATTCTGTAAGTAAGTTCTGATTGTACATCAATAGATCTATTATAACCTTTCATTATAGTTTTTAATCAAACCTAGTAAATGAATAAAATTAATACGATCTGAAAAAAAAAATCCTCCTTCAAGCTGTCCTGAAGTTATTCATTTATTCCCTAAGTTGGTTTATGATTTTGATCATTTTTTTAGATAGGTCTTGTCAGTTGAATATTACAAATGGCTCATTTAGGGATCATTCTGGATACATTTTTCCCTTTTTTTTCTACATTTTATTAGACTGTACTCAAGTTTCAATTGAAATCACTTTTTCCCAGTTTCAGCATTTTTTTTTCTATGAAAGGATAAATTCTGCAAGAAATTCTAAATTTGTTTCACATTATCCATTATAGGGCTGATACATTTCACCTACACCCCTCTGAGCCCCTACGTCTACGACTTATCAAGATAGGACCAGATAATTGAGCAAAAGAGAGAGCAAAATCAAAATGGACACATGAATAAATTTATTGACAAGTTGTCAGCTGTAATAAAACTCTAGACTGAACAAAAAGTTTTCCATATTAAGCCGGTTTTTCATCCTGTGAGTGGTGAAATGTCATCAACATTTACCAGAGACTACATGACCTCTTGTGCAGATTATTAGTTCAGCTTTCCTACAACAACCTGAAAAGGCAGCATACAGTACTACTCCGTCGTGAAAATGTACAAAAGTAATAACAGAGAATTTAGAAGAAAGTCAGGTGTATCCAATCCACAACAGAAGAACATGTACTGTGATGCCAGATTACACCCATGTTTGAGTCTGCTGTGAAGCAGCAATGTAATTTATAATGAAAACAATTTTTTTAGAGTTGTATGTATTGATCTGATGAGGCCACTTAATGAAAAGTCTGTAATGCCACAGATTTCAAAAAGATGTGTTATCCTCTAACTCTAATGTCAGGTTGATGACTATGTAAGAGGAAAAGTCTCAAGTTGAATAAGTCACAGGGACTAGTTGGACACATGACTGTTGGAAACAAAATTAGCGCAGTGCAATGCAGCGGGATTTATGACTATTCACCTAAAATGTCAAATTGACGGTGGTGTAAGAAATACAATAAGATAGGAAATAAATAAAGCGAGCATACTGCAAAAAGGCTGAATTCATAACGTCAATGCACAAAAGTTCATGATAATATATCTGATAGTCTGTATCAAAGAAAGTCACCCCACTTTTTTTTATTCAGACTCTATTACCTTGGTCTTCAAAAAAACTTTTGTCTGTCACTTTGATTCTCTTTAGAGGCCCACCAAATTAATTCAACACAGTTATAACTGGATTCCGTGGCATGCGGGAATAACCAGCGTTCTACAGCTAAATCAACATCAGACACTCAGCTGGTCCTCAGGGGGCGCCGTGCAGCTCTTCACTGTTTCTCTGTCAGAGCCGTATGCTTCGTCTCCAGCCCTCAGTGGAATATCTTGTACTGTTACTAGCATCTTCATTTTGGCTGTGCTGTGATGTTGCATAAAAAAACATATCCTCTACTTTAACTCTGGAAAGAAAAAAGGTTTGGGGAGAGCAGTGGATAAAAAAGTGAGAGACCAACAGACGAAAACTGTGTAAGCTGTTAATGCTATGTTAATCCTCTTCTAAAAACAGCGAAAGCAAAAGCAGAGCTAGATGGCTAGCAGACAAGGTGATTGAAAACAAAATAGGAGGAAGAGAGAACAAAAAAAAAAAAAATCAAAGAAACATCAGTAAGTCTTTTACCAAGTCAGACGGACATGTCATGATTTACCTGTACCAGAGTTCGTGTCTGCCCAGTGTTGATACACAGTCACGGAGATTGGAAAGAACAACGAAGAGTGACAAAAGTATCTTCACATTACAGTTTAAATGGTAAATAGGAAGATCAACAGAGCATGCATTCATTCTTAAAAGCATTACAATAGAGCCAGGTTCCACAACACAGGGTACCAATGGAAGAAATTCAGAGGTAAACTCTCTCTCTTTTTGTCTCTTTCCTTAACATGAATGCCATAATTGTCTTGTCCACATAATGGCACTGCCTTGGTTTTTCCCTAATCACTGAAAGCTCTATAATATCAGCATTATTGTAGGGCCGAGTAAATAAAGGTCAGTTCAAGGAGGCCATTTCTTCATTATCAATTTATGAAGTGGGTAAACAAAAGGCCATGGCATCAGGGCCTACTGCTTTTCTTGTCTATCCTGAGTTTAACAAATTTCCCAAAAAGACAGACGGATCGTGTGACACTAAGGCCAAACGCACAGCAGGGACCTTAAAATCAATCACTAGTTACAAGACACACACAACAGCTTTCAAAACAATGAAAATAGGGGGCAGGCAAGGTCTTCGTTGGACATCAAGCCTTTAACATGCAGTGCAAGGCTGGAAAGTATTGAACTGTTGCCCATTAGAGCAAACATATAAGAATCACCCAGACGCTGTATAAAAACCCTTGTGGATGATGAGAATGCCATAACAAATTAATAACTTTCCACAGAGACTGGGCTAAATCATATAACAAACAATGTTCTTTAAGAAAAAGAAAAAAAACTACAAACTTTGATATGTATTACTAGGTTGATGGTCTCATAGCAACTTAATACAAGGTATACTTCATTGTTGGACCATTACAACAAAGTGCAGAAAAGGTTTCTTTTCGTTTCATTGCGTTGTGGCAAGTGAAATGTCCATGTGCCTCTGTAATGACTCGACACATCGCAATTCAAAAATGCTTCGATGAATCCCATGAGACTTTACATTTCAAGTTTTGCCTGTTTTCAGTTATCATAAGCAAGAAAGTCTTCTTCATTTCAATAATCACATGACCATTTTGTTTTCACTAAAAATCTTTTAGTACTGTAAACATTTTCAAAAGCCAGAATACAAATTAGTGAAGTATAAGATCAGTGTCATACAAGCCAAACAAAAAATGGTCTGTGAGATGATCAGAATTCAGCGAGGAGGACATGACCTTTATAAATCTTTGACACAAACGTGTTTCTCAAAAAACCTCAGTTGTGAGCAGCAGTTATTCCTGTACCCAACATAGTGCCACTTAAATACAACTGCACTTAAGATTTTATTTGAAATAACTATTATTACATTCTTTTCCCTACCAACACCTGACTAAAAGTCAAAACGTCCTGAAGAATGGATTAGAACAGGTAGAAAATAAGAAACTAACTAATGAAAAGCTAATGAATGTGCATGCACTCTGCAACTGTGAAAATGGCTTTGTTAGTGAGACCAATTCCCGAGCTCATGTTTGAGAAAGAGTACACTCTCTGGAGGGGTTTTGGACAGCAGCCTGCTGAGATGGTTGCCACCAGTGGTGGTGAGTGATGCTGAAAATGCTGGCAGCAAAGAAACGGTATGGCTGAAATTGTGTTTACCTCTTTGGCAAACATTACCCTGGCCCTGTGCTCAAGCATCAACAGCAGGTGTGAAATAAGCCACCATGATCAGTACCTGTTAATTAAGACAGTGAAATTATAGATTTTATGTACCAAAGTGTGAATTAAATGACATAAAATGTAAAGTAAGGGCAGCACAGTGCTGCAGTTGTTTGCATTTCTGGCTCAAAACAAGAAGGTTCTAGGTTCGATTAAGACAAGGCTTATTTTGTTAATCGAACAAAGTCACATCAGACTTTTCCAGATCAGTAAATGGTTGTATGAATGTAACACTGGCGACGAGTCCAGAGTGAGCCCTACCTCTCGCTCAGTGACAGCTGGGTTAGGCTGCAGCCCCATCATGAGTCCGACTGCAAAATAAGTTGAATCGATGTTGAATGAGTGAATTAAATGTGAAGTAAAACTGAAGGAAGGGAATTGAGGCAGATGAATATGTTAGTTTGATAGAATTTGCAATCACCAACTCATGGTCACATAATCGAACAGCTTAGTACTTATTACAACTTTGCAAAAAAAAGTCTCTGACTGGGTTTAAATGTAAACAATTACCGAAAAACCCTGAAGCACTATGTTGCACTTGGAGATCTGTATCCAGATTATTTTTTATAATCAAAACATAATTTAAGTATGTAAATAACACGGTACATTGAGTCACAATTATGTTCCTAATTCCTTTTGGAACGATAAAGTGCTAAGATAGCTGAATTTTAGTTTTCACCTTGTTAAGAGAATGTGTTATTTCTTGAGAGACCCTGCAAATGAGAGAATCTCCATCTGAATGGGCATGTTGTGTTTAAACCAAAGTCACAAACCAAAAACAATTATTACATTTTTCGTGTCTTAACAAAATAATGGTTAGTCTATGATATTAAAATTGTATATAAATATGTTTCATTTCTTTTGCAAAATATTTGGTCCATCAATGTCAAATCCTTTTATATGCGACCTAAAGTTGGCTGACTGCTCACAGCATGAAGCAATACATTTAAAAATGCTAGAAAATGTTAGAGCCTAAGATATAAATAAGCCATAAAGATGCTGCTTTAAGACATGAACAATATTAAGAAAAATCCCTGATAATCAAAAAACTTCCTGCAGTGCTGATCCACAACCGATAGAACCGTTGCTGTGGTAGCAAATCATATGAATTGACTGACCTGTTGAATTGTGACCTGTACATTATTACTTCTGTGTCTGCTGTCAAGCACACTCCTCTGTGTAATTTAATGTACAGTCATTGAGGTACAGAGGTCTATGGTGAACTACTTCCCAACTGCTAATTTAATACAAGTTTTTGCTTGTTTGATATTAACTCAGAATTTGCTGTATCTTAATGTTAGATTTCACAAGAGTGGGACTGAAAAAAGCAAAAGTAGATAAATCTGAGGGAAATTGATTAATTCTAAGCTCCTCTATTTTCACAGGTGTCGTAGTCGAACAGGATTTAGGCATGACCCAGAGATGTACATCTGCACTGTGAGCATCCTTTACAAGATGCAGACACTGGGAATGTTCTTATAACCAACCATTCGCTGAATGGACGGCTTCACAGCATTGAAACTTCAGTAAATGTGTTTGTTTGTGCGTGCATGCATGCGTGTGTGTAAGAAGAATGCATATGTTCATGTATGCTTTTATTTTAATCTGGTTGGACTGTAACAAACATAAACTCCATACATGTGAATAGGCACATATTGGCTGCATGAGCTGTGGAATGTTTGCATGCAGGTTCTGTCCAATCATGTGCACGAAAGTGTGTCTGTGTATGTTTAGGTGCGCTTGTGCAGTATATGTGCCAGCTGTCCAGTGCTGCCCTCAGGAAGAATGCGTAATGGGGATAAGCTCCTTCTCCTGGCTTCCAGCAGCTTTTCTGCAGATCTCTTCCAGGTGTGTGTGCATGTTTGTGTGTGTGTGTGTGTGTGTGTGTGTGTGTGTGTGTGTGTGTGTAAAAAATTAGAGCCATGCCCCCAGCTAGCAGCCCAATTTCTAACAATATCTCTATCTAGGAGAACACAGCAATACGCCTATACTGATGTAATTAAGTCACCTTTAGCTATTTCAAGTAGAGATAAAATTGTCAAAGCTCACAACAGCACAATCTGTGTTCACAAAAATACTATAACAGGAGAGCATTTAATCACCATACATAAACTTAATCAATCCATAACATAAACATGAAAAAAATAATAATGAATACTTAGATTTCATGAAGTGTGCAATTGTAAAAACTGTCCTTGTCCATGTTATGTTAGGTGTTGTCTTTTTCAAAAGCATATCAAGAGTGTAGGATGCAAACTCAAAATGAAATCACTATATAGGTCATATTAGGTTAGCCTTACAGCTAACTGGAGCAGTTTGGTCAAAGGGAAACCCAGAGAAGTGGATTATGGCTAACAATATTATTGAGCTGATTCAGCAAGATGGAGTTTGGGTTGGAAAATGGGAGGTGGTTTTGGAGAAGGTCTTGTGGGATGTAGATTGTGTTATTACTGGGGTTTTTGACCTTGATTCCCACCTCTTAAGCCTATGTGCATTGATATCTATCTCTCATCATACTTAGCCTTGAAGCTCATCCCACAACAAGAAAATGAGGAAGATACAAAGTCAGTCAGAGAAGGAGAATGTGGCTTGGCACTTTTGCACAAGGCTGTTTATCTGCATTGTTCATTTCATTAGCCCTCTGGCAACTGATTTAATTTTTAATTTCTTAGTTTAACTCAACTTTTTTCACTGTTCTTTTAAACATGTTCACCACCAGTGTCTAACAATTAAACAGAGTGGTCAAAGGTAATCTATCAGCACTATGGTCTTACCACTTAATAGAGTGGCACTCGATTTGCACTCAACTGAAGGAGGCCAAACCTTGTAAAAGCCACAATCCTTTTAAATGGGCAATCAATTTCGCAATGTGACTTTGCAGCCTGGTGATGCTAAGACCTGCTTCTTCTAACCAGCTATGTAGGTTAATAGCAAGCATGTGGAGTGGAGCACGTTGAATAGTGACACTTGGCTATGTAAGTGACCCTGCAGCTGATGCATCACTATACTCCTATTAAAAATCGTGAAATGACAACCAATTAAACTAAAAACAAACTGATACCATCCAAGTTGCATTTGCTCTTAAAATATCCAAGGTCAGAGTCACGGTGTTGGTTATAAACTAGTATGTGAATGTGGACTGCAGTCAGTGATTAGCATTAGCAGTCACATACATAGAGTGCGCTGAAGAGTGTGACAGCCCGCTAATGGCTTTGTCACAAAGGGAGTGGAGTTTAGACACAGCTATAATCATGATCTCAATAAGCGTGCCATCCTAGCAGCACCAGTTCAATCGTGTCCACTGATATCTAACATTGTATGCATGTGCTTCTCTTTAATCTTGTGATTGCTCATGAGATTCTTTTACATACTGCCAATATTGTCCAGTTAAAAAAAGCAATCACAAGGCTGTGTTGTACACTGGGTCAATAATAAGTTGTCCCCTTCTCGCATACTCTCTCCTCAGCAAAGGATTTCATTGCAGGGGTCCTTCATACTTGCAAGGCAGCATTTTATAAACTGTTATTTTCATTGAGGCCTACAAAGTGCGTGCTCAAACTCCTGGCCCAAGATGATTTATTAAACCATTCTCACACTCTAAGTTTATTGGTAGGTGTGCTGGAGAGGAAAAGACGGAAATATCGCCACGATAGGAATGAAGGTCTTTTCATTTACCATTCACAACAAATGGGAGTAGACAGGAAAAAAAACAAAAAAAAACAACAAATTCACGCGTCTGAAGAATACATGTAACTGAAGAAGTGGTTCATTGCATCAGGATGTGGCTTTTTTATTAAGGGGATATTTATTCTAAAAGGCCAAGGTGGAAGCCAAGCAGCTGGATGGGAATGAATTTGTTTTCCTGCTCTGTATGCAAGCGTGTTTGTGAGAGTGCTGGCAGGTCACTACCTAGGATCATTAAAAACACTGTGATTAGAGGATGCAAAACAACCTATGACTAGCAAATATGGGGATATTGTGCATGTCATGTGCATCACATGTATGTAATGATCAGCACACTTTGAGGAAATCAAACATTGTCTCATGGTCCCATGCAACTCATACCATCCTCTTCATTAGTTGGGAAGTCAGTTGGTTACTTGAAGGCTGTCAGAACGGCCTCTTTAATGCTGTCATAGTCATTTACAGATGGCCTGCCTTGATGTTTTTATACTTCATGAAATTCTATCATTTATGCAGAGGGGCCAAGCAGGAGGATTTTCTCTTCTTTCCCTGCTTAGGGTCAATTTCCTCTCTTCTTGTGCTACAGCAAGTGTAAAAAGGGGTTCAAATTACTCAAAGAAGCAGGTGAAAAACCCTATAGTTGAGATACAATTTTCAAGAATTGGTTCTGGTAATGATAGACTATTTACTTAGAGCTCTGGCATCAAAATGTCATATTCTCATTACCAAAACCATTATACTTGTTCCCCCAAAACTCTTTGATCAGAGACACAAGCTTCAAATTGATGGAATAAATGCCTTCAAAATATTTTGCTAGTTATAAAAATTGAACAATTTGGTGAAGCTGTTTCTTCCCAAATACATATTAATACATGTATCTGAAACAATGGCACTGTGAGGTGTGATATATCTTAATGCTAAGAACTAAGTACTTTCCTATTTTTCTTCAATTTAAATGAATTTTTTTGGCATTAAATTGGTAATTCAACTAAATAATTTGCCTTCATCCAGAAAATAATAGAAAAAAATT
Source organism: Fistularia commersonii (assembly GCF_037954325.1). Lineage (NCBI taxonomy): Eukaryota > Metazoa > Chordata > Actinopteri > Syngnathiformes > Fistulariidae > Fistularia > Fistularia commersonii. Next base: position 9,232,624 of record NC_141302.1, read on the forward strand.
GGTTCACGAAGAAACTATGAAATTGCCAGTTTGGTGTTCAGTGACATTTTGCGAAAGTAAAATGGAAATTATTGTCACATCATAAAGTATCAGGCATATCTAAAAGCAGGACCAACTTGCTTTAGTTGGTTTGTTTGTTTTGCATAGTGACCTCTCCACTGCAGGTAAAGCTCCGATAAATGTCACTCAAGTGACATTTTAATTTCATTTTGTTTGGATAAAATAGACGTTTGTCCCTCAAATTGATTATGTTTTCACCAGAATCTCTGCAGCTTGACTCTGGGTTTGATGAAACAGTGCCCGGCCTAATGACGCTGTTGATTCATATCCAGTGAGCACCAAAAGGGTTGGGAGGCAAATGTTCGATTAGAGCTCAAACTGGAATCAGACTCTGCTGCCACCGCTTAAGAAATGGACAGACAACAGCAATTCTTGTTTTCACTGTCATGAATAAGTTATATCAACCTCCTATGTATGAGGGAATATGAAAAACTAATTACCATATTTCCCATTAATGGGAACAGAAAAAGTTTGCGGTGAAGTTCTCAAACTGCAGTAAATTCTGTAATTATGAGCCTTTTCTTGTTATTCTTGTTTGGTAAGATTGGAAACTCACAATGAACAATATTCTCTGGATTTATAAGCACCCAGAGAACTCTGGTTGTAAGCTGATAAAGGAACAAGCTGAGCTGGTTTGGCATTCTTGGGCTAAAGACAGACTTTTAATGGTAATAGGAGGCATTTATATGAACTCAAAGTCTGGCTTTGTGCCTGCTTTCAGAAAAGTTAAGACAAACAATAAAAATGCCCGTTAGAACTCTTTTGGAGTGTAATTGCTGACAGAAGTCTGTATATTGTGGTATCAAACATCCCAAAGGAGACAAAATAAACTGCTGCACTCATGAAGAAACATGACAGAAGCTTCTGGCCCATGATTTTGATAAAACAAAAGTGAATTTAAACTGTCTATATTTTATTAAACAGAGCTCATTTAAACAATCTATAATTGATATAGTCCTCCTTGCCTTCATATTTCTCCAGAGTAGCTCCTGGTGCTTTTTCTGAAACACAACTGCCTCCTTGTTAAACATTCTGTATCAAGAAAAATAATCAAAAGAGCAACAAACCATTAAGATTCACATGAGAACAAGTGCGCTAATGAACTTAACATGACTTCCCTTTCTGAATGGCAACACTGGGTTTGTAGAGCTCGAGGAAGCTGGGGATTTTGTACACTAACCCCTGCATCGATCCAGATCAAGCCCAGGCAGAAAGCGGTGGGCGTTGGGAGCAGAGCCTCTTTGATCAAACAGTGGTCATGACTTCTTCAAGAAGAAGCAATCTCCCACTGAAGTCTGGGAACAGTGTGGAAGTCCCACAAGGGATTATGTCTGAGTATGTCAATTATAGTATGTAGGCAGAGGTACTGAATGGAAGGATCTGTCGATCTCTGCAGCTTTCTGATACCGTGTTGGCTCACAGTAGAGGGTTTTGTCAGCAATAATTTGACTATTATATACGCATTATACATATATAGATATACATGTATATCTATATATATATATCTATATATAGATATCTATCTATCTATATCTATCTATCTATCTATAGATAGATAGATATATATATATTTTTATCACAGGTACTCTGTGTACAACTGTGAGTGACGGAATCGAAAACAAAAATCCAGAAAAACACACTGTATGATCTTTAAGTAACTCATCTGCTTTTAATTGTATCATTAAATATTAAGAATTTGATCGCCTACCAACCAGTAAGAATTGCGGCTCTCACAGACCTATTAGTTCTTCTTTAAGAAGCCCTCCTATTCTCAATTCATTATTTGTATTAACTGCACCAGTTTGAACTTGTTACCTTTACAAAAGACACCTGTACACACACTCAATCAAAAAAACTACAACCTCTCCACAATGGCCAAGACCAGAGAGCAGTGTAAGGACATCAGGGATAAAATTTTAGAGGCTAGGCTTGGATGGGCAAAAGGCAAAGAGCTTGGTGAGAAGGCAACCACTGTGGGCACAATTATTAGAGAAGGGAAGACGCTCAAGATAACAGTCAACCTCAATCAGTCTGGGGTTCCATGCAAGATCTCACCTCGCAGGGCATCAATGATCATGAGGAAGGTGAGGGATCAACCCAGAACTACATGGCTGGACCTGGTCAATAACCTGAAGAGAGCTGGGACCATAGTCAAAGAAAACCATTAGTAACAAACTACGCCATCATGGATTAAAATCCTGCAGCACACACAAGGTTCCCCAGCTCAAGTCAGCACACGTCCACATCCGTCTGAAGTTTGTCAATGACCATCTGGATGATCCAGCGGAGGAATGGAAGAAGGTCATGTGGTCTGACGTGACAAAAATAGAGCTTTTTGGTCTAAACTCCACTTGCCATGTTAGGAGGAAGAAGAAGGATGAGTGCAAACCCAAGAACAAAATCCCAACTGTGAAGCATGGAGGTGGAAATGTCATTCTTTGGGGATGCGTTTCTACAAAGGGGTTAGGATGACTGCATCATATTGAGGGGAGGAAGGATGGGGCCATGTATCTTGGCTAACAACCTCCTTCCCTCAGTAAAAGCCTTGAAGATGGGTCGTGGCTGACAACGTAGCATGACAACAACCCAAAACACACAGCCAGAGCAACTAAGGAGTGGCTCCGCAAGAAGCATCTCAAGGTCCTGGAGTGGCCAAGCCAGTCTCCAGACCTGCACCTTGCAAAAAAATCTTGGGAGGGAGCTGACAGTCCATATTGTCCAGTGAATGCCCTGAAACCTGGAGGATCTGGAGAAGATCTGTGTGGCCCAAAATCCTGACTGCAGTGTGTGCAAACCTGGTCAAGAACTACGGGAAACGTCTGATCTCTCTAATTGCCATTGAAGGTTTCTGTACCAAATATTAAGTTCAGTTTTTTTGATGTTTCAAATACTTATGGCATGCAGTAAGAGGCAAATTAATTATTAGAAATAATGGCCTGTTATATGTTTTGTGTTTTTTTTTTTTTTTTGTTTTAGATTCCATGAGTCACAGTTGAAGAGTACCTATGGTAAAAAATTACAGACTTCTACATGCTTTACAAGTGGAAAAAGCTGAAAAATCAGCATTGAACATATATAAATACAAACACACACACACACACACACATATATATATTTATTTCATGTGAGTAAAAACTAACTGGATTGCCTTTCAATAACCTTTTCAAACATAATTTCTCTAATGATTCCATGCTATTGAGGCTGTTTGGAAAAAGAAAAAAAGAAGATGAAATCCACATATCTATAATTGAAGGCCCCCAAATGTAGTTGTTGATGGAAAATGTCACAAACAGGCCAGGGATTTAAGGGAAACAAATTTACAAGATGTTCTGACACCTAACAGGTCTCTCATCTTGCCAAATAAGATCAGTGTCTCAGCTCCTGAACTGTGTCAAGTCACTGTACACTTGGAGGTGATCCAAAAGCAGATTAAAAAATGAAATGAAGATCTCTTTTTTTCTCTCTCCCTCTCTCCAGCTTCTCCCAAGTAAACACACTAATCCTCACACTTTGTTGCCTTGTTACTTGGGCTCTTAATTAAAATGCAGGCACTTCTCCTTCAGGCAGTTACCAATACTTGATGTGCTGGATTACCGGCGGTGAAGTCGGACATAATTTGTTTTTAATAAAACATCGGAGGGATTAAGTCGATGGAGTTTGCTGAGATTTAGCTCCAAGGAACTGTATGTCTTGCAAATGCTGAGCACAAACAAGCCAACAAAAGCTTTGGCATCTTCAATAGGCATTTAATTACTCTTAATATTCCAACAAATGATGGTAATAACAGGGATTCCTTACATAAACGAAGACACAGACAGAAGGTGCACACTAATGGAGTATTTACCTGTATAGTTTTTTTTTTGTTTGCTCATGCAAATTTAGAATAAAATATTAGGATAAAATGGTGGGAAGAAATCGCATCAATATATTAATTTGTATCCTTAACTCAGAGTTTTATGATTTACCACAGTAGAGAGTGCATAAAACAACAGTATCATCACTAATTCAATATGGCAGTTCTGCAGATCACCATCTGCTGCCCAAGAAACTGTTAATAAAGCCACATTTACTGTTTTCTAAGCGTTTTAGTGGGAATAAAATTGTAAATTAGCTACAAGCCATGTCCACGGGTAAAAGGAGAGAATGAGGGGAGAATAAAGGCCAAATCACCAAAGGCAGAGGGAAGCCATTTGATTCGAAAATGTTTTGCAACCAAACACACCCATGGCACTAATGATAATTCTGGGGTTTATTGCTGATGATTTGTGACAAAGGCTTTGTTTCACTTTTTAATTGCGCTTCACATCGACTCATACACATTTTGTAATGAGGCTAAACATTTAACCAAACCCCCTCCACTCCCCAACCCTCATCACAACAAACAGAACCAAGGAAACCGGTCTCCACAGCCAGTAATTGCACAGTGTGTAAACAGCTGGCGATCAAAACCCAACAGGAAAACACAATTCACCCTGTAAAGTTGAGCATCAACCATCAACTCTATTCATGATCAATACAGACGCTCCAAGAAAGCTCTCAACCTGCCAGGTTTACATTGTTGTTTGTTTGTTTCTCATCCCAAACAGAGCCCCATACACATTTTTTTGCCTAACTTTTGTCAACAGCTCTGAGAATAAATGGCCTGCAGAGAAGGCAGATAATTTTGTTAATCCGCTTTGCCTTAGACCTTGAAGAGTTTAATTCATAGTGATTGTTTTGACTCCCCTTGCTGACGATCAATAAGCCCCATTTCAGCAGTTTTTTGCCAAGCTGACAAATGTAAAATCCTCATCATTCTTCATGCACTGTTCAGAAGGGCGAGCAAACAACATATGATACAGAGTCATTAGACGAACAGACAAATGGTCTGCACACACACACACACACACACACACACACACACACACACACACACACACACACACACACACACACACACACACACACACGCGCGCAAGCACACACGCATACGCACACGCACACACACACGTGCATAGATTATTATTATTTTTCTACCTGGGTGTGCAAGTCAGTTTCTATTGGAGCTATGTCACATATCATGATACTTTATTGTTTGGCTCCAATTTTTCAAGGTAGTTACACACTGTAGAGGTTCCTATTCTTAAGATAGTTACACACACACACACACACACGTTTTCTTTTTGTCATCCTGTAATCGGCTATGGAGGGAAAATAGTGAAGGTGAAGGTACTGGGTGTGGGGGTTATGATTTCCATCTTTGTGTTATCAGTGACCCCCAGCAGCTCAGTGCCCTATAACCTTGTCATCAACACACACGACCTCTTCATTTTAGCCAACTCTCAGACAATATCAGCTAATATCACTGCAAGAGGAAAAGAGGAACTCGCACATAAGCAGCTGATGCAGTAGTATTCTAGTTCCCTTCAAGTGAAGTGAAAAGGCGGTTTAGCAATATCATTGCAACTAAAATGGAAAAGCACCGACTTTGGCTTCTAATTTAGTCTATGTGACAGTGTTTATTTCCCTTTATAAGAAGGTGGAGGGGAGACATCCTGAATAGCGGAGACCAACAAATACACTAAAAAGGGGTGAAGAAGCTCATGTACACCGTAATTGTGCTTGTTTGGATGATTTATGATTCATAGTGCTCACATTCCACCCCTATTCCCTCTGAACACAAAAAGGAATACACAGCATTTATAAATGTTTCTTCAAACATTTATAAGGCTTAATTACCTGGCCCTAGCCAGTGGTTTATGCATTGATGCAATAATCACAAGTCTCCTGCATGCTTAATGAAATGCGGACAGCTGCCTATACGTAACCAAATTTGCAATACGCAAGTGCACAAATTAAGCTTACCCATTGTTCAGACGGCAGTACCTCTAAAGCAGCATTTGGAAAATTACCTCATACAATTTATTTGTGGGCTTGCTTTGTTCACAGAGTGGTAATTGACAGTGGTGTAATGAAATTGCAAGTAGAATCGCTGAATGTGTTATTAAAGTCAATAACACAAAATGTAATGCCCCACTGAGCAAGAGTTTGGGAATACAATTATGATCAATTTGAGTGCTGAGGGCAGCCATTTTGAATCAGCCTCACACAGAGACAATGGGTGACTCTTACTCTGCAAGCTCATAAAACTTAATCTGTGTTTGTGCTTATGGGGAGATAGAACACAGACTAAACAGATACATGCTGTGTAATGGCCTCACCTCTTGGCAGTTCTAAAACAAGAAAATAGTCACCGGAGGGAACAACACAAACGTCCCCATTTTGATTGTTTGCAGGTACACAGGAGGTTGAATTACTCTTTTGCTTGCTGTAAACAAATGTGCTCTTCCCCTGTTGAACTTGTGATGAACTTGGTCGAACATTCAAAAATAGTGATTGTAATACAATCTTTTCTGCATTGCTTCTGGTGCCTCATGGCTCAGCATTCAGCCTTTGATACCACTCAACACCCATGTTCTTTGTCAAGTGATTATGTTTACAGCAGCCTTTTCTACCCTTTTTATGAGCCAGGGTTTCGACTCCTCGAGTGTGTCGCTTGCTACACTTCATGGCTCAGGTGCTGCATTCTGGCTGAACGGTCTGTAGGACACGCCACACAACACTGCTCCTTTTCTCTCCTTTTCTGCAAGCTGTCTTAAAGTGACCACTGGCTGAAGAGGCACGTTTGATTTATTGACTGAAAGGGAGAAAGCAACCTGGGCTAGGCCTTGACCTGTTTCAGGGGTATGATTATAATAGGAACCTTGTGGTTGGAAGGGGATTGATGGGGATTATGAGTTTCCAAGCTCCGGTTCTTCAAGTAGATGTGTGAGCAGCAAAACACAAAGCTGACTTCTGTTCTGCACCTTCATAAGAAGAAATCCCTTCCTGGGTTTCTTTGGCTTTGAGAACTGTAGATATTATGTTTCGTTTTTAATTTAGTCACACATAAAGCATGAATAGCAGTTTCATGTTTTTGTGCATTTCTTTTTTCTTTAAGAAAATTACGTTAACATCTAGTTCCTTTTACAAAGACTGCTTTCTCACTTTTCTTGTTTGCAATGACAAGGATTGTTATGGTGATGTATTCACTGTCTAATGCAGTGTTTTCCTTTAAGCACTGAAGGAAAGTGGTGCTGGATGAAACTTGTTCTGTGGCAGACTGATAATCCACTGCATGCAACATTCCTCTGCACCCTGCAGATTGTTTAGAAGGCTTTGTCTGTGTGTTCAGCTCTCTAGCAATTTCTAAGGCATTAAACAGAAGTGCAACAACTCTCATAGTCTTGTTTCATTTGTAACATCATGTTCAGACTGTCATCAGTCAATCTTGTGAACGGATCGGTTTTCGTTACCGTGCTGAATTTGTCTATTACTTCCTACACCATCAAGGTGATTGTTTGGGGGTTGCCAACTTCTTGGACAAGACTACAATCAGATCATATTTCTTGTATGCCTGAGAGATATTTAATAAGTCTGTGGCATCTATCAAAATAACCTGAAAGTCTTTGAAATTTCTGTCTCACTGGTTACCAAATTTGTTGTGAAGTTGTCAAGAACAATTTCCATGTCTCATTTCTTTTGTGGTGATTTTTTGCCTATTTTGCTGATGTATACACGCAGACATCTTACGTCAACCATCTGGACGTAATACTAGTAGAACTTATCAGATCTCTTCAAAAGAAGAAGACAGTATTATGACAAATACTGTCATACATGTATACAGACCAAGATAAGAAATTGCTCCCAAGGGATTGTTTTTCAACTCAACAATAGTAAAGTGCCCAAATTAACCTTTCATGTGGCCTTGCTCACTGTTATCATTTCTTCAGCTAACACTTTCCTTGGATGTTGGACAAAGTCTGCCACCTTAGTTCCACTTGAAATGTATTAAAAAGTTCATCTGGAGCTAGTGTGAGACTCCAGAAGCCTGAATGAATGCAAAAGTGTAAAGTGCAAAAGTATTTTTGGTATTAAATGTCCTGTTTGTACTTCCATAAAGGGGGCTTCTTAAAATTACAGCTTTCTATCACAAGGCGTTTTAGGTTTTGAAGCAATCCATATGATTAGAAGTATCTGATTGGATGAAATAGATTCACATGGACAATGTTTTACTTATTCCTTATACAATGTGAGCTAAATATTTCTGCTAGCATACAGCAGCTGTAACAGTACTCTATGAGTCCTGAAGCAGCCATCTGAAAATGGTCAGCTCTGTCAAGTACGAGAAGCATCAGTATCAGACTGGTTATGCAGCCTGATCAGATTGCATGCCTGTTGGACAGCTTGAAAGCAAAGAGAATGGAAACAGCGGCATTATGTTTTTCTCATTAGGCAAAATCAGGTGGCATCGGATGACAGAGCCCGCTGGCTGGGTTTCCCATAGGCGCCTGGGGTGAACCCTCTGACCTCATAATTTGTGGTCACCAGCGTTTTGATTATTGAATTATTGGGTTTCCATTTGGAGATGATCCATGCACATGTCCTGGCTAGACTGAGGCAGCATCATGTTATCAGAATTTAACAGGTTGAATTTTAAGGTACAGTTAGGCCCAGGAATATTTGGACAGTGACGCAATCGTCATGATTTGGGCTCTGCATCCCACCAAACTGGATTTGAAATGAAACAACTATAACGAAATTGAAGAGCTGACTAAGGTTTAATTCAAGGGGCTGAACAAAAATATGATTAAATATGTAGGAATTGTCGCAATTTTTACACAAACGCTCCTCTTTTCAGGAGTTCAAAAATAATTGGACAAATAAACATAACCTAAGTAAAATGTTACTTTTCAATATTTTGTTGAGAATTCTTTGCAGGCAATGACCGCCTGAAGTCTGGAACCCATAGGCATCACCAAATGCTGGGTTTCCTCCTTTGTGATGCTTTGCCAGGCCTTTACTGCAGCTGTCTTCAGTTGTTGCTTGTTTGTGGGTCTTTCTGCCTTAAGTTTTTTATCTTGAGCAAGTGAAATGTATACTCAGCCATTGCAGAATATTCCACTTTGTTGCTTTAAAAACTCCTGGGTTGCTTTTGCAGTAGGTCTTGGATCATTGTCCATCTGTGCTGTGAAGCGCCATCCAATCAACCTTGCACAGGAGGTAGAGCAATTTTATTTAGAACACTGATCATTCCTGATTCAATTCCTGGCTCCGCCTAGTGTGTCAGAGTGTTGCTGAGCAAGGCACTGAACCCCGAACTGCTCCCCTGGCGCTAGTGGATGGCATGCCTACTGTTCATCCATGATGAGTAAATTGCAGAGAAGGAATTCCCTCACAGGGATTGACAAAGGATAAATAATGAATTCATTAATCTTAGTCTCATCTGTCGTAAGAATGATGTTCCAGAACTGGGGTAGCTTCTTCAGGTGTTTTTGGCAAAGTCAATTTTGGCCTTTCTATTTTTGCGTCTGATAAATAGTTTGCACTTTGTGGTGAATCTTTTGTATTTCCTCTCATGAAATCTTCCCTTTATGGTAGACTTAGATACTGATACACCTACTTCCTGGACAGTGTTTTTCACTTGAGTGGATGTTGTGAAGGGGTTTTTCTTCACCATGGAAAGGATTCTGCGATCATCCACCACTGTTGTCTTCTGTGGACGTCCAGGTCTTTTTGAGTTCCCAACTCACCAGTGCGCTCTGTTTTTTTCCAGAAGGTACCAAACTGTTGATTTGGCTACTCCTAACATTCCTGCTATCCACATATCAAACTTGTTAACTTTTTAATTCAGTGACTCAATATCAGAATGATCCATCCATCCATTTTCTGCCAATATCAGAATGAATGATGATGATGATACAAAACACACAGGTAAAAAAATGTCAGAGGTCCACTCTAATATTCATACTTATTATCATTATTTAGAAAGAGAGAATTACTGATTGTACCAAGGGACAATATCCAACAAGAAAAGTAACCAGGACTATTTTTTCTTGACTTTTTTTTTCATGAATAAATTTAAGTGTAACTCAATAGCTTAGAAAAAGAAAATATTATGATACATGTATAAAATGCAGCCCCATGGGGGCACAAGCTAGTGTTCTGCTTGAGCTGGCCCCAAGCCCGGATAAATGCAGAGTGTTGTGTCAGGAAGGGCATCCAACATAAAATTTATCACAGACCACAGCATATATGTGCATGAAATCTATAACTTTCGTACCGGATTGGTCGAGACCCGGGTCAACAACAACTGCTATTGGCGATGATAACCTATGGGGGCCTGATGGAAAAGGGACAACTGTGGGTCAAAGACTTACAGGAACAAGGCATGTTCTAAGCAGAGAGGGAAAGGAAAGGCAAGATGCTAGCACTGAGAGTAGGCAAAAAGGATTGAGATGGCTAAAGTGAAATATTTCTTTCAAAAGAAGCATAAACATCAGGTAATTTATAACAGTGTAGGTGGGAGCACACAGATGGACTACAGCTTGTATGGGAGAAAGGAGATCAGTGACTGCAAAATAGTGGTAGGTGACAGTGTGTATAAGATGACTGATGACAAGGAAGATGAAGAGGACAAAGGCAGAGTTGAGGACAAACTGATGGAAGCTGAGAAAGGAAGTGTGTTTTGTGGTTTTCGGGGAGGAATTGAAACAAGCCCTGGGTGGTTAGGAGAAGCTTCCAGATGACTTAACAACTGCAGCTTATGTGATCAGGGATACAGGTAAGAGAGTACATGGTGTGTCATCTGGAAGGAATGAAGATAAGATTACTCGGTAGTGAAATAAAGAAGTGCAGGTGTACATGCAGAGAAAGGGGTAAGCTAAGAAGTGGGACATGGAGCGGCGAACAGAGTCTACAGAAGTAGAAAAGGGAGATACAGCGGAAGATGAAGGTAGAATGGCAAATGTCAAACAAATCATACAATGAAGTTATGGGAAAAGTTGTGGAAGCTGAATTTGTGATTAGCAGTGAGGATTCAAGACAAGACAGAGTACTACAGGTGCCGTATTTGTAATGAGAATGTTGATAGAGAAGTAGCGAAAAGGGTCAGAGGTAACTCAAGTTTGCCTTTGTAGAAAAGCATATGACAGGGTGCTGAGAGAAGAACTGTAGTGTTGTATGAAGGGGTCTGGAATGGTACAGAAGTATATTGGAGTGCTGCAGGATGCACATGATAGCATCACTGTAAAACAGTGGTAAGGTGTGCTGCAGGTGTGACAGAGAAGTTCAAGGTGGAGGTGGGACTGTATCAGAAATCAGCTCTGGGGCCATTCTTGTTTGCTATGGTGATTGGCAGGCTGACAGATGAGGTTTGACAGAAACCTCCATGGACTATGATGTCAGGGAACATGTGGAGGAAAATCTAGAGCTGGAGATATGCCCTAGGAAGGATGGGAATGAAGGTTAGGCGCAGCAAGACAGAGGACGTGAGTGTGAATGAGAGGGACTACTGGGAGAAGAGATAAAGAAAGTAGAGGATTTTAATTACCGAGGGTCAACAGTACAGAGCAATGGAGAGTGTGGAAAAGGTGCAAAAAAACATGTATAAGCAGACTGGGAGGGGTGGGGAAAAGTGTCAGGGGTAATGTGTGATAAAGAGTATCAGCCAAAATGCAAGGAAGGGTGTACAAGACAGTGGTGAGACAAGCCATTGTGGAAAAGTTTAGAGTGGGCTGCAACAACTAGTCGACTACTCGTCAAATTAATTGATTATTTTGGTTGTCGATGGGTCGTGAGTGACATCATCGGGTTTATCTCATGGCATGCAATGCATGTAGCTCAGAGGAAGACAGCCAACTTTTCCCAAATGTTTGATGCACATGTGCTCTAGTGATCAGAATAAGAAAGAGAAACAGCAACATTGGGGCAGCTGAAGTAAGGCTATATTCAAAGAAACTGTCCAAAGTTTGGAAATATTTCAGAAATGACACAACCAAGAAATGTTTGTAATTTTTGCCATTCTTGAGTATTTAGATGTTTGTTTAACAAACTTTGTTATGCATTGTAATTGTTGTGCGGAAATGCACTTTAGTTTTAGGGGAAAAAAAAGCATTTTAATGTTGCTTGCAATATTTGTTGAATTCAATTGAATATTGGATAAAAGACAACTTTGCTATGTATTCCAGTTATCGTTCACCTAATGTTCTTGTTGAAGTTCTTGCTGCTTTAAATATAAATTGATTGTTTTTTGATGATTTGACAACTGAAAGTGTCATTATTTGCAACTCTAGTTTAGAGGCAGTGGCACTGAGCAAACTCAAAGCTATACGTAGTAGACATGAAGATGTTGAGGTTCTCTTTGGGAGGGGCAAGGGCTGGATAGGATCAGGAATAAGTCCATCAGGGGGAGGACACAAACTAAATGTTTTGGAGATGAAGTCAGAGTCCAGATTGGACATGTACAGCGAGGAAGAGGTGAGTATGTTGGGAGAGGGATACTGAGGTCAGAAATGAACGAAGACCAAAAAGACTTTGAAGACCTCTCCGCAAGACATTGTAAAAAGTGACCAATGAGTTGTACACCATTGAGAAAAAGGAGCTCAGCATACAGGACAGTAAAGGCCTAAGAGATCTGTTTTTACATTCTGATGAAAAAAATAATAAGTAATAATATGCAGAAATTGGAAAATTATTTCTGTAACATATAGAACTATAGACCAAGGCCTTATTGAATGCATATAGTATATCTAAATATGAACAGCTACTGAACACAGACATACTTTATATTCAAGTTTCACTTGAGATTGAAATCATTAAATTGTTCATCGCATTTGACCTTCATTTCCACTCATTTCTGTCTCTATTGTATCTGATAAGATATTGAGATGACAGAAGCAGAGTCCTCACGATGTCAGATTATCATTTAGTTGTAGCCAATAAAGCTTAATGGATCTTATTACTGTAAACATTGCTGTGGGCATGTCAATAACACTAGAGGCTAAAATGGCAAGCCATAGGAATCTTCAAATTTTTGGGCATAATTAGATGTAGACTCAAGCTAGATAATCCCCTTTGCTACAAAGGCCAGCAGCAGCAGTCTCAAGCCAGGGAGAGGCCAGAAGGTGAGCAGCCACCTAAACTTTGTAGATTATAGTTGATTACAGTTGATTCCACTGGATTTTGTAACGGTTTGCACATTTTTCTGAAGAGGACTATGTTTAATGAGATGTTGAACATTGAGATGGGCAGTTCACTTCTTGAGAAGAATACTAATGGCCAATAAGGATTTTTTTTTTCTTTCAACTTAAAGTCATGTTTTTTTAACATCTAGGAGCAAAAATGCCTGAATAACAGGATGATAGTGTAAGACTTTAATAAATATCAAATGTACAGGAGCGCAACATGAAAATGTTATTATTGTTAATTTATATTTGTATTTTATTTCTTTTTGAGCAGAATTTACACGTTGACATGGAAAAGCTTCTTTCAACAAAATTCTGTCTGTAACTGGCTATTGCACAGAAAAACAACGTCACGAAAACCTTGATTTGAACTCTAAAACATGCCATTTTAAGATCAGAAAGACAAGGTTCATGTTTAGGAAGATGTTGGATTTTGTTAGTTTCTCAGATTTCATCATTATTAAAAAAAAATGTTAACAGTACCTCATTTCCAATCATACATCTTGAGAATGTTGATTTCCAGCTGAAGGTTTTCTGGAAATGTGTAAACATATCTAAGCAATTTTACAAATGAAATACTAATGTAGACAAACTTGGCTGGCTCATAAATTGGTCAGCAATTGAAGGATGTTAAAGATTTGAATCTGTTTGCAGATGTCTAATTTGTAGAAGCCATATGTAGTGAAAACCAGATAAAATACACAGTAGAAGCCTATAGCATATAAGTTTGGCTTGATTGCACAAGGCATTGGAGTTTGAGTTGAATAGCACTGGTCCTGAAGAGTACATAGCTTTCTAATCCTGACCCAAACAAGATCAGAACATGACCTGAAGGTCCAAATCCTAAAACTGAGACCTCGGGTGGCAGCTGGGACAATTAATGCAGGTCAGTATATAATGAAAATTGTTATTTTTTAGATTCCAAAGATTTGGGATCAAGAACTTTGTTTGGTAGATTTGTTATTTTATTAAGATTTATTAAAAAAAAAAAAAAAAAAAAAAAACAGTTCAAAAAATTAAGTTCAATGGGCAATGCTTGTTTTGGCAGTCACAAATCAGTCATATAAACTCTTTTAGATGTGGATAGGCATTATTGGAAAACCTAAAGGAGCATTATCACACTGAGGTCAAAGCAGGTGGTACCTTTGGGAGCCAAGCTAACAATATAAGTGAAATAATTTCAACCAATCAACTACAATGTATAACTTTCTCAAGGGACTAGATTATTCAACAGGATCTTAGAAAGTGAGTAGATGCCTGAGGAATGGGGAAAAAGTGTGATTGTGGATGAATAAGGAGGATGTCCAGAATTGCTGCAACTCTAGAGGGATAAAGTTGATGAGCCATACAATGAAGTTATGGGAAAGAGTAGAGGAAACTAGACTGAGAGCAGAAGTCAGCATTTGTGAGCAGCAGTATGGCTTCATGCCTGGAAAGAGTACTACAGATGCAGTGTTTGCTTTGAGAATGTTAATAGAGATGTACAGAAAAGTCCAGAGGGAGCTGCATTGTGTTTTTGTGGACCTAGAAAAAGAATATGACAGGGTGCCAAGAGAGGACCTCTGGTACTGTATGAAGAAGTCTGGAGTGGCAGAGAAATATGTTAGACTGGTGCAGGACATGTAAGCTAGCTGTGAGACAGTGGTGAGGTGTGCTGTAGGGGTAACAGAGAAGTTCAAGGTGGAGGTAGAACTCCATTAGAGATCAGCCCTGGGCCCTTTCTCGTTTGCAGTGGTGATGGACAGGCTGACAGATGAGGTTAGACAGGAATCTCCATGGACCATGATGTTTGCAGATGACATTGTGATCTGTAGTGAGAGCAGAGAACAGGTTGAGGAAAAACCAGGGAGGTGGAGGTATGTCCTGGAAAGGGTAGGAAAGACGGTTAGTCGCAGCAAGACAGAGTATATGTGTGTGAACAAGAGGAACCCGGGTGGAACGGTGAAGCTACAGGGAGTGGCAATCAAGAAGTTGGAGGATTTCAGGTACTTGGGGTCAACAGTCCAGAGCAGTGGAGCGTGTCGAAAAGAGGCGAAGAGACGGGTTCAAGCAAGTTCGAATGGGTGGAGAAAAGTTTCAGGGGTACTATGCGATGGAAGACTATCAGCCAGAATGAAAGGAAAGGTGTAGAAGACAGTGGTGAGGCCAGCGATGCTGTATGGCCTAGAAATAATTACAGTGACAAAAAGACAGGAGGCAGAGCGAGAGGTCGCAGAGATGGAGATGCTAAGTTTCTCTTTGGGAGTGACGAGGATGGATCGGATCAGGAATCAGTCTATCAGAGAAACAGCATGTTAAATGTTTTGATTGAGAAGTTCAGAGAAGCAAGACTGAGATGGTTTGGTCATATACTGAGGAGGGATAGTGAATATATTGGTAGACAGATCCTGGAACTGGAGCTGCCAGGCAAGAGGTCAAGAGGAAGACCAAAGAGAAGATTTATGGACGTAGTGAGAGAGGATATGAAGGTAGTTGGTGTGAGAGAGGAGGATACAGAGAATAAGGTTTGATGGAGAAGGTTGATTCTCTGTGGCGACCCCTGAAGGGAAAAGCCGAAAGAAGAAGAAGGAGATGTGTTTCTCAAGGGCAACCCCATGAAACAGCTTTAGTCTTTGTCGAACTTCTCTGAAACTGAATTCTCAGCCCTTAATGAAATATGATAGCATATTAAGGAGCCAGGCTAGCAAGATGACAATTTGGGTGTGTGTTCACCCTCTAGCAGTAACGCCCTGTCTCAAAAATACTATGATTAGGAAGGTCTGCCACCTTTCAGGCTTGAAACCTGTTACAGCCCCACAGCTGTCCGATTCTTTTGCAATTCCCTAAAACCTACTGCCCCCCTGAGGGCTCTGCAAGTCTCATCTTCTCTGAAATAGAAAATCATCAACTTCACTTATTTTAGCATAGGACAGGTGTAAGTTTATGATCACTGTAACTAACTTCTGTGACAATCAATAGTTACTGCTGCAGCACTGAAGTTCCTTTGTAAATCATCTTGTCGGTCAGCTAAAGTACAGGTGAATCCAAGAGAACACTTGATTCTGAACGTCATAGTGAACATTACGTGTGATAAGTGGAATGAGCATATGCCACAGGAAAGATAATGACTAAAAATGACTTTACATCTCCCTTACACAAAGAGAGACAGGTACAGGGGCACAGCTGTTGCGGAAGATTAATAGTTCTACCAGATGTGGGGACTCTGTAGAGGGTGACCAGCCTATGGTCCTCTTCACCATGCTGGAAGAGGACAAAGCAGCCATCAGATGATAAAAGCATGGATGCCGATTCATCTTTGCATGCCAAATATTAGACAACTTGGGCAAAATCAGTGAAAGAAGACAAGCCGAATGTGTGCAAAGGTTCAAATACGAATTGTTGAATGGAAATTTAATTAATAAAGAGTATTCGGTATACTCTGCATCACCTTGGATTGACAAGACCTCGCTAATAATGCAAAACGCATTTCAAAAACAGACTTAAATTCTACCCCACATTTCGCCAAAGCTGTGTCACACATGAATATGAGGCATGTATCACAAAACTCTGCAAAGTTAGAAATTTCCTTAGATCTTGTGGAATTTTAAGACTCCAAGATATCAAATAAAATAAGACAAATTGTCAGGATGAAAGGCTCTCTAGAGCATGGGGCTGTCCATTTTTCAGTCACCTCTGACTCACCTCCAGGTCACCTGAGTGAACAGCATGCCATCACAGCACAGTGTCAATACTGCAATTTGTTTTTCTATTTCCTTCCTTATCAAGGTTAAACAGAACAAATCAATCATCTTAGCTGGTGTGAGGAGGAAAAGTACCCCTCTTGTCAGAAAATAAGGGTTATAAATAACACACCAGCAGAAACTAAACACTTGCGATACAAATTTCTCAAAAAGGCAATTAATTTGGGGGTGGGGCGGGGGTAACCTGAAACAAAAGCCTTCTGAAAAACCTACTGCCAGATCTCAGACGTTAGGACACCAGTTCCTTGTTCTCAGTACAGAAAGAGTTTCAATTACATGCAGTTTGCCCTTGGTTGGGCTATTTCAATATTTTATGTTGATACATTACCACTGCAACACGCCTTTATTCATTTTCATTCAGGAGACGGAGCTTTGAGCAAAAATAGACTCTTTATCAGGCTGTGCTCGGTGTTATATTATTCTGTCTGTCTTGATAGAAAATGGATCATAGAGAAGACAGAATGCCAAATACATAAATTAGAAATGCACAATTACTTTTCACATGGATTCCTGCAGATCCGAGAGTGGCATTGAGATTGCTCTCGCATTGCTTGCACAATATCAATGACATGCCTTGTGAATGTTAGCATGTAATTGGTTCAACCAAACACAAGCAGTGATATATTGAGGGGTGTGTTATTTTTTAGCAGTTCCACAAAATACAGGGTTCCTGAAAAAATGTATTGCTATTCATAAACCAGATAATAGAGAAAGGCATGTACAAGGCACAAGGTCTATCAAAACGGTCACGGCACACCTGTGTGACATACAACTTCCTCAGACAATGTGACATTTTCATGCACAAACCACTTGACAAGCAATGACAGATATGTGAGTGTAGGCCTCTTGTGACCTTTACAACACAAAGACTCGCTCCAAGAATTTAAACTGTAAAGTTGGCCTTGAGTTGTCTGTGGGCACAGGCCCGGAGTGAGGGTTAATATGCCCCCTATCTTTGCATGAAGCTATATTGCCGAGACTCTCTATTTCCTACCCAAGGTTTCATTTAGCTGCTTAGCATGGATGGCAGGAGGATTGATTGGCTGCTGGTATTTATTGGGCACTGATGGCCCAGGTGCTGTGGAACACAAGCATCAAGCTTTGTTTTTATTTCTGCTTTATAGCACAGCTGTTTCTTCTGAGCCAACACTAGACACATAATCACTATGAAGACACTCAAATCATCATCAAAAGCTCCAAAATGCAAATAAAAGAGATGACAAAAAATAAAAAGAACAAGTTTGCTGCTGTCAAATCTGCAAACATACCAGTTCAAGGTCAACAATATGACTCAGAGGAAGTTTTTATTTGCAATTCAAACTTGACATGATACAACTCACAAAAAGTTTGTGGATCATAACAGATACTGGGTCGTTAAAATCTTACACAAACCCCTCCTATGCCAACACCTTGCTCTAGAGTTGCATGTCCTCTAGAAAACATTATTGGAGCATGTGGCAGGTCCATTGGAGTGCCACTCTAATCATTGTAATGCATCTCTGTTCTTTTAATTAAGGGATAATGTCCAATTTCATGACGTTTATGAGGTTATAACATCCATTAGCCCGCAACAGATGCTGTGGCTGAATAGTTAACTAGCCTCGAGCTGAGCCACAAGGGTCTTCCTCCAGGCCAGCAAGCCACTCTGCCCAGCAGTTAATGATGAAAGGCTTGCTATTTCTCTGCCTTGTCAATCCCATTCCTCTTTGGATAGTTACATCGCATACTTTTGTCTGCAGCAACAACCTATTTTTTCAGCATTCATTCTATTATGCTTCCAATGAGCAGCAATAGGTAGGACATTTAAAGACTATAGCTACTGAACTTTAAAAAGCTTTAGCCATGGAACATAAAACTGGCATTTAAAATTTGCGATTGCAATTAAACACAAGTTATTCGCAATGTGAATGTCAGTAGCGGTTCTAATCATTTTTATTGTGCCACTTGGTTATTGCATTACACTTTTGCCTCACCTGAGCCAAATGCTTTCTGGGTGCGTAATTTCAACCTCTTTGCCCCTTTTCTGATGCTAATGCCAGTAGCAAGATGAGCAGCCCTCTCTGAGGGCCATCGCCTCCAAAAAATTGACTCTGTCTGAACTACATTCATAGCCAGACCAATAGCCACCCTACTCTCGATGATGACCTCAATTTTCTTAGACATAGCTTTATTTTCCATGACAGGAAAAAGTGAAGGATGTAGTCTACTCAAAGCATGCAGTAAAATATTATCAGTCATCTGTGACATCAAATTGCAAAATTTTCAAATATATACAGTGCGTTATTAATGAAAGGAAAAATGTTAAAGGACTAAGCAAATGCAGTAACAATTACTTAAGATTGACTGTCTTCCACAACTGATTCCATTAATATTAAATTTTATCTTTTCATTCGGCCAGAAGTAAAAAAAAGTTGAAGCTAGGTCACCTGTTTTGAACTACAATCATAGTATTCCATTTCCTCCAGGGACAATTGTGGTCAACCCACTAAGAATTCTGTCTCTCGAAAGAATGTCCGAGGTGAAGAGCCACAACCCTGTCTTTGTGACTTTAAGCCACCAATGGCCAGCCTCCTGTGATGGAGATTGACTGAAATTAGCATCAGTGGTGCCAAGTCTCAGGTCCAAGGTTGGAGGACAACAGAATGAGATAAACAGTCCCAAGCGTAAGGAAAAGGTCTTCTGGGCAGCTGTCCTCTAATTAGTCCCCTCCCTTGTGCTTGCCCCCTGGCATCTGTCAGAGCAGCAGCTAACACCACAAGTGGCCCTCATCCAGCTCTCAGGACCCAGTTCATTTAGAAGCATTTGACTTCATTTAATCTCCTGCACCTGTAGTTAAACACACACCAGGTTGAGACATGTGGCAGATGTGCAAAAATGAACTGAAAATGTGAGGATGGCCAACTTGTTTTTTCTTTATTCATGATGAAATCAATCACATTCTGAATATAAGCCAAACTGTAGTTCATCATCCTCAAATTTATTCATAATGAAATGTCCCTGTCAGAAATCTTCTTTACAGTGGCAATAACAGACTCAGTGTATTGAGAAAAAGAGCCACGGCCAAGTTTGCACAATCCATTTCCTCTAGCAAAATCAAAGATTCTTGATAGTAAAGTTGCTGTTCCACTAAAAATGCCATCTTTATTGAGGAAATAGCAATATATCATCAAGGTTAAGAAGGCCAAAAAAAAAAATCAAACCAGATGTACAAACACCCACAAATATTTTTTTTTAATTCATTCATCTTTTAATAGGTTTCAATATACATAAAAACTGTGTTACCTTACTGCAGACCTGAGAAGAGTATTTTATGCACTGCTGCATGACCCCTTGTCAGACAAATTATGCCTATTGATATGCTCTACTTCGCAGTTTGGCAAAATGGCTAATTGGTTAGGCATCAATAATAAAATAGAACTCATGATTATAAAATGACTGCATCAGTACCTCAGTTAGATGCAATACAGAAAATGCTAAAAGACAATAGCAGCAGAAATTTACTTTTAAGATATTACCCTTTTTGATAACAGTACGCTAATCTTCTCCCAACTATATCACTGACATTTATCACTAATCTTAATACCACTACTTTTAACTGTGTAAGTCATCTATGCCACACATATTCAGGAAGTGTCCCTGTTATAATCATTGAAACACACAGATATGAGGAGAAGGATAAAGATATTAAAGAACAACTTGAGCGACGGAAATTGTCTCTTTCCATATCATTACAATGCAATGACTAAAAACAAGAGGAATCCATCATTCACCATTTCAAAAAGCATCTAAATCACAGCACTACATGATAAAATATGACCCTAAAATGTATTTAACAAAAAAAGCTTAACTATATATAAGCTTAACTAAGGTAACTATATCATCAACAGAAAACAAAATGCAGAGAGGAATGGCTATCATCTCAATCATGATCCTTTTTAGAAATTAAACTAATACTGTTTTAGACTCCTTTTTAATGGTTTCATCATCTAGTGATGGATTAGTCCTGATTATAGTTACAGGAGGTTTGAACAGATGCTTGATCTAATTAAGGCCCTTGATCAGACATTTGAAAGTTTGGCTGTTGCACATTTTACTTTACTTCTGTATTGGATATGCAATCATGTCCATGAACAACCGTGTCTTGCCTTAATTCAAGTCCAAGAATAATACCGGAGAGAACACAATTTTGCAGTTAACAGGATCATATATAATTAGCAGAAAAATTTACACTGCCCTCATTTTTCCTTGACCAACTCATATCCCTCAGAAGCCACCTTGACTGAGCAGGCAGGATGAGTCCAATTTTCTCACCAGACAGAAGGACCTCTTTCTTCTATACTTAATATATCTATTGTCGATCATTGCAGATTTCCATGGAGCATCAAGAGGTTGCAGTTGTACTTGGAGGGGGGAATCTAAGTGCCCTTGGGTGAAGGGGGTTCCTGAGGAGCTAACGGTTGGTGCAGTATGACTAATGGTGAAAAAGCATAACAAAATAAGACAAATGGTTTCAACCAACTGCATTACCTAAGTGACAGTTTGATGGTCCTGCTGTATAATATGGCATTTTTCATGTGACTCATTTGCCAAACGAAAAAGGTGGCTCCACAAACTATTCAAAACACCAAAGCACTGTTGAGTTTATACCTGAGTGAGGAGCACAAGTGGTCAGAGAAGTGTTCAATTTTGAAGGTGTAATGTGTTTTGAAAAACAAACAAATACGGCACATAAACTGGAGTTGAGTTATGATATTCTGATGCATTGGAGAGTGTCGGTCTGCCATCATCAAATTGTGAGGCACACTGGCAGATACAGGTAAGCAATAGTTGACTGTATACACAATTGTCCACTTCTTGTATAATACATTGATGAAGAAAAGATAGAAGCAGGGGTGAAGAAATGCAGCCCTTTTGAAACTACCCATGCAAGTGAACTTTTCCAGTCAAAATACACTGACAAATAAAAACCAAAAATAAAAAAATATATAAATTCTATAATCACAATGAAAACCGCAATCCTCTTAACAATACTTGTGATGAAAAGAGCCACTATGATGACAACTGTCTCTCAGATCTCACAAAAGGTTTGCTTTAAATAAAGCCTCATTTCCTCAATATCAGACTGGTTAATTTTTAATGGAAGAGAAGGTGATATGGATCACTGTAATCAAATGTCAGTTACCACATGTCAGTGGATGCCTTGCTTATACTGTAGCATATACATTATGAAACAAATACTTGGGAGTTCATCTGGTAGAATCCTGATATTTGCCTTGCCAGCTTTCTTTGAATTATACTACCAATGTAAAAGAAATGGGGGAAAAAATGATCTGATTATGTTTCTGTTTTTTTTTTTTTTTGGAGTGAAACCTACATTGGGGGAAAAAAAAGTGGAAATAAAACAGGGAAAAGAAAAACAGGCACCCAAAAAGTAAATGCCATCTCACTGGTTGTAACACACAATCTACTGAAAAAGCTTAAGAGTTAATTTCTGAATGTTACTGTCAGACTGATGTTTGCTCATTGTAATAAATTCCACCAGTGCTTGAGGTCAACATCAGCTCATGTGGAGAAATTTCCATTTCAGTTTACACCAAAGTTAATATGATGCAACTGTATTTTACGCATGCTTCATACACACTGCATGTCAACTTAATTTGAATTTGTTTGGCATTTCAGAAGAATTTGAATATTTTACACTATCCATGTTGTGTTAAATCAAACTCAGCAGAGTTACACAGACTATCGCTTTTTTCCTGGGGGTTGCTGAATCTATTCTACCTTCAATGGAATTTTTCGTAGACTCATTCCTGTGAAATGCTGCTGGGCCCTGGCTTTCTGCACGCCATGTTAAAGCCAGGGAATCATTGCCTCTTCTGAGCGAAAGAACCCATCAAAACCACCCGGGAATATCTTGGTATAGCAGGTGACTCTCAGTAAAGAGGACACAAAAAATGGCAGAGTTGCAGATTTTTGTGTTATTGTCGGGCTTTAAGTATTTTGTCTCTTTTTTCGGTATTTCCCATTGCCCTTACTATATGTTGCAACATTGACTGCAGCCACATTTATAGTCTTAATAGAAGTTTAAATTTTTTTTTCACAGAAATCAGATTAAATGTATTTCTACGTGACACACAAAGAAACACTTTCTAAATTGCTACCAAACTTGCAACTTGAGACCAAAACCATTTTCTGGTATAAATAATTTATGTCATCATCTCCACACAAGATAATCCAGAAACATTGATATGACCTGTTTCATGATGACAGGCAGACATATCCACAGATGAGAATGAGAGGCATCAAAAGTTATTGAACCAAGAACTTTGTTCTTGTTCCCAGTGCTGCGAGCACATGAGGAAAGGTCTGTCTGACAATGACTTTTCACACTTTGCAAGTAAGGTATTGCATTCTTTGCAACAGACACTCTCCTCTGTGCAACATGCTTGGACACCTCTTTCCAAAAAATACTGTCTATATGCCTTAAAAGATGTGCTCCTCAAACTATATAGCCTGCTTGCTGAAAAGCAGGAATGGGAACATTTTTGGTGTTCCGCATCAACCACGCCCACTTGATATTTCTAACAAACCACACAGTAGTTCTCGGACACTGTCAGAAAAAAAGTTCTGCTCAGGTGATTTGTTGAGAGCAAGAGCAGATAACTCTAGAGCCAGTGCTGCAAGAACAGAAGGACATTTTGTTCACACAGCCCTGAGAAAGAGAAAAAAGTTCTTGCATCTCACAGAGTATACAGAGCTGTTCCACACTGCTTAACCTGCACTCAGGGTTACAGGGTGAGTGAGCCTATTCCAGCTGTCATATTAGTGTAAAGTTAAATTGCAAAATGAAAAACTCCTTCGCCTTCCATGTTGATTTCAGTGCAGTTAAAACAGAGCAAGCTCACCTGAACGTCACAAGCCCGAGCACTGAGCCAACCAACCTTCAGACAGGGCTAGCAAAAGCAGTTCTTGTTGTGAAAGGAAGCAAATTCAGTGAAAAGGCCACTAAGGAGTGAGTAGGCCATTAAAGAGAGGGTGCAAAAATGAATTATTCTGAGACTGTCTTTTATTCCCTAAGACTACACAGAGCAGACAAATCCAGGAGTTCTTGTGGACAAGTCTTTCCATTCTCAGGAAAGTAATTTTTTTCTCTCTGCCAATTGCTTTCTTTCATAGTATATTCTATGTCCACAACCACATGCAGCAAGACACCCAGTGAGAATTATGAATTAATGCTTGAACTTGCACCATACGCTCAACCCAAAGTACATTCCTCTGTCCCTTTCCCAACAGATTCAGTCCAGTCATGTCTGGACTTTTCAAGCTTCTCAGAAAAGCAGATCGTTCAATGCCCACGTTCTTACATGCCTGCCCTCATAAGCCAAACCTCGGTTCAAGCTGAGGAAAAGAATTGGAAAGGAAAATAGAAGTATCAACGACTATGTGCACAGTCTCCTTGTGTAAACATCCCTTCGGAGGCCATCTCTGAGATGAGGAAGATAGTCAGCTGGGACCATAGGCCGAGGAAACATGAGTTTCTGCGAACAAAACCTTTCTATAATCATTTTCGTAAACTAAGTAAACGTAAATAAATGCCTTCTACATTATCCTTTGCCCCCTAAACATGCTATGCGTTTGCCTGAAGGTTTCAAAATCTACAAAATATACACAGGGATGCCACAAAACTGAGTGATGATAAGATACATGTTTCATCTCTGAACAAGGAATTTCCCCCTGGGGGATCAATGCTGTATTCTGATTCTGATTCTATGAGGAAAGAAAATTCAACAAGTACATCCTCCCGAATTCTAGAAGGTTGCTGCTTCCTGACTGGCTGAAAGTGGAGGATAATCAGATTAATCTGGGCAGAAAACTATAAAATTGTTGGTGGTGCAGGGTTACATACCTCTACTCCCCCAACCTTTAGACATTTTTTGTTCCATGTCACTAGTTTTCACATTCAATTTGATTATAACATATTCTCTACATTTCCAAGTATTTGGGAAGGATGATGTTTAGATTTCAAAGTTTACAACTCTGTGGAACTGATTTGTAAAAATCATTTTTCTTGCACTTCATAAATCTTGCACGTCGAAAGCAATATTCCTTGTGGCACCTTGATCATAACATTTATGATTCTGTTCCGCATGAGAAATTTAAGTCATTATCATTTTCCTGACCTGTCCCAAATTGGATAATTGCCACAGATAGGCTAAATTCAAAGCTTCTGAACACATTTAATCTTGGTTCTCTCTTCCATATGGTTGCACAGACTTAAATTCTTGGATAATTCCTATGAAGCTATGAATTATATGAATTGATGTTTGCTTGCTAATGCACAGTCATCAAACCGTCTTTTCTGATTCACAACTCATTTTTGTCTTTGTGCTTTCTTTGGACAGAAACATCTGTGTTGGGAAAAATTGGATAAAAAGTCTCCATCCATCCATCCATAAGATGTATATAAATTGAATGGGTAATGAGCTCTATTTATCACTTGAAGAAGGTGTAGATCAAAACTAAGATTAATCTTTCATTGACTGAATTGATTTGAAGTTACAAAACAAAGGTTAGATGTCAATACAAGACTGTGCCTGACATTTTGGTTTCTGCACTGTGCAGAACAATGAACTGAAGATGCCTTTTAGATGAGGGGTGAAACATCTTCAAATGAAGAAAACCAAGTCCAGTTGCCACAATAAGAAGATTTTGACAAGAATTGTCCGGAACAGTGATTTGTTTTGTTCCTCTCACCGAGGGCCATCAGCAAGCAAAATCCTTTGCTTGCACCATTGTATTTCTTTTTCCTCAGCAACATCAGTAAAAGTAGTCACTCAGAAAAATGGCCATACCAACTGATTTATCATCATTTTTTTAATCTAATGGACTACTAAAATATACACAATACCCTCTTCCTCGTCATTCATCAAAATAGTCTGACTGTTTTACGGGAGCCCAGTTATAGTTGGAGTACAAAGAGAAAGTTGAGCTTTGCATACCTGCCCCCAGCAAAGCACTTCTACTCTTCCTTAGGGACCCCAAGGTGTTGCAAGGCAAATCAGGATAAAGAGTCCTTCCAGCATTTTGCATTGACCACTGGGATTAAACAAGATGAACGCACCTGACATCCTGAACAGGAGACATCCAGGGGGTATCTTTACCAGGTCACCTAAACTGACTGTTTCGCAGCACAGCAACAGCTATACCCCAAGCTACACTCCAAGATGTCTGTGCTACTCACCCTTACTCAAAGTTTAATCCCAGCATCCTTTGAAGGAGGCTCAGTTCAGCCACTTGTAAAGCTGAGAGTTGGATGATTAATTGGCGGCTAAATTGACATGTTTTCAAGCACAGCTCTTCATTCATCAAAGTAGACCAGTTCATCGCTTGAATTATGGGGAAAAAAGGGAATACCACCTTTCCAATTCAGGGGTGGAAATCCAGTTGTTTCTTGGTCCAAACCATGGATAGAAGCAGAACACGCGGTGGCTGGTTTTGATCCTGACCACTTTGTATTTGTTTGCAAACCATGCCAATGCCTGCTGGGAGGCAGTTCGTGATGAGGCCAAAAGGACCAGAGCAAAAAAGTAGAGAAACAACCTGTAGTCCCCACACAAGACACTTTCGCCCCCGAAATTCCAAATAGAAACCCCAGCCAAGAAGATCAAAGATAGAATTGGTGAAGGGCAGCCTTGCCTGAGCCAAACACCCATTGGAACAAGTTTGACATTTTGCCACTAATGCTGACACAGCTTTCACAATGTTTGGTAGCTATTGGAATGACCCTGGGACCAAATTCTCCCATAACAGACTCCACATGGCCCCAGTGGCATGTTCTAGGGCTTTAGCTTTAGGGATTTTGGTTGTATTATACAAACAACAGAATGAAATGTCCGCATGAAATGTAAGTAATTGAGCAAAATCACTTTAGTAAATATACTGCACTTGGATAATTTGCTTCACTGCACATCAACCATGCTGGATGTAAATTAGATCAATTTCACCTTTTTCACAAGCACAAGTGTTTAATGTTGGAAAATTAAATAATCAAAAGGACAACAGTAATATGGAAAGATCAAGAATCAAGTTTATATATTACACTGTTTTGTTCATTTTGAGTGTGTGTGTGTGTGTGTGTGTGTGTTTGTGTTTTGCTAGTTTAGGGAAAGCTCTTCTGGGTTGTGTGCACTGAAGTGCTTTTTAATCGCTATACCCCAGTGGAGCAGCTGGATGTGCTTCCATCACATTCTGCCTCCCCTTCAGTATATCCTGATGACCTGGCATGATGGTAGACTGCAGGACTAAATAATAGGATTCAATGGGCAATTGTATTCATCATGTATGCCATCGTATTGAGGCATCGTTTGTAGCTGAACAGCCAAGGAAAAAAGAAATATTCATATTACTGGGAATTCTACAGTTTCTTAGATGCAGCTCAGCTCAAAAAAACAAATATCACACAGACACATTTCATACCATGGGAATACAAATTAACCTGAGATGCCATCAGCAATTAAAGCTAATTTCAATAACGTTCAACATTTTATATCCGTGTGTGCTTCCCCATTAGCGTAATCAAGCAACAACAAACGTTTCCCTGCATGATAATGGCAAGCTGCCTCCTCGGTGTATGGATAAATTAAGGAAAACACACAAGTACTGATTAAATTTGGCCCATCAGGAGATAGAATTGAGATGATGCTCACACGCCTTAAGATGGTAAGTCCCTCTCACCCTGATCTAATAGAGGACATAGGAGAGAGACCCAAATACGTGCACATACAGCTAACCTTGAACCCCACCAAACCCCAGAACCAATCACTATTCACAAACACATCGCTGTTAATGATATTATTGTAGTGATGAAGTGACGTTGCAGTTAGGAGTTGCTTATCATTAATATTCAACAGTACTGAGGGTAGCATTGAGCAAGACTGGCACAATTAGATCTGATGGGACCCATAAGCATTAATATTGAAGTGCATCAGCAAGGTGGACTGCTTTGCTGCAACCTCTTGAGCTTTAAGTACTCCACAGGGATAAATCACCTGTTTTAAATTGACAGCATATTTAAATGTATGAATTAGGCTAGGCTGTGTCATAAATAAATAAATAAATAAATACAGAAGACTTGATGACGTTACTTCTTGCAAATTTTTTGGCATCCTCTCGCAATATTTTTGGAGTAACTAGCTATTGACTAGTGGATTTTTCCGAGACTTTGTGCATAAGTTGTGAAAAAAATTTGACTGAATAGAAACATTTGAGAATGTTTTGGAGTATTATTTTTTGTCTTGATAAGATACAAAAATTGTGTGACACAACTTCCATCATCACAAATCAATAAACAATTTTAACAAATAGACTAGCCTTCGTAAGATTACATGATGAAATTGAAGCAATGAAACATCTATAAGCGGTTTACTTTACTTCATATGGTTAACACATAATAACATAAACAAATGATCTGGCTATTTGCAGTCACTAACTACCAGAAGCCTGCCACCAAGCCTGACTTGACAGAAGTACATGTAAACACAAATCCAACATGAGATATGAGAGCAAAAATAGCCTCTCTGATAGGTGCTGACAGCCTCTTATTCCCAGCCAGAACACCAGCTTGTTCCTCAGTATTGATGTCAATTACTGAGACGTCCATTACCTCTGGAGTATTCTGAGGAGTCAATTTTAGTCATGTCATGCAGTTCAGTTTCACATTGAGGAATGACCCTGGGAAGCATCAAGGTTCAGCTAGCACAGAGGCTAATGGCCCTAATGCATGATACAATAAACATGTGCCTTTATAAACCAGCCGGAGCCTCATACTTGGGTAGTGGGCTCTCAAATGACACACACTCAACATTAAGCCTGGGCCATAAGAGTCTGTCACATGGTGTGATTACATTAGCAATGAGTTTTAGACTTTGCAGTATGGCACACTGAGGGGATGTAGTAATTACTGTTATTCTGCTATGTGCTATGTGCTTGAGTGGCATAAAACAGCTGGTAGTTAGGTCACCTATCCAGTCTTGGCAAATTCATAAGTACACTTTTGAACTGAAGTTAATTTGAGCCTGTAGTCCCGAATGATATCCTGAATAGATTGCACCCAGAGTTCTTACACTGTCATGTATACCGCACAATCTGCTGTGAGCAACAATGGCTAAAGATGAAAACCATGCCCTGACCTCTCAACACATTATATTGTACCGAACCCCAATGTATCTTAAGGTGCACACCTAATAAAACTGATACAGTCTCATAAACCACTTGGAGCAGACTGCTGCCAAGACCTTCTGCCAAATCTGTGTTAACCTGAGACAAATTAGCCCTTTTGAGGTAATTATAGAACGAGATGGAGCAGAACCGATACTATAAGTCTCAAAGCATAGTCAGTATTCATGCATTTGGTGGGGGTGATTGGCAAGGGATGAAATGGTAGATATGCTTTTAAAGGACAAAATGCCAACTTGAGCTCTGGGGAGTTGTAGTTGTGAAGGAGAGAGAGAGTCAATGGATGGGTGGGGAGGTATGTGTGCGTGTGTTTAAATGAAGATGTAATCTCAGGAGTGAATGCCTGGCAAAGAGTTTTGCGATGACCTCTCCAAGGAGAAAATCAAGGAGAAGACGGTGATGACTATAAAAAGCAAGCAAGCACTGGCATAAGGGAGGAGGAAGAAGTAAGGTAAAATGTATCAAAGAAAGGACAAGACAGCAGAGCAGAGGGCAAGGAAAGGAGAAATAGGATGTAATGCGACAGCTATGAGGACTGTCCAACGTGTTGACTCTGATTAGAAAATTTACAGAAAGGTGTAAAACTCTGAAACACACTTGTATCAACTGACATTCATTTCTTCCTTCAAAAGAAGAAAATCAAGTCTCGTTGCTAACAGAAGATTTTGGCAAAAATTAACCATGACATAGACAGCCCTCTGGACCTCTGCAGACTGAGAACCCCCACAGGCGTGTCATTTAAAATTCACCTTTCTTTCATCTAGACCTGAGAATGTTTAACTGGCAAACCAGCTTCTTGAGAAGATGCTGTAAGTCCATCTCAATAGATAGATTTGGACTTAAAATCTAAGCAAGAAGTTTAGCAGTATGGCTAGTTTCAGACAATACTCTGATGGTGTCCGTCTCATGTACCCCTACATTGCAGTGACATTTCCAGCTCTAGTTCAAATAAAAGTGGTTTTATTGCATTGAAATATTTTCACTTTACCTCGCAGAGGAACAGTCAAAAATTCCTCAAATAGTCTTAAGGCAAATTAGCCTCAGCTACAGGTTCTGTTTAGTTTGAATTAGCCACAGTGCCTAAATATGAGAGATGAGAGCAGGCTGGAGCTGATACTCTTAAATAAGAGAAAGTAAAATGATTAGTTCAGAGAGTGGGATTTTAGCTTCACTTTACCACTAGGCATATGTTTCTGATATGGCAGATGAAACCCCCTGGACAAAGACAAATTTGGCCCATGAGTTTTATTTGTATACATTTTGGTTGTGACTGCTCAAAGATTTAGTTAGGACTCCAGAAACAACAGGTGTGTCCCAGAGCGCCAAAGATGTCTTAGCCTGGGCCTTTCAGTGAATCCAAATATGTCATATATGATGAGTTTGGAACAGCAGTACCAGCAGCAAAACCACCAGCCACTGACACTGAAGGTGAGAGGAAATCCTAGAGGGGGATCTACATAAGGTCATTTATATAGCTATGGCTGTGTTCATTTCTGAATGTACTGAATGTTCAATACACTAATCAGTTAATGAAGGGAGCAGCCAAATAAAAAAGAAGAAGGAGAAAGTCGATAGGGGGTAACAGTTTTTATTATGTTTAACGAATGGGTTTATGTTTCATTATACATGGGTTATTTACTTTCATCTTATTTAATCTTATGGATCAAAATTTGTATTCTATATGTATTCAAGGGGTTATAAGGCTACATATGATTGCAAAGTCAGAGAAATGAGTAGTAAATATTTAGAACCAAAGTTCTGACACTTTAAATGTTGAAATAATAGACATTAAAGCAACATTAAAAACTGAAGACTGAACAGCTTAATAAAATCTAAATGTTTTTGGTGACCGCACAAACTTTGAGTAACATTTATTTTAACAAATGCATACAAAGTACTATAATTATTTTTTATCAGTTGTTTTTCATTATTCATTCTTGTTTTGGCAGTTGCCATTAAATAAGAGATTAAATTAAAATTCAGCTTAAATTCAAATGAAATACATTTTCAAGCAATTGTGAGGGAAATAGCTACAGTTCAGATTGTGCTGTATGTAACCAACTAAACATCAGCATCTAACTCTGTCTGACACCATTTTACAGAAGAAATTGAGGCACAGCTATATGAAGCCATTTGGCTGACAACCTATTGCTGACTTCATGTCAGACCAATAGGATACCTTGCTTCTCCCTCTGGCAGTGGAGCTTACCGGGTAAGAATTCCCCATTTAATATTTACAACTGCGTGTGGTGAAGCATAAGCAAATCAAAATAGTCAACTAAATCAAGTCATGATAGACTAGCTGTTTATTCAGGATATCTGTGGTTCCATTATCGAGGGAGTGGAAGATTTGAGAACTGCATAATAATTACAGATTTTCATTGGAATCGGAGTCAGAAAAACTTTATCCCCAGTGGACAATTGAAGGGAACAAACATAACCACTTTCTGGGTTCCATTGCGTTTCCTTCTCATACAATTAGAGGAAAATTCCCTTCAGCCTTCTAGATGCCGTCAATAGCTGCAATGGACTGTTGCATTGGAGGGATGTATAGCATGTCCACAGAACATTCAAGATCACCAGTCAACTCCTACTTCTTTCATTCCTGATGAGTCAAAGCAAATGAATAAGAAAAACAATACCTTAAAAAATAAACCAAGACAAATGTGTTTAATTTAATGGTGAGCCTACATCAAATGTGTCCACATTATTTAAAATGATGTAAATGAAAGGGGGACATTGGTAGTCTTTGTTGAATTTCTAGCCTTCTCTGGTATGTGACTTCTTGTGCTATGTAGTTAAATTAAGCATACAATTTTTCTTCTGCACATATAAAATATTTGACTCTGTCATAAGATATTGCAATGTGTAAAAAGTGTTTGCATTGGGAGCTATTAACTGCTGGGCAGCATCTTTCATTTGGAAGCTGCCTCACTGCTCTGAATGAATCAATACTTTACAATCATAGCGAAGTCTGACAAAGTCAACATAACTTGAGGTGCATGATGAACAATGACAACCAGTACTGAGTGCGAGAATATGCAAAGGACGACTGTATGTCTCCAATACTTTTCATCTGACAGATATTCAGCAGTTTTATGCATCACTGAGACACACAGTTTTGTTAGTGTCAAAAACAGAGATACGACTATGAAAGTGCAATGACAGAAAGAAGCTAAATTTGTGGCAGACACGAAAGGGTGTGGCCTCTCACCCACAAGACTAAGGGCTGGGGGGCATGGTTACGCAGGGTATATATAGGCTATCCCGGATGTTCAAATTTAGTGTTGTTTGTTGGCGTTTCTTTATTAAACTATTAAACTCCTCCACACCGCCGCCGTCTTTTCTCGGCAAAACACCACAAAGTCACATATTGCACATAAAGGAACTTGAGAAGACGGTAAATAGACATGCAGCTCAAGGATGCATGCAAAAAATAACATGGTATTCCAATCCATAATAACGGGCAAAAAAAATAATAAAAATGTATAATAAAACAAATGAAAACAGCTGAGGTGAAATAGTGATCACTGGAATTCAGGAAGTGGTCAAAGCATTGTCTGTAATGGCACAGTTTCCCCCTCCTCCTCCTCCCCCTCCTATCTTTGCATAAAGCAAAAGGTGTCACAGTGAAGATTATGAATAAAAAATACTGCTGTTGATTATGCATTTTTGTCACACAAATACAATTTACAGCTATCTGTCCTGTGATGATTGAATGCTGTCTGTTGCCCCCTGGTAGTTGAATGGAGAAGGAAATGAAGAGTGGCATGCATGATTGGAAGGCAGCACATTTAGGGAGAGAAACTGTACACCCAACTATCACTTCTAGTCCTGTTTACACTCCAGTGTGATTATCAGTCAAGCTACTAACAAATCCCACTCGTGTAGTTCACATAGTTGGCCAGGTTTGTTGAATGTGTAATATTTATAGTACCATTAGGGTCTGTACATTTGATTATGTACTGCTTTTCCATCAGGGGGAATCGCAGAAGAGGCGTCTTGTGGATTACTTGATTATCATGAAATAAGAACGAGGCCTTGAGATTGAACAAAAGTCTACTTCAAGGAGGTCTGAAGGATAGAGAGTATATGCATTTTCCATTTCAAAGACTAACTCACAAACTGTGGTAATAACATAAACGGAAAGCATTGCAGGATACCTGTTGTGAGAGAGAGTCAGACAAGGGAGAGGGAAGAAGGATGCAGAGAGAACATTAAAAGGCAGGGTATAATGCATGTATATATCACGCTCTAGCTCTTATCTGCTCCAAACAACACATCTGTTCAAAACAACAGCATATGAAAACAGACCATTTGAAGAATACAATCAGAGATGGTTAGGTTTCCGTGACAGCTCGGTGCCCCTTCATCTCTGTCTGTGCAAACAGAATCCTTCTTCCGCATGGCGGGTGGCAGTGGCAGCAACAAATTTGTGAGGCCCTACTGCAACAGTACATCCATGCTTTGTGGAGTTTACAATTATTGGCACCCATGTGCGACAATGTGATGTTTGTTGAGAGCTGCTACAAGTGTCACCAGTAATAGGCTGGCATCTGTTAGACAGAGTAAACCAGGTTATCTCTGATGAAATACCCAACTCACAGCAATCTTGTAGATCACTAGCTGACTGTAAATATCAGAGATAATCAAGATTAATTACTTTTTCCACTAGTTGAATCACATACTTAAATCCCCATAATAAACACCGCCAGTATGTGCATGTGTGCGGATTTAGTCTCTTTTCTCAAATTTGAAAATGAAATTTTCTGATAGAATTTCAATTTTATTGGATTTTTTAAAACCTAACCTCACATAAAGTAAATGCAGATTCTGTTTATAGTCATTAAAACCATGATGCATTCTCTATATCATAAACTGGAGGAATCAGGATCAGAAATACTTTACTGATCCTTGAGGAAATTGAATGGTTTAAGATGCTCCACACAGAAAGAAATAAAATAAACAAATAGGAAGATAATAGAGATTATAAAATATAAGTGCTGTCGAGGTTTAAGATTCATTTGATACAACCAAATAGAACCACATGGATAGTAAGATGAGAATAGGTAAAATAGTGTGGTGTTCCTCCCGGACAGAGTTATTCTGTCCGATTGCCACAGGCAAGAATTAATTCCTGTGACGCTTCGAAGTGCATCTCGATGAAATCAGTCAGCTGCTCCTGTAACTGGTCAGCACATCATGGAGTGTGTGAGCGGTGAAGAACTATGAATCTCTGGTGCACACATACAGTATTGCATTGATGCATATATTTATATTTATGGACTTATGCAAGCAAATGTTTGTGTGGCCACATTATTGGGTACTCAAATGCTGTTCCTAAAGTCTGTGTGTTTTGTTTTGAGTTTTTTTGAAATGTTTAATTTGTATTATTACTATGAAGAGAGAGCTCTGTTTTTATTTGTGTTGTAATGGATAAAAAAGGATTGCAAAGTTTATGATACAGGCTCATTACAGTGCAGACTTACTCAAATGTACATGAAACTAATATACAGGTGGCAGTTAATAGCAACTCACTAATATTAATTTTGAAATGAAAAAACTTGGTAGTATGTGGAAGCCTTCATTAATATATAATTATTTAAAATTTCAAAGTTAATTGTTAGTCTTATGTTTTGATTCTCTTTTTATACCTACCCTTGTGATAATCTACTAAATTTTTCTAATGTAATGGATAGTTTTGTGTATTTCTAGCCTATTTAGACAAAAGTTGGTTCTCTACTTAATTTTTCAGGTGTGAAACTCAAGGTCTGTGGGACGGAATAGGCCCATGAACGGGTTCAACCCGGCTCACAAAGCTAAAAGATGCCAGGTTTCAGGGGTGAATTGAACAATAGGTACATTAACTGTAGTTAAAATGTCATGATTTTACCCGTCCGGCTCACTCGAGAATAGATTTTCCTTCATGTGGCCCCAGAGCTATGAGTTTGACACCCCTGCGATCGATCGCTCACTCCAGAAGATAGATTAGATTAGAATATATAGATAGATAGAATAAGTAAATAAAATAAATGAATGAATTACAAAAATGGACTAAATATAGTATGAAGTCATGTCGACGACCACCAAGAGGAAGAGAAAAAATGAAATATTTCATCATTTAATTCTGTATATTAAATTCTTCCTGAAAATTACAAGTGTTGAATGGAAGAATATTTGGTTGACTTTTTATAGGATTATTCTTTGTTCACGCGCTGTATTTAAAACCTCACACTGGATGTTCATTCATGCAGGAGTTGGCATGAATGAATACTGAAGTGGATATTGAGAAAAGGCTCAGAATACCATGATATTCCTATCTTTTACCCATATAAACCAGCCGGAATGCACACCAAATCCATCTCCAGTTTTTTGGGCACCAACATCAGAATTATAATGAAATAAAATCTGGTAGGGAGTGTATTCTACACATATGTTTCTATTCAAACACAAGAGAAAAGCACTAGTGTATCAAGGGGTTTTTAAAATGCTATGGGTGTAAGTTCTTCTAAAATCTCTGCTTATAAAATCTCATGTCGTGTTTCATACAGCATCATCTCACATACAACTAAAAATCCTGACATTTCGGTTTAGGCTTTGTTTTCGTCAGTAGAATTTTTCTCTTTTTTACCCCAAATTATAAGACAAATTGCATTAAACCATTATACCCAAAATAGTACCAGCAATGTTGGCTGGGGGTGAGCAGCACCTCATGCCGTAATAATCATAACCAATTACAAATCTTCCAATCACTTGGAGGATAATGCAGCATAGTTGGTGTTCACTGATGCCCAGGATGGCTGAAGACAAATTTCACGCTAGGTTAATGTCGGCCAATTGTATGTCACTTTCAATTAAGTTCATTTTACCCTCATCAAAGTTCACAATTGAGATATTCTGACAGAATTTAGAGCTAACAGTGCTTTGACTTTCATACCTCTATTCCGACTAGGTTGTGAAAGAGGAGGTAAGTATGCCCTAAAACCTTGGCATCATGATGACTGAAATCAAATTAGCTATTCACTAACATGCTTACACTCACAGACTTCATGTTTAGCATTCAATCAATATTTGGTTTTGTGGCACAATAACTTTTTGAAATGCAATTAGCTTTGTGACATGGAGAGATGTAAGTTAAGTGTTTCGGCATGAATAGACTTGATTCAGGTTGTCCAGTGCAATTATCCACAGAGCGAAAGTAGCAAATATAGTGGCAATTTGGCCCCAGCACACATACACACTGTGCTGTTATGATTACCTGTATAGTCCCCATTGATTTCCTGATGACATTATGACTTGTAATTTTCACAAGCAATCTCCAAGCGAGAGGGCTTGCTGTTCATTTGAAAGTTATGATTTCAGTACTCTCCCTCCACTAGGGTATAGTTTTTTTGTTGAATTTTGTTACTCTATTTGCTTCCCCCACTGTCCTCCTACTCCCCTCTCCACACATACACAAACAGACAGAAATTTCTAAGAAATTAAATCCCATTTTTGGCTCAAGTTCAATCACTTTCTGTTATTTATTTTTATTATTTTTGTTTTGTGTCCTCTCCCCAAAAATCTGGCATAGAAATGGGCAACAAAAACAAGTAAGCAGTCAAGTGTGCAAGTTTACCCATGGCAATTTCTTCTAACAAGATGAGACGGTTTTCATCTCGTGTTTGATGTGATACAGGTAATAATGTTTTCCTATAAGCCCTGGATAAGTGCACTAAAATAATCCCCTCATCTAAATACTTTGAAATGACCTCAGAAAGAGAGAAGAAGTGATTGAGAGGGGAAATAAAAGGCAATCATAATCAAGCAATCCATGTAAGTATTTACTCTGCCACTTTTCTGAAGTATTTTGTTTGTTTTATGTTCAATAGTCAGCGTTAGTCATAACATGTAAGATATGAGAGGGGGTTGGGTGATAACCAGTGTTGCACTCACAGTGCGATTTGCCTCACGATAGCACACCATCCCTCCAGCAATTACAGTTTTGACAGCTCCACTAAGACATGCTTCCCCGCTATAATTACCCTCAGCATATTTATCCAGGATGTGAATGCAATGTGCGTGCATGCGTACGTGCGTACGTGCGTGCGTGCGTGCGTGCGTGCGTGCGTGCGTGCGTGCGTGCGTGCGTGCGTGCGTGCGTGCGTGCGTGCGTGCATGCGTGCGTACACGAATGCCTGGCCAAGGGGGTTTGGAACTGTAATAATGATCACTGGGGAGACCGATCATTTACTAGGGAGGTGTGTTTGTGTTAAATAAAAACGGGAGATCCCTGTTATGTTTATTACAAGACTGCCTAATTGGTATTACTGAAAAGGGGGTTCACTGCATACCATAAAAAAGTGTAGGTAGTTGTGGGGGATTTTGTTTTTATGCCTGGCACATTTCCTCACACTTCCTCTTTTGATGAATACAATTTAGAAAATCAGCAGCAGCAGCAGCTTTTCCTTGATGCCAAGCGACTTGACTAAACTGATGGGGGTCAAGCATTTGCAGTAGCTTGGAAATAAATTCTAAATGCAGCTTCCAGTGACTAAAATAAATGGAGAAGTAAAGCAGTTACAATACTTCTGGGAAAATAGGTGAAGTCCCTTTGCATTTCCAAGCTTGCATCCTTATCTGATGAGATCACAGCTGATGACTCCTTCGTTGCCACTGACCAAGAAACATGATTGGTACAATATGATCCTTGTACATAGTTCCTTGCAAAAACTATAAATTAGATTACACTAGTATTCTGTATGTGTTGGAATATTTGAATGATTTAAGTTAGTGCCATAATTTACATTTTCTTAGTTCAGTAATAAATATATGTTAGTGACAGAGAAACACAATGTGTTCCTTGAACTATGACAGCTTTTTGGCCACATGTGAGTTGGCTAGACAATGCAAATATATTCTGACAATTCACAAGGGATGTTCATCAAAAAGCAAGTCACATTCCTCACCCAAGAACAACATTATGACTTGGTTTCCTGAGGAACATTTGTATTAAAGTAGGCTGTCCATTTGCAATTTGTATTACCCTTGAGATCCATCCTAATATGATTCATCTTTTCCCCATCACACTTCGTAACTTTACTGTGTGATCATTCTGTCAATTGCCTTGACTGTTCAACATCATGTCCCTCTCCTGTGGTAAGTTTGCCCAATTAAAACCACTGAGAGAAGGTGCTCCTCTTACAAATTCTTCTTTTGTTGTTCTAAAAGCTCACTGGCAACGGGAGGTTCATATTCACTTTTGGCAAGCTTGTGAGCTTAAAGTCTTAAGCACACATTGACAGAAAGCTGACAACATTTTTTTTAGGAAGAGAAATGAAGGGGATTTGACTTAGCTGTTTTTCTGCTGTTTTTTTTTAGCAGGAATGTTGTCTGCATCATAACAAATGATGGTAGCACTATGTTGGTGTTTGTCGAAATGGGGGTTGCTTTTCCGTTCCTGACTGGCTGTCATTGCAGTGCTAAATCAAGCAACATAACCTCTTCTCATTAAACACTCATCTATTAGACACTTTACCCTGAAAGCTATCCATAAAGAGCTTCTTTTGACCCTTCTGATTACTTTTTAGTCATGTGCCATTTAAATGCAGAGAAAAATCCAGTCTGCTGCTTCTATACGATTGACAAAAAATTTTTAATGCTCTACTAAAGGTTTTATGCAGTATTTTTTGGCTGTGGCAAAATATCAGCAAATACATGTATTTGAGATTTTTCTAATCCCTACAATTTTCATCTCTCAGCTCAGGCCCACAGAGAGCCTCTAATGCAGCGTTTCAGTGTCAATTACATTTAATGGACGGATTAGACATCTAGCCTATTCAGTTTGCATGTTATGCAGTTGAGCAACTGAATTGGTTTGGAACAGCAGCGGAACACTGCTTGTTTTCTAGAGACCAGCCTTGGAGGTATACTCTGTCTAGCTGCCAAAACAGACGGTGTTTTCCCCATCAGAAATCCCCAAAGTTAACCTTGTGGCAAGTAAGGTGTAAGAACTGACATGTCTTGCATCCCTGCACAACATCTCAAGACATGTCACACTTCCTTCCTTGCCTGTGTTCTTGACATTTAACAAAATTACACAAAACTGCCAAAGAGCTGAAGGTAAGAGTACCCCTGTGTCATGGGAAGCAGAATATTGTATTTCCAAGTATTTACACACCCAACTGCAAGAGAAATCGAAAATACATAAATGAAATTAATAAATTAAAAAAATTAATCACAAGCAGTAAATCATGATTCTGGCTCAAAATAAAGAACGATAACCCTCAATCCTTGAGACAAAAGTATAACGTTACGGATGAAGGTGTGGAATATTAACTGTGGCACTTTATATATAAGCACAATGGTCCGGAGAGGGTTTTAATCTGATATCCTCTAAGGA
Organism: Fistularia commersonii; assembly: GCF_037954325.1. Taxonomy (NCBI): domain Eukaryota; kingdom Metazoa; phylum Chordata; class Actinopteri; order Syngnathiformes; family Fistulariidae; genus Fistularia; species Fistularia commersonii. The sequence continues at coordinate 9,272,082 of NC_141302.1, forward strand.
CATTTTGGAGGACAAAGCCAAAAACAGATCGCATAAACCCTTCCCATGTGACTGCAAAGGTCAGGCAAATATTCATTGTATGAGATTTATTTGAGTGTAATACTACATTTCCTCAGAATTTGTTAGAGCAAATTTTTGTGAGAGCAAATCAACACATTTTTAAGGAATACAATCTACTGACAGTTGCTTCCGGATATGAGCCAAATGTTTGTACTGCAATATATATAGAAACACAATGGAGAGCACCGGCATCATTCACGTTATCAAAACAACCAATTCCACAAGGTGATATGTCATCGTTTTGCCTTTCCATTTTTGTATCCTTTGTCATTAGTGGATAAACTTTATGAAATCCAATATACAGTTTAGTAAAGAAAACATGCATTTCATTTTGTCCTTTTGAGGGTATTATCATTTCTGTTATTTACATAGATGTCATCATTTTCCCTGTACAATGTGCCTGGCAACATCCAACAGTCAATGAAAATGTTATGTTCCTCCACCAAATAAGTCTTTTCCTAATCTACTTCTTTTCCCTTCCGCTTTTCCTTCAGGGATCGCCTCAGTGAATCAACCATCCCCATCTAACCCTTTTCTCTGTATCCTCCTCTCTCACACCAACTAACTTCATATCCTTCCTCACTACATCCATAAATCTTCTCTTTGGTCTTCCTCTTGACCTCCTGCCTGGCAGCTCCAATTCCAGCATCCGTCTACCAATATGCTCACTATCCCTCCTCTGTACACTACCGAACCATCTTAGTCTGGCTTCTCTGACCTTCTCTCCAAAACATCTAACATGGGCTGTCCCTCTGATGTACTCATTCCTGATCCTATCCAACCTCGTCACTCCCAAAGAGAACTGTAGCATCTCCATCTCTGCGACCTCTAGCTCTGCCTCCTGTCTTTTCGTCATTGTAACTGTTTCTAGGCCATACAGCATCGCTGGCCTCACCACTGTCTTCTATACCTTTCCTTTCATTCTGGCTGATATCGTCGAAGTCTTATATCGCATAGTTCTCCGGTACTGTTTACCCTGTGCACCACCGATTTCAGCTACAACTCAGAGACTTGCCACGTGCAGAAGTTCTCTGATGACACCTCAATTGTGGGGTGTATCACTGTGGAGGACAACCAGCTGCAGCTATACACCACCATAACCAAGGAAATGGTTGTGGACTTCAGGAGAACCAGGCCACTGCTGTTGCCTGTCACTATTGATGGGGAGAATGTGGAGACAGTCTGCACTTACAGGTATCTTGGTGTACACCTTAAGAACAAGCTGGACTGGTCTGCTTATTCAGATACACTCTACAAGAAATGGCAGGGCAGGCCTTCCTCGGGATGTTGAGGTCCTTCAATGTCTGCAACAAACTCCTACTGATGTTCTACCAGTGTGTTATGGCCAGTGTGCTCGTTTATGCTGTGGTATGCTGGGGTGGTAGCACTAGGAAGAGAGACAGTGGACATCTGGACAGACTGGTGAGGAAGGCAGGGTCTGTGGTGGGCATGGATCTGGATACTCTCCCTACAACAAACGAGCGGAGGGATTTGAGCAGGCTGCATTCTATACTGGACAATGACCATTGCCCCCTGCACACCATCTTCACCAGGACTTTGTTCAGCTGCAGACTCCGGTCCCTTTCCTTCAGGACAGACAGGCTCCGGAGGTCCTTTGTCCCCAGGGCCACACAGCTGTTCAACAACACCAGAAGAAGTTGAGCATAATGCACTGGACACTCCAGACTTCCTCATACAATACCAGAGTTCCTCTCTCAGCACCCTGTCGTATGCTTTTTCTAGGTCAACAAAAGCGCAATGCAGCTCCCTCTGACCTTCTCCAGGCATGGAGCCATACTGTTGTTCACAAATGCTGACTTCTGCTTTGAGGCTAGTTTCAACAACTCTTTCCTATTACTTCATTGTATGGCTCATCAACTTTATCCGTCTAGAGTTACTGTAATTTTGCACAAACCTCTTATTCTTAAAAATGGGCACCATCAGTAGTCTTCTCCATTCCTCAGGCATCTTCTCACTCTCAAAGATCCTGTTGAATAATCTAGACATAAACACGACCACTGCCTATCCTAGACACTTCCACACATCCACAGGAATAGCATCAGGACCAGCTGCCTTTCAACTCTTCATCCTCTTCAACCTTCCTCACTTCACTTTTTCTAATCTCTGCTACTTTGTGGTCTACAATAGTCACCTCTTCTACTCTTGCCTCTTTTTTCATTTTCCTCATTCATCAGCTCTTCAATGTTCTCTCTCCATCTTCCCATCACTCACATTCGATGGGATTACATTTCTGTCTCTATCCTTAATCACCCAGACCTGCTGTACATCCTTTCCCTCTCTATCTCTTGGTTTTCCCAAACTCCATAAATCATTCCCTCCATCCTTACTATCCAACCAAGCATACAGGTCATTGTACGCAAATTGTTTTGCCTTTGTTTCCTCTATCTTTAGCTTAAGTTGTATCTCTCTGTACTCCTATCTGTTCTCTTCAGTCCCCTCAGTGTCGTACTTCTTCTTTGCTAACCGCTTTCCCTGTATATACTCCAAATGACACATCAAGTACTCACCTACCTGTCTCCCTGATCACATTAGCTGCAGTTGTCCAGTCATCTGGGAGCTCTCCCTGATCACCCAGAGCCTTTCTCAACTCCTCCATGAAAACCATACAACACTCCTCAGCTTCCACCACATTGTCCTCTGTTTTGCATTTGTCCCTTGATCTTTCTTGTCACCAGAGTCATCCTACAAACCACCATCCTAAGCTGTCTGACACACTCTCACATTCCACTACTTTGCAGTCAAAGTATTTTCCTAACAAAAGTGTATATTAAGTTCCCAAATATAAATTTTATGGTCACACTGCATAAGAAAGCAGGGGATACATCCACAAAGGACTGCAAATGTTTTGTGAAAATCCATCAATTGGATTGAATTATATCTTTGATATTCCAAACAAGACCAACAAGCAGACCCATCATTTTCATCCCTTGGGCAACCATTCCCTTCAATGGAAACATAAGATTATCATTGAATACATATGTATGGAGCTCTGTCATTGCATTGCCTTAGTCACCCCTGGAGTCAGACAACTAGCCCCATGTGAAATCTTTCTAACTGCAACTGACAAGAAAAAGCACCAATATGCAAAGGGTTGCAAAAACAGCATAACTCAGCCACAAAGTCAGTTTGTTTAGTGCCACTGATAACCGCAATCTACAACAAAAAGAAAATTGAAATATTGAAAAAGCAACTCACGCAAAGTTCAAGGCAACATGTGATCAAAGCCCAGCAACATTTTGAACATCAAATGGAAAATCTTAAAAGGCAGAGTGATGAACTGTCAGTTTTTTTAAACCATTTTAGTGTGGACACATATTCATTATATAGCACGGCAAGAGAAGTGCAGCAAGACGGGTTAAAAGTTGCTGCATCTGCAAACAGACTGAATACACACTACCCATTCTCCATCTTTTCTCATACAATTTTATCACAATTCTGGCACTGAGACATAGACATCACCCTACTCAAGAAAGTGAAAAAAGGCAGAGGCAAATTTGCAACATAGTCATATGACAATAAATAGGGTATTTCTTGAAAAAATAAGGTGACTTTCAGTGAAAAATCTGTTCCACTCGGGGATGGGAGGGGTGGCTGTTATCATACCAATTCAAGTAATTAAAACATCACTCCACACATGCACTACTGCTGTTTTTCCCTCTTTTTCTTCCCCTGCACAGAGTCTCCAAAGCATCAGCACATTACAAACCAATTTCCCTATATCAGCTTATATTCACATTTGATTCCGTCGCAGTGCTGATGGGAGTTGGAACATGGGACTCTGTACACAGAAATCTAAATAATGTTACGAAGCCTGGCACAGACCTCATTTATGATCCAATGCCTTGGCTGACTTCCATTATGAGTTTTTCCTCTCATTTATTCGTGAAAAATAAGGGGAAACCTAAGATTGTTTCAATACATTGTGGCTGTTAGCATTAAAGTTACAATATGCACAAGAGACAGCCAAGGACAAGGCTTTGGGAAAATATATCCGCTTTACTTGCTGAACTTTTGTCATTATCTATCATTAGTACGTACCCATAGCTCCCTCATCAATCCAGGTAACCTTCATCACAAGATCTTAACCTATATCAACATCCATGATCAAACTAATGGAGAAATACTGGCTTGATATCCTCTCAACTTTGCTCAAAAGTTATTTTACAAACTCAGGTGTCACAAATGCAATGTCATGATGGTGATTTGGAAACAGTGGCCCCATGGTATAAACAGAAACCTTGGAACATCTGGAAGATCCCTTGGAGAGCTTCTGGCAGCCGGGCTGGGACAAAGTGTCGGACCTGAGTGACACACAGATGTGTGGCCTCTTGACCGTTTGATGCTACGAGGCTGGGATAACTCATCAATCAGAGGACCCTGCCAGAAAGAGGGTACTACTGCCGCCAAGCGTTTCCCAGCGCTCTGCCTCCACTCCTTCACAGACAAGTTATAGACTGTGATATACAGTATGCTATGTACTTATTGACATAACTGCATGCCTTTCTGTTTATTTCTGTCACAATTTCAATTTGAACACTTTACATAATTGGCACAAATTTCCTCATTGGACAAATACTAAAGCAACCCAGCGCCGCAGCCACAATGTATGATCTATTCCCTTTATAGCATCAAGCACCAAACAACAAGCCGTGGACTCTATATCATCATTAAAGAGCTACACGGGGGAATGACAAGGAGCTACCTGTCACCTTGTCATGGGAAAAGGCTATTTAATTACTTATCAAATAGCTCTCAATGTCAACAGACTAAATCTGCTTCATAAATGTGCAAGTAACAATTTTTGACTTTTTTCACTTCCCAAGGGGAGGAAAATCAATTTTAATCTAAAGTCGTCAACCCGTTCCATATGTATGTCCCAGTGCAACCCAGTGTACTTTATCCAATGCAATAAATGGCTGTGTGACAGAGGAAGAGGAGAAAAAAAATAATAATTGGAGTTGTTGTTTGCATTGCTTAGTGAGGCACTTTTTGCAGAGCGGTGCCAGAATCATGTTTTATTGTATTGTCAACATTTCTAATGAGTTGCTCTTATAATTTAGCTGCACAACAACTGATGAAAGATGGGGGAAGGGGGGAGGGAGGCAAAATTTCTGCGTTCCCTGTCTGCTATGTAGCTGGATGATCATAGAAACTACACCCCCGTCCCTTGAAACAACCTACTTGTTCCGATCCATTTCTGTACATGTTAGTCACTCTAAAACCTCTCTATAACACTTGGCGTATATATAGGAAAGTTATGCAAATATTCTGATGTTAATGCTCTTTTTTTGAGTGTGCTCACTGTGTGTATGACATTGGGGTTGCTTTACTTAAGTCAAGTAAGATTTTCTGACTCTTAATCCTGACAATAATATTCGAATGGAGAATTTCACGTCCAGCTAAAATACATATATACAGATAGAGAATATAAATGTGTTTATTTGTGGCCGAAAGTGAACCAGAATGATTCCTCTCGTCACTGGTTGGATTCTTGGCAGGCAAAATCCGAACAAATTAGCTGGAATGACAGCTCTGCTTTAAGCGTGGAAGGAAACTCATTTGAGGTCACCATCTAAAAATTAATCTATTTATCACACTTGGCATTAACTTGACCGAACAGCTCAGACCAATATATCAAAACATTTGTTGGCTGTTACATATTGAATCACTGCGTTATACAAAGCTTTTTTGCATTTTCATTTTTTTCCCCCCGGTGACAGAAAGTCAGGCATGTTTATACATGAAATGCCCAGAGAATATTTGCTCTGAAGGGTTTCCTCCGTGAATCACAATAGCCTTCTTAAGGAGGAGGGGGAGAAGAGAGAGAGGGGAGGATGGACAAATCTGCTTACTTTGGAGCTTATTGAGCAGAATGAGTCATGCACAAAGATGATACGTGACTGCAAAGCAAAAGGTAAGGAAAGCCAGACGAGAACAGAAGAGTGGAGAGATGAGACAAAGTAGGAGGCTGTGGAAAGGTGAGAAAGACAGGACAGAAATGTGGACACACGAGACAAAGGAGGTCAGAAGAGAAGACAAATATGTTAAATATACATTTGTGTAATGGCCCGATGGATGGTTGAGTGAAGGAAGGGAGGCATGTGAGCATTAAAAGCAAGATGAAATTTGTTCCATCATGTCACTGTGATTGTTGGTTTTATATTTTTAGTTTTTCCCCCAGTATGACCTGCCATCCGGATGGTTCTTCAGTCAGTGTCACATGTTGGGTTGCTGACACACAGCACTTTCTAATTGTTCAAGGTGTCACTACTGATAAAAAAAACAGCGCACTGAAAGAGAGCGAGCCCTCGCATTTCGCTTCTTGGCTTTCTATCTGCTCCAGACACTTTTTTCTCACACTTCTCGTGATGCTGCCATAATTATTTTTTCTCCATTTTAAAAATAACTGACGTCAAGCTGCGGAGCTGCTTGACAAGGTCATACTCCAGTCTTTCCTTCCTTGTCAATGTCGCGACCTGACCATGGTCAACCTCAACCTGCATTGAATTTCTTCTCATTCAGAAGGAACAATGCTAAGGGGTTTCCAACCTACTTGAACATTAATGACTTTAGGGGCCTTTAACTGTCAATGGAGACCAGGTCTCAAGTACAAAAGATCACCTGTAGGGTGTTCTTTCTAATGCTATTGATTATTTATCCTGACCTTCAGCCATGAAAAGAATAGAAGGTCACTAAGAGAGGAAATGTTTCAGTCACACTTTTTATCCATCTTTTATCCACCACAACACCACCCTGTTTTATCCTATCCTTAAGCTCAGCTGCCCCTCCTTCTCTTCTTCCCACTGTTGTCTTTAAAGCTCATCCAAAAGAGTAATCCCCATAACTAAATATAAAAACTCCAGGTCCAACAAAATAAGGTAGCCAAAGCCTTGGCTTGATAGCAAACAAGATTTTTTTTACTTTCAAATGAAAGTGTGGCATTGTAATACATGTGTAAATGACCATCACAATAAAAAGTGCCACTGCAGATACAGGTCATGTCAGATAGTCAAAAATGATAGTAATAAAGGGTTTCTTTCCAAAAAACTGCCATTCAGCAATACGTACATGAACTGATGTTAGAAAAAGGCCATAATTTAAAGGGGTGCCCATATGATTGTGTTAACTATATGCTTAAGAAAATGGAAATTCACCATCCATCGGGGGAATTACAAAGGGAGAGAGGCAAATTTCAAAGCCAGCAGTTAAGCTTGTTGACACATTTTAATCTAGGAAAGCCAGACGTGCGCCTTCCAACCCATGACTTTGTAGGGAGATGTAAAGGCTGGAGTGTGCTTGAAACAGATGTCAGGCTCTTTTTTGCCTGTCCCTCTGAGTGTGATATGAATGCCATCAACATCACGGCCTGCATTCATAACAGCATTATTGTACCTGGGCTTGGCTCAATTGGAATTCACAGCAACAAGATGCTGTTAAGGCTCTATCTTAAAACATGCACCTGGCTATATATGGAAAATATGTTCATTACCCACTGGAGGGTGATGAGGAACCCCACAGGCTCTCTTAAACCTCATCTTGATCTTGATGCCATTTTTCTCTTTTTTAAAAAACAAAGTCCCTATATTTTCAGGAAAACAACAGAACTGCAATTGATCATTATTTCATATAGCAGTAATCCTTTGACAATTAAATGGCTGATTTTCAGCACAAGTTTATCTCACCATTGCCAGACTTTGATGTAACCAAAATAAACATGAAAAAAGTAATTCAACTAAGAAATTTCAGTTTCAAAAAAGTTTTTCACTGCTGCATGTCAAATTGGATAAATTAAGGATGCACAACATCTTACAAACTCCAGCTTTACAGTGAGGCACCACAGTTTGCCATGATCTAGTAAAACATTTTTTTCCAGAGTAAATATGGAACAACATGGCCGAGAAAATAAGATGCGCTACAGTGCATTGATATCTATAATGGTATCAGTAGATCTTGGTAGGGTGATCAGAGACACAAAGTCTCTGACACTACATGAATCAACATCAAACCCCGGAATCATTGTTGCCAGGAATTATTTGTTTTCAGAATGCCCACAGATGACTGCTCTGAAGCCACCCCTTATCAATATCCAAACAAAACATGCTGACAAATAGCAAAATAATAGTCAAGGTTCAAATTTTAATGAAATGATCATTGTGGTCTCCGTGTTGAGGACATAACCTGTAATCTGCTGCAATTGGATGCTCCCCTTTGGTACCAATGGCAGTTCTCTTAATATATTTTATGTATATACAGGGAAACGTGAACTTGAAAAAATATATTTTATAAAGCTTTAAATAAAGCTTTCAGGATGGAAGTTACACAATTTCAGAAACAGTAACACCTTCATGAAATAAAAAGGTGAAACATTAAGTGACAAACATTGATGCTTATATTTTGAATCTGGAAACTACTTTCAGCTAAAGTGATTGTCCATCCATCCATCCATTGTAGGGTTTTTAAGCCAATCTTAACTTGCTAGGGGTGGGAGGCAGGGTTTAATATGGTGAAACCATGTTAAATTTTCGGTTCAGTGTCTGGGCAAGGGCTTAACCTGTACCAGTGAACAGCCAATGACAAGGCCACATCAAGAGACATACAGACTCTTTGATTCACACCCACAGACAACTTCAGTGTCATCACTTATCCTACTTATATATTTTTGGTTTGTTGCAGGAAGCTGGCGAGACCAGAGGGAGCCTACGCTGGCACAAGGAGTATATACAAACTCCAAGCACACAGAGAGGGCCCAGTTTGCCTCGCAAATCAACAAAGAACTGTCTTACCATGAGGCAAGGTTACTAATCACAGCACTTGCTGCTCAGAATTTAAGTGACTTTAAAAATTATGAACGAAATAATATGAAAAAGTCAACATCATAAATTGGGTACATTTTTCATGGTAAAATAAGCAGGAAGTTGTGTCATGTGATATTGTAGAAATTCACTTTTTAAAAATTATATACTCAAAGGTCAGAGGACCAAATCTGTCACATCTTTATGCCCTAACTTTGTAGTGAAAATATTCTGATGGCAAAAGTAAGTAATCTACATCAACAAATCCATATTGCACAAAAACAGTGTTATTTTCGTCAACAATGTCAATGACAAAATTATTTTGTTGACTGTAGCAAGACAGTGACTAGATAAACATGAGTCTTTGGTGACTAAAACATGACAAGACGTGTGAGTTTTTGTTGTCAAGACGAGAATAGATGTAAATGTTAGGACAGTCAGACATTCAAGATGCATGGCATTTCTGCTTATTGGGCGTGTAATCTGTCAACTAAAACTTGAAAAAAAGCTTGCAATGCTGCTGAATCGCATCCTTGTAACCCCGAGGAATATAGGGCTACTAAAATGTAGTAATATAGGAATTACATATAGATGGCACACTACGCTGCGCAGAGAATGGTGATCGACTAGGTTCTTCTACTTTTTTCCCCTCTTCAACCCCTGCTTTGAACTTTGAAGTTACCTTTATACCTGAAACAAAGGTTGATGCAAGAAAGCAAGACTGTGACATCGAGTTTTATCGTATTGAGAACTCCGATTGGTTTTATGTGAGAGACAGATTCCGATCCAAGATGGCGAGCTGAGCCCATTGAAGACTGAGGACAGTCAAGAAAGAAGTGTGGCCTACTGTGTGCTTTCCACAGAGAAACCTGATATTAGATCACTTCAACAACAGACAAGACACCAAATAAGGGTTCTTCTTTTTCCTGTTCATTTAGTCAATAAATCTGTTAACTGTTCAACTCATTTCTCTATTACTTTTGTGAGACATCTAAGCCATACCTCTCTCTTTAGCCTAGGTAGATGTTTAGTGCTTTCAGGTCCAAGTCTATAAGCGCTACACTTGCTTCAGCCATGCCCACCACCTGGCCTGCAGTGAACAGGGTGTTAGAGAGGTTGTTCTTGGAACTAAACATTCCTGGTTCCCTTCTGGGCTCCTCCTCACCTGTTGAAATGTTGTTGACACAGAAGCCCAAGCTGATCCCCTGGCACTGCTAAGTGGCTGCCGACCGCTCAGTCTTATTTTTCCACAAGGGGTTAATAAGTATGATAAATTTGAAAAAAAATAAATAAAACACACCTGTGGTCACTCAGCACATGCATCGGACCTCGGCGGCATCAACAAAGGGACTTGGCGGTCAAAACAAACGAAAAGACGTATTTTAAATACAACCCAGCAGACAAAAAAACCTGAATGCACTGTAAAGAAAGATGGTGGCCACAAAGTTGGTCAAAAGAACAACACCAACCTCAAGTGGCATAGTACCGATACATTATTATTTGGGCACTGCTCAGAAGGTAAGATCAGAAGGTTTAAGTAAAGTATTTTTACTACTTTCAAAATATTTTGAGAGACCCAGAAACCAGAACTCCCAAAGAGATATCTGGTAGTCCGAAAAACGACAGGGCACAGCCATCTGACACAGCAGCCTTTGCCGTAGGGTCCAAATAGTTGTATGACGTCTGATTTAAAGATAAAATGCATCTTAATTTTACTGGCAGACAAGGTCAAGCTAAGCATGTGTGTTCCTCACCCATTGCTCATATTTTGGGTGCATCTATGTTTATTGCATAATAGCAAATTCCCAGGAATAAACCAACAATTGCTGAAGTAAGAATGTTTGGTTTTTGGCTTTTTTGGAGTAATGAACATTGATTCCACTGTTACCACTTTATCTGTGTGTTATGCAAGATCCTTAGATCAGAAAGTATTTGCAGTTGGGTTTAAACCTTTTATGTCTACGAGCATTCCTTCTATTATTGTAATTATTGGTGAAAATTGGCGCTCTACAAGCTCACAATGTGTTGCTATGTGCTGATTTTATAGATCTGTTACTTTCACATTTTATTTGTGACACAGCTGTATGATAAATTAGGGTGTCAATTCATGAAAAAAAGTTGAAATATGGAGATAAAAGGTTTCTGCCAACAGCAGTCTCAAATACTTATACACCTTGATTAGGCTATATGTATGTACTTGTTAACTAGAACTGCTAAACTCGGCTAACACCTTTTCAAGTTTTCATCGACTATAACTGGATTAAAAATGATCACATATAGAAATGAATAAAACTAATAAGCATTTTAGTCCATGCACAAACAGTGGGGTAAAAAAGTATTTAGTCAGCCACCAATTGTGCAAGTTCACCCACTTAAAAGATATGATAGAGACCTGTAATTTCCATCATAAGTACCCTTCAACTATGAGAGACAGAATGCGGAAAAAATCCTGAAAATCACTGTCTGATTTTCAGAAGAATCTATTTGCAAATTATGGTGGAAAATAAGTATTTGGTCAAGAACTAACGTTAATCTCAATACTTTTTTTATACCTTTGTTGGCGATGACAGAAATCAAACGTTTTCTGTAAGTTTTCACAAGGTTTTCACACACTGTTGCTGGTATTTTGTCCCATTCCTACACTCAGAGCTCCCCAAGAGCAGTGATGTTTTGGGGCTGTCGCTGGGCAAGACAGATTTTCAATTCCCTCCAAAGATTTTCGATGGGGTTAAGATCTGGAGACTGGCTAGGCCACGCCAGGTCCTTGAAATGCTTCTTAAGAAGCCACTCCTTCGTTGCCCAGGCAGTGTGTTTGGGATCATTGTCATGCTGAAAGACCCAGCCACGATTTATCTTCACTGCCCTTGCTAATAAAAGGAGGTTTTCACTCAAAATCTCACAATAAATTGCCCCATTCTTTCCTTCCTTCATACGAATCAGTCCTCCTGGTCCCTTTACATAAAAGCAGCCCCAAAGCATGATGTTTCCACAGCCATGCTTCACAGTAGGTATGGTGTTATTTGGATGCAACCCAGCATTCTTTCTCCTCCAAACACAAGTTGAGTTTTTACCAAAAAGTTCTATTTTGGTTTCATCTGACCATATGACATTCTCCCAGTCCTCTTCTGGATCATCCAAATGCTCTCTAGCAAACTTCAGATGAGCCTGAACATGTACTGGCTTAAGCAGGGGGACACATCTGGCACTGAAGGATTTGAATCCCTAGCGGCTTTGTGTGTTACCCATGGTATCCTTTGTTACATTGGTCCCAGCTCTCTGCACCATTCTTTTGATCATTTTGACCCCACAGGGTGAGATCTTGTGAGGAGCCCCAGATCGAGGGAGATAATCAGTGGTCTGGTATGTCTTCCTTTTTCTAATAATTGCTCCCACAGTTGATTTCTTTACACCAAGCTGCTTACCTATTACAGATTCAGTTTTCCGAAGCTGGTGCAGGTCTACATTTTGTTTCTGGTGTCCTTTGACAGCTCTTTGGTCTTGGCCATAGTGGAGTTTGGAGTGTGACTATTTGAGGTTGTGGACAGGTTGTCTTTTATTCTGATAACCAGTTAAAAAAGGTGCCATTAATACAGGTAACATATGGAGGACTAAGGCGCCTCTTACAAAAGAAGTTATAGCTCTGTGAGAGCCAGAAATCTTGCTTGTTTGTAGGTGACCAAATACTTATTTTCCACCATAATTTGCAAATAAATTCTTTAAAAATCAGTGATTTTCTGGATTTTTTTTTTTTACATTCTGTCTCGCATAGTTGAAGTCTACCAATGATGAAAATTGTCACAGAGGAGCTTATGCAGCACACATCTCAGCACTGTTTAAGTTATACATAAACATTGCTGCCATGGAGCCAGATAAGCAATAGGCATGCCAAGGGGAGATAGTGGAGGTCAGTCCCCTTGTCCATTCATATTCTCCTTTCCCTCTTTCTCTCCTACTGGCCTTTCATGCTAATTATAAGATTTACCTGTAATCCTGCACAAAGCCATGATCTGCCATATAGGAAATATTTATACCCATGCAAAAGGAGTCTCTCCATATACAACTACACCTAATGGTTTATGGGATCTGTATTCACCTCTACTTGGCAGAGGTTGCACTTTTACACGGCAACACAGACTTATGCAAATTTGGTCAGCTCGCCTGTGGTGTTTGTGTGTGAGATGACGCATGCAGTTTGGAATCACTGGCATAGCAGGGGGGCAAGAAATCAAGGTAGAGGTTTAACTCCCAGCAGGACAGGTTAACGGGATAACACAGCCTGAAGGTCAATATATTGTAACTTGTTTGTTTGTTTAGTACAGACTGGTGCCGTTTTATCAAGGCTCCTCTTGACATACTTGGGTATGTGCCCTCTTCACAGCCCTCGCACAGTAGTTTCCTCTCAACTCATTGAACGCACACTTTGGCCTACTGAATAGATGCTGATTACTTAAAAACAATTCTTCACTTTTGGAATTTCACAGTATCAAAGGTAATTCCTCCGCTGTTCTATTGTCTTTCAAAGAGAGGTGGATTAACTGTCCAGTCCCTGCCAGCCAAGGTCTGGGTCCACAAGCTAATGACATGGTGCTCCACTTAGAGGTGACAGAGAGGAAGGTCCCGACCCCTATAAACCTTGTTGCTGAAGAGCTGTCAATCAGGAACAGCAACGCTGTGGAACCATTGCTTAGCAGTTACTGGCTTGATGGGCGAAACGAGGTTTGATGTGATGAGTTCAACACTGACCTGCATACTTATCTCCAATCAAACATCTGCTGCTGATACAGGCACAGGGGAAGGTGCTGGGGCGGAGTTGAATGAAACATCATTAATGACTTAAGAACATGATGGCAGGGATGAATGGCTGGCTGTACAATTAGAGGTCACTTGGAGACTTCACATTGTGATGCACATGTGAGATTCAATTTCCTGATTGCATCTGCCATCAAACCTCGCAGCAGTCTGTCCCACACATTCTGCATGACTGCATGACATTACTGTACTCAAATAGGAATGTTACTTTATTCATTTTGAGTATTTTTGCAAATATGGCTGTTTCAAGAAACTCAAACGCTATGGTTTCGAATTGTTGGAATGGTGATACCCTATCAGTCAGTGAAGGAGTTGCCATTCATTTCATGAGATTAAATGGACAAACATTGAATCAAAATTTTTGGGCTTTGAAGTGTTTTGATTTCACAAATAAGACATAATCAGAAAAACATGAAATGCTATGCTATGGAATTAAGCCATGTGTCTATTTTTGTTTGTTTATCTTTAATCCCCTCTGCCGAAGGAGGAAGGAGAAGTTTAAATCTAATAAACTAGCAATGTACAATCAGAAGAAATCCCAAAGTAATGCTGGATCTGTTGAATATGCCATCTTTCTAATCTTTCACTGAAATCATGAGGCAGAAAGGTAGCTCCGCCCTCCAGCTGACTGATGGGTCTGTTGCAACGTAATTTCTATGCACCAAAATCGAATAAGCACACTTGGGGCAGCTATTTAGCAGTCTAAATTCAAGCAAATTGTACATTTCAGATATGCAATAAAAACACACTTTTATAACACTGACAGTATTTATAAGGAAGTTGTCTATGCATTGATAAAAGACAGTAATAGATGGAATACATCTATTTGAATCAATAAAATAATGTCACAAACAAAGCAAAACAATCTATACACACACATCCCCATATATATATTGGTATATGGGTGTGTGTGTGTGTGTGTGTGTGTGTGTGTGTGTGTGTGTGTGTGTGTTTCTATAGTTTGGTTGCAAAATCAGTAATCACCTTGAGAGGAAGAAGATTAGGAGCAAATGAGATTTCCACTCTGAAAAAAATATATATTCTTCAATTACCTTACCAATTCAATTACCTTGAAATTACCTTAAATGAAAAACATAGCATGCTGTTCAGGAAAATGTAAAAGAAAATATTTGAAAATCTACATTATTGAACTACTACCTGTCTCCTATAAATGTCACACTTATAACTATCAAGATTACAAATATTTATTAATATATATATCCATTGAATAAAACTACTACAGAGAAACATCAAGCTGTTCGCATTATTCATGTCTATTTTCTGAATTACGGAGGTTGTTATGTTTGTTGTTTTCCCCCAAATATCAACGAGCCCTTGTTAACCAAATAAAAGTCAGAATACATTTGAAAACCACAATTTTCAAGACAGCTACCAAAAAGCTTTCATATTGTGCCAGCATCAAGCTATGTAGGAAAAACTAGGCTGCGGTAAACACAGCCACGGTTGCAATGCAGTAACAAACAGAGAGCAATGCCAGTTAAACAAATACAATTCAAGCTCTCCCTTCCCAGGACCCGGGACGTGCAATGAAATCTGTTTTTCCTGGGCACCTGGGTTTTTGGAGCGATCTGCTTCTCGAGTGTTTACTTTAGTGTCTTGAAACGGTCCAATTTATTTTACTCACAATGAAAAGATTGTTTAGCAGAAATCATCAAACAATAAAAACTTTGTGGTTTTTATTGTTTTATGAAACTGGGTTAAACTTGATGTGGCACAGTGGTTAGTGCTTCTGCTTCACAGCATGAAAGACCATGGTTCAATTCCTCTGTGGGGAATTTTCATGTCTCCGTGTCTGTCGTAGAGGACAAAAAAAGGCCTCTCTTGTTGGATCAGCTTCTGAAAAATGTTACCAAGAATGATCTGGAACACATTTCTGGCATTAGATCACAGTAATTATTGTACTATCGTGGTGGTGTTGTGACTTGAGGCTCATGCAATTTTACTCACTCGTGTTTTTTTTCCACTGACAACACAAACTGTGCTCTTCATATTTTCTACTTCTGACATGTGGAGATTTCCTTGACACTGACAATCTTGCAGCAGGGCAATGGCAATCTGTTAGTGGTGTGTGCGCATGTGTACGCGATAAGGGGGTAACTGATGGAAAGATGATTGAGGGTATAAAATATGGCAAAAGGCATGTAGTCCTAGACACTGTCATTTTGAGAGTTGTATGATAAAGTTGGTTGTCTGCAAGTTACTCGTTTTCTTTTTTTCCTACTTTAACGCCTAACCAACCCCACCCTCCAGTTCTCTCTCGCTCAGATTCTCCTCCACCTCACCGCACCTTGTCCCAAAGCTCAGCACAATACATCAATGGGTGTCCTGACCGTTTCACTGTAATAACTCTGCCATCTCAAGAGGATATACTCCGTCACAATTCATGAGACAACATCTTTTTTTCCCTAATTAATTGAGTGGAACAAACAATGCAGACTGTCATACACTGTCACAGAAAAAAAACACCACATGAAGCACACCATCTAAAAGTGAAATAACCGTCAACAACTCAGTACATAGCTTACAGGGCGAAAGGGTGAAAGGCGAGGACAAGAACAATACAAAACACTCAATCATGAAATTGCGCTATTTTAATTTTGTTCCATTCCATCACTTTTGGTTATTAAACACCGCCTTTAAAAATGAATGATTCCATGAGTACAGAAAGACCAACAGTCCCTAAAGCTGTACCTTACATTAGCAGACTATGTGGAGAGCAAACGACTTTCATTTGGCTTTACAGCTGACTAGTTTTAATGTCCCTTTGAAAACTACCTCCCGTACCAAATGGTCACTAAGGAAGAAGACATGGGGGGTGGGGGGTTTAAGATGGATATGAGAAGGGAGTATATCAGTCCACAAGTACAATGGCTAGAATTAATTATGTGGCTATGTTATTTCTTATCAGGAGATTATTTGGGGAGGAGGAGCATTAAGATTGGAGGGAAAGCCTAAGGTGATCGTGAGTGTTCAACATAAGGGAAGGCGTGTGGAGGGGAAGTGGAATAGTTGTTGACTGTCAGTTCTGGTTGCAAAACAGGAGAGTTTCCTTCACTTTAACTCGTCAACACTGACAACATCATCCCAGTTACTTTAAACAATCACACAATAAGGCAGACAGGGTCTAATTAATCACATCCCATGAAATGAGATGACGAAACTGGAGCATCCAGTTTGTCTTCTACATTTAGAAAACTTAATATAAAATCTTTCTGACATTTATAATCATGCAAATTGCCAAAAAATAATGAACTAAAACAGACCTGGAACACAATTTGATGAAAAAACCAGATAAGGTTGGTATTTATAAGAAATCTCTTTCAAGGGGCCTTTACAGAAAAACAGATGTCATTAAGCCTTCAAGCATCAGCAGGTTAAACAATATGTCTGACTAATTGACTTATCTACAGCTGGTTGTTCTGTGGCTCTTAGAAAAAAAAAAAACGATGTTACTTTTTTTAAATTAAGAAGACGACTATGGGGCACCTATATATATATATATATATATATATATATATATATATATATAATTTTTTTTTAGTTTTATGCATCTGCTAATGCATCTGCACTAGTTTGAAATGTTTTGCCATCTCAGCCAGGTCCCCCTTAAAAAAAATAAACTTTAATCTCAAAGAACTCAATTTTAAACTCAATTTTAGATAGCCAGCATTTCTACAAGAAAAAGTAGAACCACAATTAGCTGTATCCTCCCTCCTTGAACTTCTTACACGAGTTAACTACTTTAATTTAAAAGTCAAAGAAAAGTAAATATGCAAAAAAAATTTTAACACGATATCTGTCAAATTCATTATCTGTACTCCAAAGTGTATTGAGAACCAAACCTGGACTGAGGAAATAAAAAAGGTACTCATCATCTTCTGCTCAGATCCTTGTAGATATGCCTTGAATTGATTTAAAGTTTGGAAGAATACCAATGGATGAGCACCTTTCCCCTTTAAATGAGCTTTAAGCAGCTTAATTTGTTGACAAGTTGACATACATCAAGCAGCTAAGGAAAAGTTATGATGATAGTCATTGGGTTTAATGCTGTCATCAATACCTCAGAAATATGAGACTTCTACATGAAGGCAAAAGGATATCAGAGGTGAGGGGGATTTCATTTAATTGCCCAGGATCAGTTCATCCTCATAAGCAATGCTTCAATCCCCGAGTGCATGAAATCGCCCTCTGAACAGTAAAAGTATTGCCAGAAAATCAGAATCTTTGGGCAAGTTGGCGCTTGAGTGTCTCACCATCAATATGGGATCAAGCACCCTCTCTAATGACTCTAATATCGATGCCCTGCACTTACATAGGCACCGAGCCTCCAAAATGTCAACAGTGGCATTTTATGTGCTAATGCCATATGGGTGCAGTGAGCTGGTAAAAAGCTTTTCCTCCCGCACGCCACGCTCAAATGCTAATACCTCGGCACTCTGGTCTGCTTCATTTTCAGTCCCCGTTATGCTAGATTAGCGGCTGACGTCTCACAGTACGCGGCCAGCTTGCATTGAAACAGAGGAAGTTGTTCACGGGTGGCCATTCTGACTCAACCCCAACAGATTGGTGTGCCGTACAAAGCAAGTACATTCAGTGCTATGCCCAGTTCTCTTTCTGCATGGTGGCATGGTAAAGGGCCCCATGCATCTTGTGAAAATTATGTAATATCACCCACAAATAAAAACAGTCCTTGCAGAATAGCAAGCAAAATAACAAGTAAAACAATACAAAACCAAAAGGAGATATCAGTAAACCTTAACATCAGGATCTGGTATGTTAATCGATATGTCATGCACAATTCAAGGATAATGTTTTCAGTGATTTACATTATTTTAATTACACTTATTAAGACTGTCCATTTGCCACTGCAAATTCTAAGGTCCAGTGATGAGGTGTTTTTAGTGAGGTTTGGTCAAACACCTTTGCCTATGACAGGCTTACAACCTCTTTGTTCCTCATCACACTCCATAACCCAGCTGGCATCCATGACTCATTTTGTCACTCATCTTATACACAAAGGTTGTCCTTGCCTTTTTGCCCTGTCACCTGACGCGCTCTAAATCTTTCTATAAAGATGGGAATAGTGCCCGGGCTTTGAAACTGAAATTAATTAGATAACCCCTGGCGTACTTATTCTTTCTGCCATGCCTCCCACACTTGTCACGACCCCCAGGTGTGCAAATGCGTACTTGTCCCCAACTTCCTCATCCCATTTGGTTAGTGATATGAAAAGAACAACGCATACGGGTTTCCCTGCAAAATACAGTATGTAAAAAATGCTGAGGCCTGGAAAATATCAGTGTTTATCTGCTTTAAGATGTGCAGATGAGCTGGCTGATCTAAAGCAAGCAAGACTCGGGGCAAAATGAGATTTCTAATCCTAAACAAATTCTGAGGCAAGGTAGACCAGAAGAGCAGAACTCCCTTATTTACATTGGCTGGTATCACAAACACAAAGCGACAGGAAGTTATCCAACCAGGTAAAATGTCAACCGTGTTTGAGTGACCTCATAATGCAGATTACTACTGACATAACTTGCCATTTAGGCCGGATTGAGCAATCTCAACGGTTAAGAATATTTGAATATCAATGTTTGGTGGGTCAATTTAGATTTAGTCACCTGACCAGGAGTGAATATTTGTTTTGTGTTGCCTGACAGACGCTCTACTTACCAGAAAAAATATAGATAAATCAGTAATAGCAGAGCAAAGCACTGACATTCTGCTGTTTCAAGCAAACACATTTCTGATACAGCTACAAAATTAAACCTATATCCACCCAACCCTGTCTATACTAGGGTGATATTTGGGTTAATTGATTTTTGGTTGCACAGTTTGCTCTAATCACTGTTCTTCTATTACCCACAATGTACTCTCCTTTCCATCTTGATTAGACAACATACTGTATTATTGCCTTCATTTGTGGTTGTGCTGTAGCAAATAATTGGTAAAAATATTGCCTACAACTTCAACTTATCGTGAGATCCCAAACACATCCGTCCACTGAGAACAATGTACAAGCAGTCTGATTCAAAACTTTAAGCAACATTAATTGCGAAAGGGGGTTGGGGGGTATCTATACCAAATTAATTAGACCAGATGAGTGAATGAATTGTATGCAGGGGAACAACTGGGTAATAAAAGTCTAAATCACTGATTGTTTTACAATAGCTCAATGTGAGCCCAACAAAAGATAATTGTAAAAAAAAAAGGATAAATAAATGACAAACGTAAAAAGGGCCATCATTTTGTGGCCTGTAAAGCCACCAAGCTTAGAGACCAGACAGCAGTTCCTCGGTCTTCCTAAGCCAAGCCAGGATTAACATCTATGATTTTTGATAACTCTGCTGGGGAAATACCAAGGAACCAAAGCGAAGGCTGATGAGAATGTCAAACACAGAACAATTCAATCTTGGCGATGCAGTTTTGAATGTATTCAAGCAAAAATGTCAATACTGGTTTCCAACAGACCTGTAGCATCAACCGATCACAGAATCATCATTTAAGTTTCAGCTTAACACTAAAAGCTGTTGTGTAACTAGATTGTTTCACACAAAATCGGTCGGACAACACGTTTACTCTTTTCGGACTATCACATTGAAAATGTTTCCAAGACAAATGTGTTTGAAATACAAAAGGAGAAAACATTTATTCATACAGAGAACAAACAAAAATTTATTTGAAGGTCTGGTGGTTTCCCTTTATCCAAGTTATGTAAATTAAAAAGTTGAAAATTGTCTGTATTAATTTGGATTTTGACAAAAAACTTGATTTTTAAATTTGTTCACTGATAAAAAAAGTTTTCCTTTTTTTGGTGCAGAGATTATTTGGTTATGAAGTTTTGTTCTACTCAGTTTTACATTGCCATACATGGTCTATCACAGACAACGTAACAGTTTGGATCCCCCTGCAAGCTTTTCAGGACTGCGCTTTTTTAGGTTCTTCGCCATGCTCAGCTGACTACCTCACAACCAACAAGAGACTCCTTTCATGTATACGTAGGGGAGTCAGATGGCAACATTTCCTCATCATGAGACCTTGGCAGGGGTGACTGGAGTTTCATGCGCTTGCTGGAGCTGACACCAGTTTCCCACCCTAACCGAGAGAGGTCCAGTCATGACGCAGGACAGTGGTATTTTTAGATTAAGTGCATGGGGTTTCAGAGAGTGGCTCGGGATAATTTTGACTGTATGAACACAATTGTTTCCTATTCCACTGGAGAAGTTATTTTTGGCAGATGATTTACAAGGCACAGCAGACTGAAATACCACACAGCTAAAAAAAACAGGCACATGACACATCTGACTCTGAAAAAGGTGTTATAGGCAGAATAGGTTCTAAAACATTTGTATCCACATATAGTCACAGTCAAGTTTGTGGCTAATTCATTGATTCAATGAATGTAATGGTTTTCCTGGCTTTAAAAATATAGTAGTTTCAAATTTACTGATAACACGGAATCTTCAATTGTCATTGTTGATTGTAGGATTGCCAAATATTACCTGTACTATGATAAGCACAAATATTTACTAAACAAAGCTTAATAAGAATTAAATTGTACCTATTATTTGCAAATTAATGTTTGTCTTGCATGCATTGTATGCATGCTGTGTTGCATATTAGGTTGAAAGAATTGATGTGAACTGAACAAATAAAATCTGTCAGCTCAGGATCATTGCAAAAATGGGTGGACACCTTTTTACTGATTCTAAATCATATCTTCCTCTGCACAAATGCATTACATTATCAACGCCTTTGTGGGTATATTGCGATTTGCTAGATTTACATAGCATACCTTGCATACATCACTTATGTACTTAGAATAGGGGATGGGGTGGATAAAGTAATCTCCCCTGTAAAAAGGAGATAACAGAGATTTGTCAGTGATTCTGATGCAACCAGTTTCCGGGTTTTCAGTTGCAATCCTTTATGTGGTCTTTGCAGTTTCTCTATTCCTGGGTTTCATGTAAAGCGATCCCAGCAAACCACTGTTACAGACTGTCCTTCCCGATCCATTACTCAGCCATGCATACTGCACCCATTTAGGTCTTCCAAGCTTTGGTCCCTGTTTCATGCAGTTCATTTCTATTTATCAGTGCATTTCTCCATTGACTGCGTCAATGCATGTTCATATGACCTGTGAAGGAACAAAACTAGTGTTCTGTGGCATTAATACATCTAGGGAACCATTCAAAAGTGCATGGGTGGATCGTAGAGATCACTTAAAATAACTTGCGAGCAAAATTAAAATTTTTCAAAGATTTTCAGCTTCAGGCTTTGCAGCACTATGCGAATGTAGAATTTCACTCATTGAGACAGGGACAAATGGGTATACTGGATTCATTAATGCTTTTGCAATAATTAGTTATTGCACTGCCTCCAAAATGATGAAACACTTATAGGCGAATAAAAAAGGCAAAGTAAAAGCGTTCAGCATGACACATGTGTGTGGTCTTGATCTTTTATTGCAAACATAGTTCAGTCATGAATGTATGCAAGGAGGTCACATGAAGTTATGATAATTTTAGTTGGGTGTTAAAAATGGCTGAATAGTTGAGAGGCTAATCCGCTAGCCTAGCTTGCTTTGTGAGGGGATGTGTGTGTGTGTGTGTGTGTGTGTGTGTGTGTGTGTGTGTGTGTGTGTGTGCAGTAAGGCCCTGTGCTCCATGGCTCGTTCCCCTAATCGTGCGGAAACCCAGACTACTTACAGGAGCAATGAGGGAGGTAATGAGAAAGTAATTTTTACTAATTTCAGCTACCCGCTTCCAGTCTGTATCTGTGTGCCGTCTGCATCATTACAGGCAACATCTGCAATCAACTCACCACGTGCATGCCACCAAGTAAACGGAGGGGGGAGGGGGTTAAGAGAACAAGTCTACAAAGCAAGGTGAAGTTAAGTGGCACAGAAAAGAGAAAGGACAAAGGCTTCAAAATGTAAATGGTTATACTGCCTCCTGTTGTCAAGATCCTTACTCATCAAAGTAATTGTAGTCACAGCCAATGAAAGGCCTATGCATTTTTTTTTAATCCACCCAAGTCTAGCACCACGCAGCTGCCACCAATCTCTGTTAGCAGAGCCACTCTAAACAGCCAACTACCGATTTTAATCTGGTCCAATCACAATAATTACCTCTGGAGCCAGTAGGGAGGTGCCTAATACAATTGTAAACAAATGAATAAACAAATGAAACACAATTGGTGTCCATTTGTCTGCCATTCCTCTGGCTTTCATGTAATCTTATTTAATTTTTTGTCCAGGAGCAAATGTTGTTATGCTTGTATAAGACTGTCACATGTGTGGTCCTCACGCAGGGCCGCAGTTTTTTCAGTCCATCAGACTCTTTTTTTGTCATTTCAGAAAACATCAAGAAATTTTCAACTAAAAGATTCATCCTCTCCTTGAAGTTTGTATCATTTTTGACCACCAAGAAATCCTCAAAGAATGCAGAGCACAACTGTATATTTCACCACTCTCTACAACATCATGCAATCTGTGGCTACCATAAGATTTCAAACAGAGGCTCTCGTTTATTTCTCATGCTTTGCTCGCATGTAAAACTAACCAGCTGAAACTGCCGAGTTCAGAGGACAAACATCAGCACCATTTTTTTGTGAATCAAGGCACTGTCAGAGAAAGCCAGAGTCATGCAGAATTCTACGGCACTGAAGACATTTTTTACCATGAATCACAGGACTCTAACCTGGTCCCAGTACTAATATGAAAGTCTGTAATTTGAATCCGGCACCATGAGCACATGAGGGAACAGGTGACCATGAAATTAAAGTCAGAGGAGAGTTTCAGAAGTATGGAAGAAAGAGAAGGCTCTGTGCTGCGAACAGCAGATTACCTCTGTATGGCATGAGGGCCATAGGGGCAATGAAGTGGCCCCCCCTTGAAGAGCCACGTGTTACGGCAAACTTGACAATGGCATCAGGACATTTTTGTTCTTGGCTCCTCAGGGAAAAACTCAACTGTTTGGTGATCACAAGGGTTTTGTTGCTTGCTGTTTTATCAGAAGATGTGGTGCTTTGCCATTATTGCGTCCTTGTGCTTATTATAGATTCCATTAAGATGGCAGTTAAATTGGATGTCCCCATCAGCTCTAGAGCATGTTGTTTGTTTTAAGAAAACGTGATGCTGAATCACAGAGGTATTTTCCTGCAGTACCAGCTTTATTAAAATTTAAAAAAGAAGTCAAAATACTGTCAGGCAAAAGAACATTTCAGATAACGTATTTGTTCAAATGGTTGGTCTTTCACTAGATGAGACAAAATCTTATTTGATTAACTTGATGAACAATGAAAACATAGGTGGTGATAATTGATTGTGCTTAATGGATTCGAAATAAGATGTAGAGCCAAACACAGAGCAAACCAGTTATGAAAATCCAGATCATCTATTACCATTTCCACCTTCTTGAAACAGACTATGATTACTGACCTCTGCAATCACATAAAAATGTATGTTTTTTTGTTTTTTTGTCTTTTTTTCTGTGTAACTAGTCTTATTTGTGAGCATTGTGTTTAAGATTTTAACTGGAGCAGGCTGGGTGTACCCTATGAGTACCATAACAAAAGAAAAGGCCTCTTGCTATCTCTGTCAGGTGGTTCAAATTTGCATATGTTCAAATGTTTTGAATATGAAAATTCCATGAGTCACTGAATAAGCCTCAAAGCTTTCAAGGCTTACTCTTGCATTCTAGAGTGGGATAGAAGAACTGATCTCCTTTATCTATCGTTAGAGTCAACAAGACCAGCTGAGAGGATCCAGTTTCAGGGTTGTAACTTACATACATCAACAGTGATGCCACCGGTTTTTAAATATTATGGCATTTCAACATTAGACACCCCTGCCCATAAGGCCCAACAAGGATTGATTTGACACTGGCTACAGAACATCTCAGGCTTCACTTATTGATGATTTACCAGATATTTTACAAGGTAAACAATTTTATAATGAGCATCTTGCATGACCTATATGGTTTTTGTATCCTCACCCTTGGCACTACTACTTTTCCATTTATTGGCGTATTTTGTATGATCCCCCTAGTGCACTGTTAGTTCTAGAATTTGACATGATCATCATAGTCACATGTGAGCATCACCTCCAAGGTGACACTCACGTGTGTCCAGAGTGAGGTTGTTTTGATATGGTGTGGAAACTTCAGATATTCATCTAGTCTGTTATAAGTCTTAAAGTAAGATGTAAAATATAAGACAGAAATCCCTGTTTTTGTTTTGGTTTTGACAGGATTTTTACTTTTCTCAACTTTCTCTTTGACATGAAAAGGTTTGCTTGTGCTGGAGGCAGCGGCTGTGCTTTCAAGAACTGCACTATATGGCCAAAAGTATTTGCTCACCCATCCAAATAATCAGAATCAGGTGTTCCAATCACTTCCATGGCCACAGGTCTATAACATCAAGCACCTAGACATGCAGACTCTTTGTACAAATATTTGTGAGAGAATAGGTCACTCTCAGGAGCTCAGTGAATTCCAGCGTGGAAATGTGACAGGATGGCACCTGTGGAACAAATCCAGTCGTGAAATTTCCTCGCTCCTAAATATTCCATAGTTAACTGCCAACTGTGTTATAAGAACATGGGAGTGTTTGGGAACAACAGCAACTCAGCCACAAAGTGGTAGGCCACGTAAACTAACAGTCAGCGGATGTTGGGGTGCATGGTGCGAAGAGGTTGCCAACTTTCTGCAGAGTCTATCACTACAGACCTCCAAACTTCATGTGGCCTTCAGTTTAGCTCAAGAACAGTGCGCAGAGAGCTTCATAGAATGGGTTTCCATGGCTATGCAGCTGCATCCAAGCCACACATCACCAAGTGCAATGCAAAGCATCGGATGCAGTGGTGTAAAGCACGTCGCAACTGGACTTTAGAGCAGTGGACACCCGTTCTCTCGAGTGACGAATCGTGCCTCACCATCTGGCAATCTGATGGATGAGTCTGGGCTTGGCAACTGCCAGGAGAACGGTACTCGTCTGACTGCATTGTGCCAAGTGTGAAGTTTGGTGGAGGGGGGATTATGATGTGAGGTTGGTTTTCAGGAGCTGAGCTTGGCCTCTTAGTTCCAGTGAAAGGTACTCTGAAAGCTTCTGCATACCATGACATTTTGGACAATTCCATGCTCCTAACTTTTTGGGAACAGTTTGGAGCTGGCTCCTTCCTTTTCCAACATGACTGCACCAGTGCTCAAACCAAGCTCCATAAAGACATGGATGGCTGGAGAAGGTTAAAGGCAGCTATATTTGTCATTTGTATATCTTGAAAAAGCATATCAGAGGACGCCAAGAGATTAACTGTGGTACAATATGAGGAAGTCCAGAATGGCAGAAAAGTACTGTACCTTAGGGTGGTGCAGGACACAGCTCACAAGAGCTATGAGACAATGGTGAGGTGTGCCATATGTGTAAGGTGGGACTCCATTTCGGGTCAGCTCTGAGCCCCCTTTTGTTTGCAGTGGTGATGGACAGGCTGAAAGAAAGGGTTGGACAAGAATTTCCATGGAAAATCATGTTTGCAGACAACATGGTGATCTGCGACGAGAGCAGGGAGAGGTTGGAGGGTAATCTAGAGAAGTGGAGGTATGCCCTGGGAGGAAGAAGAGTGACAGTTAGCAAGACAAAATACATTTGCATGGATTAGAGGGACTGAAGAAGAATGAAGAAGGCTACAGGGAGTAGAAATAAAAACCATATAGTATTTTAAGAAACTTGGGTCAGCAGATGTTGAGGTTCTCCTTGGGAGTTACAAGGGTGGACTGGATCAAGAATGAGTCCATCAGAGGGACAACACATGTTAGATGTATTGGAGATTAGGTCAGAGAGGCCAAACTGAGATGGTTTGGTAATATATAGAGGAGGAATAGTGAATATATTGGTTGAAGAATCCTGGAACTACCAGGTTGGAACTACCAGGCGGGAGGCCAGAGAGGAGCTAAAAGAGGAGTTGGTGTGTGAGAAGAGGATGCATAGGATAGGGTTCTATGGGGCCAGAGTATTCCCTGTGGCAAGCCCTGAAGGGAGCAGCCAAAAGGACAAGAGGAAGGGGTTATCAGACAAACTGGGACATTGACACATGACATGTAAGTACTGGGTCTTGCTGCCGTTTGAGTGACTATATTGTCTTTAAAAGTGCCTAAACAATTGAAAGGAGGTGAGATCTCAGAAAATGTAGTATCCTGAGCCTTTTTAAAGACTTAGAGCAAATTAGTGAAGTACATATTACTTTCTATACAGTGGAAAGGGGTTTTAGTACCAATCCCTCAAACTGAGAAATTAAAAGAACAAAGAGGTGTCCCACTATGGCAAAAATATGAAGTTACCAGGCTTGTTAGACCGTCATAGAAATCTTAAACAATGCAATAACTTTTCTGTGCTAGAATCTGACCATCCGAATGATGCACTCTTCTTTCATATCTGAACTGACCTCTGCATAAATGACTATTTTTTTTTTTTTTTGTTTTGTTTTTTCCTTGCTAAACTGTATCTTTGGTATTCGTAAATTTAACTATTAAGTCAAAGCCATAATTTTAATTTGACATAGGTCAAAGATAACTCGGGGGTGTCAATAAAAATTGGTTTTGACCTCTTAAAGAAGACTTAAGAAAGGAAACTACATAACTGGTTATATGACTTGTAAAATATTCATAAAACATTTCATAGGTCCAGTGCAAAGTCTCAGTCTGCGCATACTGTACAAAAAAGGAATAAATTTGATATTTCAATAACAAATAAGATGGATGGATAGGTTATAGATAGTATTAACTTACTGAACTGATCAATAGTAACTCATCAGAAATATAAAATGTAAGTCTGATATATGTGATAGACACTAATAGCTATTTTGCATTAACTGTAATTTTTCAAAAAATAAGGATTGCATGGAGTAAGATAACGGCAGAGATTAGAAAGGAAAAGAAAAGAACAGTTAGACAATTAGACAATTAACAGTTTCCACAATTAGAAAAGAACAGTTAGGATTTGCAAAAGATGCATTTACCTGGAATACTGTATTTGTTTTGAGAACCATAACCGATAGGGCAGTAGGATGTCTACATGCATTTCATCAATTATACAAAAGACTTTTATAAAGTTCAGTACAAGACCCTTTTTGAATATCTTTGTAAACTGGTCATGAATGTTGTACTGTCAAGCTTTTATTCAAACCAATCCACATGCATCAGGATAGATGATGAGGGCTGAAGAAGGGACCGTTCTTTTCAACGATTACACAGAAATTATCCTCAGAGCACGTGAAGATGCAAGAGATTTAAAAGACATGAAAAAGTGATAATAGAGTTGTGGCTCTTAAAGTGAATGCTGACTGGAAAGTCTGAAGAGAAAAGGAGAGGAAGAAGGAAACAAGTGCTCTGGCTGGCCAGTCTAAATTAGTGGTAAAATGAAAGGTGTAAAAGATCATGAAGTGGAACTGGCTAAGGACACAATGTTGTGGCAAATAGCTCACATATTAGGGTATGGCACCTACAGTGAAAGATTTCTTCAGAATAATTCAACAAAGTTTTCTTCCCATGAAGTAAAAACCTCTTCCATGGATCCATTTCTTCCACAGCGCCCACTTCAGGCTTTTAAGACATTTTCCTTGCATGGCTGAGGATGGAGCACATTGTAAATGAAAGATTAGCCTGATTGTGTTACATTATTGTGAGCTTCCCCTCTCAGCTTAGGCTGATTTGTGAGCCTGTTCAGTAATGTTTCTGGCATTCTCCGTTTGTAAAAGGTGCAGTTGGCCTTGAATTGTTGTGCAGTAGAAGCAGTTCAATTAATACAGCGCCACCATAAAATAACTATAGAAGTGACAAACTGGTAAATGAATAAGCCTTTACCACTGCAGGCACTGGAAGGGACTTCTGCTCCTTGAAAATGATGCCGGCAAATTATGTGCTTTTGGGGACGATGATGCCATCAAGTAAATATTTCCAGCTGTCGCACACAAAAAGGGGCAGGTAAAAGATGGACCAGTTATCTCTCACATCATTAACTGATAATGGCACATTTGAATATTTACTGCTGCATTTAAGATGGGCAGAATGATCAACCACTGAGGGCCAATGGCAGAGAAATGCATCAGAGGAAGGGGGTAAAGAAGGCAAGAAGTTGGTTTTCATTGTGCTCAGCAGTCTAACACTCAAATGGAAGCCTTACTCTGCCTGGTGCATCGAGTTGATGATGTGGTGGTATAGAGATCACATTCTCACTGTGAATAATCATCTCCAGCAGAATTGCTAGAATTGACCCGGACAAATATGCATGAGGGAGGTAGGAGGTACAAATTGCAGCTTCTGGGGCAAAAATCAGTGTCTTTTGGAGCCAGTCCCAAGGAAAGGGTTGTGTCGGTAATATTGGGACACTAACAGGAAAAGCTGGAGAATTGCTTGGAGCAGGAAGGTGGATATACGATGTGTCCAGGAGACCTGGTAGAGTAGGGCAAAGGCTAGAAGCTAAGGAGCACATTTTAACTTGTGCTATTCAAATTGATAGGAAGAGATATGGAGTACGTGGAAGAATGAGGAAAAGTTTAGACATTTCTGGAGATGAAAAGTCACATAGGTGTATGAGTCTGAAGCCAGAAATTGAAGGTGTGATGCTCAATGCTGTTAGTGGCTGTGCCCCTCAGCTGGGACGTGAGGGGCAAGAGACGGAAAAATTCTGGAGTGAGTTGGGTGAAATGATGTAGAATACCCCCAAAGGTGACATTGGTAATTGGTGCTAATTTGAATGGACATGCTGGTGCAGGCAATAATGATGAACAAGTGATGGGCAGGTTTGGTATCCGGGACAGGAACACAGAGGAACATATGGTGCGAAACTTTGCAAAATGTATGGAAATTGCCATAGCGAATACTTTTCTTCCAGAAGAGGTGAGAACATAGGGTCATGTGTAAGAGCAGAGGTAGGGGCACGCAGGTATACTACATCTGGTATAGATTATGAAATTTTTAAGGAGATCACTGACTGCAAAGTATTGGTAGGTGAGTGTAGCCAGATAGCATAGGATGTTTTTTTCGTAGGTGACTAGGTGACGAGGAAGATGATAACGGCAGAGCAGAGGACAAATTGGTGGAGGCTGAGAAGGGAGTATAGTTTTCAGGAATGAGTTAAGAAGGGCTCTGACAAGTAGGGGGTAAAAAAAAAATAGACAGATGAAAGTTTGGGGATTGTTTTTTTTTTTTGGTTTGTTTTCTTTTTATTTGCTTTGTCATATCTAGTAGGTTGTTTTGTCATTGCAATGTCTGCTTGTTCACTCTAACTAGACTAAGACTAAATCTGATTATTTTTGTTGTGTGTGTCCCCATGAGTTCTTGGTATTTTTACTTGGGGTAGTCAATTTTCATTCTACAGACATCATGTGAACAGCCAGACACCAGTAGAGAAAAACAATACAAATTCAGAAGGAAAAATAGTCCTTTTGGAGAAATGTTGTCATGTAGAAAACAGAATTAAACAATGCACACTTTTCCTGTCAAGTAGTCTCTTGCTTGACAATAGATGGAGTCCACAGTGTAGTTTATTTGGGTTTCAATTATCAGTGGCTAAATGAATTAAGAGGTTTAAAGCCATTGCTGTTCTAGTAATGGTATTAACCCGGTGCTTCTCATTAGCAACCTCGGCTGATAAAGAGAGGAAGGGGAGCAGTAGCGTAGACAGACACCTCTCACTGACAGCGGGTGACAGAGTGGATGACACTGCCTCATGAATAGTAATGCCCGCCAACATGTCCCGCATTCCCCCATGTGAGGAGTGACGGATTTCTGTGTCAACAGGGCCCATGGCTAGGGAAAAAGGACTGACAACTGACTGAGACATTCTGGAGGTGGGAAGTAGTGAGAGGAGAGAGAAAAAAATCCCGTACTGACATGAAGGCTGCATCATAAGATTTTTTGTGTGTCAGAGTCACCGTCTTTGCCTCCAAGAGAGTGAGTAAATAAACAATGTTTGCAAGGGAAGGAAGTCAGATTGGGTTGTTACCCAGTGTCCTTTGGGTGTGCAAAGAGATACTGGCATGTCTTAAATCAGCCTAAGCAGCGACCTCTTAATGCACTCTCAACTATCGATAAGGTAGAGGAAAGGCAAACGCTGATTTTCAGATGGGTGATGTCACTGATAACCTGGTGGGCACACACTCATCAGATTGACCATGTCTTGGTCAATCAAAAGTAACAATGCTTTACTTGGCAAATGCACAGGTGAGCAGAATGTCAAATAAGTAGTGGCACTCAACTGAACAAAGACCTGCTCTCTATTGGAGCAGAAATTGGCAGCACTTGCTGTGATATCCAGTGTTTGAGACAGGAACCACAAAAGTCATTCTGACCACAGGAATTGAAAATCACACTTGAGCCAAATCCAGAGGGAGTTTGTTTTTTTGATTTTTGATTAAATGCTCTAACTGAAGAAAAAACCTGTTGACTGAGATCTTGGCACAGCTGAGTCTATGAATCATTTGTGGCTTTTGAACTCCCCCAGCCTCAGATACAGATTCAAACAAGTTGGTGCAAATTAAAGTTATAGATTACACGGGTGGTCAATATTCAAATCTCTCTATTGGGGCCAATTATGGACAAATCAAGAAAACAAATCATGGGCCTTTTAACACATTGCAGATGACACTTTGTAGAAACCATTCTGGACCAAAAAGACTCCTCCTGTGTAAGGCTTTATAAATTAAGGCCTACTTTGAACAGAACAGCAAAACAAACTTCTTATTAAATCAAAAAAAAAAAAACTTTTTTCAAAAATTTCAAGTCTGCTGACTGCATACTTAATTCATTTTTAATGATATTGGTTGTCTGTGACATCTGAATCTGAACACACATTTGGATATGTCTGTGGAGGTTCTCAGTTGTCAAGGTCATGGGGGATACTTGTCGAAATATTTAATTTGGATCAGAACGACCAGAAGATATTGACAAGAATTCACATTTCGGATGCTGTATGCTCAGCAATCTGAAGTGTCTGGTTTTGTAACAACTGACAGTCATTCACTCCACTTTGGTTCACCAGAGTTAGGTGACCACATTTTACAAATAGATGAATCATCTACCCAGATAGCATCCTAGCTAGTAGTTGACAATATAAATGATGACGTAAAAAGCAAATGGAACTGACAAAAGGAGAACTGGCAGGGATGCATGCAAGTTCATTGCCAATTTGAAACCGTTTGCATGATAACTTACAAAACAAAAAAAGTTCCCCACTAAGGCACAAAATCTGGTTTTGTTTTATGATACCTAAATAATTACTTGTTGTTTCAAATAAAAACCCTACATTTGTCAAATTTGCCATTTTATTCAATATTTGTATGCCCATGTCAGAGTGTGAGGGCATCTCTGGTTCATGGCCTCAGAGCATTCAGTGTTGACTGATCTTTTGAATCTCCCAATAGCTGCCAGGGATGTCACAGCTAAACAGAGGACTTATGTAAAAGAAATGCTGCTTGCAGTGTTGCTAATATTGGATCTCCCTACTCTAGATTTTTTATTATCACACAAACTGTGAAGCAAGGCTGACATGTCATGGTGTCATTCGTCAGACAGCCCTTAGATTTTCTTTTTTTTGTTGTCGTTGTCGTCGTTCCTAATAAAACTGAAACAAACAATATTTTCAGGCTATGTTTAGTCATAAATCTACCCTTTTTTCCTAACAGAGGCCATAAGTATCTTGTGCCAGCTGTCAAAGTTTTATTTGCAACAGAATGTTTACTATACAGGATCTAAGAAAGTATATTGCAAGTTCCATACTGGTGCTATTAGTTGAACTAAACGGCTTCAATGGTTAAAGAATGGTGGCAAATGAGCAATAGTCTTATATTCCGTTTTTGACAGACTGTGCTTACACACAATCCATTAGATAATCTTTAAATTTGTTACTATATTTATGTTTCTTGTCATTACAGGAACTGGAATGGAGGATTTTTGCTCTCAATTACATTTCACAGCAGAAAAAAAGGAATGCTCATCTAGTATTGTTAAGGCCATATGAAAAAGCATTGGCAAGATATTTACTCTGCAGTAAAATTCATCATACAGTAGGACAATCATTTTTAATCTATGGTATTCATAAATAACTGTTCTCCCTGCATGCAGCAAATACCAGGAGACTGTAGGTGTGTACACACACACACAAGCAAACAAACAAATAAATTCATTTGTGTGTGTGTGTGTTAGTGTGCGTGCGTGCGTGCGTGCGTGCGTGCGTGCGTGCGTGCGTGCGTGCGTGCGTGCGAGTGACTTGTGACTGGATAGCTCAGTGGGTAAATCTATTGAGGCCGCTGATTTGAGGGGAAGGGGTCCTTTACAGTTTGAAAGCATATACAGCAATACATACTTTCAGATGAGTGAAAGACCAATGGATAGAGTCATGCCGGCAGTCAGATGACACCAAGTCACATAAGGCCCATGTTCACTGTTTGTGTACCAGGATACCCTTATGAGAAGTTGGCTACCAGAACACAGGTCAGGGGATAAGACACTGAATGCTACTACACTAGCAACCCCAGTGAGAGGGGGGACATGAACAGGCTCTGAGAAACATGGATGCTTTGAAATCCTACAGCTAAAATGACAGCACAACAACTAGCAAGCAACTGTCCCAATTACTGTTTCTCATCCCCAGTTCAAAGCAAGGGGGAACCAGGAGAAAAGATCTATAAGGGGATGTTATTTTACTCTCGAGTGATGAGATTGGGTTAGAGCAAGTAAAGAAACCTTGACCTGAAAGAACAGATCTCTGAATCCTGGAGGAACACAATAGCTACTTGCAAAGGATAACAGACAAGGAACAAGATGAACCTCCACGATAGAACGCAAAAATAGTATTGATGACTGTCTCCAATAAAACCATTACTGAGACAATTCAACTGATGTATGCTGCAACAACAGTCATCCTAAGGATGCTTGGCTAGAACATGAACAGCAACAGCAGGAAGGAGCATGGGAGCCTGCCATGGAAGACAAGGTTGGAGAAGAAGGAGAGAGGTTATCTTGC
The DNA here is from genome assembly GCF_037954325.1 of Fistularia commersonii. Taxonomy (NCBI): domain Eukaryota; kingdom Metazoa; phylum Chordata; class Actinopteri; order Syngnathiformes; family Fistulariidae; genus Fistularia; species Fistularia commersonii. Next base: position 9,305,804 of record NC_141302.1, read on the forward strand.
TGACACAAAGGGTATTCAGTTTAGGAAGTAGAGTCCAGTCAAATATGAGATACCCATAGATGAAGCTCAGGAAACTGCCAGGCTTTGGCAGTTTCCAGCCTCCAGCCTGAGGTGAGAAGCAGGAAAGTTGAGACCAGGAAAATAAATAAGCCTGTTCTCCAGCAATATAACTTGGGTCTACTAAGACACACCTACAACTGAAACTAACCCATACCAGAGGTATATCTGGGAGAAGGAGGCCTATATCCTACCTATGTACAACATGGAAACTGCTGTCACGCATCGTGTCACTCTCCAATTTAGAGGTCATCACAATCCTCATTATCGTTAACATCATACACTACAGTTTCAGACTTATGCCTAGTTATTCTGTCCTTGGGATGTACCAGTCTTTGCCTTTAGAATATTGTGCTTTTTGAAGTGTACAAGTATTTGGTGAAAACCCTTCTGAAGTATTCAGAAATACCAGCAACATAGGGTATGACTATGTCCTTGCAATTGTTCCTGCCCCCCTTCTGTTTTATGTTCTTCCTTCCTGGTGGTTTATGTCTAGGAAAAGGCCCAACAAGGGTAGCCATGAGATTTTAGAGCTTTTCCAATATGTTGGACTTAATTTTTTCTACCTTCAGGGGTTGACAGGATGTTTGGGGCTTGATAGAACAGAATAGAATATTCCTCTAATCAAGAAATTTCACTAACCTCGCTGTTGTTCTAAACTACTTCTAAAAACTTGGTGAAGTTTAGTTTTCAATTTTCGGACAGAAAATAGGCGGGGAAAAGAAAGAACAAGGAAAGAGCTATGCCAAAAAAACAGAAAAAAAAGTGGTGATGATGCTAATGCAGCCTGAGAGGGACACAACACAGTGTCTCCCTGAGCTGGTCCCAAAACCGAATAAATTTAGAGGGTTGCGTTAGGAAGGGCATCCGATGTAAAACCAAATAAATGGAAATCGAACCTCCAAATTTCATACAGGATTAATCGAGGCCTGAGTAAAAAATGACCATCATTAGTGCTGTAATCTACCGGGTACAAGCGGATATTGGGCTACAGGTGGTCCTCACTTGAACAACGGGGTTACGTTCCAAGAGGTCTGTCGCTAAGTGAGTTTGTTGTTAAGCTAAACACCATTACTACCGTACAGTATTTGCATACATGTCGTCCATTTGTACCGTGCTATTTTCCTTTTTTTCCCTTTAATGTTTATATTTGCATTAATATAGACCAATTATAAGCGCGGGTAAGCGTGTACAATACATATAGCTCTGCTGCCAGCGCATTCCGCGCATATTTTAATATTGTCGCAAAGCCCGTCATAACTCAGAGTCGTCATTAACCGATTATGTCGTTGAGTGAGGACCGCCTGTGCTGTGGGTTGAAGAAGGAAAGTGAAAGGCGTAATCAGAAGCAGTGGGAGAAGAGGAAAGGAAAGAGTAGTGGGACTGAGAGTAGGGACTTTGAATGTTGGGACGATGACGACAGGAAATGCTAGAGTTGGTTGATATGATGCTGAGAAGGAAGGTGGGTATACTGTGAAAAGCCAAAAGGACAATAACATTTGTCATTGTCAAATAACAAATGTCGGTTACCGGTAAGTCTTCTGAGATTACCACACTTCTGATCTTCGGTGACTGAATTGCACTTTTTGTAGGTCTCTTTGGATAAAAGAGTCTGTCAAATGACTGTAATGTAATGTTATGTAACTGATTGGAATGTGAAAAGGTAAAGCTAAACAAAGGAGTGAAACCTGTTGGACCACATGAACTGAGGCTCATGTGGAAGTTACTAGGGGCTAGTTCTGGTGGTGAATCTTTACGGTTTGTTTGGAGGGTGCAAATGGGCCTGGTCCGTGTGTGCAAATCCGTCTTGGTATTGATCCCAAGACGTACATTTGTGAAAGATTGTGCTTGAGGCCCCCTCCTCTGTTCAGAGATGGTTTTTGTGTTTTGACAAAGATGGCTTCTTTGACTCCTCTCAAACCATCTGTCTTCTCTGGCCAGAATATGGACATTGCTGTTCTTCAGGTGTAGATGGACCATGGAATTCTGTCCTGAAGCGGTGGCTCTCCAGTGTTGCGCCATCCACTTGTGCAGTGGTTGTTTGGTCTCTCCAATGTAGATGTCATCACGATCCTCAGTGAAAGTGACAGCATACACCGCATTCTCTATCTTGTGCCTGGGTGTTTTGTCCTAGGGGTGCACCAGTTTTTGTCGCAGGGTGTTGTGGGGTTTCAGATGTACTTGTGTATGGTGTTTGTTGAAATATGGTGTTTTGTTTCTCCAAAACACCAGCAGCATATGGTATGACAATGTTCTTTCATTTGTTGTCTTCCTCTTGTTCTATCTTCCTGCGTCTGGTGGTTTCCGATTTGGCAAACGCCCAATTAGGGTAGCCACAGGATCCCAGTGCTTTCCTAATGTGCTGTGCCTCCGTCTTTCTGCCTTCGGCGGTTGATGGAATGTTCTTGGCCCGGTGATGTAGAGTTCTGATTACCCCTAGTTGTGCTCAAGGGGTGGTGTGAGTCGAAAAGTAAGTACTACTTGGTGTGTGTTGGTCTCCTATAAATCTTGATGTCCGAGCTTCTGCCCTGTTGGATGTGAACGCAACAGTCCAGGAGGGGAGTTGATCAGCAGTGTCGTCCTCCGTTGCGATTTTATGTGGGTGCTGTTTATGTTGAAGTGAGTGGTTAAGACTTCTGCCTCATTCTTCTTGATCTTGACCCATGTGTCTTGGCCACAAGTACATTACCAACAGGAATTCACCATGACCTGGATGACTGAGAACCTCAACAGACATGTCTCTGCAGGCTATGTTAGAATTGAGTTTCAAACTTCCAAACATATTGTCATAAGGGGAAACTGGACAATGTACAGAATATGTATTGGTATGTATGACTGAATGTGAAAATAAAGGCCTTTCTTTGTTTCTTTGATTATCAGGAATAATAATGGAATTAAATCTTTTCAGACTATATTTCTTCAGAAAAAAAAAGTTTGTCTAAATTTTTTATATTGATGTTTTTGTAGTTAAGCATGTATTTATCGATTTTCTGGTGACCTTACTTCAGGTACTTTTTTATATTATATTTCTTTAATATTAAATATAATTTTTTATATTTTCAACACAGTTTTAAAATAAATTAATTGCTGTACAGAAGAGAATCTTACATGCACTCTAACAGTAGTCTCTATCGGAATTCAATGAAGCAAAGCAAACTACTGGTTATAATACTACTTACATACAGTGCATAATAAATGAAGGTCGCCTTCACCAACTTAACCTCCAACACACGCATAAGCTGTTGAGATAGTTCTGGTCAAGACAATTTCTGCCAGTAATTGCCAGCATAATTTGGGTTACTCAATTTTAGAGATGCATGTTGGTCGTAAATATAACATGCTTTTATTGAGGAGGTACAATGCATCAACAGCTGAGAATAAAACAATGCCAGACCCATTGTTCAAAAGGACTTGATAACATCCATTCAAGTTTTCTATTGTATAACATGTTATCAATCATTCCTGTGACCACTGTTAATCTTGTTGTTCCGTCGCCCACTTTGTTCTGCAGTCGGATTTTGATTGTCGATAGTCAGCAGTCATATTATTTATTGTCTTGTTTTCTTCAGCCATAGAAGCTTATGTCTTTTCAGATTTCCCCTGTTCTCAAGAAGCTGGACGGCCTCTGGTTAAGGAATCAATTTAACTGGACAGTCTTACAAATTGCATAAAGAGACAACATTGTCCTTGGAATGTGCTGCGATTGATTGATGGCTCAACAGTGTTACACCGTAAATCCTTCAGACAAAACAGAGACAAATCAGCTGACTGATTCTTCTCTGCCCCCCTGCTATTTACCTACCTATTTTCCTTATCTCTGAGTGACTCTTTCAAACCTCATGGCGTACAACTCAAAAGTCTTGGAAAAAAGCAAGCATTTCTCTCAGCATTTATGGTTTGAAGCACACATAAATATATGTAAATTTGTGTTTTGGGTTCAATTACACTGAGTTGATGGTGAGTTTGTTTTATATTTGTAAAAGTCATCCCCAGCTTTAACCAGATGAACTTAAATTCTACATTTTTTTTTTTTTTTTTAACTTTTTCACTATCCTATGTGATATCATCAACTTTTGATGTGCGAGGTATCAGAAAGCACACATTTTAAATCCCAAAACTTAACAGCTTTTGGGAGATCAAGGAACTTTTCTTGGGGGCTGCGTTGTGCTAAGAAAATGGCAGTCTCTCCTGGGGAGGCCACGCCACGATTCGTTTCTGGAGAAGTCTTTCTAAAGCACCCCCACTAATCAGAAGTGATCCGTTCACATGTGCTATCCCCTCGGCTGAAAAAAAAGAAGTGCAGGCTTGTCACAGAGGCAAGAGAACAATGATGAAAATAAACACCCAGAGAGGAAAAAAGGGGGTGGATCATGGACTGGTATGAATGTGGGGCAACTAAACATTCAATTCAATTCATTTTGAAGTCTGTGGGAAAAAAAAAATCTGAGAAGAAAATACTTGTTGAGAATATCAATCAAGTGGAATGCAAAACATGGCCCGCAGTAAAAGAATGAAACCAAACAACTTGAGAGATTTCAGCAAGACTGTGTAAGTAGAAAAAAGTTTTGACTTCACAAGATGGCATAGTGGGTAAACACAGTTCCTGCCTAATGAACCTCATGAACGTATGCAACTGCTGCATCAAACTGTAGTCTTGGGTCGATGTGGAGGTGGGTTGTTGAGTGTGTCTATACTATTTATTTCTAAATAAGAATCTGGTCAGGCGGGATGTCTAGTCGCTGGTAGGTTGTATCCACAATCAGCCATCTGCTCAGGATACAACTGAATGCCACCAATTCCCCGACTACTGTTACTAGACAGCATAAAGAACTGGGTGAGAGTTAGAGTCTAAACTAAACACTGGAGGGGGAGAGATTAGATTCCTTCTGTTGCATGCATGTTAGTGTCCTCCTGATTTTCATACCGTAAATGATAGGTATAAATAATGAAGTAGCCTGTTGCCTTGAATAGATGGAGAGCATAAGAGATGATAGAGGACAGAGAGAAATGAACAGCAATCAGCCAGCCTCTATCATATCAGTGTTAGGATTTGTTCTTGGAATCCCCGGGAAATTCTTCTTCAACAAAAGTTCTCTCTTTCATAAATTAAAATGCAGTCCATGCTGCTGCAGCTGCTTATATAAAGATGCCATGTCACCATATTCCCTGTCACTTTAATGAGAGCGATAAATGCGATGCTAGCTTCAGCTATTTATAAATTTTATGGCACAAATTGTGGCATAAAGGGCACAAATCAGATGAATGACAGGAGAAGGACAGCTGCAGCATCATGCCTCCATTAAACGCTGCAAATGACCAACTGTGGCCTGAGCAGTTAATTAGCCAGAGAGGGCCTAATCAGAGTTTAGGAGCTGAGGTCCTCCCCAGGTAACATACTAATATGAGAAGCTCGGGAAGCCACAGATGCAGTAACAGGAATGGAAGCATGGAATGGAAACTATTGCCTTTTGGTCTCTCCTAAGAGGCGGCACCAGCAAGTATCACACAAGCAATTGCTTTCAACTTATAAATGTTACAATAGTTTCGAAGAGTTGTCTTGATTGTGGGAAAAAGTTTCCTAATCTACGAGGCAGGACAGCTGTGAGGTCATATACATGGCAATTTCATTATATTGATTTACGAAAAAGGCAGTCGAATGATGTGTAAAAAGGAGTTATGTCCTGATCTTATAAAGACCAGAGGAATAGGCATGACTTTTTCATTGTACACTTCAGACTTTAAATTCTTATTTCCATATATAGCAGTTTTACAGTCATATAGCTGCACAGAATGTCATGTGTGTGCTAAATGATCAATGAATATTGTTCCACAACAATTAATGTATCGTTATACAGTGCTGTCTGATTTTCTGTGTTCAAATGAGAGCACCTCCAACATGACCAACACCTTCCCATACATTCATACGCATATCATATTTGTGTGTTTCTGCTGAAGGATATACATACGGGCGAAATACTAGTCTTAGTATTAGCAATGACCGAATTCATATCAGTCTAATGCACAACTGGAAAGGTGAAAGCACTGGGACCTTGCACAGCAATTATGTGCCACCTCTCTCAATTGTGGAAATGGGTTCTGTGCACCTGGTGCCTTCCCAGCCCAAGCCCATGTTCTCCCCTGAGATCCTCAGTGAAATACAGTGGTTGGAAGCAGCAGCTTTTCAGTTCAAAGCCACTCCCAGCAGAGCTGGCTGATGTATGTCTCGCTTGTCCTAGTCATCTACAGGTCTGAAGCAGCTCTTCACTTTGGTCATTTTTACCCGAACCTTACCAAGGCATTTGAGCTCAGGGATCAGTTTCCAGAAACGGTTCTGTTAAAACTGCTGGTACCTCAGTACAGTGTACTGATCTTTTCCTCTGTATTGCCATGTATTTCGCCGGGTGTCTTTGCAAGTTTTACCTCATATTAGTGCCTTATATTATCTGCACCTGAGGATTTGTAACGTAGATAAGTATATGCAACCACATTAATAGATGGGCTTAATGTTTTTTTCTTTTTTACTGGGCACAGTTTTACAAAGCTCTCTAGCTTAGCTTATTTTTGTTCCCAGAAGTTCTTTCTTGTGATTCTGTATGATTTAGAATAAACTAAAATTATATCTATCTTTGACCATTAAAGCAACATTTGCACTTCCTCTACCAATTGTTTATACAACTATTTTTTCCCTTGTTAATTCATTCTCCAACACTTGAATTGTTTTTTCTCTTTTGAAGCACAACTGGAAACTGGCATTTAAATTGGTCGATGGAAACCCCCGAAGTGGGTTCCCAAAAATGCAGTCTGCAATTTTCTGAAATACTTTCCACCCCCTCACACACAGATATGGTGAAATGAGAATCAACACAACTAAAAAAAGGAGCAGCTTAATCTTGAAGTCTGAAGAAGATAGAACTGCACGACAGTCTTTTCTGAGTAGGATATAACAGTTTATGTTGAGGCGGACATTCAGATTTAGTTACAGCAAAACTGTTGGCATACTGAAATTAACCAGAAAAGCTTTCTCGCTGCATATAAATTCCTTGTTCACAAAATCCAGGAAGCTCCTGTTGTATTATTGACCAGTCAGCAAGCAAGTTTATTCAACATAGAACATGGTGATAGTGAACCAGATAAACACAAGGATGAAGAGAGGAGAAGGCAAAAATAAATGAAAGTCAGGTTGTCCTGACTGATGATGTGATGCTGTAAACAAGGGACCTTTTTTCTAACAATTAAAGAATGGGGCCTTATCGATTTCCAATGGTACTCTCGAGTGACTTGCTGGCTGTCACAATGAGGCCCGGGGTAAGGTGACCATGTCTCTGCTCAACGTGATAAACCTTGCATGTCATCAGGTAGAGAGGACGCAGTGTCCCCCCATCCACTCCATGGTCCCTAACAGACTGCCGTTACAGCATTTATCCATGGCGGGCTGTAGAAGTATGGGCCGCATCATTAAGTAATGAAGTCACAGCAGAGGTGGCAGGTGTAGCCAGCACATTACACAGGGCTAACGGTGAAAGGTAATTGATTTTTCAGAACAAACACTTACACTTTAACATTTCTAGCAACACCATTCTATAAGTGCAATATGCATTTTCATCAGATTAGATTATGCACAGTCAAGGGACAGTTTGACATCTTACAGAACCTTTCAACTGTCCCAATAAATGACCAAGATTCAGAAAATGGGCTGTCACTTGAGTGGACAATGAATGTACTTCCCACATACAGTACGTTTGAACTTTACAGTAAGTTCAAAACCAGAGAAAAGACAAAGAAACGATTGATTGGGTTTTTTTAAATGACTGGTGCGCACAGGGGGAGATGTGTGTGTGTGGGGGGGTGATCGATTGCATGGATAATTAACTTGTTCTAGTGTTGTAAATGGTGGTATAATTACTGAAGGTCAACACTGATGAGGCACAGCTCATGACTTCCTTAAGTTGAGGACATATGATGTAACTAAACATAAATTTATATTCAATCAAAAAAAATAATAGAAGGATTGTGAAAATGTTTCAACTCATAGATATGAACATTTTTGCTGAGTCTCAAAGATACAAAATCTTTGCTGACATGCACAGCACAGAAAAAAAAAATCCTGTCTCAAATTTTAGAGAGTCAACTAGTCATCCGAATTGAGATTCTTCTTTGTGTTGTCCCACAACTATCAGCAAGTCACTATTTCCTTAGGCCAAGGTCATTCAGTGAATGAAATTATTACTCAACCATGAAGAGCAAACCAAAACAATATGATACACTGTTCTAGCTAAGAAGAAAAAAACACCAAGCCTGAGAAGGCAAATACTTAAAGACAGACCTCACATATATATATATTTTTTTATTTTTATTTTTTTTTTTTTTTATATATATACACGTTTCAATTTGAACTTGAATGAATGACTGAGTAGGTTACTGTACAGCCTCCACAGGGAGCATTACTAAGCTGCAATTCAAAGTGTCAAGTGTCACACCTTGTGTTAGAGTCCAATATACAGTTTCAGTATTCCGCAAAAAAGGAAAAAAATAAAAAAATAACACATTTTATAATGACCCAAGTTTAGCTCACAACCAATTTATTTCATGTTAATTTGTGACATGACATTTGAAAATTTCCAGAAAATTTTATTACACAAATTTATTCCAGACCTAGTGAGATTCAGTCAGCTAATGTCCAAAGGTGGCCAGTGGTTGCAGAGAAAAGGACATTGAAGCATAACATACAAAATGACTTCAAATTTTTTCTCGGGAAAAGAGCGCAAGCCCTCAGCTTGTTTACCATTTCACCGGAAACGGCTTATGATTGCTTTGTAATTATCTGCTAGATAATGTGGAATTTACCCCCTATCCCCTTTCTGTCCACTCTTTTCTGAACAACACCACGCATAAGTGATCAGGCATTTATCATTGAGCCCAAATGTTTTAACTTTTATTTCGGCGACGTGAATGGAGAGCTAATGGATTATGGGTAATGAAGCAGCAACAGCAGTATCACAAACAGGCCTTGTTGTGAAAGACACAGGCTACAGCACGGCTGTGCTGAAATAATCACTCTATCCTTTGTCTCATGATAAGCGGAGAGTCTAACCTTCACCCAAAGAGCACATCATTTCCCTCCTGTGAGACTTAATGAGACATTAGCCATACTAACAAATGGTGGACGAGAACGTGAAAGTGACTTTCCAGGTAAAGGCCGTTTGCCTGACCATAATCAGTCCCAGAGTGCAGCTAAAAGATGGATACAACTCAGAATCTCTGTCTCAACAGCTTGCAGTGGCTTTTATGATGGGCCTCTCAGGACCCATCGAACGGCATGTTACATCTTAATATCTTTCAAATAGAACACATAATCTGCTTTTGTTGTCAGCTAATCTGCCGTCATACAGGCAATGCAGTCCATCAGTTAATGCTCGCTATCTGCTGTCTGTTTAGGTGATACAAAAAAGGAAATATTGCAGGGTAACCTGGGCTTGTATGTAAAGCTTATACTCAATTTGTAATAAGGGCCATTAAAGAGAGAAATTATTTAAAACCACTTGAATTCAACCACCTCCTCTTATGAATACACACATAAAATTTATTGTAAATCATTTAAATATCCATCATGATTCAAAAGTTAAATCAAGTGTCTGAGTTGCTTACTTGAATGCAGTTGTTTGGAAATATGGAAGTAAAGGCACTGTGACGGACAGATAAAAGGAGAAAGGGATGAACCAATGTGCAAGGGAGCCATGTTCCCCTAACGGGCCTCCCAGCTCAATTAGCTCAGCTCATTCTGGTTTTTCGCTGATGGGGAAAGTCAGCCATACCACACTGACCATACAGTCCAGGGAGTCCTGCCTGTAGCAAGTGAATGACCGTGTCAGTCTGTGCATTATGTGATTGTAGTGTCTCATATTCAGCTCTTCTACTTGTGTGCTGGTGTGAATGGACATGCGTGGACTGTCTCATATTTACAAGACCAAAGCCCAAAGGTACTGTTTGAATTAAAAAACACCTTATGAATTAAGCCGTACTTGCAAAATGTATCCCAAAAGTCATATAAAGTAATATCATACACAATCCTGTAAAATTCCAGCGATGACAAATGCATGATCAATTTACTCAAAGAGAAAAAAACAAGCAGGAATTGGCATTATGAAACTGTATTCCTAGATATATCTGCCTAGTTATAAGGAACATAGACAACAACAATGCTACAATATTCAGGAGCCTTTACTCAATTTGTAGGAAAACTACCCTAACTATCCCAAACACAGTGCACTTGCCATTTCTAGACAGCCTGTTGTCTACTTAGATCACATCCTTGTGATTAATATGTTGTTTGAATATGTTGTAATCTTATTTTTTAAGGACAGTAAATGTTTCATAAAATTTTTGAACAATTTATTGTTAATTGCAAGGAAGATTTTATGCTGAATTTTGAGGCAATATCTTGCAAAATTTTACAGCAATTTCCTGCTTAATTACGAGCCAATTTCCATCTTATCTTTTCAGCATTGTCTGCTTATCTTTCAGGCAATATCCTGCCGATTTTAAGGAGTGATTAAATGCCAATTTACTCATAGTATTTTCATTTTATGCAAATGGATATTCTGAGTATTCATGGAAAAATAATTGCCAAGAATTGTTGAAAAATAGTTCTTATTTGGATTCAGATAGCAAATTGATAAAACAGTTTTTCCATTATTTGAAAACTTAGTAGTACAATATTAGCTCAATGAGTGTGATCTTTAATGTAATTTTTCAAGCCTTAGATGTATATAGTGACAGTATTAGCTTTGTCTGCTCATGGAAAATCTATAATAAAAAAAAAATGTTTTTTCTTTTTTAAAGTGAAAACTTCTTTTTACCCCTAAGGAAGTCAATACTTTTTACCCATCATAAACATCGGAACAAGATGCAACATGTACCTATGGGTTTAGAGGTCAAAGTGAAATGAAACAGAGCAATGGAGAAAAAAATACCTGAAAATAAAAAATAAAAAATAAAAAAAAAAGCACAACTGAAATTGCTGGCCGGCACAATTCATAGCCAACATATTTTTAAATCAATGGATGAGGAAAGGACATAAAAAGGCAAAAAACTATTCCTGCATCATATAATTCCCTTTCCTAACATTACTTGGTGACCCCTGGGACAATTTTCAACACAGTACTTCCACCCTACAATATAAACTCATTTCACCGAACTCCAAGACCCTCACTCTTCTCGGATATTAAAACAGCGCGCCAAGTACGTTGCTAAACAACCAAGTAAATACACTGATAATGACAGCGATAACATCCAAGGCAAAATGAAAGGATGAAGGTCAGTAATTGGGAGAAGGTAGGAAGATAGAGGCGTGATGGAGTTTGTTTTTCTCCTGGCAGCGCTCCATTTGGGCACGTGCAGTGGGCTCCAGGGCAGTGTAGGAGCACGTCTGTGCAGAGGTTAAGAAAAGCAATTAATCAGCAGCGAAGATAATCAAAGGAACCTCCCCCACCAGACACCTTGGTGGGTGAGGAGGAGAGAGAGATGGAGAGACAGACGGAGCGGGAAATGGGAAAATACTTGTTTACAGGCAGTGCTGGCACGATCAAAAGCACAGGGGTTCAGTGCTGCCACTGATAACACTTCATTGTGCAATTCAATGTTTGTGAGAGTACTTTTACCTCCCGGTGAGAAGGCAAGGATTTTTCACAGTCTAAGCTGCATTTCCTTTCATCTCAGATTTTGCAAGGTATCAAGTGGTGAGGAAGACATTTTCCCACACAAAATCGAAGAATGTGGTCTGTAATGCCTGCACTTCTTCTCCTTTGACATTGATTCAGAAAGTATGATCCATAACAGGCAGTAAACGTGACTGATATCTAATATTTTGATTATATTCAATTCTGAAGCTATGGAACAGGCACATCAGAAAGGTACACTAAGCCTTATAGTAAAAACCGAAGCTAAAAGGCTATCACATACTTTTGCGACACCCCCTTTAAATGAGGAACAACTAATTGTTCAGTAGTAAAAAAAACAAACAAAAAAAAAAACAGAAATGCTCAAACAGGACTGTTTTAGTGATTCGTCTTAGAATTCCACAAGGAATAAGTGCTAGTTGCTCCCTCTGGTGGTTCACACCTTGATTAATGTTTTTGATTTTAAGAGGCATTTATGGTACATTTATGATGCATAGCGAGTCTTTATTTAGATGCATCTGATCTAAGTTTTGGTCCACTTGCACTCCAAAATATTCAAGATTGGTTTTAGCAGCAAAACAGTAACACCTGACGCTAACGTCACACTTGGGCATTAACATACCAGCGTGAAACAACATTTGCATGTGAGATGCTTAGATTTTTCAAAAAGTATTTCATGGTTAACATCAAACCATTAAATGCACTTGATCTTTACTCATATTCTAATTTCTCTTTAAAGGACCCGGGAATGGATCATCATCTTCCTCAGAGCAGAGTTAATACAGTCATTGTAAGTCATAAAAAAGTCATGCAATTGAAAGATAAAGTTTCAGACCTGCAGAACTTGCACTAAAATAAAGGGAACGCTGAGGAAATAAAGGGAGAGAGAAGGTAAAAATAGCATAATATAGTGCCAAAGCAGGGGTCAGATGATTTGAAATTGCCTCTTTCAGCCATAATGATTTCAAAAAGTAATAATATGGAAGGTAGGAAAGTCTGCACTGTGTAATATCAGTTTTTTAAGTTATTTTCCAATTGTGTTAATCCACAGAAACCTATCACCAATTATGAAACAGTATATCAGCACTTTAGAAAATCTATGCATTTGAAAATTCATCTTAAATGCATGGAAAACTCATGGAATCGTACAGGACAAAAATAAGTATGAACCTGATCTCTGTATTCATGTAACACATTAAAAAGTATACCACGGCAAATGTGACAATAAATTATAGCCACTACATCAGTTCTTTCAGCGAACGCTGGCAGGCGGTAAGCAGGTCAGCTGTGAGTAAGTGGCAGCACTTTTTCAAATTGTTGATTAGATAATTACCCATCCATATCTTGGCAATATGTTGCAAAGGAACAACACGGTTCTCATTAAACCACAGACGGGGCCTGCTCCTGTGGGTTGGTAAAAAACAAGGTGTTCAGCAGGCTCACACTTGTTGATTAAAAAATGTGCCAACATGGAAATTAGATATATTCCTTGGGGGTAGTTGTAAGAGGTGGGAGTAGTTGCTGCTACACAGAGCAGCCATGGAATGAAACCATGACAAACAGCAAGTGTGTTTGTGGGGACGGGAATAGGTAATAAGGATTTTGCACCATTTTTTCCCAGTATTTGTGCCTTTTAAACCTATTTGGAAAGACCACCACCTCATACTACTTTTCTTATCACTGCTGCCAGGCATTTTTAGGACAGTCACAAGTAACTCGTGACACAGACACACACACGCACACAGGAAAAATCATTTCAAAATTAATCGCAGGAGCACTATTTCCCAATAAGGCTTAAGCTGCTCAAAATATTGTGGAGGGCATTCAGAAAATAAAACTTGTGGGATAATTTGAGTCCCTAAAAATCTCACAATTGTTCGTCACCAATAAGCTTAACACTGAAAAGCAGATATTGATAGCAGGATACATTGTGAGCGAGACACAACATACAATTAGAGATAATACTATCATTGTAGGTGACGTAAAACTGCACTGGCCCACAATTTAACACCAGTTTTAATACCGTATGACTCGTGACAAATAAGACCCCAAAAGTCTGACATACTGATTCAGTTCAAACACAACGCACTCACGCACGCACTAACGCACCAACATGCAACCTGTAATGGAAAACTTCATCACGTTATTTTGTGCTGCTGTAGGAGCAAAATCAAGAAAACAGGATGTTCTTTGGATCTTTTCAACAAATTAAGCAGATAAAATGTTGTGTATAGCTATGTATAGCGCCACACATGAAGTACTCAGCCCGAAGGCCATATCCTGATTTTTCAAATGCCACCGTCTAATTTTTTTCTTCACTCTTACATTCTCTTATTTTCTTATGACCATACATGTCCACAGCCTGGAACAAAAGATAATCACTCAGCAAAATTAGGAAGTAAAACAAAAGAGAGTTGCACTGTCCATTGTCCGCAAACCACAAGCAGTCAAACCTCTGTACTCTCCTCCAGACTGCTTAGCAATCTGTATGACCTGTACCCTTCTGAGGCTTCCGAAATAAAACTAAAGACAAAGAGACCGTCCGCGACCGTTTTTATTTAGAACAAGAAAATCCACAACAGGCTTTGTGCAGACAAGGAAAAACTATGGATTTTCACATGATATTGTGAGTTGCAGCTCTCATGGGATCTCACAAATCCACCTGTGCAGCTCAGCAGTCCAATCTAACGTGTGAAAATGAGAATGGAGCCAGTCAGAACAGTTACATGGTTGGAGAGAGAAAATGAGCCAACGTCTGTCACTCTAGGTTTGAGTGCGTTGTGTGTATGTGACCTTTATGTTCCAAGAAAAAATAATTATGCTGAACCTGATCTTCATTTTTCTGCCTGCTTGGAGTTGCAAAGATGGGGCTGAGGGGAAACTATTTTTTTCTTGCAAATAGAGGTAAGTTTGTCAGTCTCTGGATGGTCAGCTATTCTGCAAAAGACAGAACAATGTCAAAAAGTTCTTCCATTATAACCACATATTTCTCATAATGTGAAGCTGCTACATGAGGAAACTGAAGGGGTTTCCTGACACATGAGGGACATAGGGATATTAGCAATTACTCAAGAACTATTCTTCAAATGTAGTGTTTTGTAGCTCTTTAAACTCCATGTAAAAAAAAAAAAAAAAATCCCATAAATGTTTCAAAATCCAGTCACAGTAAAATATAATGTTCTCTTTAATTTCCCACCCACTTTGTAAATTAATGTCCACTCAAATAAAAAGTGAAACTCAATCTAACTCTGCTAAAACAAAGCTATTCTTAAACACTATTCTTCTTCTCCTGCTATGAAGTGTACCTCCACTATTCCATTCAGGCTGCTGACTCAATACTTGGAAAGTGAGGAGCCTTCTATGGATCAAATACTGTGTGTAAGAGCACACATAAAGCAGCTTTCATTTAACCAAGTCACTGAGTAAGTAGCAATGTAACTTGAGCTTTGCCATGGTGAAACATGCTGCAGGCAGAAGCAAGCACATGAAAAAAAAATGCATTAGTCTTCACTGCCACTGAGAGCACACTGCGTTACCTGCAGCTTTTTAAAATGCCTTGAATGATAGGCTTCACCCTTTTGAGCCGGACTGCCAAGTGCTTACACGCTTTTTGTCGAGACAAACTGAATACATTGCTTTTGAAGAGTGGCGAGGGCCAGGCAAGGATTGCTGCCTGGAATGTTAAAAATACATGCACAAAATGTGTGATGAAACTTTCAGCACCATGGATAGCAACCCCCAAGTAGCCTGATGAGCTGGGAATGGGTGGGTGGCGGAAGGCATGCAGAGAAAAAGAGAAAAAGTCAGGGTAAAGTGAAAGGGAATGAGTTCATTTGTTAATTAAGAAAAGACATCACTGTCCCCTTACCACATGTTTTAACTATCCCCAAGTCTACTATTGCAGAAGGGAAAGCACTCAACCCAAAACAGCTCACTGGCTCTCTCTCTCACACACACGCACAGACACACACGCACAGACACACACACACAGACACACACGCACAGACAGACAGACAGACAGACAGACAGGCAGACAGGCAGACAGGCAGGCAGACAGACAGACAGACGGACAGACAGACAGACAGACGGACAGACACCTGCGGCAAAAACCCAGCTTTCCAGTTTCCTTCCCACCCCATCTCTGTGTCTCAAGCTAAATAATGCAGGCCTCTACCCTGCACTCAAGCATGAGTGGATAATCTGGCCATAAGGACTGGCTGTGTCAACAATTTCATTTATTTATTTATTTACTTACTTACTTACTAACTCACCCACTGTTGGACCCGCAGAGGGCGAGGAGGGGGCTAACAACATGCTGGGCGAAAAAGGTGACCCGCTTTCAGTTCTTTTTTTGAGAAAGGAATTTTTAAGGTGACGTATGGTTCTGACTAACAGGAACTGTGGAGTTTCAACATTTTTTTTCAAGGACGATTCACACCTGGACAGATACATTAAATCGTCCATTTGTGAAAACTTTGATACTTAACACTACTGTTAACTAGACATCTAGATTTCCGAAAAGCATGAGCAAAGTGGTCTGATTTTTCTGTTTCACAGTTCCAAAAATTCCAAGATTACCATTAGAATTAGTCAACTTGAGAATCAGAAACTGATTTCCTACAAAAATACAAAAGCAAGAAACCATGGACATCAACGAGTTAAGAAACTCACATTTAACGTTTGACAAAAGTTTCTATACACATAAAACACTTTATACAGACATACTGGATAAAGAAACCACTTACAGGACTTGTTTTAAACTCTAAAAATGATACAGCTGCAATACTGCAAGCTCTTCCTTTTTTTTTTTTTGGATGAATCCAATGATTACAGTAAGAAAAGAGCCGAGAACCAGAAGCCAAGGTGACATTTGTTGTCTGACCAACAATCAATAACCCAGAGATATTAATTTTCAGGAAAGGTCAACCAACACTGTTTATTCACCAGACAAATAAAAAAAATATACTTTATAGCAGGAAAAAGCAGATACAAGCTGACCTAAAAGTCACAATTTAAAAGATAGCTGAAAGCAAGATTTGTTGTTTGAGTTTTTGTTGTCCGACACATTCGTCATTGCAATGTCATTGTTTATGAAGCTGTCATGTGTAACATTGTGTACTTCTGCTGTGGATATATTTTGTTTAAATCAAGGTTTTGAATGTAATCAACAATAATAGAACTTCTTAAAGTGTGAATACAGGGATTGCATCACGATAAAACCTTCCCTTTATCTATATTTATAGGCAAAAATCTATAGTTTTGACTAAACTGACTAAGTCTAATCATAAATTCGTCTAATCGTCTTATTTCATTACTGATCCTATTTAGGGAAGAATAATATGGAAAGGGAGAATGTGACATCCAGATCTGTATGATGCCATATTGATGTATTTCAAAATATGTACGTATGTTTTTAAATTTCAATTATTAATTCAAAGTTATTTAAATATGCAATATGTAATGAGTTACATGTTAAAAGTTTTATTTATAATTACTCTGACACCAGGCAAGATCAATTCGGGGCATTTCTTGCTAACTTTTCTGAACTTTCGTCATTTTTAATGGAATGCTTTACAGGCTTATAATGGCTATTAATTGATCATTTCCCAAAGGCAAGGGCAAATGAACAAAAAACAGTCAAAAACAAAATCAACGGCTCTTTATGGACAACAATCTGTGAGCATGAATGCATTGTTACCGGGATGAAGTATTGGAAAAGACAAACTGGTAAGGGAGATAAGCAACCCATTAAAAGATTTATTTTCCTTCCTGTCAGCCAGTCCGGCAACATGGACAAGGAGCTGATAGTGTGACATTACATTACATTCAAGATAAAAAAAAAACATAAAAAAAAAAAAGCATTGATGTTTACCTGCAGATTTACCTCATATTTTCTACTCCACCAGCAACATAAATGCATTAAAAAGTATTTTTATATTAAATGGGTTCGCAAAAATTGCCAGCACGACCGTCACTTCGTTAGATGAGCAAGTGCTTGGATTATAGTCAGCAATTAATAATATACACACCTATTTTCAGCACAAAATGGCCATTGATGCATGGGAGTTTAAAACTGAATCTATTCATTCCCACAAGTTTTTATCATTTTGCATGGAATTTCATCACTTTTAAGGTGATTCATTACTGATCAGTTCCCACAATTTATGACTTGGGACGAACACAACAAGGTTTGGCATTTTTGCGGGACTATGGATAAGTAAACAAGGATATTCTAATTTCAATTAGATGATCAAGGAGTCACTACTTCAATGCTAGCAAAATAAAACGTGAAATAAAACCCTAATCGTCATCCACAGCACACAAACCTTAACCTCACAATCTTTTTCATTAGTTTAGGTAGCCATATTTTAATCTAAGAAGAGAAAAGTAATGGACTTTAATGTTCTCTCTGTCTAGTTCTTACCTGAAGAATAGCTGAGATAAAACCTGAAACAGTACTCAGGCAATTCTGGACTGTAGATATAAGGGTCTTAAGTTTGTGAATGAGCAACTCACAATTGGCATGCGGAAATCCAATTAGCGGCAGAAACTGCTGAGGCTTAATTGTTACACATTTACATGCTGTTCACAGTGACTTTGCATTTCTGAATTCTGTTTGGGCTGGCTTTTGTTTTCCATGCCTAAATAACTGCTACAATATGACACTTAGCTCAGCCAATGGCAGGCTTGAGCTTTAAGAGTCTAATCCTCTTTAATTTGTGATTACTTGTAATTCAAAATCATAGCCCCGCTAAACCAAAGGAGAATTATTGTTTAAATGTCCTCTTCCACTGTATTGCAACCTGGCTACTGATAACACAAATAAATATTCTGCATATATATCTCCTGAGCTGTTGTGGTGGCATTCAAGTAAATTACCATAAAAATCACTATACAAATATTTTGGCATCAGTCATTTAGCATACATTTCTAAATAGCTCAGAGCCCTGCTCCCATTCACACAGAGTGATTTCATTGGTATTCTTAGAGCAAATAACTTTAGCCCTGCACAAATTAGAATGTGACAATTAAGGGGGATTGCATTCAGCACGATAAGTGTATTTTAAAGGCAGAACCGATGAAGCTCGAGGGAAGAATTAGGTTATTATCTACAAACAGACACCACTGTTCTGCTGTTTGAGAACAGGCCCAGCGCTCTAGCATCTTAATGTTCATCTTCCTGTTGTTTGTCAAGAACAAGTTGGAAGTTACCTGACTTAAATACCAACAATCCAAAGAGAATGGACACAAACCAGGAAGTTTGCCTGCATGTGTGAAATAAAGATCAATGTATTCCAAAAGTTACCAATGCAATCTTAGAGCTAGACACTAATGAAGGGATATTGGGGGTAAAGACAGTTGACACGTTAAAAACTGCAAGGTTTCATCTGAAAGATTAAGAACCCCTCCACCCAGCCCCAAAGAAACAATTCATTCAGACATATTAAGGTATGCAAGAAATAAACCATCATATTTGAACTCAATAAACCTAAAAATAAGACAAGAAAAATCAGGTAAAGAATAACAATGACCCCCCGAAAAAGCAATAAGTTACAAAAAGAGAAAATTTGACATTTCAAAATACATCAAATAAATCAATCTCAAGTGTTCTCAGCTCGCGTATGACAGCGGGAAAGGCAGTTTAGCTCCATCGAGGGGAAATAGAGAAACCGAAAAAAAATCCCCAGTGTGAGATATACTTTTGACTACCGGGTTTATTCGGCATTGATTCGAGGCGCGGTATTTTTGAGCCGCTGCCGGCAGCTGAGGAGGGAAAAAGCCTCCAAGAGAAGTACTTTGGATACACTCGGCCGGAGACTGCCCCAGAAGTGGCACATCAGCGGCGAAGTTTCAGGCCAGACGGCCGGACGACTTCAGGACCGGAGTAACTAAACCGCTGACCAGAGGCACGTCTCACAACTTATCACACGCATTTTATCGCACTGTCGGTCTTTTCTTTTTTTTAATTTCATTTTGAAATTGTTATAGTTTCCACCGCCGCGGGAAGGCTAAATTAGCCGTGTACTCGGGTCCTACCTGCTCGTGGCAGTTCTCCCAGGTGAGGTTGAGGAGGCAGGGGGGGAACAGCTCGTCTTCGCTCCGGGAGTAACCGTCCATGGTGCGCCAGCCGCCGCCGAGGAGCCCGTCTGGGGGAAGGGGGGTTAGGGTCTGAGCGCCGCGAAGGGGGTGACGGGCGGGTGTCAAGCTTTCTGCGTCCCCGTGTCGAGTCTCCCTCTATCCCCTCTCTCTCGCCTTCCAGCGCCGTGGAGCTCCAAACGAGCGGTGGTCGGGCGTCCTGGATGTTGCTGTCACTGTCACGTGGGCGCCTTCTCCCAAAAACACCCAGTTGGATGCTGCCGTCTGAAGGGGTTCTCAAAGTCTGGTGCGCGGACCGATGAGGAGGCGCCAAGTCAGGGTCAAGGGTGCCATGCGTAAAGAGTATGGGGGAAGTATTAAGTGATTGTTTTGTCTTCTAAAAAAAAAAGTGTAGAAATTGTTTGAGTAAAAGTAGTACGCAAAGTGTATTTAAATATTCTTTGAATCAGTGCAATTGAAGTTTTAGAAAATAAAAGAATTTTACAAAGAAACTGAGCCTTGCATTAATGCCATGCATAAAAAGTAAGAATAAGAGTAAGAACAACTTTATTTATCCCGAAGAAAATTGTTGTGCCAGAGTTTCAAGTAAAACATAACAATAATAAATAATAGTGGGAAATTGTATAAACAGTAAAAAAAAGGGGGGGTGGGGGGTGGATAAGAACTACAAATAAAACTATGAAGTGTCAGTTAAGGCTATAAAGTGTTTTAAGGTCTTAAGTACAAAGATTTTGAGATTCCTTGCAGCTGAGGGAAGAAGAATTAAAAAATCTGATTGCCTCAGGTAGGAAAGACCTCCTGTGGCGTTCAGTGGAGCTCCTTGGTGGTATCAATCTACGACTGAAAGAGCTCTGACAGGATGTCAGTGTGGCATGCAGGGGGTGATGGACATTGGCCATGATGCTGAGGAGCTTCCTCAGCATCCTCCTCTCTGACCATGAGGAATGTATTAAGTGATTGTTTTGACTTCTAAAAAAAAAAGGAAAAAGTATAGAAATTGTTTGTGTAAAAGTAGTAACCACAGTGTATTTGAATCCTCCTAGAATCAGTACAATTGAAGTTTAGAAAATAAAAGAATTTTGCAATGAAACTGAGCCCTTTTAGTAGGAATGTGTGAAGTACTTTGTTGAATGTCTAAAGTTCAATTGCTAAGGAAGTGAGAGGATTTGATTAAACCTCATGTTTGTTTTTTTTCATTTTAGCATTTAAAGTAATACGTACACATTTTGGAAAGAATGCTTTGGAAAAGTCGCAGTCCGATAAATAAAAATAGTATTGTCATATAGAGTAATAGCAATTGTCAGGTAAACGGTGGTCGAAGGTACAGTACATATTTTAGAGATGTGGTAGTGAAAAAGTAGCTTAAAGAGTAGAGTAGCTTAAAAATTCAGTATTCAATTTGTGGCCAAAACAGAAAAATAAAAGATATCCCAGTTGGACTTTTTTGATATTTATTGATGTACTGTTCTTAAAGAACTGCAGAATTTACTTATCTGTTGATCGCTGTGCGAACTGCTTGTGATCTAATGTACTTAAATATCTATCTGTCTCTGAGTGCAAAGAGCCTGTGAAATAGATAAGACTATAAAACCGCACAAGGCTTATGTTTGAAAAATTAATCCGGAGTGAAAATCCTTAATGTTATTTAATATTTTATAGACAAAATAAATAGTATGATTGAGTAATATTATTTATTGAAAAGATGGGCATTGATGATGGACAAGCCCACATTATGAGTTCCAAGCTGAATAATATCAACAACATGAAAAATGTAGAGGTACCTGTGAATGAGCCGTGGCTCACCGAAATGAGCCGTCTATCCCATCCAGCATTCCTGCTCAAAATCAATTTGAACATGGGTCTTCTGAAGTCTAACCAGCAGGAATTAATTAATGAAAAATAATGCAAATTGCAATCCCATTAATGGAAAATCAGAGAAAAAAACAATCCTATTTTGCCCTTCGGAAATGCACCCTCAAATGCCCGAGTTTATGCCCTTACATCTGTTCTTAGTGACAAGTGTCAGAGATTATGCAGTCTGTGTTACTTCCTCCTCAAGGTCTCTACGACACAGAAGAAGCAAAGTCCTGCCTGTGTCTGGCTGAAATCTACCACCTTAGACTAATAGAACAAACAGTTAATGAAACCAAAAAAAAAGTCATGGAGCCATCAGCAGTCATGAGTGGGGTTTTATTAAACTTGACTTTTTCCCCAATCAGGAAGAAAGAGATTAATCCCTTGCTTATGCTTCCAGCCCCTTTTAAACTAGATCCTATAGATACATGTATGTGACTACTATTTATGGATGTGATCATGGCATAATATTTCTAAATGTATGTTGAACTGCCAATCACCTCTACAAGAGCTTAATTACCTGACTGTAACACTATAATGTATGCAAGTGTATAAAAAAATGTTAGTTGCTTGATTTTCTTCTTTTTTAACATTCTTCAACAAGATTTGACTTTGCAAGATTTAAACCATTTTCCACACAAATGAATGTTTTACTGACACTCCCATTTAAATAAAAGAGACAATAAAACTCATAGCCTGACGCAGGAATCAAATACAAATGGATCGTGTCATACTTATTAAGTCAATTTCTATTTAACAATCTGTGGCTGGAGGCCCAGAAATGAGAATAAGTGCCTCAGCCACACCCTTATATTGAAATCACACTTCTGAATGTGACGGAACCTGCAGAAGAGGTCTGAAATGGAAAAAATGGGCCTGGTATGGCAGAGCTATCCATGGCCCTCTTTGAATGCCATTTCAAAGGCCAAGACATTTCATGAAGACACATCTAATATGAAACCTCAGTCACCCACAGTCACATTGTATGAGCTAAGTAATACATGGAATTTGAAGTCATGGGTTCCATCGGTCACATGCATCTACAAGAAGCAGGGTACACCTTGAACCGGTCACCTATCAATCACAGGCCCACATATAGAGACACACAGCCATCACACACGCAGTCACATCTATGGACAATTTAGTCTTTCATTAACCAACTTCCAGTGTACATCACTCCAGTAGGGATGTTGTTGCTGTCAGGGGTCACACAGGCACGCTAACAGTTTCCAGTTCACAAAAGAAAAAAAAACAAACAGCTTATTTAGTGTCAAACAAGAAATTACTTAGTTGCTGCAAAATTTGCTCAATAAGGTAAAAAAAACTAACCAGTAGAATCAAGCCACGCCAACACTAAAACATCAATCAACCTGAGATTTTGCAGTGTCTCTGCAACATATACCGTCATACACATCAAGCTTAAATGAAATCTTGTGTGACAGTAGCTAATAATTTGGCATGGGTCCAGAAGCCTTTTTAGTGCAAAATGAAGAAATGAACAAGTTTCATACAACAAAACCTGGCAACATGAGTGATTATATCAATGACACAGGCATGAGACCTCAAAGTGCTCAAGCTCACTTTTCTGCATCATCTAATTAGACATTAGATGAGATAGCACAGCAAGAAGGTCCCTGGCTCAATTCTGATGGAGACATTTTTGTGTGAAGTTTGCATGCTCTCTCCTGTGTCTGTTTCCTCCCACAGCCAAAAACAAGCAATAGATTAATTGAAGACTCTAAATTGCTCAGACATGTGACTAGGCGAGTGAATGGTTGTATGACTCTATATGTATGGCCCTGTAACTAACTGGCAAGAGGTCCCACATCCCGCCAAATAACACCCGGGATAGGCTCCAGGCAGGATAGACTCCAGCTCCGCTTTGGCACAGAGTGCAGGTTAAGCAAAATGAATTAATCTAATAATTTTAAATAATGAACAATTCAAAAATACGTGTATTATTCTTGTAGAGAATTCTTGAATTTGTTTTGTCATGATTTTTTTCTGGCTCTGTGAAGAACGGAACATTGCATATTGTTGCATCTCAAGTCTCACATTATAACCCAGATATTTTTAAATGCAAAAACTGAAAAACCAATGGAAAATTATCATACACAAACAGCAGGTTTCTTTTCTTGGCTTTGTGTGGGCATACACACTGTGCTTGATCAACATCTCTTTCACTACAATGTTAGCTGCTTACACCTACTCATGTGCTTCAGTTTACAACTTTATCATTTTTATTATTCATGCAATGGGAAAATGATGAAATCATGCAATTTCATGAATTTTCAATTTATCCCTGCTCAGCTTCAACATTGGTGAAGGTCTAATCATCCAGAATAAGTGAAAACATCTGTGTAGATGTGACAATAGAGGTAAAAAATATTTACTCTGAAAAAGTTTGTATTTATCACATTTTGTTATACACTTCAAGAGAATGGTTTCTTCCTCCATAATACTTCATAAAATGCCTAAGGGATAGTATGTTTGCAAAGCTCTGCTAAAGAAAACAAGCCCAAACTATACAGAATCAAATGATCCCATTCACATTATTTTCAAAGAGGAAAACAATTATCATCGCTCTACAATAGGTACCATCTGATTTTCCTACTTTGATTGCTGTCAGTGGTCACACCTTCCAGATACATGATCCAGTTAAGATGATGCGACACACTCATGTTTATTGGCACTGTAGAAACTTGGTTCAGGAGGCAAGGCAATGTGTCCCACTGAATATGCACACTCCTCGTGCAGCCAGCACAGGAAATCTTTTCACTTCTCAGTACGATCTGTGCTCACAGAGCTCATTGGGCAAGCAGTCTTTTAGCCTACTATCACAAGGTGAGACCTCTGCAGATACACTTGGGGCCTTTGTCCATCAGCCTGGATCAGAAATGTTTGCCAGGCATGACCTACACCTGTCTGAAGTGTGGTCAATTGGCACAGAGGTGTGCAGTTTCTTTATGAAGCTTAGAATTATGACACTACTATAGTGGGAGAAAAAATGATAATAAATGTTCCCTCCTGATTTCATACAACCCAAATGATATATTTTATCTGGTTACTTCTCATTTGGCTCCTTCACAATACCAATACAGTAAAATATGCTATGAAAATTACATTACTATACATTCCTATAATCAGAATGAGGGTCTGTATTGCAATTTCAATGGTATAAAATGTATTTAATGGTTAATAAGATTATGTTGAACCATCAAGAGCCTTGAAATGAAGCAGGGTCTGATATGGAGGTGTGGGGCAAAAGAGTGATGCAAGAGAATGAAGAGTAGTTTGTTCTTTAGCCTTATCTGCCACCATCAACCCTAATCTTTCTAGTGTTGTAGATTAATTTAAAGATTATGGAGTGCCATACATTTGCACAGCACAAGGGAGTGCCAAGGCACAAGAGAAATCACACATCGTATAGCCGGCTCCTCTCTGAATATATGGCACAGCTCACATCATTCGTATACATGTGCCTGCATCTTCGTTGTTCTTTTTCTGCCCGGCGACACATGAAAGCTTTTCACTGAATCAAATCAACTGCCTGTGATGATTCAGTGAGACAATGTAACAATTGCGTTAGTGTGGCTTTATGTGAGGAAATTCTATTATTCAATCATGAGAGCCACACCAGGGGAATTGGGTAAAAGTTCAGGCGGCATTGTGGTGGAATTAAATGAGGTCAAATCAAATAGTTCCCTCAGCCTACAGGTAGCAGCCATACATTTCAGCACAGGTGCCTGCAGTTGTTGCTTGATTCATTTCAAACTGGCAGCCCATTTTAAGCATGCAGTCTACATGCCACATCCCCCCTATATAAGCCATCTATCAAGCCTAACCTGGCGCCATGTGCATTTACTCCCATATCACAGAGTAGGTTGGAAAGCAACTGTCATAGATGGCATGATTGAATTGTTCCCTTGCACTGTCACCAGAGGGGCTATTACTTCAAATTAGCATACAAATTCAAACCAGGACAGATGGATTTGTCACATTCCAGGCGCCATCTTCCTGGAAGATTGGCTGAGCTTGTGCGGTGCGATGGAGATAAGACACCTGTCTCAGCTCCGATTGGCGGCAGGGCTGGTGGAGAAAGGACTGCTGAGGAACAGGAGGATTTCCTGAAACGCTGAGGTGTTCAGTCATAAAGCTCTCTACCTAGGGCCCCAAATGATGATGAGGTGCCATCTAAGACACTGTGGGTGTTAGGAGATTGAGCTATAGCAAGCTGGTGACTCACATTGTTTGGAAAACATGCCGAACAAAACCTGTCTGATATTTGTTTGCGTTTGCTTCTTTTGTTGAGTTACAGTCAAAGAGCGACATAAAATGGCTCATAGGATCAGCTTATTGTTGATACAAAGATGGAACAGTTGCAGGGAATGTACAGTATCTCCAAGTGTGATTATGATCTGTATATCCCAAACCTACATATCATTTCAGGTCTTCAATCCTAAACAACATTCGGAATACAAATCTCAGGGCAGGAAACTGTTTGAATATGGCCGAAGAGTATAACACAACCAACACAACTTAGCACAAGTGGTGAGACTGTGCTTCTTGAGTAGCCTCATATCTGACACTAACAAAATACAACTTGGATCCATAATGATTTTCATTTGTAATTATGTCAGGATGAATCAATGGGAAATATTGAGCATGAAAAACTGTTCTTACCACAGGATCAATTCCATCTAATTTCCAGATCAGCTCAAACTAATGGGTTTTCTATTGGTTTCATTTTGGGGAAGATGGAACAGTCACAGCATTTTGCAGATCTGGTGGATCTTTCACTACCATGGGATCAAGAACTCAAAAAAAAAAAAAAAAAAAAAAAGTCTCACAACAGTCAAAATATATTAGAGTGCACATGCTAATTTCTTGATTAACAGTCCTCAGGCTTCATTGAATGTCCCTTTAGAAGCTTGCGTTTCTGCCTACCTGCTTCCAGACCCAATGGAGATTGAGGGGAAAAATGCTTACAGTTCATTTATGCCTGTAGCCTGATGAAAAGCTGTGACATAACAATAATGGCAGCAGTTACCACAATTATTGCACAACTATGGGAAAATGACCAGAATGGTATATGGGGATAATCTCAGAATGTCCACAGACCTGGGAGGGAAGTCAGCGTGGCATCAAGATTGATTAGATCGAAACCCATTTAGAGAAGATGTGTCATGAACCTGCGTGCAGATACGACATAGCAGGAATTTATATTTTTCAGGAATTATCGTCATATTGTTATTTCTGCATCTTGTAGAACATTTTACTGCAATAAAGTACCCTAGGGAGCTAATTATTTTAAGTCAAACTCAATTGATCAGCTGTTTTGACAGGAAGGAGGTTTCACATAAATATTACTTCTCAACATTAAAATGGACATCAGAGTATATACATAAACCTTGGGGTTGTAGTTTATATCCAAAGACCAAGGTTTTAACAATTCATTGTGTGTAGCTAACTGATTATATGAAAAACGTTTTCTCAAAATTCGGTATTATTAAAAATTAAGTGGATTTCCAGATGGAAGGATAGATTAATCTGAAATACTGTCTTAATGAGTAGATCATAAATAAATATATTTGATATGAACCTGCAGTCAGGGATGATGCCCGTCATTTGTGACCCCAAAAAACAGTAGAAAAAAAATGTCAAAAATGGTGTCAGGAAAAAGTTGATGTTTTTCACACAATCTGTATGGAGAGTGACCCATTTTAATATCTACAGGGGCGAATTATTCTAATCAATTTCCGAGATTATACTGATTGTGGGTCAAAATTGACTAAAAGAAGCTCTAAAAAGATAACATTTTCATTTAAAAAGGGAAATAATAAGGATACAGAGAAATTATATTTAAAATAGCAAAAACTTGGAAAATCACCACCAGAGGAGATGGAGCATGATCTTATTGCTGAGATATCGTTCCCCTTCTTGTTCCTTCCACATGCAATGTGCAACCAGTACAGTGCCACTTTCAGAAGAATTCATGTGTTTCAACTGAGTGATTACATGGTTAAGATGCAGCCCTCAGTTCAGCCCATGGGAATTGTAGGACCAGGAAACTCCCAGAAGTGTGCAATCCTTCGGGCCCCGTCAAGAGTCCTCACTGAATTCATGCTCTGCCACCCGCAAGCGGCTCTTCTCATTTAAGCTGTTGACCCGCAAAATGAGAGGGGAAAAGACTGTCAAGGGACATCCAACTTTCTTTTTTGCCAAGTCATTTCTATAAGTTTCAAGTTGGAGGCCAAATGAAGTTTAACATGACAAGATGAGAAGCGATTTTAGTATTCAAGATGCATCTGTGAACATTTTTCTATTTATCACCTGAGAGTTCATGATTCATTTTTCCAAACATCAAGCTTTACCTTCGACATCTGAGAGGAGCTGACACCTGGTAGTAGAGTCAAAAGGAGCTCCAGCTCTGCAAGGATTTTCAAACTGATCTTGTTCTGAAACATTCATAATTAACATTCCTCCTCCCTCTAACTGTTTCAGCCGCTATCAACAGCCCAGTAAGAAGATTTAACTCGGACCAGCCAGGAACTTAGTTGGATTTGGCAGGTAAAATGTGAAGGCTCAGTGTGTGTGCTGAGTAAGTGAAAATTTTACACAGATTATCAAGGCTATAAATGCTCACTCAGGAAAACACTGATTTATAAAACAGTTTTATTAAGTTGAACAGCTGACTGGCAAGGTGACCACAATCATATTTCTGTGACAAGAAAACATTAAATAACGCCTGCATCAAAATACAGTATAAATTACATATGAACAAAAGCTACAATAACTTGGAGTCTACATGAAATCATGCTTTTGACAAAAATGGTTAATGTGTAATGCATGATAACTGCTGATCTATTTTCAAAGATAAAAGAGGGTCTTTTCTGTCAGGGGTTCCCAATGATGAATACTGATGGCAAGATGATTTCCAGACTTCAAATGGCATTTTTACATGATGACTTTTTTAACCACCCTTGTTTTGAAAGTTAAAAATAAAAGAAACCTTAACCTAAGCCATAATTCAAATTAGATTACAAATAATTTGCATTTGGTTCTTTTTTTGTTTTTTTAAAACAGACTTGAGTATGCCTTGACTGGATTTCTATTATATTATCATCAAACACATTTAATTGCTTATTCTTTCTCTGCTGTCAAGCACAAAACAATAATACCATGATTGTGACTGTTATTAGGTATCATGGGTGACTCTGAAACACTTACTTTACAGGTTGCTTAAAACTGTAATTGGTTTGTCCGTACAAACAAAAGAATCCATGAATCTAAGTGCAACCTCAGCTCAAGTAAGTTTTGTGCAGTCAGTCTGGCTAGAAGACATTTGGGAACTCCTGTTACAAGGTAAAGCAAGACATTGCATTATTTATTATGAAAATACACAATGGAACAAAAATAGAATTCAAAATAACTAATGAATAAATGTTCATTAAATTCGAAATTAACTTTACAGATACTCTGAGGTCTGTTGCAGAGCACGCAAACCTTATTAGTACTGAGCGTACTCCTTGGATGACAGTTTTGCAATGATACGCTCCAGCTGTCTCTTTGCTTCACACTGGGGGAAGTTACTCATCTCGTAGTACTGTGGAGCAATTTTCAGCAGCCTGGACAGAAAGCAAGACAACATTAGTCACAGATCATATCAGTAGCATTTACTTGTTGGAAACAGTTACGTATTCGGTTTGTGGCTTTAGCGTGGGCACGACACTTCTGATACTAGTATTGAGGCAGGCCGACAAATGGCTGGTGTTCGGCCAAAAGATGATTAACCACACAATCCTGCGCCGGCAAGAACTTGATTTCATGTCTTTAGACTTGATTAGACTGATGGGTGACATTATTCAATGCACATTTAATGTTGCACACTGTACTGAAACTAAAACAGAGTGATCTTGGCCAACAACCATAATATTCACTGATTGTACAATAATATCAGTCTTGCAGGTCAGAATGTACAGAGGAAACTGTACCTTTTACTGACTTTGGGTAATGCTCAAAAAAAAAAGGAACATTTCATATTCATTCTCCCTTTTCAAAAACAGTATACCTGCCAGTACTACAGGTATGTCAATATGTGTGCAGATTTTAAGGTAATTCAGAAAAACCAAAAAGAAGTTACTTATTCAGTTGTTGATTTTTTAAGCTTTCAATACTGAAATGGAACATTTTGCAATCTCTCAGTACATACTATCAAGACATGATACGTACCACTCTGGTTTGACATCAGTGCATGTGCGGATGTAATTCTTGGTGGTGAGCACAAACTCATTATAGAGCACCCACTCAGGCTTGTGGTCCAGCACAGTGGAGGGATGCAGCTGGACTACTTGATTGTCCTTCACTGTCAAGTAATGGCCTGTGCGCTCCAGGTGAGCAACCTGTTCATGGTGCGGAAAGGAAGAAGGGTCACTCCAGAATCCGTTCAAACGGGAGAAATTCTCACTATTTGCAATTGCATCTATTTGCAATTGGATATTTCACCAACACAAACACATTTGCCATTACTTTGTCATATAAAAAGAAGTGATACAGAAGGCAGACCTGTTAGAGCAGGGCAGCAAAGATTTTTTTTCTCTCCTCTTTCTAATATGTGGTAAGGGAGAAGGGCGTTGTTGTGATTAGGGCAATCAGTCTCAATAAAGACCTCTCCAGAGAGATGATCTCCAACTCTGTGAAAGCTTACACATGAGCTGCAAATTTGTCTCCAAGATAAAGGTTAATGTTTACAAATATTTAAATATTGGCACCATAATTCAACTTGTCAGGTTGCTTGTTTAAGGTGCCCCTGAAAATGGCTTCTTGCACAATGCCATTTTTTTTCAAGGGAGTGAGGAACAAATGGACTTAATTCCCTCTTGTATTTTTAAAATCTAAACGCTAACCAGCTGGTAGGTTTGAGTGGATATTTATATATCTAAAACAATAAATATCTCAAATATCTCAAATAGACAAATTCAACAAGCAAATCCCTGCATAACAGATCGAGAGCTTTAACAACGTGAACAAAACTGGATTTTTGTCACCAAAACAAATGAGCAAGCTATTGATAGAGCGGCAGATATCTGAGCAGCATTTAAATGTGCTCATAGTTGAGCCAAATTCAGCTGCACAGGACATCAATTTCACACCACAAAAACTTCTTATTCAGGTCAGAAAAACATCAATTTTTACATCAGAGAGTCAACAGGCCATTTGCTTTCGTTGGAAGTTAAAATGGGACTGGCTTTAGCATCAGATCTGTTGCATATTGGTCCGGAAACTTTTCCCCATCATACAAGCCAATTGGGCAATCTGCAGGTAGAATCATCTGCTCATGACCATTCACGCTGTGGTAACTTTGCCATGAAAGAAGACAGTAGAGTTCTGTGAAATACATTATAATAATGTGTTCAGTGTGAAACTGTGACCTGACTTACCTGCATGAAGAAGCCAGTGAGCAGAACCCGGCGTATGTTGATGTAGTAGTCTCTGCTGCTGAAATCGGTGCTTCGCCGAGGCAAGTTGAAACGGTCCATGATCCTGGACAGCTGCTGCCGTACATTGTCTGCCGACATCAGCGAGCGGTAGTTCACAAAGTTGTCATAACACCACTGAGTGGACTCGTGGTCTGTGTGAGAAAGAGGTAAAATTAGAGTTCAGGACAAATTAAGGCGACATTAAGTCTATTCAATCAAGTGCATGCTCATTGGAAAGTCACTTGCTTTGTTTGAAGGCATGGTAGACATTCAGCAGCGTCAGGTGGTCCCCGTCTATGTGGGCAAAGCGCATCTTGGCCTCATCGGCCGCCTTCTTAGCCTCCGTTGGTCGGACGAAGCACTGTGGGACTAAACAAGGTTGGTATAGGCCCCAACACAGCCGCCCATAGGGATAAGTTAAGCAAATCCCACAGAGAGGAACGAGGCCTCAGCTCACAAGAGGCACAGAGCACTTCACAGTGTGAAGTGTTTATGTTGGAAAAGGAAAAGAGGAGGGTCAAAGGGAAGGGGGAGTTATCGTCTCTCTACCGAGGAGGAAAACTAATGATGCGATACAAACTATGTGATGTCGCAAACACATGACACCCAGTCCAAACAACCAAACTAGAATAGAGAAGGGCTGTAATTTACCCCAAGAACCCCTTGGTCTGCCCTCTTCCCTCTGACAACTTGTCCTGAATTGCTTAACTTCAAACATCCTTGATTGTGGCTTTAATGAGTAAAAGTGTGCTTATTGTGTCTCATGCTTGGGTGCTGCCGCAGCACCATTCTCAGGTGTACTTTTGTTGCTAACACTAATGAACTCAGCAAAAACCTGCCATCCTGAAACACCTGCTCTAAGTGCTAGGCCACATCCAAACAGCTAGTTAAATCAATTTCTCCCCCGCTCTCAAAGACCCTCACACTTGCTTCGGAAGCATCAGGATTCATCTCAATGAACAGCATTCTGCTTTGGCAAGCCTAAAGTGCAATTACTGCTGTGGAACACTGGGGCCATTCCAGGTACACCGATACGTTCAGTACACTATTTTTTTTCCCCTTCCTCACCATTAAAGCTGACAACAGTAGTTTGACCCTCCACCTGCCTTGTAGTTAAATTCACTGGAGACACACATGTTTTTGGTTCATTTCAACTTTTGGGCTCTAGAATTACATTGTTTTGATGGCAAGGAAAATTGAAACTATTTTGTGCATCAGACCAGTTCTTTTATATTCTTCTTTTGATGGCATTTCAGTGCAAAATGTATAACAAAATATCATTTTTTTTCTGTTTGTCAAGGCTATGGAATTGACAACGATATTTTCATTCTGATCAACCAGAATTTGGTCATAAATATTGAAGAATTTTTTTATGTATTTATTATTCTGATTCCCTTTGATTCCAAAAGTTCTTGGCAATTTTAGGGTAAAATTTAACCACATTTTAGTCAGTTCAAATGAAAAGGTATCAGAACAGCGAACCCTATGATAAAAAGGTCAAGCACAGATGAAAAATGACGAAAACATAAGAGCACCCTCTTGTGTTGTTAAAATCACAACTAATTTGACTCAACGCAGCAATGTTTTGACATATTTAGCAGTTTCAAGCGGTGCCGCATATCAGATATGTTATAATTGTAATATCATACATCAACGTGCATTGCAATATACCCTCATTTAAGAGCAATGGAACAATTAAAATTCTAAGGGAACAGCTATCAATACTACAAAATTTGAGAAACTGTTTCCCATCAAGCTTGTCAATCATGTTCAAGTTAACTGGAAGGCACACAGGAAATAGAAAAATAAGCAGCTCTGTTCCACAGCCCTGAGCATTACCTGACAACATAGCAGTGATGGAGAGGACTTCGTTGGAACAGTTGAAATCACAACTGGCGATGACCATCTTGGCAAGCTGGGGGTCCAGGGGGAACTCTGCCATCATGGAGCCCAGCTCCGTCAGGTCACCATCATCATTGAGCGCTGCCAAGTAGTTTAGCAACTCCAGGGCCCGCATCAGGGTCTCTGGGGCTGGAAAGGACACAATGGAAGAGAGGGGCCATTAAAAAATTTTCAAGCCTACAGGGCAAGAACGCTGATAAAGATAGCAAAATTCATTTATAACACAACTCTTTTTCATACCTTGCCGCCAGGCTCGAGTTAAAACTTAGTATCACATGTATACGCAACTTTACTTCCTACAATAAAATATACAATGTCTATTTCAGAATGAAATATGGGGATCAGGTTGTGATCTTTATATTTTTCAGGAAGTAAAGTGCATCTTTTATAAAAGGACAGAATGGGTGCCCTTCTCTGTGTACAGTAGGCAAAACTCCTTCCTTTTAAATTATTCTCATCATACGGCTGGAGGTTGTGCCTTGGACCACACATTATTACAAGACATTGTGATTTGCAAAAGAAATTACACAGCAGAAGGAGCACTTGTAAGGAATAACAGTGCAGTAGGGAATCTTATTGCATTGAATTTGATCTGAGTGACATCATGATTCTGATTCTCACAAAATACACTCCTGCAATTTCACAAAAACACTGAATCACTATGAAATGTCATGTATACTGTTGAGGACATCGTGCCACTTTGATATGGAGAGTATTGATCAAGTAGGAGGTGAATGAAAAGCATGAACAGGTATTTGCTGACCAGACCGCAACAACATACAGGAAAGCGAGTTAAAAGTCATAGGAGGAACAAACAAGGAAGACAAGAAGGAACCATGGCGGTAAGACGTGGTGTGGATCATGGGACGAGGAGAATATGCTGACTGGTTAGGGGTGGTACAGACAGGAGGAGACCATCAGAGATTAACCCCTATCAGGTAAAAGACGAAGAAGGGACCAATCAGGAGACAACAGCAAGGAGGAGGCCCAGAGAGGATATATGGAGTCAGAAGAAGGTGAAGAACTGTCGATCTTACGAAATAACCCACGCGCTGTGTCAGGGACTGAAGATCGACCCCGGTCCCGGAGCTTCTCAACTGCTAACCTATAGCAATATATAACCTGTAACAATGAATATATTTTTTTGCCTGATTTTGTGTGATGCTTGGCAAGGTTGTCCCCATTCATTTTTCATAAAAGTATGTGAAGGAGTACTGGGTGAAAGACACCAGACTCCGACAATACCTAATTCAATTCAGCAGATCAGACATATCAGCAATTGTGGAAGACTTTTTCAATCTGATCATCTAAATACCGATGTGCTATAGTACAATGCCCTCTCATAGCAGACTGAAAATGTTGGCATTTTCTATTGGAAAATTTCAGCCGCACTAGAATATGACATTTTTCATGAAACCATTATAAGATATTCAAAACAAAAAAACCATCAGAATATCTAATGCAGGACATGATGTGACATCAAGTGCAAAATAATCAGTCAGGTGTTTCTTCATTGATCCTGACTGATGAGGATCAATAAAGTTACCAAACTTATACGATCATTTCAGTTATTGAAGTATTTGCGCTTCACTTTAAA
The DNA here is from genome assembly GCF_037954325.1 of Fistularia commersonii. Classification (NCBI taxonomy): domain Eukaryota; kingdom Metazoa; phylum Chordata; class Actinopteri; order Syngnathiformes; family Fistulariidae; genus Fistularia; species Fistularia commersonii. Next base: position 9,340,465 of record NC_141302.1, read on the forward strand.
AAACAGGAATTGAAAGAGAGGATTTGAAAAAACAAAAGACTTCCAGTGCTTTTTTTAAACAGCTGACAAATGTGAGTTAAAAGACTGCAAAGACACTCACACAAAGAGAGGTCTGCTGCCAGAGAACGAGGTGAATCAAAATATGAAGTTTCCTTGTATGTGATGGCCAGAGTACCGGTAATGTTAGACCACAACTCAGTGGAGAAGTAATCATGGCAGAGTTCATTTTTCATCCTCTGCTCAGGCAATCCTAAACAACTAATGTAATTACAGAACAACTTTGTACTTAACTTTTCAACACAAAAGGCTTCCGCCGTTTGGTTAAAAGATTTTTCCTCCAGATGCAATTATTGACCTTTGGCTCCCAAGAGCTGAAGCCTAATGACCAGTTGCATGTTAACTGAAAATTAGCCTCAAACACTGGCTGTGGTACTCGTTCTGTTTCATTTCTCTCAAGTGCTCCCCCCCAAAAAAATTCAATTTCAAACAGCGGGGAGGCATTTTTTTTAATGTGTAATAAATATCGATTTAGGGCATCAAATCTACTTTTTTTTAAAAACTGTGAGTGCCAGCCACATTACTTACCTTACAAATGGCTTGTAGGGGGCTGAACAAAGGTGAAAATCTGATTTCCAAGTACTGCTAGCATGATGAACCAGTGTGGAAATTCAATCCATACACAACGTGGCTCATCAGAAAGTGAGTATTGACTACCTCAACACACAAGAATCCGATATATTAACCAAGGTCCAAATCAATGAAACAAAAGGCTAAAGGTACATTAAACCATAGTTGCTCCGAAAGGTACTTCTTTTTAAATGTCACAAGGCAAATGAGTCCCACCCAGTTAGGTCTATGTGTAAATTGCTACTGATTTCTTTTAGATTTTCCATTTGGCTGGCTGGCTTTCAGTGTCTCTGCTGTGTTTACTGGGTGAGGAATAACGTGGGGAGTGAAAAACAAAAACAAAAAACACATTTGGACGGCTCAAAATAAAGGAAAATCCACAGTCCAAATAAGATTACAGGGGCACTCCAATGGACAAAGTATTTGGCATTTATTGATGATCATGGGCTCAATGTAAGACAATAATTCAAAATCAATTAGATCGTCTCTTCGTACCACAGCCAAGTTAATGCTAAATATCTGGAGCTGATACTGATGTTTGGGAAAAAACCTTCTAAATGAATAATTTGGCATATATTTCAATTATTAAAAATAAAATGTAAAACTGTAATGAAGCCATACTGGAGACAATTTCAGAGGCATTTGCAGTTTAACACTGTAAGGTAATGCTGTACTGGACATCAACCTAACACGAAGGAAAAAAAGTATTATCAAATGATATAGTAGTATCAAAAATAGTGTCAATACAAAAATCAAATAAAAGTAGCTGTCTATCAGGGTTTTGAGAAATGATTGTTTAGATATATTTACTTGTAAAAGATTAAAATGCAAATTTTAACATGAAGAAACACATTTTCCATTATGACACATCACCAAAACCAACTCAAGATTATGTTACTGATAGCTCTGAATTCTGAAATATGCCACGCTGTCCTCTTTTACTTGACTCCAGAGACAAATGACTGTATGGTCCACTCACTCACGTGACTGTGTGATCGGCCTTTGTAGCTGTTTTCCTAACTGATCAGCTCTAACTAGCGACTATAAAGCTAAACTCGCATAAACTCATTCTTTGCACTGAATGCTTCCAGTTCCCAGCAAGCTCAGGGGCTAGTTAGGAAAATCCATCCTCCACAAGTGGATCAAATAAATAAGCGCTAATCCTCCCCTTTCCCTTCACCCTGCTGTTCTCAGTTAGACTCAACAGACAAGGCCAGTCCAATGTGTTGACGCTTACCCTTGCATTTTGTGAGAAATGTGGGGGTGGGGGGTGGAGGTCAGTCACGTTTCACTGGAGGAATATAAAAGGAAGGCAATAGCCAAGGTGATAGCGCTGCTATTGATGTAACCAATTTCATTCTCAAAATGGCGTTTGCCACAGTGGACGGGGAGAGATGGGTTTAATCTCAGAGGTGAGATGAAAACTATATTATGGTGAAAATGGTAGGGAGCGGGGGGAGGTTAAGGATCAGAAAAGGAGGGGTGGTCTCCTAAGGAAGATGTAGTAACACAGTTTCTCCTGGAGATTGTAGTCACTTTGTATGCTCAATTGGAAAAGGTCTCACTTTTAACATAAGTTAAGCAGGATTCAGTCCAAGAAAAAGAAGATGCCAAAATACAAACAGGCTGATTAACTCCTCACATCAATGTCTTTTCACACTTTCATATCTAAATGTAGACTGTTCATAAAAACTGCAAAACATTGCTGCGGTATCCCATGACTGGCACAGAACCATGGCGCAAATCTCCAAACATTCAGTATGCAGTACTAGCAATCTGCCAAGATCATTTTATCCGTCTCGTTTTTTTAGAGGCTCCCATATGACACAACCCAGATTTAAAATTGTGCATCAAAAAGCAGCAGTTCGACAAAAAAGTTTGTAGACTCCTTTGTAATAGGCCTTTGTAATAGGGTTTACATTGATTTACATGACACTGCTCACAATCTCATTCTTAATATCTTTCGATTATTTGGCACAACAGTGGCTCAGTCCATTGGGATGTGGCTTAGGGACAAGCACGTTGCCGGTTCAAGACAGCTTGGGCCCCCTTGAACTGGTATTGGTTTACCTCCTAAGCGCTGCCAAGGGGCCATTGAGCAAGGCACTATCCCATTCCCTTTCTCACTGTCACTTCTCCATTGATGCATGTTTACAAGTTCTGTTTGTGCATGTGTGTTTTTCAGACCATAGTATAATAATGACAATCTGCTGTCATTATTATATTGTGTTGAACCATAACGTTCAAGAGTATGCAACTTATCTTCAAGAAATCCATTATCTATGTCCCTTTTTGCCACATACTGATTCATTATATAGCGGGCCAACTTCAACACTCAAGATCATGCAGGAATGCATCCCCTGAAAGCAAAAAAAGAAACATTTTCACACTAACCTGGCGGGTCCATAAAGTCAAAGTGCACCAGGTCATCAATACCCAGTTTCTTCAACTGCAGCACCACTGAGCCCAGGTTAGACCTCAGAATCTCGGGATATGTGTTATCCTGAAACAGTTATGGGAGAAGCATCAAAAAATAATTCTAAATTAATTGGTATGGGCACTTATTTCCTCATGCACTAACAGGTCAACTTGCACAGAAAGCCTCATTCTATGGTACTTGAAGGGCTATTGAATATGTTTTAAAAATTCCCTTTGCCACTGCGTGCGATATAAAATAATTAGTCTGTTAAGAGTGGTGAGCTGGGCCTCTGCAGGATCATTTGTCATATTTGGCTTTATTGTTAGCTCAGGTTATGAGCAGAGGCGGTGATATTTTGTACTGACCTCTTTGAATTATTTGAATAAACCATCTCTAAAGGAAACCATAGAGCTTGGTGACGCTGACCAAGTGAAATATGAGAATCCCTGATCTGTCTGCCGCTGACTTTCTCATCATCTTTGACCACTACTCACCTGCATCTCTGCCTTGTAAGCTTTCTCAGTGTAAAGGCGGAAACACTTCCCGGGGCGTGTCCGTCCAGCACGACCTGCCCTTTGCTGGGCTGAGGCTTTGCTGATAGCTGTCACCAAAAGGGATTCCACTCTGATACGTGGGTTATACACCTAAGGAAAAAAAAAAAAAGAACCACAAATCAAGAGCTAAGATGCTGCTTCTTTTCATGTTCATGTTGGGCTACAAAATAGTTAGCAAAAAGTACTTGCAAAATAAAAAAGGGGCGTAAAAATGACGCGCGCACACACACACACACACACACACAATTCACCATGGAGCACATATTATCTCTTTCTGCACCATGTGTACTCCTTGGCTCCAGGCGAGTGAAATGTCAGAGGAATAAATAACCGGCTTTTCCATCTTTGCCGCTGTCAGGTGTGCGCTGCTGTGTTTATCTGGTGATTCTCAGGCAACAGAGGCAGATGATCGGAGCAGATAAAGAGTAGTGGGCGAAGATGGGATGGGGGAAGAGAAGGAGAGGGCAAACCTTTTGCTTGGCAAATCCTGGATCAATTACAAACACCACACCGTCAATGGTCAGGGACGTCTCAGCAATGTTTGTTGACACGACAACCTGTGGAAATGAGGTCAGCTGGGTTAAGATATTGCGGGCACTGTCAAGACACATGACTTTGCTGCTAATCTCTCTGTAAGTAAATGCAAAAAGTCTACAGTAACACAATTTAATCAGATACAAAACCGCTTATGTACAGAGACAAATTTAAGCAATTCATATTCAATGAGTTGATGCAACAGTTCCTGCAAAGTGTCCTGCTTTTTTGCACACTGGGAGCTCAGAAACACTTAGTGTCTTCATCCAAGCATTTTTTTTTCCCAAATGAAGCCTGCTGTAGATTTCTCATGTGAACCCAGCACCGTGTCTTTGGAAATTTGGAGCACAGCCGTCTGCTGACATGCCAACTGTGCATGGCTCATTGTCTGTGATTGGCTCTTGCTGTGTGCTACGCAACACTGGCTCCTTCCAAGGTTTACTTCAAATAGCAGAGACTGGTGGTCCTGTAAGCGCATCAATTTTAGCCTGGCACATTTTGAAACTCATTGACTTGAACACTGGACAAACAGCATTACATTATTTTCATATAAGAAAAGTGATTGTTTAGGGACATTTATAAGAACAGTGAAATCTTTAAGCAGGTCAAAGTATCAGAATCAGTAGCATGATATGCAGAGCTGGGACAAATTAGTAAGTTGCCTCAGGTCTTCATGCTCATTTAAAATCTAAATGGAAATGGTAATTCAAAATAAAGTTTTTGGATTAAGTGAAGACTGCAAATATGTCCTTTGAGCCTCACACTGACTGTTGTCAACCCCTGATATTAGGAGGAGGGTTTGGTATCTGAGATTAAAAATAAAAGTAAGTTGTGATATGAAAACAGGACAATTTGTGAACCTGCATCACGGCAGTCTCAGATCTGTTTCTATTGCAATCATCCTCCATAAAATGACTGCTGAATTGAAGGAAAAAAAAACAACAAAAAAGGAGTCATATTACCCAATGAGTTGCACACTGTCAACATATACACAAACTAGAGGAAGAGAAGGAGACAAATTTGCTGCGGCTATCATGCAGATCTTGACTGCCACCAGGGGTGAGCTCTCCTTATATAACAGTAGGAAAGGGCTAAACAGACAACCTCTTTACTTTTGTCAAAAGCACTTCAGCCTGTGATGGCTTGGTAATATCTTGTTTTCCTGGCAACTGCTACTCCACTGTCATAGCTTAATATGCAAGCAGGCATCAGGAAAAATGCCTCTATTTCTCATGAAAGAATACCAAGCACAAAACCAAGTGGGTCTCTGGCATCTTGGCTGATATATGTCCATGGAACCAATTTTGCACATTTGACACACTTCTTTTGTCACACTGTCTTCCAGCTGTGAGCTTCAGGGACTTTTAAATCCCACATTTTAAACAAGGATTTCTCTTCAGCCTGACAACGCCTGACTGTTTGGTTAAAAAGGCCAAAGAGAGATTTTCTCGTATCCTCATTAACATTTCGGGATTAGTATGGATAGGTTGTGTTAAGTCGATATGACACTGATCAAGAAAAGTATCCGATAAATGAGTGGGTTGTTATATACATCCTGTATTTCATGGAACACTATATGAGCATATTATGCCCAATGACATGTGAGCTGCTTACCTTTAAATTAAAATTAGATACCTAGCCAGATAGATACATTTTATCTTCTTTTCATGGCCATAGTATAAAGTACAATTACACCTTTGAGCTATACATACACACTGAAAGTTAACACTAAACATAGCCACTGTCATAGTGACTGCTTTGTTTGTATGCTCCCAAGCTTAAGATTTATAACATCTTTCCTAATCTTGAATCTAAACTACTGACACAGGACCAGGAAAACAGCCTGAAAAACTTAAAACACTGAACTGACACTGAAACAAAGTGAGTAATATGATTGAAAGTGAATCACCTTTGTTTTCTTTAGCCTTCCTTGACCACCCGTTGTATTAGTTGCTTGTAAGTAAGACAACAAAATATAAGGATTTCAATCTAGCTTTGGGAATAACAATTTGACAAGTTTCACTCGCACATAAACTGGCAATGAAAATGGGTGTTTGTTACAATAAGTGACAGGTTAAAATGAGGGTTCACTAACAAATGCATTGAACAAGTTTTTGTTCTCTTCAGTATGAAAGCATGGTTCTAATGTGCCATTTTATTTTCATTAGAATGTTTCCACAAGTCTCTGTAATATGTAATTCATAAGTCACAGCATATTTGCAAGACTTCAATACATTATTTGCCATACATACTGCATGTGGAAAAGGCAGTACATAGCAACAAATTTTGCCTTCATTCTAAACTTGCAGCTCCAGCTTTTTTGATACAACTTAGAACTTCGCAGCGTGAAATTTCAGTTCTGATCAATTATGCACCCCTAAGACTCATTATGTCAACATTTGTGGCAATAGCTGTAGAGTGAAGACACTGCCAAAGTACCAGAAGTTGCAACTAGACTAGTCTAGTCACTCTTTGTGGCATTTTGTCCAGCCGTAGAGGGGGACAACAGGAGTTGTAGTGAGTTTCAAAATGTGTAGAGTGCAATTACAAATGTTGAAAGTTATAGCAAAACCTTGACAATGGACATCTAATTCTTGCATCATGATAATAAAATGTTCAGAAATTGAACTTTATACTGAGTTTATTTCTGGGCTCATGCTGAATAAAGCCACTTAAACATACAAACTATCAATATTTTACAGACTTATCGCGGAGACATACCAAAGGTGCTGATTCATAGAGGAAGTGACGGTGTCTGACCATTCTCATAAGTTTTTAGAATCTAAGCCCCCAACCACATCAGAAGAATATCTCCAGTCTCATTGTTTACATCTTTAGGGTGTCTTTGGATTTCATTTACTGTTGTCTTTAATTTTTAATGAGTTTCAAACTATAAGAATTAATTTCGATCTTATTATATTTACATGGTAAACACTGTGAATCTACAAGAGAAGTGCTCCAGTGTCAGACATGGGACCAAATCTGTAAAACAGCCTTTGCACCTGGGGGCTGGTTAGTTCTATATTAATTGTCCATTATGGCTGATTGTAGGTCATGTGATAAAAGAACTCGATTTAGCATTTCCCTTGATTTTACAGCAACGGAGGACAAACAAAACTTCTCATCACATGCTGCCACTACTAACAGTAATTCATCTATCGTCTGCCGCTCATTCTGCACTCAGGGTCGCGGGGGATGCTGGAGCCTATTCTAGCTGTCATCAGCCAAGAGGAAGGGTACACTTGGACTGGCAATCACAGGGCCACATATATAGACAACCATTCACTCACTGATTTTCCCAATTTTTACCACTTAAAATGCTGCATGTTTTTGGACTTTGGGACGAAAACAGAGAATGCGGAGGAAACCCACGCGGACACGGGGAGAGCATGCAAACTCCACACAAGGTCCCTTTGTCGGAATCGAACCAGGGCCCTTCATGCTGTGAGGCTAAAGTGCTAACCACTGTACCTTTAAAAGGGATGTCGATACTATCTTGAATCAATAACAAAAAACAGTGAGAAATTGGGACAAATGGTTCCTTTCAAATTTTCTTGTGGAAAGTCCAAGTGTTACACACTATCGGAGGCCCAAAGCTACAGAGGAATCATTGCTTGATGTCACCAACTTTTGGACTATGGCAGTCTAAGTTTAAAAAAATAGCCCCCAAAAAAACCTCTTTTAGCCTGATACCAGAAACTCACATCCTAGAATACGGCAAAAGGAATGGGATGTTTCAAAGTCCAATAAAAATAAATTATTTGATTAGTAGTTACTTCCATTGTCTGTGTTGGGACACAGTCAGTACTTCGGCAGATGCCACACATGACAACCTCTCACATTTCATGATGATATGGATGGCCTCATTGACTGCATTGATTCTGAAGGATTAGCTAGGCTTGGGCCATTACACCAAATGCAGGATGGCTCCTTCCAGTCTGTTGCTGCAGTGGATAATCCTGGCTCCTTCATCAGTAATATCATTAGAGCATCATCTTTGTATGTTATTTATGGGTTATTACCTGCAGAGGAGCAAGTGCTGTAGCTAGCACATGTAGTCTTTCACATTCCCTTCTGGAGAACTGAGCCTTGTTAAACTATAAAGCCTTCCCCCAACTAGTATAAAAAACAGAAGTAGAAGAGCCTTACTAGTGTTGATGCATCGGCATTCAAAGCTCATTTAAAAAGAAATGTGGTAGAATCATGCCTGACATTTGAGGGAATGTTCTAAACGTGACAAAGATAAAAACAAACCATGGACTTATCAACCCACATTTGTATAGACAATTTTTAAGATGCTGGAAACAAAGTGAGATCATAGTCTTTGCCTGTAATTAGTCAATCACTGCCTGGACTCTAAATGATTAAACTGTTCCAAAAACAGAAGATCAGTGGCTTCCCTGGACATATGACAAATAAATGACAAGCAAGTGTTTTATGTTAATTGAGGGGCGCCTAATTCAGTCGTTAGCATGCGCAGCAGCAGACATTGCAAGCCTTGATTCTTTTTCACAACTTGCTCTTTTGCTGGCTTGAACCAAATGTCTGCATTTTTCACTCAACAAGCTGTTCAGTCCATCAAGAAAGAGAAACCTATTTTCTTCTCTATCTGCAACTTGGTTAACTACCTTGGTCGAATGGAGAAGCTGATTTTTGGGGTAAAAAAGGGGGCATTCTTTGTGCTCAGGTTCTTGGTAACAATATCATGACTATATTTTCCCATTTTCTTTCTCAAGTAGATCATGGGACTCGGGAAGAAATCACCAAATACTGTTCACAAGCAGGTCCCTGGGCAACTGTAGCCCCTTTACATGTCAACACCCCTTTGAACAGCACAGGCAAACACTGGGAACGTTATTTGAACATTTGGGGAAAAAAAGATCTTATCCTAAAGTGGGTAATAAAACCACTAAGAATTTTGAGCCTTTTAAGCCTCTGTGGTGCACGAAAACACGCCACTGAAATGGGAAGCAGACAATAAAGGAGAAATTCACTGTCAAATCTTTCAGCTAAACGTTTTGGGGAAACATGTGCATGGTGAAAGCCTACATTTACAAAGTTGAACAAAAGTTATTGCAACTTAACACAACTGTACTGTCAAATTAATCATACTACATGGATTCCTTTGGTCAAAATATCAAAATGTGCTAAAATCTGACATCAGATCACAGCTAATATGTCAGCCTGATCTACCTCAATTAGAGAGGTTGTAACAATGACTCATTCATCAAAAACACCCCCTATCTAGTTCCAGGGGTGAATATTTGCTCATTCACTGGCAGTGATGGTATGTTGATATTCTGTCAGATCCCTGGCCAACAGTGTGGCAGCGCAGGTGGTGCTGCTCGTCTGGTGATGAGGCTATCTGAATGAAAACTGTCATACAAAAGAGAATGTATGTTTCAATAAAGGGATCAAACTCCCTCAATGCCAGAAGGAGATTGAAGAAGATAGTATCATGTACAAATAGAAAGGCACTTTTTCTGGTCAGTTCAAATATCCTGGACGTTTTCATGGTTTCAGACCATGGACATCTCGGGGGCCCACCTCTCAAAACAGCAGGGGCTGTGTGTCGTTGTTGGGAGATAAAATTGACTGAGAATGCAGTACTTTCCTCAGGCTCAGAGGGCGTGAGTAATATCCCAGTTATAATTTAGAGTGGAGAATCACATGCTGACAAAAGCAGGCATATGGGCTGTGAGTCACCCCCCCCTGCTAAAGCTGAGGACAGGAGAAGTTTCTCTACCTTACTGCTATCCACCTTTGCCCAACTCATTCCCCATCCTGCCTTTCTGTGTCAACCCTACTCGTCTTTTTCTTTTTTTTTTTTACTTACTTTCACTTTCAAACTCCCCATACCACTCCCCCCCTGAATTTACAACAGCAAAGCGATTATACCTTCCTCCCAATTCCACCGTTTGGTTTATTTGGTGGGGGCGGCTCAAAGATCCGTTGCTGCTGTTGTGGGGGCAGTGTCGAGTACAATGGGATGATTTTTATATCGCCGACATCAGATCCCAGGTCATCGACCTCCCTCTTGATTCGCTTGCAGGCTTCATCAATTTCCTGAAAGATGGAGGCATTATAGTTAATCCAGGTGTCACTTGTGTATGCAAGCAGCAAAATCAAACATCATTCTGAAAAACACTATGATGAACAATGGCAGTGTGTCTGGATGATGGGAAGAGGTTGGAGAGGCTGCCAAGAAAAGCATAGTTTCCTGCTACAGTACATTTGTTCTAACTATCACTCCATCTGACGGAGGAAATTAAACCTGGACTGCAGTATGCTTTGCTGAGCTCCCTGTGGCTCTGTTGTCAAATGCAGCAATCATGGAATACATGGACGCACACCCTAAGAAGGCACCCTCTCACACACGGACACAGAGTCAGGCAGACTCAAACATGGTTCATTATTCCACAGTGCAGCATTGTAGGGAGGAATGTGAGATGAGACTGCAGCACTGATGCATAACCAGCGGCAAATCATGGCAGATCAGTTTAGTGAAGCTGAACGTTCTAGAGCCGGTGGGCTGGCAGACCGACAGAAGACCCGGGTAGTGGCAGGAATAAGAAAGCATGATGTTGAGCAAAAAGCTATTCTACAAAAGAAAAAAACATAATGTATGTTCCATACATAACTAATTCACAAAAAGAAACTTGATTCATTTCACTCAACGTAGTCACACAAACCCCACTATGATTGATCATACTTTGTTTTGCAGTATTTCTGGTGTGGTCTCTGACAGAACACAACTGCATTTCTTTTCTGAACAACTCCTGCCGCTGAAAACCATTTTCTTTGTTTTCCTTACAACAATCATTTTGTCTTCATGAAGCAGCAGTTACTTCAGGTGTCACCTTACAGCCTATGCTGTTGCACCACCTGCAGGCCCAAGGGAGCAATGCAGCCACTTCAAAGTGGGGCGTCACAAGGCACTGATATTTTCTGATTCCAGCAATTCTTTCATTGGAGGATGCAGATGGATAATCAAAGGTCTTTATGTTTACTTTCATAATTTAGTCATTTAACAAACAAGTGTTGCCAAATGCCTCTGACATTTTTTGGTTTCTTCTGTAAAAGCTTGTAGTGCTCAAGTAAGTTACAGCTTGAATTGAATTGACTTAGTTTGTCAGCCAGGAACACTTGTCTTGACATGAAAAAGTGCTGCAGCAATGTTTCCTGTTTTCCTTCTGGACAGCAAATGTGTTATTAGCCCTGTTTGTCCCCTTGTTCATCCCATTAAGCCAAACCCCGCTGATGTGCCATGTGCCTCTTAATCAACACACTGACAAGTAGAAAACGGTAAATCTGAATGGATTGGTAAAATTAGCTTGGGTATTAATAGCCTATCAAGCCTCTGGATGCAGCAGCTGCCACAGAGGAAAAAAAATGGACCTCTTTGCCAAAGCGCTGGAAGCAAGCTGGCTGTCTGTCCCTTGGGAATATGAAGACAGTGTATGTGTGTGTTTGTGCCTGTATACACATAGGGGCAGTTGGCCAGTGTTGGGAACCTGTCCATCAGCTCTCCCTGCAACCCCAGAAGCTAAAATCTACAGCCAAGCTAATAACCGACACATTTAGGCACTCCTCTTGACTAGCAAACAACCTCACCGCCAATCCCCATGTTTTGATGTTTGCTGCTGAAGGGGAAGCTTAAATATTAGAACTTATCTTTGCTCAACAGCTGTGATAGGTTTCAACTTTTTTGTGTTGAGTAGGTGCTTCAGTTCTATTTGTTTGTGGAAGCAAAATATCAGAAGAAAAACTCTTGGGAGTTTGAGGAGGGAGGTAGAGAGTCCAGTGTATTTTGCTTTCCTCTGCTATAAATTAAATCGTCGGATAAAAAGGGGCTATAGCTTTACTGTGGCTCTGCCTCCCAATCATTAGTCTACATCAAAGTTGCTGGGAGACTGAGGAGGTTAAGAAGTGCTCGGGGGGCGTGCTACAGCACCCTTTGAACAACCATCTCTGCCAGACCTACCACACATTAACTTCTTTAACCCAATTAGGAGGGGGTGATAATGAACTCGCACAGGGAGTGCTCCCAGTAATGCCTTTGCTTGACACAGCGGAGAGCGGCTGCATATAAACCAACAAATTACATTTAACTGTGAAAAATGTTTGCACACATGGCCTGCAAATATTCTGGACTTTTTGCATATTCAACGGAAAAGCTAAGTGTTTCTGGCTGTCTGAGCATCTGGGATACCAATGTATCTAAAATCAATTGCCAGCCCTTCAAGGAGACAACTTCAAACACCATACCCTCCACGACTTCCTCCCCTTCACTACAAGCCACATATTGATCTGGCTTTGGCAAATGAAAACTGACGTAGGTGTTCTGCAAGAGTCAAGCTGGGGTTGAGTGACAAATTATTACTGCAACTAGACAACTGAGCACAATGTGTGGTTGCAAAGTCCAGCAAAACAAAACATGGGAGAGGGGTGGGAAAAAAATGAAAAACAGCACCGTAAGGAAAATGATTACTTATGCCGCTACTGAATTTAAAATCATGTGTTGGATATTATCTCAGCATTTACATAGATTATAAGAAATTACACCTGGTCTCAAAAATAATTTCTTTACAACACTAAGAGTATAATCAGTCCAGAGATGACGCTGCTGGCTCTGACATGACCAGGATATTGAAACGTTTCTTAGTGCTTTTCTGTGCGTGGTTTGTGTGAAGGGATGTATGTGTGGATGTGTGTGTCCACCGAGCTGTGACCATATTCATCATTTTGGGCATGGATCCTGCCCCCCATTACACATCAATGAACAAGATGCGCAGGAAGGAAAAAAAAATTATAAATGACTTAATTTCAGAGATACGTGGAAGGGCAAAATCTGGGTCACTCCTCGTTTTTCCCCTCACAGAGAAAACCATGGTGGTTTCCAAATAGGCACAGGCATGTGTTGTTTCAGGAATAATTTCCAAGAACAGAATGCACTGCAACGGTACTTAAACATACCCCTATGGCCATGATTACCTACATTAACCAATTACACAATCACCAACATAAGTAGTAGTCCTGCTAATTTTGAAAAATGCCAAACATTTGCTAATTTCAGTTGATAATTATGTTAATTTCCTGTTCCACTGCCCATCTACACCAAGTGAAAAAAGTACTGCAATACTTTGCCTTAGCGAATAGTATGGTGGGTCACTACATTCCTGCCCCTTTATCTGATGTTTTGATGTCTGTAATCTTTTAGCCATATTTACATTTCTTGTATTAAGACAGCATAGAGAGGCAGTGAGTGAGACCTTTAGTCAGACCTGCACATATTAACAAAACTTCTGCTGATCTGCTGGTGACCAGAAAGGTTTTGTGGTTGAGTGATTGTGACCAGGCACCAATCATTCAATCGCAAGGAATTTGATCACCGAATTTTCCGCACTATAAGGCGCACCTAAAAGCCTATAATCTAATCAAAAACTGACAATGTGCCTTATAATCCAGTGCGCCTTCTATATAGATCAATATTGAGCCACAACAGGTCTCACAACTACGGGAAGCAGCCGCCGACTCAATTTCCCCCCGTAGAAGTAGCGCGCGGTGCATGCTGGGATATATGACTGCGCCAAGCATGCATTTTCATTTCCATTTGTGTGTTGTAAAGACCCCAAAATGTCTCCTTTCAAGAGACACAGTTACGACGCAGAGTTTAAACTCAAGGCGATCAGTCAGAGAGCAGCAAGTAGAAGCGTCTCTACAGTCAAGATTTGAATGAAAGCTACAGCACTAGCTAGTGTCATGAACATCAATGAATTTAGAGGCGGTCCTTTTTGGTGCTTTCGTTTTATGAACAGCTTTGAACTGTGACGAATGGAGTTGGAAATACATTGTTTTCAATGAAGCCGATGCAAATACCGGTAAGAGCTACCGGTACGTATGGTACCGTATTGCGAATACACTAATTTGTTTTGGGAGTAAACGGACTTGTCAGAACGTTGGTTCGTATTCTATTAATAAAGTTTGACTGACTGACTTATCTGACTGTTTTGTTGACATTCCCTTGAGTGCAGCTTCATCTAGTTAATGCATAACGCAACCCCAGCCACTGCTGTAGCTTCTATTCTATGCGCCTTATAATGCGGTGCGCCTGACATATGAAAAAAGCTGTAAAATAGGCCATTCATTGACGGCGCGCCTTATAGTGCGGAAAATACGGTAAGAATTTGTCTATTTTGCAAGCACAGATGGAATGGTGGTTCAGGTTACACACATGTATCATGTCTCACATCTAGGTCAGAATATCAAACTTACAAATCATGAAAAGAAACAGAGCCAGGCAGCAGCTGGAGCTTCCACTACTTTCAAGGAAGACTGTACTTCATGTTTAGTGGAATGTTTTTCATCTAATCTGATTAGGAAACATCCCAGACACCTTCCTGTTGGAGGTGGTCCAGGTAGTTTCAATGGCAGGGTAAGCAGGACGTTACATTTTTGAAAAATTAAAACTGGGTGAGGAAATTGCAGTCAGCTTGTCTCTTCTAGTATTTCATCAAATTGTCTAACAATGTAATATAATTGGTGAAAAAATGTCAATACAAATAATAGCTGATGCTGGACTGATTTTTACATTACAATTAACAACATGAAGCAGCAAAAAAGCACCTTGAACAGTGAGCATCCATACCAGGTTCTGTTTGGCAGGCTTACTGCCACTCAAATGTAATTTCAGACCAGTTCAGTTTTACCTCTTGTCCGGTGAGAAAGAGCAGAATATCCCCTTGATCCCCTTCACACATGTGGATCTGAATCACTGTGCGAATGGCAGCCTCTAGGTAGTCCCGCTCTGGTTCAGGTGTGTAGAAAATCTCAACAGGATGTGTGCGTCCAGGTATGGTTAGTAGTGGACAGCTGTCAAAGTACACTTGGAACTTGCCGGCATCAAGTGTGGCACTCATGACAATGACCTGAAAAGATAAACATGAGAAATGGGAGACAAATTAAAGTCACAGTGTATTCGGAGAGGGGTGAAAGACTATATATATATATATATATATATATATATATATATATATATATATATATATAAACAGCAGATGACTTTGGTGATTATCGGGTGTGCACTCAAGTGAAGAAGAGTTAATTTTCTGTGTGGCTTGATGATAACTGGGTATAAGGAAACATTAAGTTGAGATTGATCCAACACATACTATGAAACAAAAGAAAAGTGTGAAACAGTATGCAGGACTGAGAAGACTTTTGATCAGGACACTGGCACGAATCCAAGATGGTTTCTATAGTGTAGAACTTGGCATTACACTCAAAGTCACTGACCTAAACAGACCTAGGACAGTCCTTCTTCCTTATGTTAGGTACACAATGTTCTCTCCAAAGACATTAGAGTGCATTAGGATTCAGATAGGAAACATGTTTCCCATTTTCAATCTCAGACATTTTCAGGGGCCAGTGTCTCTGCATTTAGCTTAACGCTCTGTGAGACATCATAATTGCTCTTAATCAAGGCAAATTAAACTTTGAAAATTTTGTAGACGATAGGGATGAAGGAGATGAAGGGTTGTGGATGGGTGATCATTCCCAATAACCTAGACCTCATTTAACAGTCCACAAAAAACAATCTAACCTTTGATTCCACCCTGACAAACAACTACTCATTATCCATCTGCTTTATGAGAATTATGTTCGACAGTCTGTGCCAATGAAAGTTCTGCCAGCCTCTGTGCTTCAATCTACAACTCGTCGGTGTGTTGCCCCTGGTCAATAGACTTAAAATGGACCTTGCTAATGTTCACTGCTACAGCAGCAAAGGATAGATGTGCAAATCTGAGCCTAACAGCAGCATCTCTCATTCCTCAACAGATACACAGCTGTCAGACCGCAGGGCGGGGTACAATGTCAGGAAAAATGTGACAAAAGGGAGTAGTGACAGCAGAGGGACATAAACATTAGCTGTCGCTGAATTTATCCACAGGGGGAAGCAATACAGGTCTTTAACAACATTTTGTAAAGGATAACTGGGACATATTTGTCACAAACAAATCAACATTCTGATGGAGAAAACAATAATCAAAAACAAACTGAATCAAGAAGCTGAAAGTCACATAACGATTTGGGAGCTAACACTTCAGCTAAACGAATTTGATAATGAAAAAGGCTATATTTACCTTGAGGTCAGGTCTCTGGCGTACCACTTCTTTGAGGACTCCCATGAGGATGTCTGTGGCCAGTGTGCGTTCGTGGGCCTCATCCAGGATGATGACACCATAGCGCTCAAGTAAGGGATCATTCATGGCCTCCCGCAGCAGCATCCCATCTGTCATGTACCTGGTCAAATTCAAAGGATGGAGAACATTTCATAAATATTGAAAACTATGGCGCATCATTCATTGAATCTATCTAATATGGATCATCTATTTTCAGATTCTTTTCTTAACCATTTCAATACATCTTCTCACAGATTTACTTGTGTTTTTATTTTGGCATTTTCATTATTAATAGCATTAAAACATACGGTTGGAAATTGAATTAGCAAAGAAAATATGACTATACTGATATAAATATAATTATCATTTTACCTATCACATATCTCTAATACAATCTGAACTATCCTTTCCAATGAAAGGAATAATATAACTATAAATGACAAATTATCTGCTGCAAAATAAGTAGGTTTATTATATTTGAAAAAAGGGGAAGGACAAAGTAATCACTGTGTTAATACATAGCACAGTTTAATGTGTTAGTGTCATTATCATCATGTTCACTTCGATTTTCTCAAAGAGCATCTTACTTGAGCACTGTCTTGGCAGAGCTGCAGTCCTCAAATCTGATGGAGTAGCCCACCTCTTGGCCAAGCATGACATCCATCTCATCAGCCACCCTCTGGGCTACACTCATGGCAGCCACTCTCCTGGGCTGGGTGCACGCCACTGCTCTTTTTGGTCCAGGTATTGACCGCACCATTTCTACACACCACTGAGGGATCTGACACAGACAGATCAGGTAGTGTTAAAATTCTTGATTACTCTTAACCAGTTTTTTTTAATATTTCATCTCCTCCTCATGTACCCATGTATTACTTTGATAATCAAGATGATTTGGAAATACCACTGATAAGTATATGGTGAATATTCTTTGAAAAAGAGCAAACTTCCATTGCATTACCTATTAGTGACATAAAATATCACACAATTAGTGGAAATATAGAATATATAACCTATTAACCTTTTAATTATTTTCAATGTCTGACATGATTCTGGTTAAGATTAATTGGAGGTGTTTGTTGGGAACATATTAATTTGTTCACCATCTTGTTCAGCATTTACATCAGCAGATAAGACAAGTAAACAAGAAAACAATAACATGAGAATCATGATTAAAAATCTTAATGACATTTTAACTGCATTTGGATGAGTTGATGGTAGTCAAACAGCCTGGACTGTTTTGTGTGTTTGACGTGTCAAATACTTGAAATAAATGTTTTTAGAGTACTCTTTCCCTGAAAATTGAAAAGTATTCAGAATGTTATCTTCTTTATTCCAAAATGGTGCAGTTCTAATGCTGGAATACTTTGTACTGTATTCCAATGTCTTCTGATTTTTGAAAAATTCAGTAAAATCCATTAAACACAAAACATTAATAATTTAACATTGTAAATGCAGCTTCCTCACTTAAAGAGCAACTACCACAGGCAACAGTGCACGGAAATCAGTAAAGGCATACGCCTTCACAAATATTCAATCCCCCCTTGATGAACATTTTCTGACTCTCAGGTTTCACACAAATGCGCCACACAAATGTTGATGACATGATTTTTTTCACATCAACATGGCACAAAACACAAACAAGATTATTCCCATTATATTAACAAGCAGTTAGGAAACAATTTAAATTTCCCTCAGGAGAGGGCCATGGCTCATCCTGGGATTTATTTTGGGCAATTTCTCTTAGAGGTCTTGAAAACAGGCATTTTGTCTCTTTTCATTAACTTAAAATAAACTGAATAAACACACAGAGTGAACTCACTGGGCAGACAAACGTTTTTAAAGCATGTGGTGGTTACCAAATAAAAGATCGAACTCAGCAAATGAACGGAGAAAACAGAAATACATGTGCTTTCATACAGGTCAGACACAGCACAATTCATCTAATAAGGAAGAAAAATTGCAGTTAGAAGAAAAGCTCGATTGATGTTTTTCCAACAAGTTGCAGTTGATCCAAGGATCAACTGCAACTCCTTAGATCAACCACTCAGTCTAATGAATGGGACTGCAGTGCACATTGTGCAATGAAAATAGGACAGTTCTGAAACTTACACCTCCACTTTATCTAAAAGTTTATGACCAGTGGAATTCCACCAACAGGGCAATTTCAGCACTAATATTTAGCACCAGCTGCTGAAAGCTAGTGAGTGCAAAAACAGGCTTACACCAAGTACATTACAGAATGAACATTCACAGGAACAGGATTTGAGTTAAAAAACTAAGTGATGAGACTAGCAAAAATGGTTAAAAAAAAGAAGTCAACATTTAATGTATGAGAAAGACATCAATACATATCAGTCCAAAACTACAAGTGTGCAGGAAGCAATGCTCTCGCCTTAAGTTGGGAACACACAACAAAACTTTTGCAGCCATTAATAATTTTGAAAAGACTTGAGGTTCACACTGACCGACTACAATCAGCAGATTTTTTTTTTGACAAACTCAAAGGCAGGGACCAAACATATCACGGCTGTGCCTAATGAGGGATCACAGACTATGATTTATCAAACCAACTGCGCATATCAACCCTTGCGAGATCAAGCATATCGACAAAAGCAACACAATGGAGGGTAAACAAATATGGATGAAAAACAAAAATGCTTGCTGTTGCTGTCATATGCACAAATCATATAAGCGTAGTCCAGTTTTGCTTTGTAACCCTTCTCCCTCCTCCGCTGTCTGCCATTGTTGTTTCGGTAGTTCTACAATTTCCCGTCGTCATCTCTGCTGATGCCGCTTCTTGTGTCCCACCTACTCTTTTTTATTGGCAGTTGGCAACATGTCATTGCAGTTGGGTCGGTAATTCACACACACAATCCTATTGCATTCAGTGTCAGCTCAACAATCAAAACATGTATGACTGGCTGGCTGACCATAACCCACTAACAATAATAGAATACTGAGAGATTTTATGGTGGATAAATCCCATGTTAAAAACATGAAAGTACATTTTACATTGTGTTGGTTTGATAACCATATGCAAGGTTTTGGAAAAACCTTGCATATGGTTTTGCTGGAATACTGTTTTATGACAATTAAGTAACCCTTCACCGCATAGTAATTTAGACAGTTGGACCCCTGGAAATCAATGGAAGGCTGTTCTAAGAGTTCACCTCAATCTCAAGATGAAATGTTTCCCTCCTGATGAGAATGATGTATTTTCGAAAGACATTGCTCTCATCCTTAGGACATAAGGGGTCACTGATGTCATTGATAAGGATAACAATGCTTCACAGTCACCCTATCTAAGTCCAATTGGACACCAATCTGTAATTTCTGACAGATGCACTTGGTAAGGGTTGTCCAAAATAACCTTTCTTGAACTCTTAATCATCTGCAGTAATCAAGAGCATATAACATTTTCACCTTAATATTGAATGAAATCCTATTAGCGTATTTTCCGCACTATAAGGCACACTTAAAAGCCTTTAATTTTCTCAAAAACCAACAGTGCGCCTTATAATCCGATGAGCCTTATACATGGATCAATATTGGTTAATTATGGTTACCATAGTCAGGCGGCATCGCCAAAGTAGCAGAGGTAAAAAACAGTAAAGGGGAATTCCAGTCCCATACTACTTATGCGTGTATGAAGACCCCAAATGGCACTTTTCAAGAGACATGCTCACGACGCTGAGTTCAAACTCAAGGCGATCAGTCACACAGTAGAACATGGGAATAGAGCAGCAGCGATAGAATTCAACATTCAATCAATGGTACAGAAGTGGAGGAAGCAACAAGATGACCTGGACCAAATAAAGAAGACTTAACAGAGTTTCCAAGGAAACAAAGCGAGATGGCCGAAGTTGGAGGACAAACTCAAACAGTGGGTTGTTGAACCGAGAGCAGCAAGTAGAAGCGTCTCTACAGTCACTATTTGATTGAATGCAATAGCGCGAGCTAGCGACAAGAACTTAAACGACTTTAGCGGTGGTCCTTCTTGGTGCTTTCATTTTATGAAAAGCTTTGAACCGTGACAAGTGGAGTTGGAAATACATTGTTTTCAATGAAGGCGGCACAAATACCTACTTGTACGTACAGTACTGTATTGTGAATACACTTACTTCTTTTGGGAGTGAATGGAGTTGTCAGAACGTTGGTTTGTATTCTATTAATGAAGTTTGACTGACTGACTTATCTGACAGTTTTGTTGACATTCCCTTTAGCAAACCTTCATCTCGTGAATGCATAATGCAGTAGTTTCGATTCTATGCGCCTTATAAATGAAAATAGTTTGAAAACATTGAAGGTGCCCCTTATAAGCCGATGCACCTTATAGTGCGGAAAATACAGTACTACTTCTTTTACCGAGAGCACTGATATAATCAGGGACAACTACTTAGATATCCAAACAACCTATGGACACTATAATGGCGACAGAACCTGCCATATAGTACCCCAATATAACCAAAGCTGTCATGCACAGAAATAAAACGAAAACTGAGAAAATAATAGGGGGCATGCATAGAGTTGTGTGCACGAAACCACCCCATTCATCACATTCACTCACATCGATAGTCTGCAATGAGGTCTGGGAAAGACAGATGGAAAACAAACTATTATCCCCAACTAGATTGGGCCAATCCACTTCACACACATTGGCATGCCTTACAATTCCACATGCCCCCCTTCTCCAAACCCAAGATGCACACTCTTATGACTAACCAATTTCTGTTAAACTATCCAGGGAATTCCAAACAGCGAACAAACTGCAGTGGTCTCACAGCACGGCATCTTAGTTTCTACACACTATCAGATCAACAACAAATACCACCCCAATCTGGTCCCCAACCTGGGTCCACAGGATGATCCATATACATTTCCCAGCATTAAAAAAAACACCTTTTGGCTATTTAGCATGGGTATGAGACGATAAGGCAGCAGATTGTTTGTAGATGGGTTCAACATGAATATATTTGGGCATAAAGCTGACAGGGAAGAATGGAAACTGCACCTTACATCAATACAAAACTATTACAAAAATAAAGTTCAATATGGAAACAAATTTCATCAGGTTTGGATGACTGGGATATGGGTCCATAAATAGAATCTTTTGAAATTTTGAAGGTATAGTTCTTCACACTGATTTGAATGGAGCAGATCCAGGAATCACCACTAGTCTTACAATATCTGAATGCTCTAATCATGTGCCTTACCGAGTCTATCAAAAAGATCAACTGTGTTATATGAGGTGAAAGAATGCTATTTTCGCCCTTCGGTGAGATTTCAGAAACATGTATTTCTGTCAAGGCACATTGAAGCAACTAATGCCCCAGCAAAACTTTTATACATATGTTAAGTTAGATTATGTGGTAATTCAGAGATGAATTGGGAGCAAAACATGAGTTTTTCTTTATTATTGTTTTTCTGATATTATTGGGCAGCAGTTACCCATTTCTTATACACTTTGGCTTTTGTTTGTTATTGTTTGGCAAATCTGCTCTGGGAATTATTTCTGAGGTTTTGAAATCAGTCAAATTAACTGATTTGAATGATGTATGACCATTTTTGATTCTGTTACTAGATACACTGTTATTTAGCCTGGCATTAAAAAATAATGTACAAAACCTTGAACTGCATTGCTGCAACTCTACCTGTGTGGTCTTTCCAGAGCCGGTCTCTCCAACAAGCACAAAAGACTGGTTACGCATTAGGATGTCACTGAAGCGCTCCCTGTACTCCCACACCGGAAGCTGCAGTCGTTTCTTGAGGATCTCATGGTAACGTGGTGTGTGGGGCAGGTTTGTGAAAGGGTTGATCTGCTGCTGGACAGGGAGTTGCCTGATGAAGCCTCCACTGCTGGCATTTGGGTAGTTGGTCATCCCTGAAGACTTCATCCGGTCATAGTCTCGATAATGGTCACGGTCTCGGTCCTTTGACCGCCTATCACTATCTCTGTCCCTGTCACGCCTGTGGAGGGAAAGGTGCATGGATTAAATGTTTGCATATATCACCCCACAGAGAAACTACACAAACCATGAAATTACCCAAGCATGGATGCAGGCACAAAAAAAAACCCTACAAAAATATTGCTTTCAAACTCATCAGGGGAAACACAAATAAACTATACATAAAAAGCACAACATGGATCCGACAGTGCACAAATGTTGGGGCCTGTCAAGTTATTTTTCGTGAAACCAAATGAAAAGGTTACTGCACATTCTTATTCAATGTGGAAAAGCATAGCCTAATGAAGTGTGGCGTGGAAAGGTCATGAATGTAATAACTGCCCACAATATATATTAGACTAGATTGATTTTTTTTTCAAATGCAGGGACAGACTTGATTTGAGATGATGATGTAAACTATTTAGGTCCCACAGTCAACTTTAAAGGACCCCAGGAGCCTTGCTTTACAGCCTGCTCTTGCAATAAAACTGGTCACAAATCAGACTGATATGGAGAATGACATGCTCGTACTCATACTGTAAGCAGAAATATGAGCAAAAATTTGGCCACTGACTATGAGGGCAAATGAAACAACAGAGCTTTCATCATATACAAATTACTTAAATTAACCAAATTCTTTATATATCAGAAATTTGGTTACAGTTATTACCTACTGATATTTAAAGCAGCTTATGAAAGGCAAGGAAAATGTTGCAGTATGAGCCTCCATGGAGGTGGTAATCTTAAGTGTCACTAAAAGAGACACTCGTCTGCAAATATTTGATATGAGTAGCCATGTGTGGGCCCGTAGAGAAAGGGCATTAAAATGATTAATACAAGGTTCTCTCGCAGCCATAAGTGCCCCCATATGGCAAATATTGGACATTGAAGAATGTATCTTTAGGTGCCCGCCTTCACAATAATAGCCAACTGCACTATCGCTAGGGGGTTAGCATTAGCCGACTGGGGATAATTTTGAGCATCTAACACAAAGCTTTTGTGGTCGATAGAGCCAAAAGCAGTAAAGCACTAAATATGCCATGATATGGTGGCAATGCTTCGTCATAATTGTGAACTTGCACCCAACTTGTGTGCTTAAATAGCATGAACTTCCCAAGAGCTAGCCACGTTAGCCACGTGTAGGTGACAAGGCCATTATTATTGTGCCAGGGCTGGCAGTTAGCTTAACTGGCTAACTTACGATACCCACTTCCCCAGAGGGCCAGTGTGTAAGCACATCCCTGAGCGACACCGTTTGCACTATTACTGTTGGTATTTTCCACCCCGGACTCGCTATGGGTTGCAGCAGACAAAAAACGGAGGAGCTAGACTGCAGACAAATAAATAAATAAATAAATAAATAACCAAGACAACCGCTGCCGGGTAGCGCTGACGCCAAAAGTCCAATAAATGTTTATTTATGCAAATATTAACGAGATATATCGGTCTCCACAATCGAACCCTGATACAGGGTTCTAATCAATTTCCCTGAAAACACCGCTTTCACGGCTATTTCGTCCATATAACGACACCCCCACCACCACCACCAAAGGTGAATTTGGGGGAAAATGGCAACCGGAAGCTATTACCTCATCATTGTTATCCTGGACAAACTAACTAAACAGCGGAATTAAAGCGGAGACGGCCGGCGGACAAGAGCGGCTTCACAGTGGCCTGTGCGCGGCGGCGTCCATGCTGGCCGTGGGTGCAGCTCCGGTGCAGCAATTCGGAAAGCGGTGGAGGATGCGGAAGGTCTCCTGCCGTTCGGGAGGGTACAATAGTGTGACCGCCAAAACCGTGTGAGCGCGCACACGCACACACGTACGTACGTACTTACGTACGTACTTACGTACGCGCTTGTGTTTGCACTGCTCCTCTCTTGCCCTCGCGGTCTCCTGTGTGTACAGTGGAGTCAGGCTTCTGCACTGCGTGTCAGTGTATCGCACTGTGTGCCGGCGCTGCAACAGTAGACCAACACGATGAATTCAAACGGAAGAGATAAACTGCAATCGATAGCTTTCAAATAAAAAGAAGAATAGCTCATAGGTTTATGTTGAATTCTCAAAAAACGTTTTTTTCTTTGGGCAACATGCTTAAGAAGTAAAGGCTGCAAAATGACTTGAAGAAAGTTTGCTTCCAACTTTCTGAGTAAACATGATAAATAAGATTATGTTTTGAGAATGCCTGATCATGAAAAGGTTTCCATTTCCAGAATAGTGCATGATATTTAAAACACATTATTTTTCTCTTTCTCATATTCATATTTCCTATGTTCCCATGTGTTTTCCAAGTTATTGTTTGTTTCCAGTTTTCTACAAGAAATGAACCCTGAGTGGGTTGCACAACCCCTTTGACAATTTGGATTGTTGTTGGTTTGTTTTGCAGAAATTCAGAATAACAAACAAGTTTGGGACCTGTATGAAAATGCAAATAACCTTTTTTGTGCAATTTATTTACTGATTTAATAGACTAGATTTAATAGAATTCTTCAGTTACTGCAGTGCCAGGGCTCCAGTCACATGATTATTTTGAAATAAAAAGTATTATAACACAATATACAAAGGGCAGCACGGTGGCACAGTGATTAGCACTTTGGCCTCACAGAACAAAGGACCCTGCTTTGATTCTGACAAGGGAACCTTTCTGTGTGGAGTTCGCATGTTCTCCCTGTGTCTGCATAGGTTTCCTCCTGGTTCTCTGGTTTCCTCCCACAGTTCAAAAACATGCTGCATGTTAATTAGAAAAAATGGGAAAAATTGCCCTGAATGAGTGAGTGAATGTTGTCTGTATATATGACCCTGCAATTGACTGCCAACTGGTCTATGGTGTACCCCGCCTCTCGCCCAATCACAGGTTCCAACATCCCCTGTGAACCTGAGTGCAGGATAAGTGGCAGACGATGGATGGATGGATGGATGGATGGATGTCTGGATGGATGGATGGATGGATGGATGGATGGATGGATGATATACAAACCCCAGTTCCAATGAAGTTAGGAAGTTGTGTAAAATGTAAATAAAAACAGAATACAATGATTTGCAAATCACTTTGAACCGTTATTCAGTTGAATACACACCAAACACAATATATTTACTGTTCAAACTGATAAAAGTTATCTGTTTTTTTTTTTTTTTCATATGTCATTCATCTTGAATTTGATGTCTGCAACTCAGTCCCAAAAAACTGGGACAGAGGCAATGAAAAACTGAGGAAGTTGAGCAATGCTCAAAAAACACCTGTTTGGAATATTCCAAAGGTGAGTGCAGTAATTGGGTATAAAAGGAGCATCCCCCAAAAGGTTCCATTGTTCACAAGTAAGGGGTGAGGTGCAGTTCACCACTTTGCGAACTATTGCGTGAGCAAATAGTGAAACAGTTTAAGAACATTTCTCAAAATGACATTGCAAGGATTTTAGTGATGTCATCATCTATGGTACATAATATTGTCAAAAGATTCAGAGAATCTGGAGAATCTCTGTGCAAAAGCGCAAAGGCTGAAAACTAATATTGAATGCTGTGACCTTCAATCCCTCAGATTGTTCTGCCTTAAAAGCTGGCATCTTTGTGCAAAGGATATTGCCATGTGGGTTCAGGTACACGTCAAAAAAACTATTGTCAGTTAATACAGTTCCTTGCTGCATCATCAAATGCAAGTTAAAACTGTGCAATGCAAAGCCAAAGCCGTACATCAACAACACCCAGATCAGCCACAGGCTTCTCTAGGTCTGAGCGCACCTCATATGGACTGATGTGAAGTGGAAAAGTGTGCTGTGGTCTGATGAGTCTACATTTCAGATTGTTTTTGGAAATAATGGACGTCATGCCATCTGGGCCAAAGAGGAAAAGGACCATCAGGACTGCTGTCAGCGCAAAGTTCAAAAGCCAGTTTCTGTGATGATATGGGGGTGTGTTAGTGCCCATGGCACGGGGAACCTGCACATCTGTGAAGGCACCATAAAGGCTGAAAGATACATACAGGTTATGGATGAACATCTGCTGGCATCCAAGCAGCGTCCTTTTCAGGAACATCTCTGCTTATTTCAGCAGGAAAATGCCAAGCCACATTCTGCGCGAATTACGACAGCATGGCTTGGTCATAAAAGAGTGCAGGTACTAGACTGGCCTACCTGCGGTGCAAACTTGTTTCCTATTGAAAATGTGTGGCACATTAAGAAGCGCAAAATACGACAACAGAAATACTAGACTTTTGAACAGCTGAAGTTGTACATGAAGCAAAAATGAGCAAGAACTCAACTGACATAGCTTAAACAATTAATATCCTCATTTCCATAATGCTTATTAAGTGTTGTTAAAAGGAAAGGTGACGTAACACGGTGGTAAAAAAGCCCATGTCCCTGCTTTTTTTGGAATGTGTTGCAGGCGTGAGGTTTATCAGTTTGAACACTAAATACCTTGTCTTTATAGTGTATTCAACTGAATATTAGTTGAAAGTGACTTGTTGTTATGTTTTACACAGCATTCCAGTGTCATTGGAATTTGGGTTTGTAATATAACATAATATTCAACAACACATATTAGCTTGTACTGCTGATGATGATGATTTGCTTTATTTTTTTCATATAATGATATTGACCTAACCTTTAATAGGATAAATCAAAATTTCATTCAGTTTTCTTTTCTGTATTCTTGGACTCAGCATACATGAACAAACTCTCGTTCCACTTTGAGGGTCGTATCTAATCGACAATATATGTTCATGGTTCTGTTAGAACTGCCCTAAAATCTGTATTTCAATCTCCACAATTATGAAGGGATGAAAAATCTGTGGGTGACAACAATTATTGCATTGACACAGGTAATTACACAGCTTGGACATTGCTACAAAGCTGCATAATGGCCAATGGCTCAGTGCTTATTGCTGAAGAATTGATGGGGATGGTTAAAGAGAAGCCAACGTTACAACAAAGTCATAATGCTCGAATATTCAAGGATAATTTAAAATACTGGGGGGGCTTTCCGTCTGTCTCTCTTTCATGGCCTATTAAATCCGAGTCCAATTTATGTTTTAAAGGATTATGGCTAACATGGAGAAAAGGGAATATTCAGGGCTGTAGTCATTTTAGATTATTTTTTTAATTTGAACTGAAACTGTGGCTGCACTTTGAGTTTCCAAATATATAAATAGATTATTTGCTTTCACAAGATCTAAGTGTGCAGATATTTTTGTGTTGTGATATGTGGAAGTCATTTTGTATCATAAGAGCAAAGTACTCAGTGCTTGAGAAAAAGTACACCCTCTTCTTCTTTTCCTTTCAGCTGCTACCTTCAGGGTTTTGCCAGAGCAAATTGGCTTCCTCCATCTAACCTTATTTTCTGCACCCTCTTCTTTTACACCAACTAACTGCATGTCCTTTTTCACTACTTTCACACAACTTCTCTTCAGTCCTCCTCTAGGCCCCCTGTATGGCAGTTCTAACCTCAACATCTTTCAACCAATGCATTCATTATTTCTCTTTTGTATGTCCAAACCGTCTCTGTCTGGACCGCTTGAAAGAAAGTACAAATATAGTACTTAAGTAGTGAACAATTTTTGAGTATTACTATTTGATCGTACTTCAACTTCCATGTGAATTAATAATTTTAACCTCTAGTCCTCTACATTTATAAGATTATACATGTATATATAAATATATTTGGATTAAACTGGTACTGTTTCATTTTCTCTTACAAAACAGCTTTTGTTTTGTGTTTTGAAATAGCATGAGTAACACTGCACTAAAACACGTAACAAGCCACATCATGAGTAACAACACATAGTTAATCCGTCACAGACATGAAAAATATTGTAGGAACCTCCCTTTTCTCAGTAAAATGTTTTCAGAGCAAATTAAGAAATGTGTTTCAATTGCATTAGTACGCCACACAGTGTGTGCCAATATTGCATTAACAAGAGGTTTGACATGACTCCTGGCTACCGGGGAAACATTATAAAGCGAAGGGGTTTTATGAAATGGGACATCTGAGAATTATTTTGCTGCACGCAGAGAGCGTGCCTTGCAAATCTCTGAAATATGATTTTATTTACCCTGGTTTAAGTTTTAATGCGATTTGAATCCACACTTCAGGAAAGAGGTTCATGTTTCATGTTACATGAATAGATCTCTTCCTTCCAGATGTGCTGAGAGGTGAAAGGCAGACCTGTATGGAGATTGGTCAGGGACAAAGGGAACACCATGGCAATAAATTGCTGCAATATATATCACATTTTATCCATAGGAAACATTTAAATGCTAAATACAAAGACTTGTAATGATTAAAAACATAAAACTTTGAATGCCATCTACTTGCAGCAGTAATTGACATTCATTAATTTTATGGTCTCCCTTGATACTTTACCACTTTTTATCTGATCTCATACGGGCATGTTAAGCTAATTAAGCTCGCTTTGTGGCGCTCCTTTTGCCGGGTGAATCCTGCATGATATTTTATCCCAACAGCAATTCAACCTTATATTGAAGTTTTTGTGCCCCTTTAGAGACAAAATAAAGGAAAGCGGCGTGAGGTTATCGTTGTTCTGTAACGCAGAAGGGCAGGAGCTAATCCCAACTGTCATTGGGTGAGGCAGGGTTTACCATGGGCCGGTCGGCAGTCGACCACAGGGTCACACACACCATTCCCTCTCCTGTCCACACATCTATTTTGAGAGAGGGAGAATAGGTAGTTTAGATGGGGTGTTTGGTCTTAGAATGTCGATAGGGAAGAACAGAGAAGGTCAGAAGGACAAAAAGTATATGATAGGGTGCAAAGAGAGGATTGTGGAATTGCACAAGGAAGTCTGGAGTGGCGTAGCAGTATTACAGTGGTGCGGGACAGGAATGAGAGCTGTAAGACTGTGGTGGGATGTGCCGTGGGTGTGACAGAGTAGTTCAGGGTGGAGGTGGGACTGCATCAAGGATCAGCTCTGAGCCCTTTCTTGTTCTCTATGGTGATGGATGGGTGACAGATAAAGTTAGACAGGAATCTCCATGAACTATGATGTTTGCAGATGACATTGTTATCTGCTGTGCGAGCAGGGAGCAGGTGTAGGAAATTCTAGACAGGTAGAGGTATGCCCTGGAAGGTACAGGAATGAACGTCAGTGGCAGCAAGACTGCATACACAATACATGTGTGAGTGGATGAGAGGTCCCAAGTGGAGGCTACATGCAGTGTAAATAAAGGTGATTTGATGTACTTGGGTCAACAGTCCAGAGCTATGGAGAGCTGCCTGTCAATCACACAGCCACATATGGAGATATATCCATCCGGGCGAGTCCAAATACAGAAAGCTGAAACCTTTCGTCCTCAAGCATCAGTTCAGGGTGAGAGAATCAGACTGTGAAGGCGACGTCCTGTGGCCACCTCCCAGCTCAAACTGCACCCGATCTCCTTGGCCATTCTTACAATTGGTGTGCCCTCGGGAACCTTTAAGGTTAAAAGTCAATCTTAGATTAAGTTTAATTTTATATCTACAGTTTGAACTTGGTTTGGGCCTACAACAAAACCCCTCTAATAAGGGTCACAGTTAAAGAACTTGATTCATACATCCTTGAATCTGCAACCTTCTTCATGTGTAAGGGAGTTCAAACTACTGCACCACCATGCTGCAGTTTTTTCAGCAATATTTTTTTTCAAGTTTTCAATTTTTTTAAGGCTTATTTCCTGGTGATATTATTGTGTAACTTTTTTTTTTTTTTTTTTCAATTAACTGCAATGAAAATTATTTTCTGATTGCTTTCATTCCAATTCGGTCCATAATTGTAAAGCATGGGGTAAGGTTTTACAGTTTTTCTTAGCTTATGAAAAATTCAAAGTACATACAACTCTAACAATTCATTTTTACTGTGTGGTTGTATATGTGTGCGCGTGTGTCTTATAAAAAACAAAACAAAACAAAACAAAACAAAACAAAAAGCAGTTAAAACAATTCAATCTTTCCTGGAAAAAAAGACCAGAGCTGGGCTAGTTTTAAATGGACACAGTTTAACTATCTAAAGATGACTATTCTTTATTTAGATTTGACAGCTGCGGTAATGAGAAAATGCAGACTGCTGCAGCACCATTCCAATTTAAGAGGGCAAACTGAACAAACGATGCAGTTATGCATGGAGGATTTATGATAAATTCAAATTATTAACTCCACATGAAACAAACAGGAAAAAGATGACTGACATATCCTCCCTGTTCTACTCCCCTTCTATTATCTCAGATAATAACATCCTTGTCAGCAACAGAGCAGAAAGTTATATTCCTCAAATCACAGCCCCTGTGGAGCGAGGCTGCAGGGCTCAACGAGTGTCTCAGGTGCTGTATGATAAAACTCGGGCAAGCGGAAAAAAGCAAGGTGAGCGAGTGAAACACGGATCACAAGGGCAGCGACCATCACTGAAAGATGCAACCAGTTGGTATAGTAATTAACCCTGGCCTGGAATCTGCAGGCTCCAAATGCCCCCGTTCACCCCATCCCTCAAATCTTTGAAGGATCCTGAAATGATGGGGTGTCAAATCCCCCCTACCTGCAGTGGCCCCCTGGCTCCATGGTCACACTTATTAGAGCTGGTGAGCAGGGCTGTGACCCGGCTGGTCTTTCCCACTATCCAGACTCCAGGGAAAGATGAGTAGGGTCTGTGGATCAGAACAAAGTTGATAGTGATATAAGATTGGTGGGGGTATATGATTTGATACAAACTATTTCACTGTCTACAAAAAAGAAAGGGTAGCGGCAAAGTGCAAAGCAAGAAAAGACAGGTGCTCATATAAACCAGTGATCTCTTCAGTGTCGCTGAAACAGTTGAGACGAGTGCCTTACTTAAATGTAGGGTTTGACATTGATAGTTGCTGTTACCATAGCTTCATTGTATTTGCAGTTGCCTTGTAGGGATGCAGAATTCTTAAATAGTCTTCTCCTTCTGAAAGGGCTCTGCGGGCAGTCAAAAATATTAACGTGTGTGACAAGACAAAATATTGGCTCATGAAATCCTCATCTGGTTGATAATATGGTTTCATCCATCTGATGAGGTAATTAGTATCATCATCTGGGGTCTAATGACATCATGTTATCGCTGTTCTTTCCACCTGGAAAACTGTTTTAACTGACTTAGTTACTGCTCTTCTTGGACTTCTGTCACAATTTAATGAAGACAGTGTCACGTGTTAGTGATCATGTGTAGTCAGTTGGCACGAAATTCTTTCAGATATTTGTTTCCATCAGTTTTGGCGTCAGCTGCTCGAGTTCCTCCCAGGTTTGTAAATGAAGTCGAGGATGAATACAGATTGTTTTTCAACAGTTGAACAAGGGTAAATACATACAGTATATAAGCAACGGGACTGAAAGTGGATGTAAACAGGGGTGGGGGGGATTGGGGGGCCATGCAACAAATTGCACCTTGGAATTCAGATTTGTAGCATAAACGGATCTTTGAGGGATGATACAACAAATGACTCTTGATTGGAATAAGGTTCCCAAATGTAGATCCCCAAATGGTTTTGTTATGGATAGTGAGAAGAACAAAAGCTGATTTTCTATGGTCTCAATTGTCTTAGTGCTTATAAGATTAATTCCTATCATTATTAATAAAGCCCTGAAGGACAGTTACCTCGCATTGCTTCAAAACTGCGGTTTCCTCAATTCAGAAGATGTATTACCTTAATTCGCTGCATTTCTTCTTTATTCAAAGAAGAGCCAAATGTTTCAAGATAAACACTTAATTTTTTTTCAGGTATGCAATGCACCAGAAAATGCTATAGCTGTTTGAGGAATCCAGGAGCATGCTGGTATCATCGCACAATTTCATTAGTTCAGTTTCCATCTGGTTTATAAACTTCAACTCCTTAGGGGGAGAAAAGGCTTATAGCAGTGTGCCAAATCAGCTGCCTGGCACAGGGCCGATGCTGGGTACACACCATGGCTGCCTAGCTTGAATTCCTTCTCTTCTCGCCTCTGTTTTGTGTCAGAGATTAAAAATAGCAAGTTGCCGTCTGCAGAACAAGCACTTCATGGCTGCTGGCTTTGACACCCTGTTTGCCTGGAGAGGCCAGCTGTCACCTGCATGTAGCAAGAAGAGGACTCGCTACCTACTCCCGTCACACAGTAGACTCTGGCTTCAAGACAGGGAGGCGTGACTGTGCTACTATTTAACAGCGTTGAAAAACAGTGTATAAGTGTAAAACTATTGCTTTGTGGGATTTACAATAATACTGATAAAAGGGCTTGCCAATATGATTCATGTCAAATATCAAATAATGCAATACATACAAGGTATGTGTATATATATATATATATATATATATATATGTATTGCGTTATTTGCAATTACACATACAATTACCCACAAAATCTGAATTTTTTGAAGACTAAGCAAGAAACGACTTAAACAAGTCTGGTTTAGCTAAAACATCAGAAATGTCTAGGAACTCATCAAAAAAAAAAAAAGAAATTGACTATATTATGACCAAAATATTATGAAGCTATCAAAAAATGACCTAAAATCTAAATAATTCCGATGATTTATTTCCCATATTGTCAACCCCTATTTAAGACACTCAAATGTGTTAGTTATGGAATATAGAAGTTGTTTATGCCAAAGAAAGATTCATTGGAGATGAATGGAACCTTAAAGTAGACAGTTTCAAATGATCTCGTGTGCATGCAGCTAATTATATAAGTCTTTCAAAAACTTAAGAACATTCTGTATTTGGTAATTTGAGACTTAGAATGTTTCTATAATTTCAGACACCTCTGTGTAGATTTGTGATGCAGGGACAATTCTCTGCCAAGGCAGGAAAGATGAGAAATGAAGTTGAGCGTCTCTAATCTGTAAAACAATCAAAAGACAGAGGCTGCTGCATTTAGAATTAATGAGAAACCAACCCTGTAAGCACTTAAAAATTAGCAAGAGTGATTTTCTGCGGATATGGGCTCATTTTCTGGTTCAGAATCTTATGATCAAACAAACATCACTGGTGTGTAAAAGCTCAAACAAATATCAAGTTCTCAAAGTCATCCAGTGTGTGAGAGTTGAAGTTTGGATAAGATTAATAAAAATCCATCTTGTGAGAATAAGTTTGAATAACAAGAGATAATAGTGCAGGTTTATGCATTTAGATTTATAACTACCAGAAAACACCTCCAAATTAAGGCACATGTATTCTCATTCAATCCCCATCCGTTAAATATAAGGACAAAATATATGTGATTGCATTGTCAACCCAAAACACACCAGTATCATCCGAATGACATTACATAACACATGAATTACACACATCCATGAAACATGCCTTACAACTTGTAAAGCCAATTTCAACCTATCATTATGTTAAAACAAAAAGCTGCACTCAGTTTATCAGCATCCCTTAGGAAGGAGAAAAAGCAAACAATTGGGATTAGCTTATCACAGGGGAAAGGCAGGGAATGTGGGGCATGGGAATTGAGCCGCCATATCTATTATTTTTCCAGCTAAATTCTTCCTCTAGGGCAAAAACTTTGCAGCTCAATTGATTGCAGGATGGTGTTTCTGCACAGCAACAAGCTTGTCTAGATGTCTGCTAGCTGCAGAAGTGGTCCCTCTGTTATTATTGACTTAAGTGAGCTCTTTTGTTGTGGTTACGCTGTAGGATCAAGAATGATGAATTGAGTCATCGATACTGTCCATGCAGGATGTAATTTATCTGAAGTTCTAGCTGTGTAATGAAAAATGCCAGTTTAGCAGGTTTTGCCTAATCTCTTTGTCCTACTTGTGCTAATGCAAATTTATGGTGATGCGTGAACTTGGTCATTATCCAATGCTGCCTTAATGATGCTACCGTTTTCTCTGGTTTATTGTTGCACTGAATGAAAGCTTGTGATCAAATTCAGCACAACAAACAGCCATAATATTTGTTTGTGTTTTTACTCATAGCCTTGTTAACAGAGAGAACAGTAAATAAACATGAAGGTTTTTTAGCCTTGTGGCATCATTGCAATGTCAATGGGATAAATCAAACACCATTCTGTTATGACTGCTCTGCTAAATCCCATTTTGTCATGATCTGCTGTGACAAAGTAGGTCAGTCATGAAATAATGCCATTATTTGCAGCAAAAACTTCAAAACATCTGAGTTTTACTTTGAAAGTTGGCTCTTTACTACCTGTTCAAATGTCAATGAACAAGTTTAATAATGCAACAAGCTGATGAAGAATGACCTCACTCTCGGCTTATATTTGCAGAAGCACAAGCAGGAAAATTAAATTTGGTAATTTTGTTTAAACAGTGTGAACAGATGAAGACTACTTCATGCATGGACCTGAACACCAACAGTAGGAAAGAAAACTTTACAAAAGTTCACTGTCATGCCAAGTTATTACTATGAAGATAGTCCCTCTGCACAGCCTGACAATGGTTCTCCCACACTGTGTTCGACATGTCTGTGACCTGGCAGTCCACAGTTGACTCTGAAGCAAGAGGCACAGATGTGGAGTGTTCGTTCGTCTCTGAGTGATGAAGGCAGTCATGTGTCACAGGAAGCCATGGGATATCTGAATCACTAGGATGGACATCCAGTGCCAAAGCTGCCTCTTCTCCTTCTTCCACAGTGGATGCAAAGTCTTCATCCTCAACTCCTTCCACCTCATGTCCTGCCTCCTCTACAGGACTCCGACCCTCCTCTACTTCCAGAGCTGCTTGATCATCTGTAAGGGTCACTATCTCTCCCTCTCTGCTGTCAGTCCCATTGGTCTCTACACCTGTGCGATGCCCCGTGCTGTTGGCAAGGGCTGGTGCGTTGGTCACGCCGATGCCATCTGAGTCGAGTTCGCTGCCAGTGGTGCCACATTCCGACATTGATCCATGTAAATCTCTCTCATCTGACAAAAAAAGAAGGTGGAACATGAAATAACTGATCATTCTAATATCTCACTTGATCTGAATTCATATGTACATCAGAAAACAAGTACATCTGATCCTTTCTGTTCCTCTAATAAGGTTTTACAATTAAGTCAACTTCAATACCTTCTGACTGACAACATTGGTGTCAGTGATAACCAGAACTTTGCATGTCAACAGAATGGCCAATGCAAGAGGAAATCTAGATCAGTGAAAAAAACAATCAAGATCTTTCCAAGAAAATTAATAAAAACCGACACCTGTTTAATATTTGTTTAGTAATTTTTCAGTTTATTTATCTGGTGCAGTGATGGCTAAAAAGGAAATGTCTAATCCTTTTATAGCTTTAATTTAATATATTAATTTAATCACCGATTCTGATCATAGATATGCTATTTGGTCATCAATCTTGCCATTAGTACACTACTAGTGACTTAGTAGCTACTGTTGAGCTGAAATTCTGTAGCCCTAAGCCTAACTACATTTATAAGCAGCAAAATAACAAGAAAATCAAACCTATATGAGATGTATGAATAACTCTTCAAAGAACTGAGCTGAAGTCATGTAAGCACTTAGATTTCACTCTCAGTGAAGACAGCAAAAGAGGTAAAGTTGGGATTTTTGCCATTTAACTTAAAACCAGAAAAATATCTGTTTGCCCAGTGTAGTAAATTGTACTTTTTTGTTCCTTTTCTAATGTAAATGGGATGATAGACTGAGCTATTTCTGCCTCAGAGGCAGTTAAAGAACTGTGACGAGGTGCTTAGTTGAAAAAACAGTTTTGAACCAAAGAGGAGGAGTTCAAACAGTGTTGATGCAGGCGGGGCTGCTTTAATGAACCATGAAGAAATGTCATGCTCGGCTTTATCATTCAGGTTGTCTCTTCTTGGCACTAAATTAAAATGGGATGAAAATATATAACGGAAAGAAAACTCTTTTTGGCTATGTCAATGTAGAAAGTTATTTCAATTACTAATGTGACTGAGGTGCTTCCATGGCAACAGGCTAAATATAGCAACAGTGCCACAGACAAGAGAACGCAAGACAAGTGTGACACCCTGCATCTCGGCAACAGCAACAGCTTAGTTCTG
The DNA here is from genome assembly GCF_037954325.1 of Fistularia commersonii. Lineage (NCBI taxonomy): Eukaryota > Metazoa > Chordata > Actinopteri > Syngnathiformes > Fistulariidae > Fistularia > Fistularia commersonii. The sequence continues at coordinate 9,376,678 of NC_141302.1, forward strand.
CCTCTACGCTAAAATATGCTCGCACTTTGAGGATTACTGACCCATATTTGTCAGTGCACAGGCAAAAAAGGTTAAAGACTCTCAGCCACCTTTTCCCACAAACACACACACACACATGTGGGCATGTGGGAAGAGAGCAGCAGTACTTGAGCTGGCATCCATATTTATGGGGTTCCCCATCCCCCCATCTCCTTAAAGAGAACACAGAAGTTTCTGAATGTCAGCAGAAGAAAATTTGCTTCACATTTCCAAAATGCCATGACATTTGGGCAGCTTGCACCAATGAGAAGCAGAGAGGGATGTAGCAGGGAAGGGAAGGGACTTGGGTTAAACATGGAGGACAGAAAGGAGGGTTTAGCACGCAGCAGCTAATTACACTATTGATGCCGTTAGCAGTGGCTGCTCTTATCAACGGCTGGAAAGGCCAGCTCAGCAGAGTTAGCCACTTACCTTGCATTGTGTTGGACTGAGGTGCTGCACGAGTTGGACAAAGCTCAGGCTGAAGATTTTCATGCAGTGTGATGTTGTCCCTTGTCCCTGAAAAGGCCCAAAGTCCTGTAAGCATCATGCCCATATAACCAGAGAAAATCAAGTAACATGAAAACAGCTTTCTCTTTGGTACAGCTTAAGATGCAATGGTGTGTGATGCTGTGCTTCAAAGCTAGATGATAAAAGACCCATGGGATCTGTTTAATTCTAGAAAATCACGAGTGATACGAGTAAATTAACTGAATATGTTCTTAAACGAATGGAGAAAAGCAATTCAAATTATTACTGTCAATGTGTTATATTCCTTCATTCATTTAATAATTTTCAGGTTTTCCTGGTTATTTAATTTAATTCTTTGCTGATTTTAAGACTGTTTTCTTACCAATCTCTCAAACTATTTTATACTAACTTTAAGATCATTTTTTCCTCACAGATTTTTCTGACTTCCAGATTGTTAGGTCAATTTGCAGGAATTTCTTACTACTTTGTATGATTGTTTCAAACGTACTCTTAGTTTCCTTTCTATTCCATATTTAAATGTCAGATCAAATGGCTAAGGGATAACAGCAAATTACCAGCTGATGAGCTTCTGCAGCTCATGATACAATATCAAAGAGAACGTTTATTCTATATATACAAATGCACGCACGCACACACACGCACACACGCACACACACACACACACACACACACACACACACACACACACACACACACACACACACACACACACACACACACACACACCAAATTATTGCCTGGCCCTACTTTGCTTCGTGCGGTTATACACAACATTCTAACATACATACACAAATTTGTTGCTTCCAGGAAGTGGCTTTAGATCCCTGTCATCTGTCTTCATTAGTGATGGCTGCATGCCTCTTAGGCTGACACCATATGCTACTCATAGAAGACTGTGCACATTAAACCAGACTTCACAAATAAACACTAAACAGAATGCACACACACACATTCAAGCCTGACATTGAACTCATCAGCTTTTGCCTTCACAGAAACCTTGTGAATAGGCAAAGTGGGCCTGTTTTTCTGACCATTCAAGTGTAAGGCACGAAAACAAACACAAGAATGAGAAAATGGATGAGTGAGTGACACGATGCGTGAGAACCATGAATGGTGAAGGGGACCATATTGTTATGGATGTTCGGAGCTTACAGTGGGATGAGGACAGTGAGTGAGTGTGTGGGTGGAGTTGAGACCCAAAGGAAACTTCATGTGACTGATAAAGTTGCTGATTGTTTGAAACTTGATTACTTCTACATGACTGTTTGTGATTTATTGGGTATATTGCCACATGTAATTTATTATGTATATGTTTATCATTAAAAATTCTATGGATCCCAATGCTCTCACTGGTCTGTTGATCAGTTTGTTGACTGATTGGTCCGGGCTGTGAAACTGTGATACAGCACAAGAGAAATTAATTTCAGTAACTTTTCAAGAGCTATTGCTAGCAGCTATGGCCATTAAATGTGTCTCTCTCCCCTGAATTTGTAGAAAGAACAGTGGATTAACTAACTGGTGAAACACTGGTTGAGTTGTTTAAAAGAGAAAATAATCAATATTACTGCTCTTAACCAGCTGGCCAATACAAACGCGAGAGACAATTACGAGAGAACATTGGTCCTTAATTATTTGGACCATGAATATTGTTAACTTCCCTCTGTCAAGCCATTAGGCATGATCAATATTTAATGGATTCTTATTTTGACTTTGAATGTAAAGGTTTTTAAAATCTTAAATGCTATATTTTCACAAAAGGTAACAATACCACTGCTTCTGTCAAAAAGACCATTTTGTTGTTACAATCACAGCAGTGGGAAACGTTTAGTAAGATAATATTTATCTTTTCAATGTAGTGGTATCTGGAAAATGTTGAACTCACCAACAGACGTCTTTATGCTCACATTTCTTTTATAAAATTATCACGATGGTGTTGTAATCATGCTTTGTACCATTATTGCAGCAGAGTCAGCAGTTTTCAAAGAATCACCTTCATTAAACTCAGATAGTTGACCTTTAGGATTATGCCACTGCATTCTGGCACATCCGGAATTTTTGGAGGACCTTTTATTAATTCGGTACAGTCCTTTTTTATAGCAAATAATAAGGTAGTGTTGCCTATTAGGTATGCAAAGCAAGTCCCAGACTGAGCACAGCAGTGTGTTTCCAGGAGTCTGGCAGCACTTGGATGCAGGATGCACTGACAGGTCTTTAAACCTTAGTGGCAGCTGCCTGTCTTACCACTGAACTGTCACCACTCTCTCTGCATCAGAACACCTTAGTCTCCCTCTTTGATATGCTTGTTTACAAACTACTTATCGTATTCGAAATCTAAAGTTCCAGACCTGTCTGATATCACACTGGGATACAATGTTGTCTAAAGGAAAGCTTTCCACATAACTGGAGAGACACATTGTCAAATCACCATTGTCTTCCTCAGCATGTGATGATGGTGGTGGCGGTGATGTCAGATTTTCCATAACTTCATCTAAACCACTGCATAGATGGGCCAGATCTTGTTTTGGTCAGACACAACATAGTCACCTGCTTAGGTGTCTCCGGTTGGTAGCAGAGGCCCTCCACCTGATCCTGTTTTCCTTAAATATGCATCAGTTCCCTTTCTTTTTGCATCAAGGCTGCAGAGATTCGCATCTCTCTCTGTCTCCCTAACAGAGGTGGACAGAGTGGTCGTCAGGCACTCTGGGGCCTCGCCTACAAATTCCCTAATAACGGCACATTCCCCTAAATGTGTTTGTAATGTGGGCAATCATTTTCAGTAATGGATGCTTGTCAGTTTTATGGTGGTGAGAATGATGGTCTCATGACAGGGCACCTCCACCCAGGCAGCCCCCCACCTCTCAGACTGCTAATATGCAGCACAACATCTCCCTCCAGTGGAAAAAAGGAGAAAACAGTTTTAGCACAATACTCAGTCTGACATAAATTTATGGAAGACAAAATAAAAAAAAATAGGTGTCTTGAGAGCACACTTAATGTTATACAGATCCAATATCCAAACAAAATGTACAGATTCTGTTATTCAGAATCAAAAAAATGTTTTCGATGACAGTCTGAAAACATTTAACAGTTTAAGTGGGGGGCTCTTCTGGGAAAAAAATATATAAATATGCCAACCCCAAACAAAACTTCCAGATCTTCTGTCTTTAAGTGTAGTGTAAGGCATATGACAAATCCAATGTGTGTTGTTCAGAGAAGTTTTTCCCTTTTCATTCAATGGTATCATGGACTAGGCATACAAGTGGGTGGTCAGTGGAGGTGACACATTGTAAACGGTGGGGATGAGGTGACATGCTTTCTGGGCATTTGCCCAGATTTGTCCTGGCATGACATGAGAAGGGCATGGATGGGCTAAGTGGGGCGGAAGGAATACATACTCCCAATTCCCACAGATATGTGGTAGGTCAAGCCTGAGTCGCAGCCATAGAGGAGAGAAAAACACAGTGTTATGGACATAATAACCTCATTAAGGTATTTCGGTACCAAAGAGGAATACATGCCAAGCCTTATTTACCACAATTCCAAATAAAGAATCCTAAAATTCATCAACAGATTGCAGGTTTGTTTTTTGTTTTTGTTTTTTACAGATGATCAACTATAAATACCAGTGCAAATTGTACACGTGGAGGTGACAGATTTTTTTTTTGGTTGTTTCAGCGGTGTATAGTTTGGACAGACACCAAAGCAACTGCTGGCACCTAATTATTTTGAGGCATATGGAACTAGAAGTGTCAGACAATGAAGAAAAAAAAACACAGAATCGTAGCAAAGCAAGATAGATAAGATATTAGACACAAGAAATACAAACTTATTCATAAAAAAGGTAAATAAAACAAAGAATTGTTTCTGTAAGAGCAGCAGTAAACAAAACCATGTGATTAATATTCGTAACAAAATAAACTATTGAGATCTGTGTAAGTGGATATTGCGACCATAAAAACAGCTGTAGGTCAGTTAGACTTTTCAAGTGCCAATTCAATTAACATGCCAATGAATAAAAAGTAATCTATCAGTGAACAAAAGGTTGACATTTTGCCACACATGGCCCTATCCCAAATAATTGACTTATGAATAAACCTCTCCACTTAGTGCCTACATGAAAATGTTCCAATTCATGTTTACAAGTTTGGATGATTTCATCTTCCAATGTCTCCTTCACACTAATTGCTAATTGACCCTGAAGCACACATTAGCACATTGCCTTCAACAATCCATGTTACACACTTAGTCAGAATCAATGTCATTATTTTCATGCTTAGTAATTTGCAATTGGTTCGATTAACTGTTTTTAAATGATCTTTCCAAAAAACTGACCAACAGGAAGGCAATGCCTGATGTTACATATTCAATCAGGCAAATAAAATGGATAACGCATGTTATTTTCTTGCTTTGATAAATGCAATCATCACAATGATTGTGAGTAATACTATAACATATAAACTGAAGAAGCCACTCAGATGAGAGGTGAAACACCCTCAAGGGAAGAAAATCAAGTCCAGTTGCCATGAGAAGAAGATTTTGGCAAGAGGTGTATAAAGTAAATCAAATATATAACATTATCTGATGGTTACTTTTGAACTTCTTGAAATTATTCAATGTATCCTGTTACAATTATTCATGAGGAGTTGCTCAAAAACTATTATAAATAAACAATTAAAAGAGGGAGACAGTAAGACCAAAATTAAAGACCTCCGTGACAAATAATTTCTCACTGAAGATTATTTTTCATCTTTGTTCTTAGATGTTCATCTGAAATATGCCTAAAATAGACACATTTTGGTCATTAGACATCTGATTGCTTCAATATTGAATAAGCATGACTTAATGTTTGGATACTCCTTTAAAGAAACGACACAAGGTTGTGAGTTAAAGTGCTTCCAGAACAGACACCCACCTGGAAGACTCCAAAACCCTGAAACCTCTAAGGTCTTCAGCTTCCTTTCCAAATCCGCAACTCTGTTTCCTAGGATTCTAGAGCATAACAGCCATATCATAAGAGGAAATTTTTGGACTAATGAACTGTATGTATATGTATGTGTGTGCGGGCATTAGTTTGTGCGTGCGTATATTTAACACTGTTTGGCTTAGAGGCGGAGGAGGATTCTCAGAGCAGACAAATAGGCAAACAAATAGAATCAACTGAGACAGTCCCCATGAAAGGATGTTTTAAGCCATCATTAGTGGAGAAGATGAGGTTTCCACTTCTCACCTGTTTGTGTGTCGTTGGTGCTGGATAACAAGATTTTTTTCATGAATGGTTTCCAACAGAGCTGTTGCTAGTGACTTGAGATCAGAGATGGACTGGGGAGTTGCCGGCAGGCTACAGCCCTGCTCCTCAAGCAGCATTTCTTGCACTAAAAACAGAGCAGGATGGTAGAACTGTGAGGGACATAGACAGCAGCCACCACTTTTTTAAATAACTGTTTTTTTACCCGATACCTGACAATGTTGTATATAATACAGCGAACTGTGTTGCATAAACAAGCTCTTCGATGATAAATCGACTGTAAAATACTCAGAACTGATTCAATAGCAGGTTCACATGGGTCAAGAGGTGAAGCTGATACTACTTTACAGGGAAAAGGTCAGCCTCCTTTCAAAGAAAGATGACAACATAAGCATTGTTAATGTTAATGTTAACACCCACAATAACAAACAGGCAATCTTTACTATTCTTCACAAGTGGGAACTTACATTCACTCAAATATATGCATATGATTGTCTTTAGGGATTTGTGGCATAAATTTGGACTGTGAAAAGCTCTACCTCTTACAAACTTTTTCATATGATTAACAGAAATTACTTTTATTGAGAAACATTAAAGAGATTGTTTTTCCCCTGACTTCACCCAGTTTCAACACAAGGTATTGCCCAGAGAAATAGATTAAGACAGAAATAACAGGGATTTAGTAAACGCACCATCAGTGAAAACATGGTCTTGAATACTGATGACAAACTATATGAGCGCTAACCTACAAACTTGGTGAGACAGAAGGTGGTGATATAATGAGAAATGGCGAAACAACGTGACATGAGCAAGACAGAGATTGAGGGTTGGAAACAGCTGTGCACGAGGTGACATTCCTCTAACTTTAACCCCACAGCATACTGTGCTGCTTCTGCCCACAACTGTCAGTCATGATGGCAGCCTCATTTCCCTGCCAGTGGTGCTCTCTACCACTCAGAATGCAATTAGGAACCCGGTTGGGATCCGGGCGTTGGCTTGAAGGACTGGCAAAAGAGGAGTTATTTAATAATGCAATGAAACACAGAGAGAGACATCAGTTGTGTTCAGAAGAGAGGCACTCACTTGTGCTGTTAACTTATCAAAAAAGTACCAGTAATTTGGACATGATAAATGGACATAATTTCTTAGAATTCTGCAGGTTCAGCCAAGACTGATTTGACTTCTGTCGAGAGTTTAAATAGAGCTCAAAGTGTGCTGAACAATATGGAATTTTTACCTTGTTTGGCTGAGAGGACTCCTGCAAGAGGACTGCTGTTGGATTTTCCATATATGTTAGAGTTTTTCCTTCTCTCAAGAGCTGTCTGGGGGACGGGGGGAACAAATTTAAAATGTATTCATTTCACATTAGTTGCATCTGAATAAGAAATAAATTAAGTAATATTGACACTCTTGTAATTTGCAAGTCTCAAGATCATTGTTTTTTTTTTTTATCAGTACCTTGTACTTCATGATGTTTGATTTCAAAAGGTTCACCTCCTCTTGAAGCTGCTTGAGACGGTCATGCAAATACCTACAGAAACAGTCATCAAAATCTAGTAGTTATAATGCATAAGACTGTTGGTGCAGTCAATTTTTCTTTAAAGCATATTATGATGGAACTCAGATATTATTGATCTGGAGAAAAAATGGAAAATGCTTTTAAAGATTGTAGAAATAAAACCAAAAACGGATTCCTGCTGAGTTTACAAGAGATCTAGATTTGCATTCTGCTCACCTGTTCTCCATGCACAGCGCGTCTACATCAATGATGCGCGCCTCACGGTTGCCTAGGATATGGTTTAGCTCCACGTTGAGCCGTTCTGCCTTCTCCCTGAATACAGTGCGCTCTGCTTTTACATCCTGCAGCTCATCTGTCAGGGCCTTCATGTTGTGCTCCATCTCTTCCATCTAGATAAAATGCAAATGAGTTTTAAAACATTTGCAGTAGAAATAGCTGAAAGGTGTAGGTGACAGATGTTATTTGAGATATTTTTTAAGGTTTGTTAACTCATGGAGTTTACTGAGAGTTCCGATGCTAAAATTAGGATTCAGCAATTTTGTTTCTGTTTTGATTGAGTGTTTTCTCTTCAGCAGCAGATTTAAATAAGTGCAAATGTTTTTTCGTCAATGTAGAAAACAAATACACTCCCACCACATGCTGCAGGCAAACACGGCAGATTGCATTTGAGTATTAAATCCACACAGCATTGTAGTCAGAATAACTTTTGAAAAATAATTCAGTGATGAATTGCAAAGCTTCAAAATGGTCTAGGAATTTTCTTGAAAACACACAAAAGCTGTTTTGCAAAGCATTCTCTCATCAGACACATTGTGTATAAGCCAGATATTTAACAAGGGTTATCAAATGCCCTTCCAGCCTCATAAAACAACAGCAACTCTGATGGTTCAATTTTTACTACAATGTTTATTAGCTCTTTTTTCTGTCTTCCCTGTATTTCCTGGGGCCATTAACAGAAATAATATTCTGTAACCATTCTATTTTCAGTGAGTTCCCTGTACTTATCAACTTGTGTGTAATATTGTACTTCTCAATTTTTGTATTCTCTTGTTTACTCCTTGAATGAAAGGGACTCACTATGACCAATAAATCAGTGTCCTTCTGAAAGACAAGCAGACACAGCCCCTGTCTCTGTTTCTTTCCACTCCCCTTATACGACTTAACCTCCAATACAATAGGCCTCATCCACCATCGGCCAGGAGGGTCATCCAAGGGGTCGCTGCCTCTACCGCTACCTCGCCTTAAGACTCTCCTCAACATTAACATTACATATGGATCAGGCAAATAGTGTAAATCCAATGGTTAAAAGTATTGTATCTGTCAATCACAAGTATTATTCAATTTTGTCATTATAGAACGCACTAATTTGCTAGTGTGTGTTCAAAGTCAAGACAAAATCTAAACATTCTTATCTAGAAATAGGTCTATGTTCACATTAACTATGCTGAAATCACCTACAGTTCTTTCGAAAAGTACAACAAAACAATATGTTGTTTGAAAAAAAAGGCCATTTTATAAAGAAATGTCATTAAGAAAATACGGTGCTTCAATTTTAAAAAACATTTTGAAGAATAGCATAAATGTAGTTTACCGTAAACTCTGATTTTTTCCATTTCCATTTCTCCATTTCTCTTTATTTTGCATACATTTTTGTAACTTTTTGGAGTTCCTGTGAATTAAATGTGTATTTCAATATTTGTAAGAGCTCACTGATGAATTGGAACCATGTGTGGTTTTAAAACTGTTCTCCCATGCATAAAGAGCTGTCAGATTTTGTAGCAGCTTTTGAACTAATGACAAAAAATGTTGCATTGTGAAAACTGAATTGAGTGATACCCCTTTATAATTGGTTGACAGAACACAGTAAAACTGATTATTAAAGATTAAGAGAAAAAAATCTAAAAATTGCCAGGAGGTTATTATAAAATTCCCATAGATTAAACCAAAAGACAACAGCAAACATTTGCAGTGACAAAAAACAAAAATGACACTGCAAATTGGAAAACAAAAAAAAAAAAAAACAAAGATATGTATACATCAAAAAATGTTCTTGGCACACTTTGGTCTTCTTGTCACTAACAAGGAGCAATTAAATAGTGACTGGGCCATTCATCTGTGAACTGACTGAGGCTACTTTCTAAATCTTCTCAAAGGTAATATTCAGCAGGATGCCATCAACTCAAACTGGTTTCATGAATTTGCAAGAAATGAACTGGAATTCACAGTGTCCTAAGGGACAACTGTTCACATCAAAGTCTGTCCAATAAAACAGCTTGATCTTGATTTTTTTCCGCTGACAAGCACAAATGGGTGTTTAAAATCATCCATCCTGTCTTATTTGTGTATGTGTGTGCACATGCATGCCTTCTCTCAAACAAACATTCTTGCTATTATACATCTGAGATGATTACTTGTTGAAGGAGGTTAGTCTGAATTTGATAACCGGTAAGTGACCTTATTGTTATATAATACAAGCAAAACTAAACAACTGTGAAGAATTTAAACTCTAAAACAATATGCAACCTGTCAAAAAGCTGTGACACTACAAAGGGGAAATGAAGAAATGAATTATGTTCAAGCAGTGGCTAATGATGGCAGTTCTATACTGAGCTCCAATCTCTGTAAGAACATTTTCCTAACTGCTGTCATACATTGGTTATGACAAGCTGACCCTGTCAATTCAATAACAAACTAGACAGGTCTCTCTCACTCATTTTGAACCACACACAAGAGAATAGGAATCATTGGATAAAAAATAGCATGTAAAGACAAAAGTTCTGTGTTGACCTGTTAGATCACCCTACTTCAGGAATCCAAAGCTGTTTTTTTCATTTAAATAAAAAACTGAAAAAAAAATAATACACCTGAAGGCCAGCTCTCTCCAGCTGCTGAACCAGATCTTCACGTTCATGGGCAGGGAAGTGTCGAACACCAACCTCTTCATCCCCTAGCCTCTGTCGAGTTATCGTCATTCTCAGGAGCTGCCACATAGTGAAAGATCTTTTTAAGATCCGTAAGTTGTTCCAAAACACTCTTACTGCAATGAGTGAAAGATCACAATTGGAGGTGTGTTATACTTCTGTCAACCTCACCTTGTTATCCCCCTGAGTCTCAACCAACCTCTGAGTCAGTTCCTTCACCTCCTCTGTGAGCTGTTTTACTCGTTCTCTGGAGTCTCTCAGCAGCTGAGCCAAATTCACCTGAAGAGCACAAGACAAGTAGAAAATGCGCTTAAAGAGGAGGTAAGGAAAAAGGGGGAGACAGTACAATTGACTTGCACAAGAAGTATACTGCTCATGTAATTTACAGCTCTCATTCACAATATTTTGGGAAATAATCTGTAAACCCTGAGAAGCCAAATCTGTTAAAATATGGCTTAAATTAGGCCTTTCTCATCAATTTCAATTAATTTTTATATGTATCATTTACATTTTGATATTGGAGATGACATAGTAGCTAGTTAAAAATTGATTTTTTTTAAATGTTTTAATTTTCAAAATCAAGTGCAGTAATTTTCCTTTCCTTTTCTATGAAAATATGTAATCCACTGGTGCTGTACATATCACTTAACTTCACATCTACTTAAAGTATAGTTTAAGGTGTAAAATAGATAACTATCAAGATATAAATATGATGTTGAATAAACTTGCAAGAAAAAGTATTCATATGGCTGCAGTAATAAAAAGAGAGTATCTTTTAAAGTGTACTTTGATGAACTGAAAAAATAAATAAAGTTGTAAACAGTTCAATCAGAATAACTGTATTTATTAAATTACTGTTTCTTCTTCTTCTTTTGTTTTTTCCTTTCAGGGGTCACCACAGCGAATCAACCTTCTCCATCTAACCCTATTCTCTGTATCCTCCTCTCTCACAGCAACTACCTTCATGTCCTCTCTCACTATGTCCATAAATCTTCTCCTTGGTCTTCCTCAGGACCTCCTGCCTTGCAACTCCAATTCTGTTTACTCCTCCTAAATTTCAGGTACACCTTCAATAGTGTACCTTACATGTCCTATAAAATGAACTCAAGTGTTCAAGGGAGTTTTTCTTCAGGGACCGATGTGAGTGAATTTATTTGAAATTCTTATGTACTTTGCCTTTATGCGCTTTTTAGAGCCTCATGAACTTCCCAAATGCAGTGACTGACCTGGTTGCGTTTTTCCGGGGGTAAAGAGGGGTCACCATCCTAAGATATGAAAAGTTTTATTGATAAAGCCATTTCATCAGTGTTGAATTATTCATATTCCAAATTTTTTGCTTAAAGGAAGCACTGTTCTGTTTTGCAAAATGCCACAAATATAACAATACTTTAAATCCAAACTCCTCACAATGAGTTCTCTGTACTTCTTCTTAAGTCCTTGGTGACGCTCCCTCAGCTGGTTGGCCATCAGCTTGTACTGGTCCCTTTCCTGCTGACAGGTGTCCAGCTCCTTGGACAAAATGAGTAGGGCCTCTTTCTTACTCTCAAGCTTGCGCTTACACACCAGGAACTAACACAAAGGAAAGATAACACAGATAAAAATTGAAAACTTATTAACAGTTATTCAAGAGTCCGTGTGGATGTTCTGGGACTGTACTGTACACAGGACAGAAGACACTGGGCAAATAACTCCAGTGTGCATGTGTTCCCCACCCAATTTCCCGTTGTTGGAAAAACAAATAATAGAGCCAATTGTTGAGAGAAGCGATAAGTCACATCAAAAGCAACAGTGTGGAGGTAAATGAGAGCTCAAAGTCAAACAGCAACGGATAGCATGGAGTAGGGCGGGTGAACAGCTGCAGTATGGAGATCGGCAAAGGGCTTTCATATCAACAGTGAGAAATGCACGTAACACTTATGAACAAGCCTATCAAGTGCTGTATCTGAAATAAATTGTATACATGAATACATATAACAACTGACTGATGTAGCCATCCTCCATTTCAGAATTGATGTCAATAATCGAGACGTTTTTGGGAACAGCTCTATGATTATTCAATAAAGGGAAGTGAAACTTCTAAAGTTTCTATAAAGACTTTGCGCCTCTCCGGACGGGAATGGGCAAATGCAAATAATTTATCAATATCAGGTGAGGATCTTTTTTTTTTTTTTTTTTAAATTCTAATCACTTAGTCGAGATACCAATAGGAGTAGGTAACACTATTTGCTAATCTTATTATGTCCAATACCAAAGCATCAATTAAGACATTTTTATCTTTGGGAGATGAAATGAGTGAACTGTTGGTAAGAAGGGATGTAACGTCTCCTCCAGTGCCTGACAAGACTTCCTTGGAAGCTAACAGACCCAAATGCTAGCTTACATCGTCAATAAAACGTATGTTTCGTAAAATTGGGGACAAAAGTAGAAAGTATTCAAAGTGATACTAAACGGCTCCTCTGTTTGTCGAGCCTCGGACCTGCTTCAGTTCCATATGGACCTGAGAGCATCTGCCGTCTCGGTGGCAACATCGCACGGCCTTCGCAGCGAACCCACCTCGCTGACCAAGCCCTGCCAGTCACTCTCACTTCTCTTGGAAGACTGCATTTTCCGCCAAATTCTGCCAATAAAGTCCAAAAACAGGGTACCGTTTCGTCCCCCCGCTCTGGCAGCTGCCTCGCCTTCGTTTGTTTATCCTGCAACGTCACTGTTGGCTCCGCCGTCAAGCGAGCGAGAAAAAGATCGTTAAACACTTCCGGTGTGAAAATTAAAATTAAAATTAATCAATCCCGATAATTCCAATAAAGTTCTCTTTAAGGTTACATAGCGGTAAGAGTCACTTAACGTAACAATAGCCATTTGTGATACATTGTAATTACAAAACTCAGTTGTACTGAAATTAGGATGTATTATTTATGTCACGTAACTGTACTTCCGGTAACAAAAGTTATAATTGAGAAATTCTGTCAATTGGCACTCTGTCATATACTTTTTCAAGGTCTACTAAAACGCAATGCAGCTTCCTCTGGCCTTCTCTGTAATTCTCTTTTAGAACTCTCAAAGAAAATACTGCATTTATAGTACTCTTTCTAGGTATCGCGGATTCAAGTGGCCAAAATTAGTTTTCTCCGCAGGTTGGACGAATTCTATACAAATGTGATGTGACAATGAATGTCACATGGATGACACAAATTCTGAATTGTGTATGAAGAGCAGTAACATCAAAATGTTTTCAGGGTAGGCTTTTTTTCTTACTATCCATCTTTTGGAACAACTCTGATGGAAACTGCAACCCAAAAATACACTTTAAGAAAGCTTAAATTTCAATTTGAGGGCCATTAGTTCTCAGGTCAGTCACCTAAGTTTTCCATGATTCAAAAAATCCATTACCAGAAAAAAAAATCCCCTCGAGATAATTTCTTTATCCGTTTCTCGGCAGTTGACCATCGCCTTTCTGTTACCAGTCTTCCTCAAGAACTGTAACAGACTAGATTTTCTTAATAATGAATACATTCAGGAATAATCTCACAGAATACTGATAAAATTCAGATCCCTGATGTGGAAACATAATATAATCAACCATGTTTGTCGTGCCCAAAAAGTGAACAGAATGGTAGACTTTTGCCCTGAACATGTCCAGTAGCTCAAAACAGTTGACATCACATTAACACACGTACAATGAAAACATTAAATCTAAAACTTTTCTTGAGTTATGAAAACATTAAATCTAAAACTTTTCTTGAGTTCTATGGAATAAAATCATCTGGGCCAAGAGCTGTCATCAAACTACAATCTAATTATTCACACAAAACATCAGAAATTATTTTCTGAGGATTACTTACACTCGTTGCCCTCCTAAGTACAATTACGAGTAGAAATGAGAAAAGGGACAGAGACAATATTGTCTGTAGAGGGGTGCCACACCCTGATGCATGTATTTGGAAAAACCTACAATAACAAGAACCGAAAGAAATCCTCTGGATACAGTGATGCACAACTTGTTGGAGTGGAATCTTAAGCAGCAAACCTTGACAAGCCATGCTTTGTCCGTGGCCTTGGAGGAGTTGGCAGAAGAGCCCAATGGTAGATATTGTCAAGAAGTGGAAGTAATGCAAAGACAGGGGAGCCCATGTGCTTGAAAAACATCTCACTAGATCAAGGTGGAAAGCCCATTATGGAAAGAGGGGCCGATCAAGGGACTAATTTCAAAAGAAATAGAGAGTGAGGTCCAAAGTGAAGGGAGTCAAGGATCTACCAATAGAAAAAAGTCGCAGCAGAGAAAGCTCAGATACTCTGAGTTCAAATGTTTGGACCTGGACACGTCCAGAGAGAATGACTAGATGAGACAGTGAATTGCTTCCAACAAGCTGAGTCACAGTGAATCACTCTGAGGCCTGTTTGTCCACACTGCAGTTTTGTCTCATAGTCAATCTTTGGTTTGCATTATCTTTTAGTCTCTTTTATATTACTTCCATACCTCCCTGATGGAAAACATCTGCCTTTGAAATTCAAAAAAATATTTTTTCATTCCTGGCATTTGAAAAATGAAGGATTGTTGAGGAGATACTGATTAGTCAGCTGAGATTTCACCTTGCATAGTTATAATTTACTTGAATAGGCAGTTGCCATTGATGACTAGATTGTAACAATATTCTCAGAGAAGATGATCGAAGATTGTGGAAACAGTACAGAATGTCTAGACTCTCTTTAATAGGTTAACATTGTGATCATCCGCCAACCATTGGAGAGCAGAAAATAAAATCAAATTAATTCAGTTAGAAATATGAAGCATTATTAACTGTTCCTCACCTCACATCGGTCCGGAAGAAAGGATCTCTCAAGCATTCTTCCAATTTGGATCACGTTTTGGGTTCTTCATTAATTCATCCACTCAATGAGATCATTTGCTACGTCATTCTGAACTTTAACCAAACTGTACTTTAAACAGATAATATTCAACTTAGATTCAAAGAATATGTCATCAAACAGAAAGGCTCTCATAAACCAGCATCCCTGCCACTTTTGGAATTAAAATGTTGATGTCAGCCGTCAAAGAAATAATATTTCCCAGATCATTTAGTGGATTAGCAGAGTATAAAAATATCACCTCTACATCAGTACTAGATTTCTATGGCGTACCAACAGCTCCTGTCAATGTCTCCTTGGCCATTCAGCACCTTGTTCATGCATTGCACAAGTCTAAAAATATTTGGCCTTTGGATTAATTGTCTACTCAAACAAAAATCAGACAATTTTGCCTTTTCATTAACATCTGCCAGACAAAATACATGATTAAACTCACAAAAATCATGTGCTTCCATAATAAATTCAACTTTTAATTTGTCTTACCAATCAAAGCGTTCATTGGTTAGAGATCCTGATGGAAAATTTGAGGAAGAAATGAAGAAATCTTGAAATTTCCAGGACTTGGTTTACCAGTTTCTTCATCAGCAGCTCGGTTTTGAAAAATTAGCAGCATTATAGCACCATGGGTTTTGAGATATTCTTTCAGGCTGTACCCACAAAGTTGAGAAGCAAGATATCCAAAGTCTTCTTAGCAATATATCAGATGATATATAGATGATCTCCCTCTGGACATTGCAGAATTCCTTTCTCATTCTTCTGCACTTGAAACCTGCATTTCGACATTCTTTAAAGGGAAACCCAGTGCTGTCATCTCTCAGCAATGAGAAATTCTCTATTGCTAAAATAAATCAGGCTTCCAATATTGGTGACTTTGGTTAGGTCAGTGCCAACAGGTTTCTTCAGTTTATCTCTCAGCCGTCAAGTTATTTGCAGCCAGTTATGCCACATTCGAATCAGAATCAGAATCAGAATCAGAATCAGACTGAGATGGTTTCTTCACACTGGGAGCAAGAGGTCCAATATTTGACTATTCATAAGAAGTATTTGTTCAATTGCAATGGTGTTAAAATGATCATTTGGTTCTGATAGCTTTTCTGACTTTTTGCTTGTTGTCCTTCCTGCTTGATCAAGGCAATGGTTTACTCTCTGAAGTTGATTTATTGAAGTAATTGTTCAGCCATTTGAGTACTTCTTTCAACTCGACATTCATTTTCATATCTGCATGTATAAGTATGTCTTCGGATACTGATGTTATGCTGATAGATGTAAAAATGCTCAACAGTAGCTCAATCGGAAGCATTACAATCATATTTGTACACTTTTATTTTGATATCCAACTGAATAGATTTACAGAATAGTCTGAGAGGAACATTCAGTTTGCCTAAAGCAAAATAGAAAAGAATATGTATGTTGGAAAGCTTTCATATTCCATTACACTTTTACAATTTGCAATACCATTCACTTGACTGAATGAATAGAAGGACTTCTGCGTTCAGTTTATCTGTGAATAAACTAGCAAAAGCCATTTTTCAATATCATGCTCTTGCAAGTTGCAGCAATTTTTTTTTTCTGAGTAAGTGAAAAGATCTGTTGATTTTTGTGAGTGAAACCAGTAGTGCCACAGCAGTACTTGATAAATGAATGGTAGCTTGCCATTTAACATTCAGTTGTTTTTCGTTTTTCTTTTTTTTTCTTAAAGAGGAGAAAAAGGCTTTCGACTTAAAGATAAATATTTACACAATTTTTTTTTCATTTTCTGCCATATCCGGACAAACTGTGTCCTCTTTCAAAAAGATGAATTATTTTCCTTTCTCATTCCCAATGACAGAATATTGTCACCGTTCCTTAGTCAGAAGCATACTCATCATACTGAAAGGCAATTTTACAAATACTGTATACCAAAAAGTAGGTCAGTTTTCAATCTACCATTTTTCTTTTTCAAACTTCTAAGAGGCCTTTTTTTCTTTTGACATCACCAGAATACAGGTCCGTTCCACAACAATGACAAAAGGAGCTACTATCTACTGTGGGGTAAATGGGAACACCATTCATATATGTTGATTTAAAGAAGGCATTGGTAGTGTCTAGTCCTGAAAATATTTCCATAAACCACTTCTTTGCTTTTTTAATGTTTGAAATTTAATCTATAGCACCTACGGTATCTTTTTTCTCAACAAAGCTAAGGACTGAGATCTCAACTACTATAATTAAAGGTTTGTGCTTTCAAGACTTTCCCTGTATGGAAAAAGCAAAAGGGTGTGATCATTTATCACGACCAGAGAGGTACTGTAGGCCTAATAGAGCGTTGAGCCCCAGTGCTGATAAGGCAACGTATTGTACATTATGACTGGGCAGGAGGACATGAGGTAGGTGGCACTGAAGCATCCACCCATTAAATCCTCAGTTGCCCAAGATTTGAGTTAAACAAAACTGTTAAGATTTCTTGGGGGATTCTGGTGTGTATATTTTTTTTCTCATAAAAATCCTGGGACAGCACAGGGGATATTCAGATTTAACACGGATAAAATGTATATGTCTTAAAAGCTTCAATTATATTTCTAATCATTCCAATCTCAACAATGTTAGCTGGAGTTTGTTCAATTGTTCAATTGTCTGTCCTTCAGACAGACAGTCTGAGAAGTCATGAGGACACACAATGGGACAAGGTAGTAAAGAACCAGCTAAGATGGGAACTTGAAGATTCCAAACACTACATGACCCGCTGTTATTAATATGGCAGAAAACTAAACAGGAACAGTAAGTCTGTCCTCTTTCTCACTTTCCCCTTCACAATGGCATCTTTTTTCATGGAAGACATTAGATTTCAGGAGAGACCATCCCGCTCACCTGCTCACAAGCTCAAGTCAATTATGATGTGCTCAAAGATCTGTGTGTTTCCCTTAAAGCTAGAGGCAAAGATGAAGTCCCTGCGGTCAGTTGAGACCACAGTGAAGGAGCGCGGTGCCTGGATGTAAACCTCCTTGAACCGGTCAAACACTTTGTTCTCCTCATCCCACAGGTAGATCTGCGAGAAGGTGTAATCGCTTCCTAAGGCCAGATAATAACGTTCTTTGAAAGAGAATGGCTGCAGAATCATGGAGCCTCGTGAAGGTAACGCTTGGATTTCTACAAACTGTTTGGCACCCCAGTGTAAGACTTTGGAATCACCAATGTAACGGGTCAGAGCCAGGTAGAGGTCGTCCTTGATGCGGAAGTGTTTGACAGCTACGACATCCTCCATGTTGGGGATTTCGCCCTGCTGAATGAATTTCTGGTTACTCCGGCTATACTGGTAGATGACTGGCACCTGAGAGCGGCTCGCCAGGATAAGATGAGCCTTCCCATCCAAGTCCAAAAACTCTGCATCTGTGTCACGATACCACTCATGCAGAGACTGGTAGGAATAAAAACCCTTGTCGTTCCATTTGTAGAGGGTGGACAGGCCCGCCTTGGAGCTGTCAGCAATGACGAAGAACCAGTCAGAGGCAATCTGGAAGGCTTCGATATCATTGGGCTTGGAGATCTTGGACACCTCAATGTCTTGAAACTTGCTGAACCTGCTTTGGTCCTCATCAAACTTGTAGATGTGAGAACCACCAAAAAGCTGAGCGACAATAACGAACACCTGATTCTGGATGATTACTGACTTGCAGCCAACGATGGACTGACCTGAAAGGTAAATGAATAAACAAAATACATGGGTTAAGGGAGATGTATAGATTTGCGGCAACTATAGAGGGATAAAGTTAATGAGCCATACAATAATGTTATGGTGAAGAGAAGTGGAAACTAGAAGTCATAATTTGTGAGCAGCAGTATGGTTTCATGGGAGAGAGTGCTACAGATACAGTCTTTGCTTCAAAAATGGCGGAAAAGAAGTACAGAGTAGGGTCAGAGGTATCTGCATTGGGCCTTTGTAGACTTTGAAAAAGCTTAGGACACGCTGCTGAAATGTATGAGTAAGTCTGGAGTGGCAGAGAAGTATGTTAGACTGGTGCAGGACATGTATGCAAGATGTGAGACAGTGGTGAGGTGTGCTGTAAGGTGTAAGAAAAATTCAAGGTGGCGTTGGGACTACAGCAGGGATCAGCTCTGAGCCCCTTTTTGTTTGCGGTGGTGATTGACAGGCTGACAGATGAGGTTAGATCGGAATCTCCATGGACCAAGGAGAGCAATGAAGGTTAGTCGGAATACGACAGAAAATATGTGCGTGAATGAGAGGGACCCAAGTGGAATGATTAGGCTGCAGGGAGTGGAGATAAAGAAGGTGGAGGATTTCAAGTGCTTAGGGTCAACAGTCTAGAGCAATAGAGAGTGTGGAAAAGAGGTGAAAAAATGGTTCAAGCAGGTTGGAACAGACAGAGAAAAGTATCAGGGGTACTATGCAATAGAAGAATATAAACCAGAATGTAAGCAAAGATACACAAGACAGTTGTGAGACCAGTAATACTGAATGGGTTGGAGATAGTGGCATTGAAGAGAAGACAGGATGAAGAAATGAAGGTTCTCCTGGGAGTGAAGAGGATGGATACGATAGGAAAGTCTCAGAGGGACAGCACATGTTAGATATTTTGGAGATAAGGTCAGATATGGTTTAGTCATGTACAGAGGAGTGATAGTTAATATATTAGAAGGATGCTGGGGTTAAAACTGCCAGACAGGAGGTCTAGAGGAAGACCGAAGAGAAGATTTATGCATGTAGTGAAAGAGGACATGAAATTAGTTGGTGAGAGAGAAGTGGATACAGAGAATTGGGTTCTATGAAGGGGGTTGATTTACTGCGGGAACCAAAGAAGGGAACAGCCGAAAGTAAAGGAAGACATGAGTTTGACGTGAACCACTCTGAGCCAAATTGAAAAGATCATACCATACCTGTTATGTTGTCATAAGTCCTGAAATTCATTTCTATGTGGTCCCATTGGAAAACCATGCAACTCTCCGCGCTCGGAGCAGCAATAGCCACATAGACGTCATTCTTGTAGCTGAATGTGTCGACAGACAGGGACTCCGACATCACTGACTGATGGGGGATGAAGTCTAGAAAGAGCATTCTGGATTGTGATTTTTTTACATCTTCAGAAAAAAACAAGGGTAAACACAACAGGGATGAGACAGTTAATTGTTGTTTCCCAAAAGACAAAATGAGGACCCTCAATCTGAAGATACTAACTCACTGTCTCTGATAGCAGAAGAAACCAGACGCTGGTAGTTTGATGAGCTAAGGTGTGAGAATTTAATTTTTTTTAATAAGCTGAGGTGTGAGAATTAAATTTTTTTGATGAAGTAAGACTAAAACAATAAAGTGATAACTAAAATGGTTTGTAATTAAATAATATCTAGTTATTCCAAGTTTTGACAGAAGTAAAAACAAGAGAAGCACAAGACTGTATATCATAAGCGTTTCTGACCCGTTGAAATGCAGTCATCATGCAGGCTGGTCATATCATTTAGCCTTTTGTCCTTCATGTCCTCGGGTCTAACACACACAACATCTGACACCGTGGCGTTGGTGTTCTTCAGCCACGCCATCAGCCATTTGGCGCGGCAGTCACACTCAAAGGCATTGCCTCGCAGGTCCCTGCAGAGGAGAACTATTTGTCATTCGAAAGAAACATAGTGCATATTCTGTATCCTGCTGCACTGAAATACAGTTGCTGAAGTAAAGCCGAGCTAGTAAAGCTCACAAGGACGGAAAGGTAAATTACATTATTTACAACGCTGAGTGACACACTTACAGCTCTATCAGCGAGTCCAGGTCAATGAAGAGGTCCCTGGGCAGGGCCTTAATGTTGTTATTAGCCAGTGATCTAAACACATCAGTCTTGGATCAATACAGCAAATGTTACAGAGGGAAATGTTCATGGTCTGCCTGTGCGTTTAGGATAAAGTTATCTTTCATTTCTGTGTAAAATCTGATCATTTACATCAAAAGGTCTGCAAATAGTTTCCATCAATATTTATATTAATGTTCAAGTCCATCACCCTTGTAACCAATTTGCATTATTTACGTCTACACCTTGTAACAGCTTTTGCTTTGAAAATGTAAAAAGGTTGGGACGTACAGGTGAGTCAAGTCCCTGAGTCCCCTGAAGGCATATTTGGATGCAGTCTCTATCTTGTTACTCTCAATAAACCTGTCAAACAAAAACATCAACAATGGGAACATATAACACATGTGGTCTGAATACATGCAGTGTGTACATTCAATATTGGCAATCGTGCTTGGTCTCTCTTTGCCATATACAAAGGACCTGGTTCAGATGATCATACTAGAGTTATGAGAGATTATAACAGTCCAATAGTTCAATGTTTTCGGTTTCAAGTTGAAGAATAATACAGGTAAAGATTTAGCATAAGTCCCTTTTTCTCTTTAACCAATGAGAGGTTCAATTTCTTCTGACCTCAGTGCAAATCTGATTTGAGGAGGCAGGCCTGGATACTCCATATATGAAATCACATGTATTAGAGTGAATATTCAGTTGAAATGGGTGTGCAATTTTACTCGCAAGGAGAGACATATATGAAATGTTATTATAATTATTATTAGATACTATTCTGTATTAACTAGTTGAAAAACAGCTTCATCGTTCAAAGAATAAAACTTGTCTTATTCTGCAAGACCACAATCTACAAATAATAGGGTATTATATCTTTGTTTTTTCTTCCTGTCATGATTTCCTCTATACCGAGTTGACTTATAATGATGCAGCTTCACCCTATATCTTTTCTAGAATTAATTTTCTGAAATACTTTACTTTACAAGTTCTCAATCATATTCTTCTTGAAAATCGTGTCAGACACACATTAAATTTTAAATTATAGTGTGTTCACATGCATGGAGGCTTGCCTATGCCTATGAAATATGCATGAAGGAACGGTGTTTAGAAAAGTGGTTTGAGATGAGATGAGACGAGAGGCGTCTTAACAAATCCAACCACTAGACGGCAGACCTCATTCCTTAATTCACTATTTAACCACATAACTTCCCCTCCAAAACAACATTCCCAGAGGACTGTTGGACAGAATACTGCAGATCCATGAAACCACAACATAATATTTGTCGACACGTCAATTCACCAATGCTTTTCTTCCTTGACTGAAAACACAATGAATTTACTCACAGGTACTCCAGATGTGGAAGGCCAGAGAAAGCATCGTCCCGTATTGTTGTGAGAGAATTGGAGTTGAGGAGCCTGTAAGACACATCAGAACACATGTCATCAGAGGCCGGTCGTAACATCACATGCCTTTTCTTTCTTATGCCTGAAGAACAGCACAGGATCTGTTTCTCCCAAGTGCGGAACAAAAAAAAAAAAAAAAAAAAAAAATCAATTTCTTCAGTCTTCAACACACCGCACTGCATTATTTATACTATTAAGCAAACCTCGTATGGAAAGAATTGGGCCTGCATGACCGACTAGTGGGGATGGCAAATTTGTAAATGGTCAAGAGGAAAAACACTTTTACAATTAGGTGCATTATGATGTTTCTTAAAATCTTGAAGCAAAACATGCCTTTGTTGATGCTGACTTAGCAGTCACCGCTTGTAAGGAGACTAAATACATTTGAACTCCAAGAAGCACTACAGTCACTATGTTGAGCCCATGAGCAAAGACATTTGTGCCATCCCACTTCAGTGCCAGCTGGCAATCAAAACATGTTTCAGTGCAGCTTGAGACAAACAATCACAATAATGTCTTTTTTGATTTGGAAGGTGATTGTAGAAATAAGATTTATCGGTTTGCCGTTTTCACTTAAAAGGTGCTTTTCCTTCAGGAATGTAACACGGATGGAGGGATGAGGAGGGGTGGAGAGGGTCTTACAGGAGCTGGAGAGATGACATGTGAGAGAACATTGCCTCTTTGACCTCAGAGAAAGTCCCATTGACGATGCTCCTGCAAAAGGGAGCAGACGTTGTCACCATAAAGCACAGAAAGGGTCGGAAAGGAAAAATAAAATGGGGGGAAAGGATAGAAAAAGTGTATTTAATATCAGCTTTGCTTTGCCATTCAGTTCAATCTTTAACCTGCACAGAAGGAGCTACTCACAGGGAACTGATGTCGTTGGGGGAGATCCTGGGGACATAGGAGGACCCGACGCAGATGATGGACTCCTTGGAGCAGCTGCATGTCGAAGGACATCTGAAAGCCTTCTTCATGTGAGCAGGCTGAACCAGGCAGCACAGGAGCAGCGAAAACAAAGCCCGAATCTGCAGAGCTGGCGGCATCTTCCTTCCCGGGCGTGCATGTGTGAGCTCCGCCTGCATGGAGGCTGACGGCGCCGCGCGTTTCCACCCTGCACCATGAAATGCTGCACTGGCTGCCTGACATCAGCAAATCAGCTGCGGCTCCGCTCCGTCCACCTTCATTATTTATGAAGTCAGAACTCTGGCCGGGGGAGCGGGTGCTGGTGCAAAAAAAAAAGCGCGACCATGGCGAATATATATAAAAATAAAAATAAAAAAACTGACCAAATCTTACAAAGCAAACAAAGATTTCAGAAAAAGAATCAAAAGGTATATCGGCGGTTCACAATCGTGTCGGCACGAGATGATCAGGCCACGGGGAAAGATCAAATTCAGCTTTACTGAAATCAAGGATTTATTTACAATAATGATGTTTCTGCAAAAAAAAAAAAACAAATAAAATAAATTAAAAAAAAAACAATAAAAAATATAAATCAAGGGGCGATCCGGGGAAATATTACTGTGCGGCTGATCTTCTCCACCACCCTCCTCCTGGCAGAGGCGCATATCTGCAGCACCACGGAGAGCGGCGGTGCGCGTCCACGCAGGGCTGTTCAGCCACTTTCTGCGGAACCCCGCTTCAATTACAAACAGGGCAGACTTGGTAATGATACGAGTCACTTTACATCAAAACTGGGGGTCTTTACTAATTCGAGGGTTCAGTTGAAAGGAACAACTCTTGAATTTGCTTGTAAACTGAGGGGAATAAATCTCTTTCACCCCATTCTTTTTTAATAATCGGTTGCAAACAATAGTGAATTTGTCTCTATCTCTGAATCTGTGTGAGATTCTTTGCCCTGTTTGCTTTTCAGCCCATGCCTCATGTATTACTTAACACAAATGTATACACTTAAAAAAGTACTGGATGTATTAAAAGAAGAATCAATTTGGCCTATAATTGCAAATTCTTTGTTCTTTTAAATCGACAGATGCGTCTATATTCTTTCCAAAATTAAAAGGTGATTTTGTAGCACCTATGTCTGTGCTTTTTCCTCTCCTTAAAAGTTATAAACATTTTATTTTGAAAGGAGTTTCCCTCTCTCAACACCAGGGAGGTACAGACTCCATCCTCTTCCTCTTGGCCTGATAAGCCCTGGTGGCACTTCCTCACTACTGCTTCTCACCTGACAGCTGCTGTGAGCCCAGAGCGAAGGGGCATTTGTCATCCAGCAACATCCCACTGGGCTTTCGGGCACGTGTGTGTGTTAAGGAAGAATATTTTTTTGAGACACGCCAATTTGGGGGAAATTTTGGGGGAAATTCATAAAAAAGTCCAGTTGTGATTCATATATTTACCATGTCATGAGGAGAATAATGTGAAAACACTTGACATTTGTGGATATGACTGGCTGAATTTCCATATGAGAACAAGACTCAGCATCACAAAGTGATTTTATGCAACTGAGCACTGACTGGGATTCTGTCTTAAAACTCAGTGAGGCAGTTTTGTCATGAAATTAGTTTCAGCTCTGAAAAGAAAACCTGGGTAATTTCAAATCATGTTTTCACAATATCTTTCATTTACGAGTCACAACACACTTTAGCGTGTTTTATAACTGTTGGCATTTGCATTTGTTCACTTCTAACAAAATAAGGTTTCAGATCCCACAGGCCATCATTCAATGTGCCATGTTGACTGGAAGGAGGGTTTCTGGCTGTTTATTGCAGCACAGAGGACATCTGTCTTCTCTTACTAAAAGGGATCCTGGCAAACTGGCTAAAGTTTTTGAAAAGCGGGTTTTCGAAAACAAAAGCTCGGGCTCTTAGTGGGATTCATTTTCTGATTTAAACAGAGGAACAAAGTTGATCAACAAGGCCGGTCTTCTTTGAAAATGCCAGCACAAAAAGAAATTCCGACTTTTCTCATTCCTTCAAAGCTCTGCCAGCATCATAAAAGATGGGATGACATTCAACGGGTAACAAAGGACAGAAAAAATTTCAAATTTATCCTATGCCAGACTGAAGCTGACTGAGTGCGACATTTGCTACTGCAGAAACTCGTAAAGAAAATGGCTTTGGTGAAAGCACCCGTTCATTTCAGAGACAGTGTTTTTCCACTGTTTTGTTAAGACTTGAGTGTAGCCTGGGAACAATGAAAGTGTGCTGATGCAGCAACACTATCTCGGTGATGCCAGCCCCCTCTCAGAGGCTGCTGCGAGAGCCGCTGCCACCGATGCCACCGCTTTTGATATGCATGATTTCTGACCTGCTGCGAACATTAAAAGTGCCACAAACACATACGTCATCACACACTGAACAGTCTCTAAATGCGCAGTACATTTTCACATGACCCTTTACCCTTGGTAATCTGCAGCAGATGGGAGGGGGGGTATTTAGGCAGTGCAGTATTGATATTCAAATTAGTCACCTGTTTTGAGAGGCTTTGGTAAAATTCTGTTTTGGGTGCCAGGGAACTACCTGCTCAGACTCTTAATGGCGGAGATTGTGGAGCAGAAGGAATCAGGCAAAGGCTTCAGATCCAAAAAAACAGATTTAGGCCGGGATCAAAACACAGTGTTATTCCACTTTTTTTTTGCTTAAGTGAAAAGCCAAATGTTGTTGGCAAATGCTGTTGCAGAGAATTTAGAAAAAAATATACTGAACAGTACTAAAAAATCCTGAAAATTTAATTCAAAAAAAAATATTTTTCCAAAATTGGGAAAATTGCCCTGAGCGAGTGAATAAATGGTTGTCTTCTTGTATATGTGGCCCTGCGATTGACTTGGTGACCAGTCCAGTACCCTGCCTGTCGCCCGATGACAGCTGGGATAGGCTCCAGCATCCCCTGCGACCCTGAGTGGAGGATAAGCGTCAGATAATGGATGGTTCTTTTTTCCATTTTTGAGGTTCCCAAAACTATTTTTTAATTATTTACCTCTATTAAGAGCAAATATTTCTGACATTTTACCACAAGATGTTTTTTTGTTGAAAATTTTATAAATTTGTGAAAAAAAACATGGAATTTTAGTTATTTACTTGTTAAAGATGAATAAATTTTACCATAGATTTTGGGCTACATTTTTTACCTACAGTATCACTCATCTGATCTTGAAATATAAAAACTTTAAAATCCAAATACACTGTCCAGTGGCCTCACAGTCTTATTCAGTATTCGATCGGTCATTGCGACACATGGTAAATCCAACACACGTGGATCTGCAGCTGAGAGATGAAAAAGAGCACATTTCCTGCATGAAGCATAGGGGTGATCTATGTTTGGAGTCCTTCATTGATTCTTTTATTTCTTGCTATCTGTTACATGGACTGAAAATAAACGCACTGTTCTGCAGAGTTCAAATGGAATTATGGGCTTAGAGTATTTGTATCACATTACAGAATACAAAATAGAGCTATATAATTTCCTTCTGTAGATCAGTCAGTGGAAAAGATGAATGGTTTATTGGAGCAGGGTGTGTGAGTGTACACCCACCTCCCCCACATCCAGCCATAATGGGATTAAACTTGGTTTGATTTCAAACAGAAAGGGGTATGGCTTACAGCAGGGACTACCAAAATATTCCAGACATGAAACCCAAAATAACAGAGATATTTGCCTGCCTCCCGTTTGAGAGAATGAAAACGTACTCAGGAAATACGTAATTTTCAAATTCTGCAAGTTCACAGGCAATGTTTTCTAACGCTACATGAATTCACTGAATTGAAACAAATGAGTAAAAAGATAATTAAATAAATTGACAGCTGTCCAGCCTCAACACAAACATCAAATTATCAAGCTTAGCAATTAAAGCTTTTGCTATCAGGGGCTATTTTGAACATTCAAATACATTCATCCTATTGAGATCTTCTCATGGCTTTATGACTTTAAAAATAGAGGAATTGTCATTGATCTACATATATACTCAGAAGTACCAGCACGTCTCGAACATTTTGTTTTGGTCAAAATTTAGATTAGCCTGTGTCTCTGAGATGCATTTGTATGCAGGGGTTGCGCTCTCCTCACCCACTAACTGATGAGCTCTTCTTCATATTAATCAGAAGCATCAGCTACTGTCACATTCATCGTGATGAACACTTGCACACGGTGCCGCCGCCAGCTGCTGCCGCTGAGATCCGTCTCTGACCTTACTTCAGCATCCATCTATCAGCAAACACACCTGTACATGTGGACACCTTATTTTAGCTGTGTCCTTCTCTGCCAGCATCGTCCTGACCGCTGCCCTTGGTTGCATTGCCCTTCTTCTTCAGGGCTTTCAGGCACTTGTCAAGTCTTTTGATGCAAAGAGTCACGTCGTCACATGTGATTCCAACTGCGGAGGCGGCGTTGAGGTAAGGGCACGGGTAGGTGTCTGAGTGTGACATGAAACCATGAAAAGTGTGTCCACTGACAGTCTGTTCCTTGCCCAGTGGTATGACCCTAAACACATGAAAACATCAATATTAAGTTCTATTAGAAAAATGCCTTTAAAAACGTGTTAATTTGATTATACCTCCAGCTATTTACAAGAGGAAAAAAAGCATTGTAGAGGGCTTAGACAATGAAGCAGTTTCACTCACTCACTCACTCCCTTAATGTTGGGCTTGTAGCTATCATTTGTATTCATTTTTCTGTTTAAGGCAATGACTGGGCTTTTGCACATTTTACGCCTATAGTTGTAACTTCGAAATTGTCTACATCGACAGTTGGATTTTAAGGTTCTTGTTTAGCAGTCACTCTCCATTTTTTTTTTCTTTTCTCTCTAAAAAAAATTGAGTAGTTAATTGTAAATTATCTGATTTTGAGATTTAAACATTTTACTGTTCTCTTTCAGAGTAAAGTTATTGCCACCTACCAACATTTAGTGAAAGACGCGGGTACCTCAGGTGTGTATGTGTGTGTGTGTGTGTGTGATCTCTTTGTGTCCACAGCTTTGGTTTGGAACTCTTAATAGTTGTAGCAAAGTCAAAAGCAGTATTTTGCATTTTAGTTACATTTAGTTTACATAGTTTTATTTTCAGTAACTAAATTCACCAAACTCTCTGATAACTTCCTGACTAATTTTCCCTGGATTTTCAGACTCCTTACCAATTTAACCACTTTGTTAAATAAGAACTCTGTGACTAATAGATGGTCATGTATGTCCCTGTGTCGGACACTTTCCATAATTACTAGATGAAATGAGAAACAAAACCACTTTCTGATGGATTATACTGTGGAACAATGAATTATGGGGCTATTAGATACATGTACATCTACATTGATGCTGTCTAACTCCAACTTTCAGAGGTTCAACTCCTCCCTCCTATTCCAGATCCAACGAGATGCTCTCATAGTGTCTCCACTATGCGCTTCATCTTCTTCCCTCTTCGGTCTTGGATTGTAGTATTTTTAGTCCCCTTAAATTCTTGCAAAGTTTCCTGCAATTGCACGTTACTTCTAACACTCCAACACCCCTGTATGTGTGGTTTGGGCAAGTCATCCTGTTATCTGTAAATTTTCTATAGCCATAACTGCTGTGTCCCTCTGACGATATTGCCATTATTCTGTTTCTCTTGTGAGTGCAGTGGTTGAGGTTGCTGACCTCACCCACCTACACCAGTCTTTCCTGGAGGTCATCTGTCTTTCCAGCATCGCCAATCTTACTTGGCTGCCATCTAGCCTTTCCAGGAAGCCACTGTTGTCCCAGGGGAAATACTATTAAATACATCTACCGATACATTGATGCAATAAAACTAAGTCACATCTGCATGACTGTAGTTTTCAGCCAGGAGAAAATGTCGTCAGTTCTCTGTATCAGAACTATTTCAAGCAAGCTGTCTCTTCTAGCATGTCAAACAAATTTTGAATTAATTCAAAGAAATACATCAAGCCATCAAAAAGAACTAAAACTGTTGAAGACCTCACTTCTGTGAAAGTGAAAAGTACTGTGACTTATGGGGTGAGCTTCCGTTGGTCAAATTGTTTTGGTAACACTTCTGTTATTAGAAAGATCAATGTCTGTCATAAAGCTTTTAAGTAAGGTACTTTGGAAGGAAACCAAACTGCAGTGAAGGTTAAGTCCTTGATGCTGCATGTATCAAAATCCTGGTTTGAATTCTTTATTACACGAGTGGCGAAAGTGAAAGTCAGGAAGGGACTTGACAAAGACTTGTACCTACTGCTAAGAAAACGACTAGGAGCAAGGAAAAGCTGACAAAACCAAGTGAAAATTTTGCTGTCTGTCCCAAAAGAGCATTGTAAAGAAGACATGCTGCTAAAACAGGACTGACAGGGAAGACAGTCTAATCATCTAAAGTAGTTTTTACTGTACCAGAGCCACAGATCCATCTGGTTCATATCAGTTGTCAGCACAGCTCTGTCTTTTAGGAAAATTCAGACAAACGAAACTATATTTTGATGTGGAAGTGAGTGTCTGGGCGGTGCATGCATGCAGTGCATGTAAATTTAATTGAGTAAGTTGAATGGTGCATTCTGAGGCACTTTCCTCAAAAAAAATAAATGAAACTAGTCAAGCAGGTACTGTTAAATACACGATAATGGTGAAAATCTGTTTTTGACAATTTTTTTCTTCCATATCCCTCAATGCTACTTGACTGACTCGTCAACTCACGGTTCTTCTCATTATTGCACTCGGCTTTTTGTCTAAAACCAGCCTCCTGCGCACACACACACAAACAAACATAATCAAGTGGTAATCCTTTTTCAGTTTGCCTACCGGGCTCCTGAAACTTGTCGCGTGAACAACATGGAGCCTAGCTGAGTAACAGCCTCGTCACACCCAGCCTGGAGACCATCCAGGGACATGGCTGCCATATCAAACACACAAAGCATTCATTGAATATCCACAGAGAAAAAAAAAACACACTCATTAGAGAGGACACTTAATCCTTGAGAAACATTTATTAGCGTGCATGAATGAGGCATCATGGTGAGCTTACCCAGTGAGATGGGGTTATGTGGTGTGTGAAGCAGCCTCTCTCCGTGAGCTGAGGCCAGGCTCTTCAGCTCCTGAGCCAGGAATGAATAAATCTCCTGCAGGAAATGCAGACCCAGAGAAGAATTATGGACACACAGAATTGGATTAAATGGACATGGGAGGAACTAAAAATAGTAGCATGATGTTCTTTTCACACTCCGCTGGTCCTATTTGCAACAGCAACCTTGATTTATTGTTAATCCATCGACTCCATCCATAAGCAGGCTGGTCCATACCTTAATTCCTTCGTGTCTTCCTATAAACACACACACTGTTCATTTCTTCTGAACACAAATACATTCAGCTGGGATCAGAAAGAATCCAAGATTTTCATCTTTCTATATTTTACTGCAGCCAAATATGGGGCAGTAAAATAAATACTGTCTTGGAAAGACTGAATAAGGATGAGGAGGTTTATGGGGCAAGTAAGGGAGCTGTTAACAACAAGCAGCTATTAATTACTTACTAATTTTATTGACAGTTCTTTGGAATTTTGAAGCTCTTATCCAGTCACTTCTCATGTTTTTTTTTTCTTTTTAACAAACTGAAGTTTAAGTATTAAGTGATTTTACAACAAGGGTTGAAATAATCATCACTTTACAGGGATGTATTGAGACAGTCAAAAAACCCAGAGTTTTTGAGTCTGGAAAGGTACCAGAGACCGAGTCCCCAGTACAGCTTGGCATACTCGGATATGATCTCTGCAACAGCAGATTATAAGACCGTCACGCCACACGCTGCTGACTCATCCTTTCCTTTTTCGAAAGCATCAAGGGGGAAAATATTTTCGGTCTTGAGTCAGCCTCAAACAGCCTTTCAATGATGTCAAGTGTGTCCAAGTGCCTGTTGTTCTCCAATAACAATGGCAAACTTTGTCCTGAGAGATGGGGTGCGAATGGTGGAGAGGACACCACTCAGTAGGCAATAGGAATGTGTTTTTGGTTGGAACACACATCATCTGTGGGTTATTTCATTACAGATATTGCCTAAGAAGTGTTGAAAATTAAACTTCACAGCCATTGTATTTAAAGATGCTGACACCATGGGTAATATGGGGAAATAACAGTCCTGCAGACAATGTGTGGAATGAGTCCGGTATATTAATTATGCATGATGTGGAGCAAGCGGATCAATAGGCCTCGATGGTATTGGGTCCTATTAGAGGCAAAAGGAATTTCCTCTTTCTTGCCAAAGAGCTGGTTTTACACCCAAAGTATTTAAGTATCATATGCCGTCCTGCAACAGCTTGATTTTGAGATATGAGCAACTGATTTTTGGCAAAGGTCTTTACGAACAGCGTATATCAGATAACAAGATTTCATAATCTGAAACTCTTCAGTTCTGTCTCAACTTTATTTTTAAAATGTACTCGCCAATCTCTATGGCAGGGCTGCTAGGAGCTGTGAAAATGCTGCAGTGCCTTTCATCTAAAGAGGAAGATGCTGCATTGTGAATATCTGCCGTGAGGCAGAGAGCCACCAGGGGATGTTTTATAAACTTCTGGATCAATTTTAACTTGCTTTGCCTCAACTCCTCCCCTTCGGCAAAACATGTTCTTTAACTTAAGTTTAAAATCCCAGTCTGAATGCAGGTACAACAGAGGGCTGCATATACAAGATGTGCAATTCAATTCAATGCAACTTATGTAAGCTGTTCTTTGCAGTTCTCAGGAGAAAGATACTGAAACTGTCTTTGATGCAGTAAACACAATTCATGGCTGACTTTGCTGCGTTGGATGAAGCAAACCATCAGAGGGCACTGAGAGTGAATTGTGTCGGACATATGGCTGCAGAGGGGGAGGATTTCATGATCTCACCTTCCTTTCAGAAAGGAGCGTCTTGTAGCCGTTGGCTCCCAGGGAGAGGAGGGTGATGAGGACATCCAGGGAAGGTGATGCTGATGCTCGCCCTGATATAATGAAAGAAGAATAATTGGGACGTGATATTATATGTGTTGTTTTATTAAATCTAGTAAATATGACTGGCATCCCACTAAAGTCCTTACAACTGAATATTTTAATGTACAGTCTTAGCACTTGACTTGACATTGAGAATTGTGTGAGCGCGCGCACACAATTCTCACTTGTCATCTGCTGACACACACACACACACACACACACACACACACACACACACACACACAAATATGGCCTTGCATTGTCACACTATCCACATACAGATTTTTTTTTTATCAGTTAATGCACCTTTTTGAACCTGCACAAATGATTTTACTCACACCATTATTCACCTGGATACATCTTGCTTATCTCCTCAATGAAGGCCACATCAAAACCTGCGATTATAGCACCGCCTACTGGAACCATGAAATTCTTGTCCAGGCTTTGTACAAAAGCGTCAATTCTTCCAACACGGGCCCCCTGATAAAGACCAACAATATTGTTTGTCAACTGATAAGACACACACACACACAAACACACAAATAAACAGACAACCATTCACTCTGTCTTTTGCACATCTGGGCAATTTTTCCAATAAAACTGCTGCATGTTTAAGGAGGAAACCTGGAGGTTTCCCGCACAGAACACACAAACTGCACACGTTTCCTGTCGGAATTGAACCTACGTGCCTTTGTGCTGTGAGGCCGAAATGCTAACCACTGCATCACCATGTTTATATATATATATATATATATATATATATATATATATATATATATGGTGCACAGGCTTCACACTGACCTGCTGTATAAGATGCATGCACTTGGATGACTGGACTCCATATGCATTGTTGACTATGTGGGGAATGTTGTACTTAGTGCAAAGTATGGAGAGCTCCTCAAGCCTACAGGGTAACAATAACTTGTATGAGAATTAGTCTGCCATAACAAGTGGCTTATATCATCTTCATTTGAAAATTATTCTGAGGCACTTCCAGTCCAAAATGAAACATGAAGTTACCTGTCAGGGACACGTGGGGCAAAGCAGGATGTTGTTGAGTGAACACACAGGATGTTTTCTGCTCCAAGCTCCTTGATTTTGCGCTCAACTGCCTCCAAGTTTGTCCGCAACTCATCCCCCTCAAGCGTATTCTCCACCACCACAGGCTCAAATCCTGATAAAACAGATGGAACAAGATACAAAAAAAGCAGGATAGTAAAATGCCAGAGCATCAAAATTTTTTTCTCACTAGCAGATTTTCTTACATTACAACAATTCTGTCTGTTGACATCTGCCACATAGCTGCGCTGCGTTGTGGGAGGTGTGAACAGGATTTCTGGGTGAGAGCGACAATGTTTACATCTTATTATCACCTGCTGTGATCATTGCTTTGAAACAGGACTTCTGGTCAATGCGGGGCCAGATGATATAGCGAGCCTGGGGTCTTCGGTGGCGGAGGGTCAGAAAACACAGTGTCAAGCTCATTCCAGTCGCCATGGGAACCACAAAGCAACTTGCGACACTCCGCACACCTGTTTTACAAAAAGAAACACATTTTTATATTATTCAATTATGACAGTAGATTACTATGTCGATTAGATAGGTGTCTTCTTTCGCCTGTTCAAAGGTTGAAAACCAACACACTAAACCTTGTGAGATACAGACCTGATAGCTTTAAGATGTCCAGCACAAGTGAATTGGTCAGCTTGTTCAGCAAGCTGGACCCTGCAGCTTTTGGCTGAATAGCAGCAACGTCACCTGACCGACCAATGCCATGAATTAGCCTACAAAAAACAGCTGAGTATTAAAATCAGACAAACTGAACACCATCCTAAATTTAGGATAAATGCAAGATGCCTTGCTCACAACAAATAAATGTAACCATAAAAGGTCTGGCTCAGAATAACAAACCAATCACATATCATATTAACATCTTTTGACAACATTAATAATAACGGTGGTGAAAAACATTTATGTGGATCTTCTTTAGTGGTTTCAAATTACATACTTTGTCCACTAGGTGACAATAAAAACTCATTGCTGACTCATGCTTTTCCTGATTTTGGAACTATCTGACAGTCCAGGAAAAAGTTTAGCCCTTGAAGATTGGACAACAAAGTACAGGTGGTCCTCACTTAATGACATACTCGGTTAAACGACGACTCGGAGTTACGACAGGCTTTGTGATAACATTAAAATACGCGCGGAGTGCACTGGCAGCGGAGTTGTGCGTGAGCATGTATTGTACGCGCTTACCCGTACTTATTATAGGCCTATATTCATCCAAATATAGACATTAAAGGAAAAAAGAAAAGGTAAAATAGCACGGTACAAATGGCTGAGATGTATGCAAGTACTGTGCAGTAGTATGGTGGAAATGGTGATTAGCTTAACTACAGACTCCTTGGGACGTAAGCCGGTCGTTAAGTGAGGACCCCCTGTAAATCTACTGAGGAATGGTCAAATTATCAACATTTGTTTGTGATACTTGTCTGGGTGCAAAGAGTAAATTTATCTTGCACAAATTTATTTTTTGAACAAATTATTTTGTAAAAACAAAACTGAATGACCGTTGTGGACAAAAGATGAATATAAGAGCATATCTCATGACTAAACACGTTTTAGTTGCAGAAAAACACTGCGAGCCCATAGTTTACATACAAATACATTTTGTTCAAGCAGTATTCACAAAATACAAACATCAAACCTAACATTCAAATCTTGACAGAGTACATAAACCCGGTTAAGATCAGCAACCAGTGTTATATGACTGATAAAGTTGAACACCTGCCACACAACATCAGACTTAATGATATTTGTGAATAGATTTAAAATGATCACAGACCTATAATGGCGCCTTGCCACGAGGCTGGATGCTACTCGCCCTTCCCGCTCGCCAACGCCACAGTTCCCAAGGAAGTTATTGCTGTCCATCATAGCCAGCTCGTTCAAGAAGAGTTCTATGGTGCCCTCACTCCATCCTTCCTCTGGACACTTGCCCTGAGACAAACAGTTTTAGATGTATGTGTGTACAGAGTGAACAACATCTTAGTTGAGGACTGTGGACATTACCTGCTCCAGTAAGATTCTGATGAGCTGCTCATGGCTTCGGCGTGCCTCACGGCCTTGTCTAATGTAAGCCGGAGAGACTATCTTCTCACTCAGGGCAAAGTTCTCACTGTTCATTTCTGTCAAGACATGCATCTTCACATTTAAAATGTGGTGATAAGACCCACTGTTGTTATAAAAGCTTGTCGTAGCCTATTTATTTCAGTTTAAAACACTAGAAAAGTGAGTCATATTTTATATTTTCAGTATAACTTAATTCTTGCTCAATCTAAGATTGTAAGGGTACAATTAAAAAATATTTGTCAATACTAAACAAAGAAGCACATAGTTCTAAAAAAATCTATGCTAAGTATGAGGGGAAAAAGCAAATGTATGATCTTTACGCCCTATTACGCCCTAGTTAGTCAATGTTCAAAATTGTGCTTTATAACTGAAAATATTTCAGTTAAATTGAAATTACTTTTTAGATTTTTCAGTTATTTCAACTTGAAAAACAATACAAACCCAGAACAAAAATCTATATCAATACAAATAACATATCTCATTTTGGGGAAAAAATGTATGCATTGTCCGAGATTATGTGAGAAAGCAAATGATCATCGACATTGACATGACTGAAGAACTCATTCTACCAAAATGCCATCAGACTCTCAGTACCTGAAAGACCGGCAGCACATGTGTGTGGAGAATGCTATCATCTTTCTCATTCGAAGGGCCCTATCCCAACTCGAGGGTGCAGGAAGCACTGTGAGTCATCTTCTTTGACTTTTCCAATGCCTTCAACAGCGCCCAACTGACCCTCTTAAGGACGAGCTGCTGAGTACGCAACCTCACCCTGACATCACTGCCTGGATCCTAGACTACCTCAGAGGATGGCCGCAGTATATCAGAGTGGTATTGTCAAGGTACTGTCCTCTCTCCATTCTTCTTCACCCCTAACTTCTGGCACAACTCTGGTTCCTGCCATCCTACCGGTATTTGTTTTTTATTTTCTTGTCATTGCTATTGTCACTCTGTTTATATTGTCATTTAGTTCTTCTTGCATATTTTTTACCTTTACTGTTCCTTCATATTGGCCACTATAATCCCTGATGTTGTTGCTGCTGCTGTCTATTTATTCATTGATGTCTTGCTATCTTTTGTCTCTCTATTTACATTTATATTCATATTTATTCCACTTTTTTATTTTTGGACATTATAACCGTAACGCTGCTGTGACAAAGGAATTTCTCCATTGAGGATCAATAAAGTTTATCTTATATTATCTTATCTTATCCTATCTTACTCCTGATACAACCTTCACCTGCGCTTTGTGAGTAACACACTCAAAGCTGCACTCAACTTAAACTTGCACACACGCCAATACTGTTTACAATTCTAATACTGTTTACATTTCTGCATATGTTTACATTTCCTTGCATTATTACATCAGGTGACTGTAGTAGATTCATATGCAAATGGTACATATGAAAATAAACCTTTTGAATATTATTTTTTTTATAATAGTCATTGCTTGTGTCACAATCTTGAATACCATTGCACCATTAGGTTGTGTGTTTATGAATGAGAATATCATAACTAAACATATTCAACAAATTCATATATATTTACAAAGTACTGTATTTGTGTAGACCGACGAATGATTTT
The DNA here is from genome assembly GCF_037954325.1 of Fistularia commersonii. Lineage (NCBI taxonomy): Eukaryota > Metazoa > Chordata > Actinopteri > Syngnathiformes > Fistulariidae > Fistularia > Fistularia commersonii. The sequence continues at coordinate 9,413,508 of NC_141302.1, forward strand.
GTATCCTAAATCCTATTTCTAGGGCCTGTAAGAAACACTGTAAATCAAAAGGTGGTTCTTCAATTAAACCCACCACTGATTTCGTAAAAAGAACGTCATGTGTTGAGGAGACAACTTTTTTTCGTTAAAATAGTCATTATCGCAATTCTGGAAACGATTTTAATTCTTAGGGAAACAAAAAGGTTCTCTCGAAATGTCTAATACGACACTAAAAAACATCTCGAATCTAATAAATGATAATTGGGATAATTGTGTGTGTAACACACACACACACACACACACACACACACACACACACACACACACACACACACACACACACACACACACACACACACACACACACACACACGTGGCTCGACTACGCAGGCATAATACACATTCTCAGGTTTCGAATAACTCAGAGAATGAGCTTGACAGTTATACCGCACAATAATGTTCCCAGGCTATGTCAGTAGCAGCTTTGCTAGCCTTAAAAACTTAAGGCAGAGAGCAGTCCGTTTCGCTTCCGCGTTAAGGTTTTAGTCATGGGAGTCCTAATATATTGAATCACTGTCTCTTAGATTTCCTGTGTTTGTTCGTTTTTTTACCTTAACGTTTCGCTCTGACCCACGCCAAATCAAACTGCAGTTCTTCCCGGCAGGAAGAAGACGGGTCGCAGCAAGAACCAGAAGCATGGACACCGCGATGACGTCAGAGTCATGTGATCCAACCTCGATCACATGACTCTTTCACAGCTCTCCGGCTTCGCTGAAGTGGCTCCGTCAGCAAGAAGACATTTTAAAGTTACCTTAAAATGCGTTATTATGACGTTGTTTTGTTTTTATAAGCATGAAAATGTGGATAGATTTTTTTTTATTGTGATAAAATATATAAATTATAAACTAAAGTAGGTTTATGTGAAACTTCTGCACATATGATATCAGCTCTCCGTAATGTTGCCGGTTTATCGTCATTTTACTGAAAACGTGTTTTTTTCTCTTGTACATAAAATAGTCGAATAAATGTGTTCACCTTCGTTTTCTGTTGTTTTTGATTTGGTATACCAGTTTCCTGTTGATTAGCTAAACTGTTTTACCTGCATTTCCAACTTTCATGACAAAAAAATCTTCTTGGGATTCGATGTAACTTTTCGAGAATTATTTTTAATTTAAATGTTTCTGATTTAAAAATAAAAATCTGGTACAAATGAAAAGATGTGAAATGTTTATTGTTTATCGGTAATTGTACAGTCTTCCTTTGAAAGAGGACAGATAGAACAGAGGAACGCATACATAATAACATATGAACGTCATTGGACAAACATTATTGTAAATAAATAATATCAATTAACTTTGATTTCAAATCCAGAGATAAAAACTATTACATACAAGATAATAACTCATGTTGATCAAATACAATAAATTAACTAATAACTGTGCAACCTATTGAATACTGAAATACTGAAACATACAATCTGTAAGTCTCTTTACTGAATGGATAATAATAAACATGTTCTCATTATTGATAAAACTGCAAATTGTATTCAGAAAGTCATTTGATAAAAAAGAACTACATTCTAAAGAGTCCAACTGCAAGAACATCACATTTTCAAGTGTATTACAATGTGAGTGTGCTCTAAATTGCACACTTTGCATTTTTTATTCAGTCAATGTTAAGCTAAAAATGAATAATATATTCTTCTTCTCCTTTCGGCTATTCCCATCAGGGGTCGAAGCAAATCAACCCAATATAATTAGATATAATCCTGAAATGCATTTCCTATTAAAACTGATGTAGACTGATTGAGATTCTCTTGTGTCTGCAGACTTATGAGAAAAATAGATACATATAATTAAATCAGTAGATGTGTTACATTCTGAAAACATGAAAAATAACCCAGAGACAACAACTCGATGGAATTAACACTCAGAAATTAGACTTTGTTGTATGCTGCACTTTGCTGTCCCCACCACTAAGACCACCACCACAATCACCATTTTCAAACTTAAAGACAGCTGGAATTAGGGATAAGGAATAAAAAGACATAGTCCATCATATATTAATCCTGCTAGTAAAGGAGACCCAAACGTTGAGATGATATATTTAAAGACAGAAGTTAAGATAAGTTACATTACAAATCATTAGAAAGTGAAAAAAACAGTAAACTAAGCAGTTCTGGGGGGTGGCAAAATCGGCAATTATTATCATTGATTAAATTGAATTAAGTAATCATTCTGATTTCAATTTCACATGGTATTAATGTTTATAGAATTAATAATTTTACTAATATTAAGAATTATTTTACTGTTATTGCCCGATTGAATAAAGAGAACCATAATGATGATACAGACCCCATGTAATCAGCGGACACTTATTTTTCAGCTTCCAAAGAACAATGATCACTAAATAAAATACATTTCAAAAGAATATCTATTTATTTGAAGTAGACTGTATTGGATTATGCATTTGATAAGAAGGTATGAATTTTATCTTATTCAAATAATATTGCTGAAGTAAATCAATTTGCAGCATAAAGTGGCGCCAAATGGGCAAATCATGTATGCTTTTGCAGTTGTCAAAAAATAACCCCATAGTGAAACTTGGGGAGTTTATTACATTTTAATATCATGGACTGGAGTCGAGCAACTTTATCAAAGAAAATCCACGTAGTTTCATTTGTTTTGCAGTTATTGGGAGAGAAAGATGGCAATTTGATGGCATAGCAGGGCTTCCAACTCTACAGCTATGCCAACATCTTGCCTTCCTTCCTGGACCCAGAAACCATTGACGTCCAGCCACGCGTCCGTCCTCAACCAGAAATGAAGAAGTTGGAGAGATGAAGCGTGGATGAAAACCAAAAACGAAATATCTCTTCATTCCAGGAAGAGGAGACGGCAGGAAAGCAAGTGTGAGGAAATGTCAATAAAAGTAACAGAGCGCGGCCTCCCGGTCCCTCATCACGCCTACCTTTCGAGGTGTTTTCCGCGGGAACTCCCACTCCCACGGCCACCGTGCATCCGGATGCCCCGCGCGTCAATGCCGAGGCTGATGGGGGATTTGTCCACGCACCGCCCGGGTCTGTGACCTAGTGTGTGAGCGGTCGATCCGCGTACGGGGATGGGGGGCTGGACGGCGGGGCTTCTTGCACCTTTGGGCGCTGGCGAGGACTCCCATTGGCCCGCCTTTCAGGCCGGGACGAGACCGGTCCGTGGAGATATCCGCCCAGACCTGTCAGCAATGGAGTGACTAATCTCCACGCATCTCAAAGTGATTGTGGTTAGTACGATGTTATAACAGCTTGTCATGTAAATCAATCCATGTTGATCCACTTAAAAGTGCGATCATATGTGTCAATATTTTCACTTATTACAAATAAGCCATACATTTCTTATCACAATACAGCCTCCACCTGCATGTGCGAATAAGGTACATCTCAGTTATTGCTGTGTTAGTTTCTCAAAATTGTTAATGATTAACAGGTTAACATTGCAGGCTATTTCATGTCATCCAGAAGTTTACCTGGCCTTTTATTTCTGTCTGTTTGAGCTCATGATTAGGTGAAATGGGATTTTGCTGTGCAGGATCTCAGCCCCTGGTGGGAGTGTGGCAAGGAGGATTTGCTGATCGGGACACAAACTCAACCATGACTGCAGACCCGGTTCAGAAATGAATCACGGAATGATTCAAAACTGTCTAGACCGGGCAGTGCTGGCCAACCAGTACAGGAAATGTTTGAATTTGAAAGAAAACTGATGTATTTTGGATAGATTATTGTGCATTACAGAGGGTCGCATTGTTTCTGAACCACTAAGGTGAATTTGCTCATTTTCTTACAACAGGAAATGAACGCATAATCACGGCTGCTGCACAAATCTGATTCATCATCGAGAAAGAAGAGTCACCATTAGATTGGGCGAAAGTTGACCCCTGTTTGTACGAACATACAATAAATATTCCGGGGGAAGACGGCAAAAGCTCTTGTCTGAATTTTTGAAAAATGCACACCCCTGTCGTTTTGGACTATTTGACAATCCTGATAGTGGAAGTGATGACTCACACCTAAAGGTGTTGGCCCTGGCCACACCTGAATACTCCCACTGAGCAAATATGATTCAGGAAAGAGAAAGTGACAGGACCGGACAGGGTTAACTTTTCCATTATGTGGCGTATGGATTTGTTTATCATCGTAACCGTCGTGTGAATTGTGTCTGTACCTCAATCAAAGCAGGGAATATTGGTCCAGCTCAAATTTATGCCAAAATCTACTGTCCTGAAAGAACAGCCTGAAACATTTCTGGACAAATAAGGGGATTTTTTTTTTTTTTAAACTGGATATGTAAGACGGAATGGATAACTGGAAATGCTTATGAATGACAAGATGATTCATTTTTCTTTGAGGACAAACAGCTCAGTTCTCTAATAAAAGATAAATAATCAAGAAGAAAAGGTCATGACATGGAAATACAATGTTTAATCTGAGAAATCCCTTAATACAGCCATAATAATTGGTGTACAACACATTGTGGAAAACCCAAGACAAATGTGTGTATGTTTGTGCATGTCTGTGTGTGTATACTGCAGGGTGTTGTAAAGGCGTATCTAGTTATGATTGGACAAAAGTCAAAGGTCTCAGTTCCTTATTCTGTCTATTTTCCAGTGTGCGCTCATTAAAAGTATGAAATGGTAGAAGGACCAATACGATACGGACCAATATTTGCATTCAGACTTGGAATTGTTTGGACAGACAGCCACACACAAACAACACAGCGATGGCCATATATCTACAATATTGGAATGAACTCAAGCACCTTTTTCAAAATAAAGTGTATATATTTATGAACCACTGTAAGACTACTTTCCTTTATTTAAGTCACAGCTGCTTTCTTTTTAGCAGTAATCACAACATTTATTTATTGATGTCTTACCATGTTATATATTGGAATGTTGCAGCTGAACCACATGGATTTAATTTTAAACCATAAACAGTAATGCGTTTTGAACACAGTACTTTTGAGAGGAACCTCACATTTCTGATGTGATCGTTCGTGACCTTCATTTCCTTGGAGAAAATATCCCCAGACACTGGACTGGCTTGTGTGCAACATTGTCCACATTACTTGACAGCAATTTGAAAGTGATTGTATGTATTCATACATCCGTTTTGTGTTGCTTTATCCGGGATGGGGTGACAGGGGCAGCAGCTTAAGCAGAGATGCCCAGACTTCTCTCTCCCCAGTCACCTCATCCAGAGCTTCCAGGGGACTCCTCTGGTGAAGAGACACACTGCAGAGACATGGTCTCCCCTCCCCTGTGGGACATGGCTGGAATGTCTCACTAGGGAGCCGTCCAAGAGGCATCCTGATCGGATGCCTGAGCCACCCCCCAGCGGAGGAAGCTCGTTTGAGCCGCCTGTATCCGTGATCTCGTATTTTCGTGCATCGCCCACAGCTCGTGAATGTTGCCATAAAGTGTGTTGCCCCCGTGCCTGGCCAGGCCTGGCTCCAGATTGGGGCCCTGGTTGCCTTCATCCAGGCAAAGGAAAAAGTAAGTTCCATGATCTTTATGAATCAGTGAACAAGTTTGTAATTGTAAGTATGTCATTAATTCCACAAAACTAATCTCATTCCTGAATTATTCTACTTTTCATAGAACCTAATATACTTTGTGGTGTACAGAATGATGGAAAACCTTTTCAGAATGTTGTGAAATGTGAAGAGAACCTTATTGAAGATGCTTGTGTAATGATTGAAAATAACGTTGATATTTTTTGAATTAAGTTTGTATTTATTGTCATGAAGTTGACAATGTAAAACCTGAAAAATAAGGAAATACATTAACTGGGGTAAAATTGCAATAATAACCAGCGGAAGCTATATAACAATATAGTCATATGTGGTTATTTAAGTTTTAAAATTTGGTAACGAAGGGACATTCACATACTATGCACTTCCGTTTCCCTGGTCAAATAACGCCACAAAACACATTTGTTATCGTTCTACCCACATAAAAATGTAATAACCAGCAATTGGTTAAATCATATATTTCATCACGTCCAAATTGGTGTGATGTTATCAAAACGTTATCACTTCATTGGCCAGTTATTGAATTAACAACTCACACTACATAAACAAATTGGTTATGAAAACAATAACAATAATTGTTACGATGAATTATGACAATATTGGTGCTCATTATTGCAATATAGTCTTCTATACATTCTAATACTGGGTGTAGTAACACCATGAGATCTTGGAGACAGCGACTTTCCTGTTGTACATGGCTGCTGCCCACCAGGACCCCTCAGTCGCCTCAAGATTTTAATGATGGGGACACATTTGTCGTATTCACAGCACAAATCAACACAGACTCTTTCATGAGTCAGTAAATGGTCATAAGTCCACAGAGGCCCTCTTTTCGAAGGAGTCATGAAAATAACTCGATATATGAATACTCCCTAACACACTTAATGTGTGATGACTCGCATGCGACTGAAAAATATTGACCGTGTTCTCTCACTCCGCAGCTTCGAAGCAGCTTCACAGCTGTGGCGCTTTAAACAAAAGGGAGTGAGTGTGCAACGTTAGGCCTGTAAACTCCCGTGAGACTCTTCCTTGTTTTTGCTGAGTCCAAAACGAGAACACGCTGTAACGGCGAGCCAGATGAAGTCAGTGAGCAAAGTCTGGCTGATAGTAAGCTTTCTTGCTGAACAAGCCACCCTCGCTGCTACTAACTTTGCCCTCATGGCCATGTTGGGTTTATTAACTGCTGGCAAATGAGTAAGAAAGTGCACCCGTCTGTTGTAAAGTGTGAGCTGGATGGGGGAAAAACCCCCGGACTCTGCCTAGACCAGCACTGACTCATAACTTTAAGGAGATGTGATTTATATAAGTATGTATACATGCATATACACACACACACACACACACACATATATATATATATATATATATATATATATTTGTATATATAGGACTGTCTCAGAAAATTAGAATATTGTGATAAAGTTCTTTATCTTCCGTAATGCAATTAAAAAAACAAAAATTTCTTTTTCATGATATTCTAATATTTTGAGATAGGATTTCTGAGTTTTCTGAAGATGTAAGCTATAATCAGCAATATTAAAATAACAAAAAGGCTTGCAATATTTCAGTTGATTTCTAATGAATACATGATTACAGAATGCATAACATTTTTGTTTTTGTAATTGCATTACAGACGATAAAGAACTTTATCACAATATTCTAATTTTCTAAGACAGTCTTGTATATATATATATATGTATATATATGTATGTATATTGCAGTCAACTTAATGTGCCAACAAATTCTGTCCTTACAAGTTATGAACAGAATTGGTGACAAAGGACAGCCCTGGCGGAGACAGGAGTTTCCCTCACCGGAAACAAGTTTAACTTACAACCAGCAATGCAAACCGTGCTCTGGCATGATCATACGAGGACTGAGTAGCCCGTACTACAGGGTTTGGTTCCCATACTCCAGGAGCACCCCTCATAGGATTCCCCGCGGGAGACTGCTGCCTTCACCAGGTCCACAAAATACATGCAGATTGTTTGGGCAAACTTCCATGTCCCCTCAAGGACCCTGCCGAGGGTGTAAAGCTGGTCCACTGGTCTACGGCCAGGATGGAAACCACATTACTCCTCCTGGATGCAAAGTTAAAGTCCGGTTGGACTCTCCTCTCCAGCACCCCTGAGGAAACTTTTCCGGGAGGCTGAGGAGTGTCATCCCTCTGTCCTGTAGTTGGATTACATCCTCCAAGCCCCCTTTTTAAAGAGGGGGATCTCCATCCCAGTCTGTCATTCTAGTGGCAGAGCCCACCCTCAATGCAATGCTGCACAGATGTGTCAGCCAGGACAATCCCACAACATCCAGAGCCTTAAGGAACCCAGGGCAGATCTCATCTAGCCTCAGGGCCCTGCCACCGAGGAGCTTTCTGACTACCTCGGCGACTTCAGCCCCGGAACCAGGAGAGTCCACCCCAGAGTCCTCCAACTCTGCTTTTTCATTTAAAAGTGTGTCATTGGGGTTGCAGAGAACTTGAAAGTATTCCTTCCACCAATCCACAACATCCCGGGTCTAGGTCAGCAGCAGCCAACCATCTCCACTGGACACTGTTGATGGTGTATTGCCCCCCGCCAAAGCTGCCGGATGGTGGACCAGAATCTCTCTGGCACCCTCCGCAAGTCATTCTCCATAGCTTCACTGAACTCCTCCCTCACACGAATTTTTGCCTCAGCAACCACCACAGCTGTATGCTGCTTGGCCTGCGGTACCTGTCATCCACCTCCAGAGCCCCATGGGTCAGAAAGGCTCCGTAGGACTCCTTCTTCAGTCTGATGGCATCCCTCACCACTGGGGTCCACCAACGGGTTTGGGGACTACCGCCTTGACAGGCACCGACCACCTTACTGCCGCAGCTTCGGTCTGCGGCCTCAATGTTGGATGCACAGAGCATGGCCCACTTGGAGATCGAAAACTATCATTCACTCATCTGGGCAATTTTTCCAATTTATTCCACTTAACCTCCTGTATGTTTTTGGACTGGAAACCCATGCAGACATAGGAAGGACATGCACACTACACACAGAAAGGCTCCACTTGAACCAGGGTTGTTTTTGCTGTTAGGCAGAAGCTCAAACCACTGCACCACTGTGCTGCCTCCGAGCCAATCATTTCTACCAAAAACTATTTGAGCACAATTGCTATTTAAAAAAAAAAAAAAACTTGCTGCAAAAAACAAAACTGCGCCAGTTTTATTTCACCAATATCTGTCTCAGTGACAGCAGTTTCTTTTCCACTTCTTGCTTAGATTAAATTCATTATTTTAGATAACTGCTTATATGAAAAAAGATTACCAACGTAATGGAAAAGGAGTTTGGTTTTTGGCTCTGATTTGGTCTCTTTCCACTGAACTCATGGGACATGTGTCATGAAGTTAGAAAGTGTCATTATGAGTCACAACTTTTATGGAAAGGAGACTCATTCAGTAGAAAACTGCTCAGTGGTTCCGGGAGACTAAACTAAATGAAAATGAATGCTGGGTCAGAATTCTGAGTCACAGCTGAGTGTCAGCATTGGATCACAAGGGGGCGCCCAATTCCATCACTGAGCTGCCTGCTTACATAAAAATGAAAGTAGGCCTGATCTTGCTTGTTCTTCTGTGTAGATTTCTGAATACATTTTGGTGTGAAGCTATAAAAATTGGTGAGAAACCCTTTTGCCAATAGGATCTGAGAGAAAAGAACCAAATAAATCTGAGTGACTATCTCTTCCTCAGATGAAGGTGGAACAGACAATGACAAAGATGATAAAAATGGAGCTATATTCATGAAATGCCTGCAGAAGTGTATTTGTTTAGGAAAATCCAAAGACAAAAGTTCATGTGACACTTGTATGGGCCAGAAATGCATCTAAAGAAGTCTTTGAATGCATTTGGATTGCCGACGTAAATTGGCATTGTAAATTGCTCAAAACCATCTGAGCTGATAAAAGCTCATGAAACTTCTTCTGCTGAATTTGTAAAATCGATTTAAATTCATTTAAATTTCACCCAAGAACTATATTGCTTTGGATTCTACCACAAGGCTCCTTGGATGTTCTACCAAAAACAACTTAGCTCACAGGCTGACTGTAAGGACATCTATTTATATATCCTGATGAATAACACGAACTGAATTTTTTATGTACAAACACAGCCTACACTCATGTTAATCCCAAAACAAAAGACGAATACTCACCAGCTGTGCAAAGTGTCAAAATCACTTGTCTGCTTGCAGAGTAAATTAAATCTTTGGTGTGTAACATTTCATTTGATGCATCATAAAGCCAGTGAACAGAGAGGTCAGAGAGCATCAGCGATGTTTTCGGCAGATGCGATCATGACCCAAACACGGCTCTGACAGTGACGAATGAAAACATCTACTGGGCGTCCTGAGCACCGCAAGGTCATCACTTCCATCTTCTTCTCATGAGTACCTGTGGGATGAATGGCTCCAGAAAAATCCAAATGAATACACATTTTGAGGAGTTACTCAAATCTGGATCCACTTCAGATCCAAAAACTGAAGCTCAAATAAATAAATCAAAATCAGCAGGTGCTTTGTTGCATATTTGAATTATCATCTTTATTTGTTTCATTATATACTTTGTGTTTTTTTTACATAAAGAGACATATTTCTTTTACACTTATAGATTATATGGTTAATTTGTATCTGTATATATATACACCTTAAATAAATCTTACATTAACACGAAGAAAATAAAAACATTTACAGTGCAAGAACGTTCGTCAGTGGTCAACTTTCAGGGTCTCTTACCATCGGTAAACTACAACCATTGTTTCCCTCTCGATTTTCTCCACCCTATTTCCTCTCGCTTTTGCTTTCCCTCACCTTATTACCACAAGAACTTTTGAAAAAGGAAAGGAGTTTGATGCCTTGAATTCTAGAAAAAGAAAGTGTGTAAAGACAGGAGTGCAGAGACAGTGAAACGGATGGCCTGGCTTTGTTTGCATTAAATTAAAGCCCCCTTCTTAAATCACTATTCCCTTGTTCAAACTGATTTTTCAACCTTGTAAACAAAAAAAAAGACACCTTTTGTTTTTGGTGAGCTCTACGGGTTTTGAGAAAGGTTGTTGTTGTTTCCGTAGGCTAACAGCCAGGCTAGCAGTTACTTCCCGTATCCAATTTCCAGTTTTTATACCATTACAAATGGCAGAAACAGTGGCGGCGGTGTCAGCTCTGCTTTTCCTGAATGCAAGGAGGTGATAAAAAACAGTAAATGTCATGTCTGAACCAGTAGCTTCTGCAAAGAAGAAAAAGGTTGTATTTACAAAGTAAAATCGATGGTGTTTTCCTCTGAATGGATGCATAAAAGTGAACATATATTGTTGGTCTACACTCAGCTGTACAGTCAGTGGGTAACCAGCCCAGATTCCTTGCATGCATTGTTCCTCACACATCCAGAGAATCTATTTACTATTATATTACAGTTAATTCCTACGAAGCTGCTGTACAGAGGCTGTGTTGAGGTAAAGCTGGCCAGCACTAAAAAGGGAGAGGTTGTTGTAGGAAAGCCGGGGCATTTATTTTATTTTTTTTTCTTTGGAGCAATGGTTGGCCCGCTTTTGTTCCAAAGGGGACTCGCACCACGTCGGACAGGGGGGAGGACAGCGAGGCATGGGGGAAGGGAGACGGACGCATGTGGGATTCTCAACGACGACACAAATATTGCTGTTTAAATCTGTGATTTTCTACATTCTATGTAGCTTAAGAGCCATTGTGATTATGATTCCTGTTTCCAGTACAAAACACAGATTGGTGCTTTTCATTTTTTTTTTTGTTATTTTTTTGCAGTTAGTTGCAAAATACTGGTAGTGTAACCTCTATTCCTAGATAAAGAATGGTCATTGTGTCATGACTTCAAATGCAGATTTGCACACATGCACACAAAAGCACCTTTGATTAGAAAAGAAATCGCACAAGTTTGATAGATATTGTTGACCATACATGTTGACATTTTCTACACAGAGACCGAGCACTGGTTTGCATTCAGGAGTTATGAAACATGTTCGAGAGTATACCTTGGTATGCAAACTCTTCAATGTTGAGTCGTAATAATCACATCCGAGTGTCTGTTTTACATGCAGCTCCTTGAAACTACAACCCCAGGAGTGGCTGGAGGGTGGAGCCCAGTTCTCCTGTGAACAAAGCACTACACATTGACTAATCTATATCAACCTCAAAACACTTAGATTTGTTTAAAGTCTTGTTTTGACTTCATGATGGAACTCTGATGAGCCTACTGTACACATGCTTTTTTTTTAATTTCTTGTTGTTTTTTGATATTGATGGCTTGCCTACATTTTGAGAGGGTAATCTTGATTTTTTTTTTTCTTCTTTCCTTTTTGCGGTTGGTGTGTGAGCATGAAACCTTCGACACAATCAGAAGTGGCAAAAATAACAAAGAGGAGCAGATTGTCAAGTGGAGATTAAATCAAATTGGAATTTGCTACAGTACACATAATGCTACCTCTCTAGTTATTTGATGTAAAATTGCTTGACAACCCCAAACAGTAAAAAAGAAGAATCCTCTGAAGAAACATTCAGTGGTGATAACGGACATTGGGCGGGGAAGAAGAGTCACTTTAAATTATTAATGTGACAGGGTGATGGTGAATTTGCAAAAATTAGAAGAAAAACAAACAAACAATAAAAATAAATGAATAAAGAAAAGTCTGTCTGCCCCAGCAAGAGGGTTTCACTTTTGTTGCTCAAAAGGTCAAAGACCAAAGGAGAGCTGCTTTTGCTTTAAATCCATTTTGAAAATCCTCCAGTCTTCAATTTCCTTGTCCACATGTTCTCTTCATTCTCAGCAGCAGCTTTTTGACTCAGTCTGCTGAAGTGGTGTGTGCGTGTGTGTGCGTGTGTGTGTGTGTGTGTGTGTGTGTGTGTGTGTGTGAGTGCAAATATACTCACAATTTCAGCTCAGACACTGCATTTATCAATAAGTTACCCCCACCCCCGCCCCCTGTCCCCCAACACCACCTTTCTCGATAGAAAGTTCACAGGAGGTCAATCTCCTCAACCAACTAGGTTCAGCCTTGATAAGTCTGATCTAGTGACACTAGTGGCATGCATAAGGGTTCTATATTTGGCTGATGCACCCGTGGCCCCTTCCTCACCTGCCGATTAAATAACAATACATAAAGGTCCACTCAGGGTTGGCCGACTGCAAACTTTGCTGAGCCAGAGTCTTGTGGTTTAACCACTCCCTGCCACCGCCTGTCAAGTGCAACTATGGGCAGTTAGCATGTTTTTATCTCTTTTGAAATCCTCCCCACTCCATGTTGATTTGCGGGGTAAAAGACCACGAGGGCCATATAAGAGCGATGAGACAAGAAGGATGGTTGCGGTGGTGGTGGTGGTAGTGGTGGTGGTGGCGGCGGACCAGGGAGAGGAAGAAAATCCACGAAGCTCCTCAGACAGACACCGGACAGGTGAGGACCCTGTCCTCGAGCATGACACTGATCACCACGAAGACAAAGTACAGCAAGAACATGATGAAGCCAAGCAGCTTGCTCATGCGCCACTTGCAAGCGGCGATGGAGATGATGACAAAGAGGAGCATGAGGAAGAGGAGTACAATGGCACAGAAGAGACCGTTGGAGCTGACTTGCACTGGTTTCAGACCGCTGAAAAGTGACCAGAGGAGCCAGGGGAACGGCAGTCTGTAAACACACAAACACACATTATGATGTATAAAGCTGTGACTGAATCTTACACACATTTCGAGTGGACTATTGTCAACCTTTACTCCAGCGGTCTTTTGCGTACTCAGAGATGAGGTTAAAGCATAGACTTCCAACTGAAGAAGACATAATATCTTGTCATTGACCTCCAGTAACCTGGAGGTTTGCCTGTAGAGTCAATGCACCGCAACAATACGTTACACTGAGTCATGACTATTCCAATATAAAGTCGGGGCTGGAGGGTCTTACTTGATGTGAGAGGTTAGAAAACCATCTATTGTATGTAAATTTGAATAATCGAGATAAATGGCCAATGCCTTCCAGTAGTACTTATGGTTCTGCTTGACTATATATCTGAGAGCAATTTGAGAAGCCGCTATTAGTACAGAAGCTGAAAGCAGGGTTCTGAAATTCCATCCTGCATTTCAGGTTTTGGGAAGAGAGTGTTGGATACACTGCCACAGGGAGGCGGCCAAGTGTTCATTGTAACGTCAGTCTTTGACAGCACAGTGTCGGCCCTTCATATCATTGTGAAAGACCATCATGCCCAGTGTTGGATTGTTTATGAGACCAAAGGATGACCCAATGACGATGTCTGGAACCAATAAGATCTCAAGTCCGTAATCAGATTTGAAGAAATTGTGACTTTTTGTTTTCTCGAAGGGTATTTTAGACTTGAAAAGAGAAACTGTAACAGGAAGCTTTTTCGAAATTGAAATAGGAAGATTAAACAAAATATAGTATCAAATCTGGCCTGTGGGTATGATTGCAATATCAGTGTTCTGAACACATGAGTCAGACTGAACCGTTTCATCAGAGTAGATTTAAATCGTTACGTGGGATTACGTGGGAAGACATATTGCTTTGCGGAGCGGTTTCTTCCGAGCATAATTCTACGACTGCAAAACGAACTCAACTCCGTCAGGACTCAAGTCCTAAATGAGTGACGTACCCAACAGTAATGTCAAAGATGTTGGAGCCCACAGAGCTGGATACAGCCATATCACCCAGCCCTTTGCGTGCCACAATAACACTGGTGATGAGGTCAGGGATGGAGGTTCCAGCTGCTAATATAGTCAGACCCATAATCTCCTCTGTAATCCCAAAGGTCTCTCCAACCTGCAAAAAAATGAAAAAAAGAAAGAAAATTAAGCTTTGGGGGTAAATAAAATCTAATCTGTAGTTCTGTCTATTTTTATTTTCTTTCTGAGGGCTCACAACTGGTGAAGGTGACCAAACTACCTTTGTAAAATCTTTTTGTTCTGAATGAGAAAGTTAATGACTGGTGATCTTTTTTAGTCTTCAATTATTATTTAAATTTCGATTGTCATAGACGGCAATGGGAGACAACATGCAAACGTGTCTCATCCTTGTTTTCTAATAATGATTATGCTCACATGAGGCTGCTGCACCTTGTAAGGTACACATCACTCTGAAATGCAAGCCCCACCCCTCATCATTATCGTGCTTCAGGATAGCTGCCTGATATTACCTGAGATTGGGACACATGATGAGAAAGCTTTGCAGAAAAGTAAAAGTAACTGCCTTTGAGCATAGTTCTGCTGCTCAACAAATTACTTTACACCGATGGATTAAGCGAGTTCAAGTTTGATTTTTAAATGATGTTGTCCGTGCGCATTTCAGAAAATCCGCCCAGTACCCAAGTACCTTTCTACCCTCATTAGCAAAAAACTGTGCAAAATCGACATTTCAAAGTTAACTACCCGGTATATGGATCACTATAATAGCAATATATGCTTTCTCTCCTTAAAATCAGCATCTGTGTCAGTCTCAAAAACCATATTACACTTGCACCCTTCATTAGATAACACATTTTACTTATTGTATGGATGTACTTTTTATGTATAGAATGTCATGTCAAAAAATGCAGTCAGACATTATTAGATTTATAGTAAAACGCGTTGCATACCTGGTGAGCCCACCACACCATTAGGTAAGAGAAGCCTGCAATCCAGCAGATGGCACCCAAAAAGGTGATAGGAAAGAATTTCTTCGACGTCTGGGCAGACCAGGAAGACAGCAGAGGGCGAGAGGTGAATTCAATAGCAATATTAAACTGATAACTGTCTTTTTGCTATTGCTCTGATTGAGTGTGAAAATGTCTCTTCTACATGCAGCCACACAGACACACACCGGTTTCCTGACATCAGGCAGAGTTAGCCACAGCGGAAGGACGATAGGTATGATCAAGAGGTAGGTAAGTCGCTTGCGGTTGGACTCAGGCCAGGACAGACTCAGTGGCTGGTCGTCTTCCTCCTCGTCCTCTGCCTGAGGGAGGGAGGGCAGAGAAACAGAAGAAAAGGAGAAGAAATTTAAGGGTGACAAATAATGAACTGTGATATTGTCTTTGAATAGAATACTTTAGTTATTTTCAGTCATGAATCATACAGGGTATTTAGCTACTGAACTCCTTTCCAGCAAAGTTTGGAAACAGTGGCCCCCGTCTGACTTTGTCTACTTTGCAGCTGGAAGCTTTTGTCAATGAATTGATAACTTACCACCAGTGGAGGTGTGAAATGTATAATATTTATACATTTGTAAGACTGGCACGGAAGTGTTCACATTACAGTTATGATTCCAACAATCAGGACATTACTGGTTACATGATATCAAAATCTTTGTCATCATTTATATATACCTTCAATCACATATTCAGATTTTTTTTGAATTTACATGAAAAAAGCAATTTCTGCTATAAATCTTGTTCTTGACTGATTTTTCCCCCTCCAACAATAACAACCATATTAATGAATGCAAAAGAAAGGTAATAGGTACAACATGAGAAGGATTTGTGGTGATTTAGCGGACACTCCACAAAATCAGGAAAGCCGCAGATTGACACAAAGTAATTTCATGTAAAACAGGTTGCCACCAACTTAACTTGGTCAACATCTGTAAATTATTCTTAGCCTCTGGAAAAAAGAAATTTGTGTCATGATTTTATTATCTTTGCAACAATGCATAACTTGCTCAATTTAAGATGAGACAGCGGTTTGGATATTTGATTGTCAACACTTGAGGTGAATCAGAGTGGCACTCAACATGATGCCAATCACCAACTGCATGACATATCTTAGTCAGACACTTCTGACTCGACTCTGGGAAAAGTAGTAAAAGCAAGTACATTTCAACAAAACAACTCCATCTGAATTATGTGATTCAATCAATCACTTCCTAATCAGTTTCATTCACTGAGTTCCTATGAAACTTAAGGGCAGCCGCAGGAAACCTGCGTCATACTGAGCATTTTCCAACAGCTCAAGAAAACCTTAGTGGCTCAGTAAACAATGATGTTGTACTGAAAGTTTCTTTTTTTACTTATGATGGTTCTGTTATGGCTGAGTGGTGGTGAATGTCTGCAGGCAGTTTCAGAAAGCTATGAAGGAGGCATTATCATGACATAATGCCAATGGTTTTGTTCAAAAACAGTCACACGATGAATAACATAATTAGAGTCTGAATTCACAACATCAATCCACATCATGTTATTGGAGGAAAATTACATATTAAATAACTATCTGTCAAAAAATGAAAGACAAGGAGAATAATACTTTGATTGTTCTTCAATAAAAGAAATGTTAGAAACAAAAAATTGATCTGACCTTTGAAATACAGAGTTCAATAAAGACATCAAAGAATTGCACCAAAATATGATACAATGATACAGATACGAATTATTTTAAATAAATACATTCATACATTCATTTGTTGTCAATAGCTACTATCTTGTATGAGATACTGGAACCAGTTCCAGTTGACATTGAGTGAGAGGTGGGTTTTATACTCAACCAGTTGCCTGTCAATCACAACCATTCACTCTTTGACTCACACCTATGGACAATTTACAGTCTCCATTGAATGTATTGCATGTTCTCTGACATGTCAGAGGAAGATCTTTTTTAACACATTAGAAGGAATTCAATCGGGAAAAAAGAACCTTCTTCCCCTGATTTGGAGGCCTTGGGTTTTCATTTTGCTCTCAAAAATTCTTTGAGTATGTATGTATCTAAAGGGATGCTGAAAACACTTATTTCAATACCACTGTCTGCTTTTGCATGACAACAAGTCTCATAGGGATGTAATACTCCATAGCAACCAGAGATGCAGGCGATGCTTTAGCAACACGAGCGCTTCTGGAGGGGAAAGACAACACAGGTGCAGAAGTTGATGGCGAGACCTGGAGGGGCACATGCCTTTGGTTTGTGACCTTGCCGCAGAGGAGTTCGATGACTGTGATTTGAGAGATTGGACTGAGCCGAAGGGGCTCTGCTTCGACATTCAGCCACAGCTCATCACTGCTGACTGCTGACGCCGCTGCATCAGAAGACCTCCAGAATCTGATTGGACCTGCCGGTGGAATGCCGAGTGAGCCAAAGACTGTCAACTCTCTGCGACTCAGCATCAAACGAGCTGTCAGTGTCTGGAGATGACAAATGATGTAGGTACTGACTGGCTCAAAGACAGCTTTTTTTTTTTTTTTTTTGTTATTTATAGCATTAGCTGCTGGGGTTTGTGTCTACTTTTACAAACCTTAGCCTCAGTTAAATATTGTGGTTCATGTACATTGTAATGACAGACCAACATAGTCTTCTTAGAGTGGATAAGCATCATGGGTCCCTTTGTATCCAATTAGATAGGATACTGCGGTGCCATGGGGACCAGGAGGGAGCAAGTCCGCACATGCAGATGTGAGCAGAACTCAATGATCTCCAATCCATGCCTTGTCCTTATGACTCCAAATAAGGTGTAAAAAAGAGGCATAAAACATGAAGAAAAATAAAATCACTGCTGGGCATGAAAGCAAGAAAGATAGATGCATGAAGTAAAAAGACTTTTCTCCTCAATTTATATTTTTAATCCTCACAGTATAAATGACATCATAATCCAAGGATGCCTTGAGTGGAAAGCTTTGTATGTGGCTACTGCACAAACCATGAATCATATGGAGCTTATCCTGCTGTGACTGTGACTGCTGTCGAGTATCGCTCGGTAACCTTGGCAATCAGAGCTGCTTAACAAAAGGCCGTGCTTGCACCACTTATACTCGGCATTCTGAATTCCCCTCCTTTCCATATCCAGATGGCTGCATTGTTGTCAATTAAAAGGCCTTAAAACAGAAACCTGAGAAGATCAGCGGTGCAGTAAATACGCCCCTCTCAGTGATATGAGGGTGGTAGAGGTTTTCATTAGCGTCAATTCCAGTATTTATTGACAGCGGTGTCTGCAGGATAATGATAGCGGCAATGACTTCACCTAATCTCATGGCAGTAAAAGTCCCAGGATTCATATAATTGATTAAGCTTATTTGATCTGCAAGTCTTGTGCAGAACTGATGAGAGCCTGCAGATTGCTGCTTTTGGCTGACACTGCACACCAAAAGGGTGTCTATTTATGACTTGCCAAACTAGCTTTCTAGGTTGAAGGACCCCATGGAGCCTGTGCTCCCAAGTTGAGCACAGGCTGAGTTGGTGCCCAAATGCCAACCCCTTTGGGGGCCCTTCTTCCCTGTGGTGCCTCAGCTTGCAATGCTGCCAACTTGGAGCTTAGAGGCGCTGACTTTTACTATATGCGGGAGAGCTGCGAGGGGAGGTGTGACATTTAATAATTTTTTTCCTTCCCAAAGGGAATCATACACATTGGTGCTCAATGTTAGGCAACAAAGCACAAGTTGAAATGGTTCAAATATTTTCTTATAAGAACAATTCTGATGGAACTTCATAAGCCTGATTCCAGCCATTCAGAAGTGGTAGTCTCAATAACTTCCTCAGAGTACAACTCCCCGCAAATCTTTTGCAGTTGCCTCCCATCTTACAACATAATTATTAGTCTATGCATTATTACTGACATCTTGCTTTGTCTTTCTGACATGCAGGCCTCATGTGGTTTGCAAAAATGAACAAAGGATGGAAGATAACATTTCAATCACATGTTATTTCCATCTTAGAATCCATGATAAGGCGCATGGATCCCCTTTCCTCTAATTCACCCTTGCCGCATTAGATGAGGTATGAGTCATAAACTGCCTGTGGTTCTGATTCCCTTTATTTTCCCAAGTAGTTTATGAAAGAAATGATTACACGGGCTCTATGCACTCATAAATATTCAAAATATGTGCTGAAAGTGAATATTTTTGTACAGTTAATTTTCTGTGACTCATGGATTGAATGTGCTCATGGTTTAGCTTCACAAGAAAAATCCATTCAAAAAATAAATAAACCGGATAAACCCACAATGTGGATTCATGATAAGTATTGCTTTAATTTCATCTTTTTTTGTGTGTGGAATGCTGCAACAATTTTCTTCTCACTGAGCTATCCCGAGTTTCATAACAAAAAAAGGAGCTGGGAAATTGTGTTGCAGACTTTAATTCTGACCTTCGCAGTCCCCTTATTTCACAATCTTGGTTGCCAAGGAATCCAGGAGGAATTGAACAATTAGTATGATGGACTGTCTGGCAGCAAATGAAGCTGTGAGCTGTTTGTAGCTACTTCCTTGCTGACACGGGCAGGTGCATTGTGGGAAATATCTCTAAAAATAGCAACATGTGGAAATTTACACATCTATAGGCTTCCAACTCCCAAATTCTATCCATCACCACCTGGAAAAGGTCTTTCTGCTGTCATTTCAAACATAAACACTGGATGGACATTGGCTGGAGGAGAATATAATTAAAACCTGTTAAAACCAGTGTGATATGTATGTCTGAGGGCACCATAATGCAGCAGAATAAAATCAATACCCACAACTATGTTTGGAATCTGAGTTAAACTGACATTAGTCCTTTTGTTTGCACTACATTTCCAATCAACCAAAAACACTGAATGTCAGAATTTAGCATATTAACATATTTGAAAACTCTTCAGGTAAATAAATTCATTCAACTTGGCTATTTTTAATATGTACTATTTACAGCATGGACTATGGTTTAATGGAGAACTGTGAAATGTAACAGTCTTCCCCTGAAGTATGATGGCAACAGAAAAAAGATCAGTTGTTGAAAAAATATAGTCCTTGAGAAAATTTAGACTTGATTCATTTGAATTTTTCTCAGATAGCGCTGCTGGTTTTAAATGGCAGGACAAGTGACCTACCCGAGATTTATTTGTACCGCAATCATAATGCAACCTAGAATTATCATTGAACAAAGATATGAGACCTTAAGATAAATGGGAAAAAAAATGTATGAAACAATGTTAGAACAGTGTCGATTAAGCTGAGATGCACTTAACGATCTAGAAAAAGCCCAATACCAGGATCTCACTGAATATGTGATTTTATAGCACATCAGCAAGAACGCTTTATTGCTTTCTGTAATATCTGTGGTATTAAGTGGTTTTGTTCGGGAACCTTCTCACCCTTTTGTAGGGGTGCATGGAGAGGCAATGAAGGGGTTGGTAGCAGGCAAGGACATAGGAAGCAGGAAGTGTCTGTCAACACTGCAACTTCAAACTTAAATTAGGGATTATCAGTTTTAGACGACATCTTTTTGTTCACTAAAAGCCACAGTCAGAATTGTAACTGTTAAACTGAGGCCTTTTTCTCACCTTATTATACATAAAAATATTATTATTATTATTATTATTGTTGTTATTATATAACCTCTAATTACCAGTAAACCCTTAATCAAAATGATGGAAACAAATCCGTTCTTCTAACAATTCTGTCCTGGAAACAGAGGATTCACAAGGAGAATGCAATATTTGCATTGATGCATTTCTTCCAAGATCATTATATACATTTCATGCCAGCCGTTGCTGATTATTGGGGCATTACAATGTTTTTTACTGACTTTAACAGATAACAATGTTCATTCTTTTATCACTGCTTGTGGTTGTGGGAGCTGAAGTGGAATTAATCCCTTCTCTCAGGTAAACATTTGCAGTAATGCAAACAATAGAAGAAGGCAACGAATAACAATTATCCTCTCAGATATTGTTACATGTATTTTATTATTTCAACTGCAATATAAATGCTTGTGTCTCCTTCCAGAAACTTCACTATATTGTTAGAAGTTTTGGGAAAATGTCATGACTAAACTGGCAAATAGTTGCTTTAAAATTAACAAAATATTATATATAAAAGTATATAATGGACATACATGTGCAACTATCTGAAGTGCATGAAGAAACTGCCAGATAATTGTGAGCAATTACCGAGCATATTTATAGAGAATAAACACAAAAAGGCATCTGAATACCCTTTTGACTGTTTTTTGGATTGCCCAGACTGCCAGACAGTAAACATCAAACTGCAGTCTGTAGAAAATGTGTTGTTAATGTGCCTCAGTGCCTGAAACTAAATTAATCTGCAACACAAGTTGAAGGACAACTTTTTCGCTTCGGTAAAAAATTGCTGGCAGGGTCCAGCCGGTCTTGGGTTGACCCTCAGATGTGTCAGCATGGAGGGCAGGTACCCAGCAGGATGACTGGCACACCCATCTCCTCCTCCTCAGTGTGCCACTTTGAATTGCTGCCCTCTCACCCGAGGACCGTCTGCCAGCCCGGTGGGTCGGCGTGGCCTGTTGTCATCACTCATGCCGACACAACTGCTGCAGGTGCCTCGGTGAGTCTTGCCTGTTTGTAAAGTGTGTGGCTGTGTGTATGTGTTTTCTAGTGTTTGTTTGGGAGTCCCTGCAGTGGTGAGCAGCAGGAGTGTGAGGAGTGTGATTACAGAACTCAGTGGGAAAAGGTGGGTCTTTGGCAGGTCTAGCTGAAGGTGGAGGAATTCGCCACAGTGCGTCCTGGGAAATTATCAGCAGTGGTTACCCGTCAGTGCAGCGTTTGCATCAGTCACTCTCAAGGTGGAACACAGACACAGATGGGAGGTAGTAAACTTTCATAAATGCCTCTGTGTCTTCTATATCTGACCCTCTCTGTTTTCTTTCTCTTACTTTACTTTTTCACAAGACGATGGTTGCTTCGTCGGGGGACGTTTTGGACCGGGTTTTATGTTACGTGCCGCCATCCATGCCTTGGTTTTGGTGTGAATGAGATTGACTTCTTACCGTCTCACCCTCCTGTCCTGCCGTTCCATTCATAGGTGGCGTCACTTCCACTTCCACGCTGGAGCTGTTTGGGAGGTTCTTGTCTGTAGAAAAGTTAAGCAAGTAAAGAAAGTGAGAAGTTGCTGTTGCCGCAAATAGACGTGGTAGTGTTAGCAGATGTGATGTTCAGATATTAACCCCTTCAAAGCCCTGAGCAAAATATATATATAGTTTTATATTTAGTTTTATGTTTTGGTCACGCTTAAATATTCACTGTGCAGTTGAAATAGGTTTAATCTATGTGAAATCACTACAAAGCAGAACTATGTGTAAATGAAAAAAACTGTTCTTTTCATAATAGTTGAATATGCAGCCTTTTAAAGAGATTTCAAAATGTTTGAACAACAACTAGGAAAATGAGTAGGTGTCATTAATCCAAGTATTTTTACTAAACCCCGCGAGTTATATGATGTAATCAATATGTTTCAAGAACAATCAGCAGACCAGTATAGTTAGTTGAATCAAATATTTCTTGGCATGCAGGCAACTATGTTCTCCAAACTCCTGTTTCTGTTCTCGGGTTGTCCCACAAATGCACAAAAATCTGGGGCGGATGTACTTCCCACTTCCAACTTCACACCTCCAACCATAAAAGAACAGAATATTAATGTCTCTTCATCTGTTAGCACCATTCCACTTACAAACCGATCGTGAGTGAACATTGTGACATCGCAACCACTTTTGTTTCATTCAGCTGCCAGAAAATAACTTCTGGCACACTGGTAATGACACCAATGCATTTGGTGTTTACGCATGTCTGATATGAAAGGGTGGTGTTTTATAAAAAATGTTATATTAATTTTTAATCCAGTAATTTCATGTTCCTTAATGCTTCTGAAAAACTATCCTGTCAATTTCCTTTTTACCAAAAATACAGACAGTGCTCCTCATAGTCTCTGTTTTTATTTTATTTTGTCCAAAAATGCAAATTAACGTAACGACATCAGATTAAGTTTGATAAGACACATTAGTTTAATTGATGGTTATTCAGGTTACTTCAAGTGTGAGAGACCCTGAGAGTGAAACTGTATTTTTTCCTGGAGAATAAAGAACTGAACTGAAGAAGCCTCTCGAATGAGGGATGAAACATCTTCAAGTGAAGAAATACAAGTCCGGTTGCCACAACAAGAACATTTTGACAAGAATTGACCATGACCTGGATGACTGAGAACCTCCACAGACATTTCCCTGCAGAGTCTTTAACCTATCTGGAGGGGACACTGGTGATATTGCATTGAAAATGAGATGTCTCTCTGGAATAGGAGTAAATGTTAATGTACTTATATGAATTCAGTGTATGTTTTACAGTTTTATAAATCCTATTTTACTTGAATATAAAGTGGGTTTCATCATTATTTTCTTTCCTTTATAATGTGTTTGCCTCGAGGTAATTCTTTCTTCATTTTCTCTTTCCCTATTTTGGTCCAGTAATCTAATGGTAGCTTCCCAATTTCAGATGTGACGTGAGATCCATTACTATTTTCACATTTAAAAAAAGAAGGGGAAAGGATTTCAATAGTTCAACAGATACCGTAGTGTGTGTAACCCACTGTACATTAAACTATGTACGTCTGAAGTGATTGCTATCATCCCTCTCTCTGAACCATTTTATTTGAGGCCAGAATTACTTAACAGCCCTTATTAAAATACCAGAAGCTGAAAGCCATGTAATCAGATGATAGAAGTATAATTGCTATGGAAATGTCTTTAATCCAAGTATGGTTGTTACACAATTAGAAGGATTCCCCAACAGATAGAGTGACTGGATAAACTATCATAGACACATAAAGCCCTCCCTTGGACTTCTATAACATTAGGGATCAAATGGGATATTTTACTAATCCCATGCATGATTCACTTAACTATAGTGACAGTGAATAAACTGACTTGACAAAGTAAATATGAGAAGTTTCAGTGCTGACTACCCGTCATGCCTTTTGATAATGACGGTAATATGTTAACGTAGCACTGTTAGCATAATGATCTGCATCTCACTTTGATTCTGCAGCTTGTACTTCATTGTGGCCATGAAAGCACTTCCTCTGGCCTCCTGTTTATCGTTCATTCAAGCACTCTTTGAAGTGAAAACACACATAAATTACACTTGGCAGTGACTGTGATTGAGTTAAACACTGCTCAAAGACACACTTGCAACCAATGTTGTTGTTTCTGATAATGTCATGGTTGTTTAACTGCTGGTGTGACAATCCCGATCGTGGATATATGAAATATATAAAAGGCCTGCATGTGGGTCAAGGCAACAGGAATAAATAAGAAATTAGAATAGAATTTCCAAATAGTGCTTTCTCATACAAATGTGTTTCTATTCAGATATTCCCGAAAAACAGCATTCACCGAATGCCCGGTAAAGGCTTTTCACAGAAAAGGAAATAAACCTGATTATCACTTAGACTGAGCAATAGTCTGACAACCCCGGAACCAAATATTCTGGATAAAACTTGCTAAATGGAAAAAAAATACTTTTATGTAATTTGTGAATCATTTTTAAGGTCAGTTCTTACTATAATTTTTTTTTTTTTTTTTTTGCTTATGTTAAGGTAGCTTTTTGCTAAATATGAGTGTTATCTGCTCATAACTTGTATTTGTATATAATGCTGTGCCAATTGTTAAAGATACTCTTTTGCCACGCTCATGCCATAGGATGATTCTGGAAAAAATCCGCTCAATTTGCCGGATGAAAAAAAAGTGACTGGAAAGCTAGAACTGAAGGCGACGTTCTGCATCATAACCACTGAAATAAAAAAAAAACAAAACAAGGGAGAACAACAAAACTAGGTGATTTATTGCTGTTATTTATTGCTTAGTTCCGTTTGGTAGAAACAGCTCGGTTCTGTTTAGCAGAAAAAGCAAGAGAACTTCTTACCTGAGCGGCTTGCAACACCATTGGCCTTCTCACTGTCTTCTACTTGGCATTTCTTTTTAGCAATCTTGTGGAGAATGGATGCTTTCTCTCGAAATTTACCTGCAAAACAATGGCCACAGTGTTCAAAGACAGGACAGAGTGCCACCGTACTGGCCTCATTTCCTCTTTGCTGTCACCTTTGATCCCAGATGGCTCACATTTCAAAAAAGGGACAGTGCATACAGGATGGCAGCTTCACACAAACAGATCCAAACAACACGGAGTCATTATGACATGGCATATCATATACTGATGATCCTGCAATGTCCTCGCCCTCAGAGGCAAAGCAAGTGGAAGTGAATATCTGCCTGGCAAAATTCAGTTTGTTTTTTTCCACAGTTCTTTTTATCAGATTCCAAACTCCAAGAGATATAAGTGGGAAACTTGAACACAACCAAAGACTGAGCTGGGGGCATTTCAAATCGTATCCACACATTCAAACCACAGGCACCTTATTTATAAGGTAGCTCCTCATTCCTTTAGGATCTTGTGCAATGTGCTAAAAAGTCTGCTCATAAAGATGACCACTACCAAATATATTCCTGCTGATAACGTATCGATTGAATTAAAACCGCTCGGACTGGAAAGGCAAATCGGTGACGCAGGATGCAGAATTGACACCAGTCGTCAATTGCACATCATGACCTTGACGCTTACATAAGCAGCATGCCCCCTGACATTAAAAATAACGGCTCACGCGAGGCAATTCTGCCTATGTCATTATGACTGGTGTTAATTAGCTGCTGATTTGTAAGATGGTGACTTTCCACCAAATTCCAAAGGCTTCAACTCTCATATCATACACGCACACTAATCGCAGTTCAGTGCTGACAGGAACAAATATGATGCTGTTTTATTTTTATGGTCCCATGATGAATATTAAAATTTAACAGCTGCATCTGGCTATGCAAGCTTCACCTGGTTTCTTGTGTTAAAATTAAGGTAAAGTCCCTCATCTACAGTCCTATTTTGGGGATCTGATGTATGAACGTTTGTGTTCATGATTCCATTTTTTATATGCGTGTCAGTCTTTGCATGCAGATCCTCCTCCCTGGTCTCAATCAGCCTATTACAATCAATGTGAATGATTTTTTTCCCCCCTCATTTTAAGAGGGCTGATTTGTCAGAGCTTGACACAGTAGTACATCGATATGTACTCCACCCAACCATGTCAACACTGTC
This sequence comes from Fistularia commersonii, assembly GCF_037954325.1. Classification (NCBI taxonomy): domain Eukaryota; kingdom Metazoa; phylum Chordata; class Actinopteri; order Syngnathiformes; family Fistulariidae; genus Fistularia; species Fistularia commersonii. Next base: position 9,439,928 of record NC_141302.1, read on the forward strand.
TGTGACCTTCTGGTAAAATCATTAACCACCCCCGAGTCACAAGCAACCTCCCCTTCATCTCCTCGGACTCACGCTACATCTCCTTCATCATTGTGCAAACACTATCTTTTATTTTTTGTTTTGTTTTTTGTCAAAGGATGAGTTTCTTCTTTTGCTTTCTCTGTAGCGTTTCTCTCACCCGCCCACCACCCACACACACACTGTACATTTACACAAAACTGGCCATTGTACATTGACTTCAGTAATCACAGACGGTCATTGTCAGTTGGCAAGTGATTGTGAGTGTCCATTTCTGTGAGCTGTTGTTTATGTTGAAATGTGGGTGTGAGATCAGAGATTCTGTTTAATCGGGGCTTCTCTCTGTCAAAGGTATTTAAAGGGGATCCTTTGCTGTTGATAAGATCCTCTCTGGCCGAAGGGTCAGCTCAAGACGCAAGGAACAAAGTCGTGTCCGATTGTATTTTTTCCTTGATGAAAGAATCAATGAAAAAATGTATCATGGGATGTCCATTTCAGATGCATATGTCATCAGTGCCACCATTAGCCAAAGGACAAAGTTGTTGTCTTGAGGAAAACAAAAGTGCGGCCCTTCACTTGCTGTTGTAACACAGCGCTCTTTTTCCTTTCAGCTCTGCTTCTTATGTAACCCCTGGGTGGATGAGTCACTCCAGTTTCAAATTCAGCAACGTGCATCTTACGTCTATGCTCCTGCTGCTGGTACAAGTGGAACCTCCAAGTGATTGTTGAGGCATGGTTGATGCATTTCTCAGCATCACAGATGGGAGACAGAGTGCGATTTTAAAAGGAAGGGACAATAGGTGGAATGCTTTTCATTGTGTGTGTGTGTGTGTGTGTGTGTGTGTGTGTGTGTGTGTGTGTGTGTGTATGTGTGTGTGTGTGTACACCTATGTGATCTTTTTAAGAAAGTACAACACAAGTAACATGGCAGGAATTGTCCAAATTCAAAGAATCACTACACACAGTAACACACAATAAATAGTTGCATATTCTCTGGGCACAACTGAAAATTAGAATTAAAAAAGGACAATTAAAAGTAAATAGAAAAACATGGCGTGGCTCACATGATTTGCACTTATGTCAGTGAAATCTCAGAGAAGTTGTCTAACTCAAAAGACAAAAATTGTTCAAACTGTATGTCACAAGCAAAACAAAAACAAAAAAAATGAATCAAAAAGATGCAGCTGGAGGTTGTGGTTGATGATCAAGATGGAGTAAACAAAGCAGGATGGCAAAATTTGACACAAAGAATCAAGTGAAAACGTTCAGGCTTACCTTCCTCAGTCATTGAGTGATAATATTTTAGTTTCCCATAAGTCCCAAGCTCTACAACATCACAGCAAAAGACAAGGGTAAGGCAACGGACACACAGAGAAAAGGAAAAGAGTGAACAGGACAGAACAAGACAGGTCCACTGGTTCTACATCACACACTGTACGAACACTCACACAGGCACATGGAGGTGACATACAGAAAGACAAAGTCTCTCTGAGTCAACCCTGCATAAGTGCAAAAACAAGCAAGAATAGAATCAGAAACAAAATACAGTATCGTCAAAAAATAACTTCAGTCTGATAAAGAGCCAACAAAGGCACAGGTTAGATGGCTGTTAGAGAAAAAGGGAAGGGGGAGGGACGCTGTCAATACACTAAATAAATAATAAAAGGTTCAGAAAATGATACATTAAAAACAAACAGAACACTAAAGTCAGAAAGGATTTACTGGGTCAACATGCAACAAAAAGATGAGTCCTCCTCTCCTCTGCACGCAAACTTATTCAATGGCTATACGATTCAGCACTTTATTTCCACAAGAAGAACCAAACAATTAATTGCCTGATTCCCTGACTGCGGCAGTTCTTCAGGGCATGGCAATTAAACGTCAGCACTCTGCATGATGAATCAGGTGGGAACTCAAACCTGCAACCACAGCTGAACATCAAACAGGAGGAGACACTGGACCACAAGATTTCCGGCTCCCACACAGCTCGCAGCCCAGAGCTGCACTGTTCGGCCAATGGTATATGGCTAATGGCATGAGAAGTAAACTTTAAGAATTGCTCCACTGAAGCGGTTGGTGCATTAGATTCAATGAAACATAAGAGAAAGAAATACAAGTAATCAAACAGATGTAAATGGAATATGTGGCTTGTACTTTGATTCTCCTACATGGATGATGCTTTTCAACCGATATTGCAGCCTCCAAGAAAAAGAAGTCAGCCAGCATATCATATATTTCTGGTAAAACACAAAATGGGGGAGGGAGTTGTAATAGATTTTAACTGGCATTCATGATCAGCTAAAAAAAACAACCAACCAAAGCAGTCAATACCCCTTCCCCTGTGGTCCGTGGTTATTCCGACCCATGCAGTGCAAGTCATTGACAGAAACAGTCCCAGGGTAAACTTTTCCTCTGTCAAGTATCTCAGCCAATTTCGCAACCATAAGCATCCTACATCATTGATACTGCGTGGTTGGAAAATTCATGTACGTTTCAAGGAAAGCATATCCAACCTGATTTGGAAAGCAAAGGGTAGAGGAATTCATAAATTCATAAGAACAAAAGTAAATTATCCTTTTTTAATCCCTGTAGGGAAATTCGTTCTCTGCCATTAACCCACCATGGCATGCCATCCACCAGCGCCAGGGGAGCAGTTAGGGGGTTCAGTGTCTTGCTCAACAACACTTTGACACCCTAGGAGGAGCTGGGAATAGAACCAGGAATGTTCGGTTCAAAAGAAGACAGCTCGACCTCCCGCGCCACGCCGCCCCTATAAATCCACTGAACAGGACGATTTGTTGTCTGATCTCAATGTGAGTTGGCTCACTCAATAGTGTGAATCTGCGAGAATGTCACAGTGACTATCCTGACAAATTTACTCTTAGTTGGGTAGCCTCTAATGTGAACCATTAAACTCTTAGAGGCTGAGCTCTCTATTTGTCAAATGGGAAGGTCATGAATATCAAAAGTTGGTAAAAAAAAATAATCTTGAATGGATCAGAAGTCAATGTGTAAAAAAAAAAAACGGAGGGAAAAAAGTAGGTAATTTTCTGCAATGTAACTTGCTCAACAGTTTAGAGAAAACCAGAGATATCACAATCCCAATGCTGTGTTTAGGCGATGGGGGACAGAACAAAAGCTAAGAGTAGCAACAGGCTGCAAACTTCAACCATGACACTCACTACTCTATGGCATGACGCAATACATTACCCAACAACATATCATACCTCAAGAGGCAAGGGTTCAAACAGTTTGGTTTGTTTGACCTTTGACCTTTTTATAAGCATGGATTAAAAATTCAGAACATATTGCAGCGTATTTGCCCACTGCCACAAGCCTGTGAGCACTAACGCTAATATGCACTTCTGCCCAACAGTGGGTGACCACTCCAGTCACATGAGAGAGGATTATAGATTCTCATGCCAAATGCGGAACTTGGCAGCCCTGAAAACACAATCTAATGATATGAAAACACATCCTATTTGTGAGTGCGTTGCTCGACTGCTGCACTCCCAGACAAGTGCCTCTGTCCTATATGATTAGGCGATTGGGGTTTGAAGTGCACTCTCACCGTAGGGCTGGCCTCGAACTGAAGCTGCACAGAGGGCAATTTAGCTACGACGCAATCACTGCCAGTGCTGTGGACTGTTTGCCCTCTGCTACCCGAGGGAGAGGGAGGCTAGTTATTGTTTACCGGAGGTCCTCTTGTCCTTGTGGTGTGACCTCTAAACCTCTGGTGAGCCATTTGTGTTTCCATGTGTGTGCTAGTCCACACTGTCTACTGGTTGCTGGGGTGGGAAATTCACAGTCTGCTGAAGCAAAAAGGCTTTTAACATTGATTGATTCTTTCACCAGCCCAGCACGAGGTGGCTGGAGAGGGTGCAACACATATGTGTATGTAGGTGCTGGAGGCTTAGTCACAGTAATATGGTTTATTTCAAAAGTGTGATTATTGTCGCCAAAACAGAATGGTAATTAATGAAATGTGGACTTCATATCCCCATTTTATAGAGAGCAGGAATTTATTGAATTATTATTAGCTTTCTGAAAGATACAAAAAAAGAGGAAATGGCCAGGTCCCGCTCTATCTAAACTTGGGGTCTCCAGCTTGATAGAGGTTTATTGATGTGCATTATTGCAACATCAAATGCAACATCAATAATTATCACTGAAAGCCTATAGTAGGACATCAATATATTGAATCTATATTAATGGAAAGCTGGGTGGAGGTCAACAAAGGTAGGTACATTACTGAACCAAGTGATCAATTATGTCATGGGTCATTAGACAATAGAGCTCAGAGAGGTAGGGGCAGGCATCAGAATAAGGCTTTTGCAAATGTCTGCATATAAAGTAAGTCATCTCTCATGCATACACTTAGATTTTTTTCACTGAGTTAGGATCACATCCTTGGTAGATTGTCTGTCTTAGCTGAAGTAGAGTATGAAAAAAGGGATATTGTCACAACGAATGGGCCAAGAAAGACTTAAATGTGGTAAAAATGTACCTCCTCACAGCTGCTCTAGTGGAGTTTATTGAGCTCTATGTTCGAAAAAATGGATCCTGACTCAGCTGTTAAATCAGTAAATAATCTGCCAATCATTAGTGGGACAAACTACTGATACAACAGTTTATCACAATACCCTCATTTGCAGTATGATATCAATGTATACAAATATTATATAAGTATTGGTAATGTATTGAAAAGGTACAATATAAGATTGCACTCATTGCTATACATTTTCTCATCCAAATAGTAAAATATTTGCAGTGCAAAATTACTTAAAGAACAGGTGAGAAAATGCCTGGTTGTGGTATCCCATAAATAGTTTTCAAGCCACTTCTGAATCTTATTGTCATCCACCACGATCAAACCCTTCTTATATCCAGGCCAGGGACGGGAAGCAAGCTATGTCACTGCTTTTTATTTGCAAAGGATGGGAAACCATTCCAAAGACATAACTTGTGTGTGTCACAGAGCAGAAACTGCTCGAGTTGTGATATTCACAGCTTGGATAAGAGTGGCAAAATTCAACTTTTCTTGAACTTACCTGGCAGTTAAATAATGCAAATAAAAGACATAAATGCATCTCAAAACTGGATTATTCACAAAAGGTTCAATTTCCACAACTTTCACTTCATTGTTTTAGAAAGCAGGACAATTCCCTCAAAATGTACAAGTTGACAATTATTGGGACAACCCCTTTTAAAAGGATAATTTCTGCATTTCTCTGTGTTAATTACAGTTGTTTAATATTCCAATAGCTAGACTTGATGGTGGTACTTTCATTAACACAGTATGATGTATTTATTTTATAGTGAGGTGCTCTGTGAATCCCCATCATAACCATGTACGAAGGACATTGTGTGCCCGTCTGTCTGCTTTTGTGCTACTTGCTTGTGTTGTCTGCTAAATAAAAATGGCCCCACATCTATCTCAATGAGATAATGATCTTCAGGGAAGCATCTGATGAGATCACTACTCTATGCCGAAATATTTATAGGGCTGCACAGCAGCGCTTGTTGGTGCAATTTCATTCAATAGCAGGAGGTCATTTAGAACGTGGATGGTTTCCAAACACAACCGATTTATTCTAAGGGACAAGATATTTTTAAAATGCACGTAATTTCATTACTCATTACTCTTAGACCTGTGTAAACAAGCAACTGCCCTTTTACTTAATCCTGCTGTGCGGCTGGTTCCAGCCGTCCACTGACAACAATAAACAACCTAACCCGACTGGACTTGGGCAGCAGAGTGCAAGCCACTCTGCCTGTCTCCCTCCTCTGTCCATCTTTGTAGTTCAATATTTGATGCCTCTCTTAAGTGATATTTTTTGTAGCTTCACGCTGATGGAAAAAGATATGTTGGCACTTGTGCCAGGAACCAACTGTTCTAGACCACTACAAGGTGCTCTTAAATGAAAGCATGCTGGAGTTAAGGTCTATAATTAAAATGAGGAAGTGTTGTTGAACAAGAAAAATGCTGTTCTTGAACAAATGCTAATTAAAATTGACTATATTTCTGAAGATGCATGCAAAAGAAATCTATCTTATTTGATGTGGGGCAGGTTATTGTAGAGGGAACCCGGTTTTAATACTTTGTGACTAACTTATCTTTCAAGCACTTATTGATTATAATCCTGAGGAAGGGTATATGAGTAGGGATGACAAAAAAGAAAAAGGTGACAACCTATCTCCTGCTGTCCAGCACACACTTTACAGACTAAGCACAATGTTGTCCTATCAAGGCAACGTGGACACTACATCTACTGTACTTCCTATGCTGATGGCCCATTGAGCTGATTGTCCACACTGAAAAAGAGCTTTCTAGTATCTCCCGTTCCCAGCTATGACACAAGACTGGTCGCAAAAAAGAAAATATCAGCATATTCAGGAGACTACTTTTACCCAACAGAAAAACAAACTGAGCATGGTGACAATCGCTTTTGAGGGGCTCCTTAAGTCAGCATTCATAAGCATTACAATGAATCAGACACAGCACCACTGATTTAGAAGGTAAATTAAAAACATCCAGTGAACTCCAGCTACTTCACAGATAGCATTCAGCAAATTTCATACTGATTTCAAGGAAATCAGAATCACTGAGGTGGACTTTTAAAGATATTAAATGGTAGCTTTCGATTTTTCTTGTACATTCAAATTAAGTGTCTTGTGACTCATTACTAATTTATTGCTATATTGCTCTATTTTACTCCCATGTAAACATAATTTCTCACTCAATTTGCAGTAATTCCACTGATTTGTATGGTAATTATTGCTTTTTTTCATGCTGACATTTAGATCATCTCTTGCAAAATTTTTGTTGCGTTGTACATTTTTCTCGGTGAACTATTACCAGTTCAATTTAATAATATAATAATATAATATTATAATATTGTAATAATAGTAATAACATGATATTAGTATTTTTCAAATGGCTTTATTTATTCACTTATTTATTTTATTTTTTTACCCAATGAGCTGTATCTTAATGTTAGTAGTAAAACTCAAAACTCCCAGTATGAAAGAAAATTCTCAATAATCTTGATATCTAATGATGTGTTGCCCAGTTTTGCCCAGCAGTCCACCATGCCAGACTCACACAGACCACCTCCTGAGGCATAACTAACAAGAGAGGAGAGAGAGGATTTAGGGACAATGGGAGGAAGGGGGGAAGACAACAATGCAGAAATGGTTACAAAGGGTGTCTGGGGAGACTACATCCACAGAGGAGAATGGATATTTGAAGAAAAGAGTCTGCGGGGATGGACAGAACAGAGTTGACATAAAGCACAGCAGCACTTGGGAAATGTATAAATAAGAGACACGTCAGTCAGAAAACGTCGCCACCAGGCTGTTGGAATGAGCACAAATAGGTTCTTTAAGGGGGTTGGGGGTACAGAAATTAGAGTAACTCACCGGAGTCAGCAAATTCTGAGGGGATAGTAGAAGAGAGATAAGACAGAAACAAAGAAAAGATAAATCCAGGTAATTTTAGTCTGATAATACACAAGTGATCGGTAGTTATTCCATGAAAATGGTCTTGTAATCAAAATCAAAGGCTATTCAAAATATAGCACCAAATTTATGAAATTAGTAGACCTTACAAAATTTCAAAATCTTACATTTTGGAAAACACATGTTTTCGCAAAGATCACATTTTATGTAATTTAGTTTTCCTGTCACACCAAATGCATATTTGGAGTTTTCACATCAGACCCAACCAACTTCCTTGCCGCCCAAACAATGACTTTTGATGGGAATACAATATTCATATTGATCTCTAGCTTCTAAATACAAATCCAGTTGGTCAAATTTCTTAAATATTAAAACAATCCAGTGCTTTTTGCTCCACACTATCAGATCACACATAACTAAAAAGTCTTGGTACACCTTTTCTTACTTATATTTGTTAGAATTAAGCTACAACAATTTGGAGCAAATGAGATTGGGCAACACCTTTCAGTCAAATCAACCTTGGGCATATATATTTTGTTATATGACTTCTCAACAGGAAAACAACAACATGTTAAAACAGTTTTCCAAGACAACACCACAACAACATTTAAAATTTTTTGAGGACATTTACATTCCTTTCATAATCCAGATTTGTGATCACTGTTTTTTTAGGGGGGGGGGGGCATAATAAGAAAGAGATAAGAAAAGTTATCAGCAAAAGAATACTTCATTTATTTGAAACATGTCCTTCCTTATCAAGAATAATTGAAAATCAATCTATTTATCAGCTTGTCTCACTACACCACATCCACTTAGCTTCTTTCCAGTCCAATTGTCTCAGTGGAAAAAAACATTTGCTTGTCTGTCATATGATACCTGAAATGTTCTTTTTGCTCATCAATTATCAAGACTTTCACAATTTAAACGTAACTAAACAGCAAAATCATGAAAGCAGAGCAGTCGGGGCACAGCTGTATTGTTCTGCATCCCTCTGTCCAAGTCAACCTCATCAACTGGACAGTGAGTGGATATCAGGGGTTAGCAAATGACATTTGCAGACATTTTCTTTGTTTGAGTCAGGACACACACACACACACACACACACACACACAAGCATCCACGCAGAAACACACTGATTACCCAACCTCTACATGCACAACAAATACAAGCTGCCCAGTTCTCTGCACTTGCAACTGAATGCAGGCTTTTCCCTTGGTTCAAAAGCAGAGACAACTTATTTTGAGACGCGGCAATGAAAAATGTATGGATGGAGTCCTGCCAGCTCCCACGCGGCCCGCTGAGCTACACTTAAAGCATAAGAGCACGCAAGGACAAGCTGCACAGCCCAGCCTTTGATGGATGCACCTGTTTATCATCGCCTATGCTACAAGCACACTATCAAAATACTCCTTTGCATTAATGTCACAGGTAAATGTGCATATTGCTTCTCACTAAATGGGGCTGCTGTTTATCAGGCCCTTACGGTAGGACCGTTTGAGTGCATTGTAAAATCCAACATTATCCTTGTCCCAATGTGAACTATTTCATGAAAAAAACATTAATGTGTCACATAGAAATTTCTCAAACTATGACAAATATTAGGTTCTAGAAGGTGTTGCATTTGTGCTCTTTGTTAATGGATTCAATCCTCGACTCATGTCACACTGTTATCATTACTTCAATGCTTTTCATTTCCAGCATGTCACGCGCAGCACGTCACAGAGCAAGTCAAATGTGACAAACTGAGTAATATCCTCACACTTCTGCCTCCTTCACATGCAAACAGAATGACGTGACCAATGGTGAGAAAAATTATTTGAATAATTTTGAATGTTGTTAAAACTTCAGTTTTATATATAGAGAGACTGTGAATGTGCAAAGAATTAACTGAAAGTATTGTATTATCTATCTAAGGGCTGGACAATATAACTAAACATTCATGATATAATTAAAAAGTCATGGTAGGCTTCCAGTCACAGCAATAAATAATTTCAGTCTGACAGATATGTTTGTTACAGATTTTGAGACATTTTGCTGAAGACACAGGTAATCTGTCACCAGTCTCTTAAATAGTCTTACTTTTCTAGGTCCGAAGGATTTTAGTTACTTATTACTTTTTCTCAAAATTCAGCTCATAAGTTATATGGATTTTTAAAACACCAAAATATATAATTTTTTTGTCACCATGAAGATATTTTCAAATATATTTTGTGCAAATTCACAGTCAGTTTTGTACATTCAGTAAATGGGTATTCAATTCTTCAGACATCTACAAAGGAAAATGGTAATTATCAGTAATACATTTCCAACAGATCAACAACTTGCTTGCATTTAGAAGACTTATGGACGTATCTTAAGAGGATATGAAGGTAGTTGGTGTGCGAGAGTAGGATACAGAGAACAGGGTTAAATGGAGAAGGTTGGTTCGCTATGGCAACCCCTGAAGGGAAAAGCCGAAAGAAGAAGAAACAGAAGAACAACTTGCTTGCATTAAAATTATATTATACAGAGATATCAAGGTATTTGTTTCAAGCCTGTATCTGCATGTTTTTGACAAACAAATCATTCAACCAGGGACGGCAAGTTATACGTAACCTTCTCTCTAACCCTCTCTGTACACAGACATTAGACCCACTCCGCTCACAGCCACCCCCACCTCTCACCAGGCCATGATTTACATTTTGATCACTGAGATAGAAAGATGAATGCGCTCAGAGATGCAATGCCTTGGACACACAGTACAAAAACAAGTTGATGCATGTTAATGGCCACTTAGAAGCCCGTCTCGGCACAGAGTATTAATCTTTCTTGAGCGGACTCATTCTAGGCTTGGCTTTCAAGGAATGTAAAGTAATTTTGGAGGAAACTAAAATGTTTCCTAAGTAGTGAGTAGACATCTTCTACTGTGATAGAATTTTTTCAAAGGGGAAAATATTTCTTGCCATAGTTTTGTTCTCAGGAAGGACCTTGTCCAGTGTGGTCTCATATTGTATCGTGATGCCACGGCAGATTTTCTCATCAATCTGTCTACATATTTCAAAGAAAACTAATGGAAAGGGGAATTAAAAACAGCATCATCCAGTGAGCAGGGATTAGCATTCAATATTAATATTCATTTATTCTTTAGAGGATTGGGATTCTTCACATCATGATATTCTGCCTCACCCCTCAATTCAAAGACCTTTGAGAGAGGAAACTGAAAAGACTCATGAAAAGTTGTTTAAATCACTCTTCCCCATTTGCTCCACATTTCCCTTTTCCTCCTGGCTTTCCATGGGGGTTTAGAGTGGGATGACACCACACTTCCCCAAAGGAATTAACAGATTCACCCCTCCGCGCCGAGCATTGACAATGCCGTTTTACATTTACTTTAGCTTAGCTAATAGTCTGACACGATACCAAGAACGGCTCATCTGGACTTTTTTTTTAAAGGATCAGTTCAGTTGAGATGTGCAGGAGTCATACAGATATGTCACAACACACTGTGAATCTCAAGGATTTTAGAGGGGAACTTGTCAACGCTTGGGTTTGAAACTAACCTGCTGATAAGGCCCAGTAAACATTAATCTGTGTTTTATTTTGACTTTTGATAATGCAGAAATACAAAACGTAAATAGTCAGTCATATTTTTAAAGAACAATTTGTTGCCAATGTTAATTTTCTAAATGAGATACTTCTTACATTTCTTTTTTTTCAATATTAACGTAACTTCTTAAAAGTGTCAAGTCCTATAAAACTTTTTTCCCTCTTTATGCATGCATTATTTTTGCAATTTCTCACAAGTCTTTTAAAGCTAATTTTTGTAACCGATATATAGTTTATTTCTCAACAAATTTATAGTAAGCTTGGAAATTTTTTATTTATTGTACTTCATATTGCCCAGCCCAGTTACTGCCTCTGGGCAACCTAAATCCTGGCTGCTGACAATTTAATCAAGGGGAAGTAAAGCACTCTTTACATCCCTTTAATGTACTTTTTCTGGTATTATTAATACTTTAAAATGAACACCAGATTCTGTTTTCAGGAGATAACTTCTAAACACAAACAACCTAGAAACAAAGACATATACATGAAATACTTGAAAAGTATGTTTTTTTTTGGACTTTGTGTGACAAGCTCACCTTCACTTAAAGGGTCCAACGTATGAATCATCAACTGGAAAATACTGTTCCTCATCAAGCTGTTGTGAAGGGAGGCAGAACTTCCTCCCCTCTGAAGACGAGGTCTGGCCTGCAAGAGTGGGGACATGGGGTCAGTCAGCCCTTGAACTGCATGACAATCCAATAACTAGGTCCACATTGTATCCTACTTAGGATGAAAACATATCGACGGTAAAGTATCCATGTAGCTACTCGTTCAAAAGTACGGTATATCATTCTCCAGTCCTTTCGTCGATGCTAACTAATCCTTTTTTGGTCAAAACCCATGAGAGGAACCTGCAACCCAGAAATATCATTATAAACTCCATGGGCTATGATATGCATTCACAATTTCAGTGGCATTTAGTCCCCGTTCCCAAATCAACCCTCGCCAAGGTCACTCCGGTAGTTTGTGCTGAACTTGAGAACTGTGGGAAACCGGGCGGCGTCACGGGCGGAGGCTGCGGTGCATGCCCGCCCTTGGCTGCCCACCGGTGGTGCGTGGGCACAGAGATTGTCAGGTGCGAAATCAGAGGCCCATATGTGAGGGACATGGAGACTTGCAGGGCTTGTGTAGGTTCTCAGGGATGTAGCTCTCCCGCAGGTTCTCCTGCTGCTGTCCTGCATGATCCGCCTCCTTGACAATCTAGATGAAGACTCAACATGCTGGCTTTCTTTTCAGAGGCACACAAGCATCGAGGGTGTCTCTAACTGCATGCTTCTTCTTGATTTGCATGCTTTGCGGAAAAGGAGTCACATAAATACTCTGCACATGAGGCAGCTGTGGGTGGGAGATAAAACAGTGTGTCTTGGTCACAGCATGGTTTGGGGAACTGGTTACACTGCCACGTCTACACAGAAACAGGGACAAACACTGAAGCGGACAGGCAGAGTGTCAATCAGACAGGACCTACCGACAGCTTGCCGTCATCCTCTGGCGCCCCAGGACTCGCCTTCTCATCCAACACAAAGAAAGAAGAAGTGAAAAGGGAGGAGAGAGAAAGAAAACAGGACACAGATGTGAAGCATGCCGCGCACAACCAGACAATCCAGATGCAGAGACAATAGAGAGGGACATTACAGCACAGTTACAGTGATGGCGATGACTGACTTTGATATAAACGGACAGGACTTGAGGGACAGGCCCCCCCTCCGGTGTCGTGGCTGCATGCTGTGTCAGTTGCAAGCTGATCAAGATTTGATGATGTCAACATGAATTTCCTTGAAATTCATTCAAATGTGTCATTTGGAAATCATCCCTTTGAATCACGGGTCTCAAATTTTGTGCATGCTGTTAGACCGGAGTGGAATGAGGGTGGAGGGCAAAACAATATAAAGAATTAAAGGAAGCTGCTGTACAGAAAACTGAGCAGAAAAGAGGTGTATGACGCTGGAAACGAGGGTAATGTATGCAACATGTATTTTGTCACTCTATTTTGACATTATCAAAATATTTGCCTTAGGCAACAATATTTCTAAACATATTTAAAAGCATTCCAAAGAAGGTGATTTGTGAAATGTTGAACAACAGATCCAGGTGTAACACTATGACAGTTTAAGTGTTGTCAGCAGAGTGCAAATGAACAGCTAAAATGAAGTAAGGCCAGTATATGATCTTCGTCTGGTTTATGGACAGACAGCAAAACCCTGGCTGAGGACCAATTTGCCAACACTGCTACAACTTAGCATGGTGGTTCCAAGGCGCTTGCTTTATAAGTACAAGACAGAAAATATTAAACATTTTTGTACCATTGAGCATCAAAGTGTATCATCCACTTGGCATGAAACACAAATCACAAGTTGAAAGTGGAGTATTAATTTGCCTCCTTGTTATATATAGTGCTGGGTTATATCTTTCAGTGTATCAACAATTTTTAGGAATATGTGGAATATGTGGAGACAAACATCTTTGAAGTATGTCCCACTTGGCCTTTGAGGGTTTGGCTTCCTCAGATTTCTCTGATGTATTTGTTAATTTTATTGTGTTACAGCTATGTTGGCAGACATGCCAGTATTTACCTCTTTTTTTTGTAACTGCAGTCTTTTACAGTTGCGTGTGATTTTTTTTTTTTGGTTACGGATGCAGAACTGAAGCTTTGCATGCTCTGAGTGGGTGACCTGATGACGATGTACATCAATCTATCCTGCTGTTTTAGGAACTGGTGTAAAATCTTGCTAAAAAAAATTTACAGTGAGCTTCAATCTAAGGATCAACAATAGTTTCAATAAAGTAGAAAGACCAAACATTCAACTCTTTACATGCTTTTACATTCAACATTCATATAAGAGTGAGTCAGATGACTTCAGTATCATTTGCAAAAGTGTTACTTCTCACACTTGAAGTCAAAAATAAGAATTATGACAATGGAAACGAGATGAACTTGAATACATTACATAGAAACGTTAGTATTCAGTTTTAAACTGAATTCGCCAACAAGATCCTGTGTACTCTATGCTAAGCTAGTCAGTGGCATCAACTTAATGTTACCTTCAAAGTTAAAGTGACCAACTGTCCCAGTCTGTTGTACCAAACTTCATAACTTTGGGGTGTTAAAACTGTCAAATGTTAGCTGGCAGTTTGAGTGCCAGTTTTTATCATCAAACTTTTTCCACTTGAGAGTGAACGTGTGACTCCAGTCTTCTAACAGTCACTCGATTCTCTGCGATCATTCTCAGCAGGCCTTTTTGGCCGAGACTTAACGCAGTCTATTTTTGAAACAAAAGGCTTACACTAAGTGCCTGACTGAGCTGTGCTCACTTCATCTCCAAAAATGTGTGCATGTGTGAAATAACAATTTCTAACTGCAAGGAAACAGACCGAGCATTTGTTCAGATCGCTGTACATCAAGGCTTTGTTCCATGGCCTACACAGGTTCCAGACTAAACTATGGAGGCACTGCTGCATTTTGATAAGATGTACAATGAATTTGGTTTCATCTTATGCGTATTTAAAAATATGTGGGGGAAGAATTGAGACAAGGCTTGTTATCTAGTGATTCAGACGCATTCCAAATAACGCTGCATTGCATCAAACATCTTGATAACTGTGCAGAAAGGAGTGTTAAGTCTGGTTCATGAGGTAAAAGCCTCCGGGGGATTTCTATCTAGATTTCTAGATTCAAAAAGAGAAATTAAATGGTGGTTCGCTGGATTTGTTGAAAGCAGATGAAGAACTAGGTCATTCAGAACTTTAAAACTTCTATGCAGGTATTGGGTCAAAAAACCCCAAAACAAACTGCAACACTTCAGTCACTGAACACACAGTGCCTTGCTGTTTTCCATTTGACAGCTTATGATTCATCACGTATTTAGCTTTTACCTCTGTACGGTTACAATTACATTGCCAGAAATGAGAAAGCCAAAATTAAACATTAAAAAAAAAGGGGGGGGGGGGGGGGGGTTGATTTAGGGCTAATCCTGAGATATTCCACAGTTATTCAACTATAACCTCTTTAAAAAATGTCTGTCTTCAGGGTAATTTCTTACACACTTGAGGTATAATAATTCCATTTCACTTCCTATCACCCTCCTCAATGGCAAGTCCAGAAGGTTAAGAGAGAACATGTGAATATGGCAGATAGAGCTTACGCTGCAGGCCGTTCATTAAGCCAGTGTTAAATATTATGACTAATAATCACATAGAGAGATTAGTATGTTCTCTGGAGTTCGTGTGTTCTCTAATACCACCAGCTTCTGCTTTCCAGTTCTTATGTAATGTCACATCAGGATGATTCTTGGAAGCGGATCAGTAGTGCGAGATAAATGTCCCACTGTAGCCGCGTGCATGTAACCCGGTGTTATGGGGAATTATCGATGAGGAGTGACATCATGCAAAAGTACTTCCGGTTATTCCCTCTCCAAACCTTCAGCCACATGGTGGACTTTCGGAGGAATATGATAATATCATTGTAATAATATCAGACAATCTATTTCCCATCATATTTAAGACACACCGATTTTAGAATTTCAAGAGTCCTTGCTATTTTGGGAAACAATCTTCTTTGGCCATTCAGAATGAAATGAAATATTTCAGCAAGTACCCCCCAGGGCAACATTGAATCTTGAAATTACTGCCCTTTATTATTTTTTGGAAACCTCAGAGTTACGAAATATCATGAATTATTGAATTTGAATTGCAGATTAAACGCATAACATACGAAATTTCTTCTTCAACTCTAAATTGGAATTTTTATTTATTTATTTTTGACCGGGAAGTCATTTTACGACTTATACATAAACAATTTTGCATATATATACACACACATACATAAAATTCACATTTAAGTAGACATGGATATGACTGTTTATCGATGATGGAAAAAGGGAATTCCATCAAATATTTGGTATTTATACTTTGCATTCATATTCCTCCTCATGATATAATCTATATAAGATTCACCCTTTCAAATGAAAAATCCTGATAATTAAAAATCACATAATACTGATAATAACAGATAAACAGAAAAATAGCAATATGCTTGAACACTTTTTTTCAAGCTATCTACAGTACTTTCCTTGACATTATGACTTAGCCCACAGTTCTGCTGGTAAATGGAAAAAAGATTTTTATGAAGATATTCTAGAAAGTGGAAAACTTACATGTAAATGAGAATGTATATAAGAATAATGTGCACACAAGCAGATTTATAAGTAACAATCTAACAGGTTTGATTGACACAACATTTAGGACTGCGTGGATATTCCATAACTCAGGTATGAATGTTGTTAAGATAAGTTCAGCTTTGTTTGGTTTGTTCAAGAAACTGAGGGGTGAAATCATGCACAATCTTCCTGCATGTGCCTTTAGTAGGCAGTTAAAAACCCTGACGGCAGCACCCCTCGAGTTCGAGGTTCCCCCTCCAGATCCACCCCACAAGAGCAAAACTTCAGGGCAGTGAGACTGTTTAGCATCGCCCCATGCTTCTTGTCTTGTCAGTTTTGCCTGGACACAATAATAATAATGATCTTTAAGGAAAAGAGGGGAAAGATGCACAACAAGTCAAGAAGCCATTCACTTGCTAATTAGTAACCCCTTCAGTTTTCTAACAAGCAGAACTAATTACAGGAGCTGCCACGACACTGATTTCCCACAAGGAGACACTCACCAGGACTGCCAAAATTGCTTCCTCTTGCTTCCCTTTCCCCTTAACCAATCAGACGCAGTCCTCTGAGAGGAAAATAAGGGTGCAAAAATTTGCTGTATCATTTTTCTTCTAAGTAAATGCAATGTCCAAGCACAAAAGCCTGCAAAATCTAACTTTACCATACATGCTTTTATTTTTTTTACTATGGTATTTAAATCCCATGTACAGTAGATGAATTCAATACGTTGAATCATCACATCAATTTGGCTGATGTGCCCACCCTTCCCCAAATGTCTTGCTGCAGCAAAGTAGAACCCCCACATCTGCTGGATTCATACTAGAACACAGAACTCTCTGCCATGGATTTCTATGAGATGCCCTTTCTTGTTTACCTACAGTTTTTTTAATAAACAATTTCATTTTGTCCCCTGTTTAGTTTCATCTTCAGCTTATTTGTCAGTTATTGATACATTTCATTAGTCAGAAAGAATCTGCTGCCAACAGGGACAACCTCACCTAACCCAGCTGTTGACAGAGCTCCAAATTTAGTTTCATTGTGGCATCAGCATTACCCTGCTCTTTCTCCTCACTGGCCATCGGTATTACACTCACTGCCATAACAGTGTTGCTACAGCAACTGTCTGTTCTGCATGGCAGTTTATAAACATCAGCGGAAAGAGGAACCACTGTAATAGCCAAATCTGACATGAGGGATTACCTCACGTCAGATATGGGCAAGAAGTATGGAGAACACACCCTTATTTCCTCAACCGATCGGATTGATGACGTGATTAACTTGTATGGAGAGAGTGCCTTTTAAGAATTGTTTTTTTTTTTTATGATATAGCCTATAGTACCATTTTGATGTTTCTTTTTCTATAAATGTCTTTTGTCTTTTGCATCTTGAGCCACAAATAACAAATGACTTGCTGTTCTATAGAATTAAACATGAAGATCAACAAATTACAGTCGCTGGATAAATGAATACATTTTTACTCATACACCTTTCCTATCAGTTACAAAACACTTTACATTAAACAATGGAACACATTAAACACATTTTGGTTAAACACATTTTAAAGCTATAGATTTAAAGTTTAACTATTCAGGACTGCAGGTAAAAAAAAAATTTCTTTCTTTTTAATTGTGGGGTAGAGGTTTAATTTCCATATCAGTCAGGCATGTGTTTCTGTGGAACTATTTTCAGAAAATGGTCACATCATAATTATGATGGCAGGTATAGTTTATAAAATAATTTAAGACAGTGATGCACATTACGGCAAGAAAGTCTGAAAAACTGAATCCTTTGTTTCTATCATTTGGAGTCCCGATGGAGCAGATAAGGCAGCAGGCTTTGTTGACTTTTCTAGTTCATGTATTATCAATAGAGCAGTATATATTGTAGTATTTTTTTCCACAATGCCACAGCATTTTTCCACAGAAAGCAAACTTTCACTTTAGTTAACTTGCAATGGATTGTGATCATGGTTTTATCAAGAGGGCCCTGCAAATACCATGAAAAAACTTCTAGTTAGCAACCAAAGAGTCATCATTATCTATTGCATTGGCAGCAGGACAGCTACTAGTTAACATTGCATCTGTGACAAACGCAACACAACTTGAACATTTGTCTTTTGGGAAACAAATGTGGTGTAATCAGTAGAAAAGGGCAAGAGGCTTGTCAGATTCTCAGCTATGTCAGTGTGCAGCTGTAAGTTCTATACAGCAGCCCTTTGAGTGGCGTAGACATCATTACCTTGGATTTTTCAAATTACGGATATTACATGAACTACTACTCAGACAGCTGATGTAATGCTCAGCTGCTGCAGCTTAGTAGGGTTTGATGCCGAGGGTCAAAAATCTCCCTGAGTGAGGAGTTAAGTATATGAGACCCTCTGGTCCTCAGCCACCTCCAACCATATGCACTGCTTCTATCTTAGTGCATCTTGTGTGTCATTTCATACACTCATGAGATAAAGATCCTGATGCCCTTCATATGATGCTTTTACAGTGCAGATACATTATCTCATTCACCCCGCTTTCAAAAATAGCTCTTGATCGATATGGTGTTTAGTTACTTGCAAGCATGAATGTTTGGCCTACGGGCTCTTCCTCAGAAAAAAAGAATCTCCCGTTTCAAGTTTTCATAAACGCTTTAGGCTCCCCAATTGCTTGCACAACCTTTTTGCCCTAGGTCTGAGCAATATGAAATAATATACATATGCATATACATCTATACATATCCCACAACACCTATAAGGGTGTGAGAAATCACATCAGAGTTGCAACACATACATTAAGTGTTTCCATAATGAGGACATGCCCTAATCAGGAATTTTTTGCCTCCTTTTTTTCTAATTTTGGCAGATTTCCTGGTCATTTTCTGTAACCAAGTACTAAATGTGTTCCATATTTACTAATTCTTGAAGGTGACCTATTACACA
Organism: Fistularia commersonii; assembly: GCF_037954325.1. NCBI lineage: Eukaryota > Metazoa > Chordata > Actinopteri > Syngnathiformes > Fistulariidae > Fistularia > Fistularia commersonii. The sequence continues at coordinate 9,459,074 of NC_141302.1, forward strand.
GAGTAATTTACTCAGGAAGGGAATAATGAATTGTCTAACACACACACACACACACACACACACACACACACACACACACACACACACACACACACACACACACACACACACACACATTTGATGCCAGTATTGTGTATTACAGTTTTCAGTTTCTAAAAAAAGCCAGTTATAAGACATTTATATTCTAAAACTGTCTAGCTATGGAGTTGCTCCATATATTCCACCCAGATCCTATCAGATCTAATATATCAGATCAAAAACTCTGCTTATCTAAGGAGCTAGAATTATCCCAATGTCCAAACAATGGACAAATCAAATAGAATTGGCCTCCAATGAAGACAGCTGGAGCCCCTCAGGCTGTGGACCACATCAAAATTCACACTCATTGTGCGTTAAAAGACAAACAGCTTGGAGATCGGGCCCTAGTCAGATCCGCTCCTATGCATGGTCCATAAAGTGCAGCGCCTCTGAATAATCGGCAGTTAGTGTCTCTGGTAGCTTTCCCGTGTAAGACACTTTGCAAGATGTGACTGTCTGTGCATTAACACCCTGCTCTGAAAGTCAGATTCCTCTACAGGAAGAATGAGAAGTTCATAATGCCATACATTAATGTTAGTGCTATCACAAATATATTTGTATTCCTTTTCACTTTAAAATTCTGAAGACATTTTTGCAGAATGCGTATTTAATGCATTTGTCTTCAGTAGGGCAGTGCAAATTTAATACTACCAGAATGACATCTTCACAACAGGGAAAATAGGCTCAGATCAAATAAGCTGATTTTTTTTCTTTATTTTTATGAATGCCATGTGCTAAATACACATCAAATGAATTCACAGAATATGTCCCCCGCTTAATGCAATACTTTTGTGATATAATACTACTGATCTTTTTTTTAAGTCATAGCCTAACGAGTTTCTTTTAATTTTCCATGAATTAGAAAATCACTATGAATTATGCAGAGACATCTTGTAAACCACACCTTGATGGGAAAATCAACATGCGTACCTGAACTAGGCACGATTTTCCAAGAAACAATTGTGGCCATTGCTCTCATAATCCACTGTGTCATGTCAAAATTTTATTTTCGGAGAAAACTATATTTTCTCTGCATGTAAAACTCTTCATAATAAGTGTTTTCATGCTCTTTTGAGCCTTCTTGCCTCATGGATTTGTGAGGCAAATATTCAGTTCTGATATCTACAGGTCTGAGTTGTAGTGCCGCTTCAGGGTTACAAAATGACAAGATATATGATCTGTGTCAATATGACATTGATCAATTCGGAGGAGCAAATTAGATACACTACTCAACCAGAAGGGAATATATTCCAACTACTTTTTTGGAAGCTGTTTGTTTCAGTGGCCGTAACATGTTGTGTGTAAAAATGTTGGAATGAACTCATGATTGCATGTGTAATGATCTCATCCATGTTCATGTCTTTAAAAAGAAAACATTGTGACTCTGATAATGAGTCACTGTATTAAGCAGCAGGGTGACCTTCAAATCAGTAAGGCTGCAGTGAAGAGCAACTGCTTGTTCTGATAAGAGCGGTGGGGGGTGGGGGAGTCAAATTGCAAAAAAAGCCCTGACTGGGACGACACAAAAAGCAGCCGTAAGCACCTGTGATGTGAAATGAGACCATCAATTGTACAATGATTGGCAATGAATGCAATTACACTGAATATAGACCAGCAATAGGCAACATTATAAGTGTGAACAATAGACGGCAGGCGTGAAAGAGGCAAGTCCAGTTTATTCAAATTATGATAGAGTTATTTTTAGCAGCACCTTTATCTATATTGGCATGTTTAAAAGACTGAAAAAACAAGGTAAAACCGACAAAACACTCAAACTAATTACCGGCTGTACAGTAACGCCCCCCGTTGCTCTCCTTAGATGAGAAGCCGCAGCTGGAATGGAAGATAAAACTTGGATTCCTTCATAGTCATGGTGAGATCAAAGTAGCAAGCTTTCTATTTTTAAAATCACTTGAGTTTCTGACTGCGCCAAAGTGCCAACCCCCCCTTTGAGTAACTTTCAATCGTACTTGTTGACCCGTGTGCGTGTAACACCTGAAAATTCTCCCAATCCCCATGTTAGATAAGACAGAAAAAGACAGCTTGGCTTATATTTAACTCTGCTCATTGAGTCAAGCAGAGTAAACCCGGAAACAATATTCAGCCCCAAATGCTCCACAGCCACTAGGAGGTGTCTCAACTCACAAATTTTGTCATCATTCAACCACCAATCTTTCAAAAATGTATTCAGCCAACAAATTCAAACAAAATTACTGAAATGAAGTAAATGTTATTAAAACTATTGTTTTTTTTCCTTGTCAATTTAGCTTAGATTTAATTTCTTGCCATTCATAGAATGGATAAGTGTTAACGAGGTAAAATGTGACTTGCAAACCAACATTAAATAAATAATATCTAAATATTTAAATTTAAATAAAATTCAACCCCTTCGTGAATGAAACTGAACTAACCAGGAATCAAAATCACAATTTTTCTTCTGGCATTGGCCAGAAAGAATCTATATCATAGCTCCTGCAAACTGTTCTGTAACCTTGAGCTGCACCACACACACACACACACACACACACACACACACACACACACACACACACACACACACACACACACACACCTTTACCAAATGCTGCCTTTTTTACAGTTACTTCACAACTTTCCCTTGAAAAGGATACAGGAACAATGCATACTTGCAATGCCCTTCACCGTATTGACAAATCAAGAACGAGTGACAGTGCAGACATTGTATGGGAAATGGAATTCCTCAAGTTCAGTTCTTATAGTACCAGTAATAGTGAGGTCCTTTTTAAGGTGATTAAACATTTTAAAAGATTTTCAAGAAACTACCTCAACAAACCATTCTGTCAAAGCCATTAAAGTCTTAATAAGAAATATCAAACAGCAGTTTCTCATAACTGGTTAGAGAAAAACTGTGCACATCTTGGTATGGCTGAAAACACTGTATCATAATAAACAGCTAACGCTGGAGTTCTCGCAGTGCAGCGGGTTATATGGTTTGTGAGTGAGACTTCACTTGGATCCCAGTACATAAATATTGTCAGATGACAGAAGGAGCAGAAACAACAGGTTTTGTGTTTGAATATACAGACACTGTACAGTATGAGCAATGAAGCCCAAATGCTTGAATCCACAGGGAGGAAATACAGTCGCCTCCCTGTGCAGGATTCGCTTTGTAACAGATCTTTGAAGCACATCCTGTTGGAAGATCTTGCATCTGTAATGCTATTTATAGCTTGGTAATGCATCAGAGGTCGTACCTTCCATCTCAGCAGAACCGACATCAGCCTTGATACACACATTGGCCAATCCAGCACTGATGATAGCAGACTTCTTATACTGCATGTGGTGGCAGATTCTTACCCTGAGTCTGCTATTTCAGACATTTCCCCCAGTTAGCTTCACTCTCTTGAATTATTTTCCATCAGTCATTTCATTTGCTCGCTATGATAGTGTCATTTAGGCATTAGTTAGCATAATCCAATTACCTTTGACTGTATAATGTAGAGTGATACTGATTGCACCATCTAACTGTAAAATTGTTTTGGGTGTTTGAAATAATTTGGTTGCCATGGTCACATCATTCTGTCAATATAAGTAATAGCTTACTAGTGGCATTATTTAGAACCTATCTTTTTGATTTATGATCAAAAATAAGTTAGAAGAGTAATTTCACACAGGTTTTAAGGTTTTCCTAGATGATTTTAGGATGCTCAAATTCTAAAATCGTCTAGCTTCCTCAAGGCATCCCCTAAAAAAATTCCCAAATACCATTATTCATGTACATAAAGCATCACATTTTTTGATATAAATCATATTCAATAGGTCTCAATTGGCGGCCCAGCCTTAGTGTTAATATGGTCATAACAAGCAGAAGAAGGGGGCCTATCTGCATGAACCTGCTTTATAAGACAACGGTTCAGCACAGTAGTGATGGGCTAATCTGATCTGTCTGAGCCACTATTCCTGAACCAGTCCATCAGAGAACAGTGAGAGAGGCTTCTCGATAACAAGATAAGCCTAGTGAGGTGGTCCTGAGAAAGGTGCAAGGGGATGTGCATACTGTATGATAAAAGGCCCCCCTAATGCTGTGAGGCGCCAGGGTCACCCATGTGCTGCTCTGAAAGCCGGTCTTAATGAAGCTAAGAATTAACTGTTTTACGCCATGTCAGGCTGAAAGTGATCTCAGTACAGCTGGTTCGGAATTTTTTTAATGCTGAAAAGCTGTAAATTGGCTTTAAAAATACTGATTGAAATGGACATTTTCATAAGATATTTTATCTGTTACTTTGTAATACATTATTAATAATCATCACAAAAATAATCATCACAAAAAAAATTCATATACTCATCTGTATACATTCATGTCTATTTTTGACATCATATTGTGACTTCTTTCAATACAATTATGTTACGCCATTTGAGATTCTTTGTCAAGAAAATTGAAAACGTTTTTTTTTTTCCAAATCAGAACATCATAATCAAAGAAATAATCAGGCAGTTAGTTACAGAAAACTAGCATAAATCACTGAAAATAATCAAAGAATCATCAGGAAATTATCCTGAAGCATAAAATCTACCTGTCAACAAGAAAGAAATGATCAAGCAGATGGAAGAAAAATATTTACAAAACTATTTTTAATATCCAATTATGTAGATTACTTGGAAAAGTGTCCGATAGGTTGTGTCCTGTCAATATAAAAGGACCCACTTTCAGCAGCTTCACCTTCACCCAGGAGATGCAGACATTCCTAGTACTAATTGTCTCAATTCTGAGATACACTACATGGCCAAAAGTTTTCATTCATCTGCCTAAACTTGCATATGAACTTAAGTGGCATCCCATTCCTAATCCATAGAGTTCAAGATGACATTGGTCCACCCTTTGCAGCGATAACAGCTTCAACTCTTCTGGGAAGGTTGTCCACAAGGTTCTGGAGTGTGTTTATTGCATTTTTTGACCATTCTTCCAGAAGGAGCATTTGTGAGTTCACACAGTGATGTTGGACGAGAAGGCCTGGCTCTCAGTCTCCACTCTAATTCATCCCAAAGGTGTTGCATCGAGTTGAGGTCAGGACTCCGTGCAGGCCAGTCAAGTTCATCCACACCAGACTGCCATCCATGTCTTTATGGCCCTTGCTTTGTGCCCTGGTTCACAATCATGCCAGAAGAGGAAAGAGCCGGTGCCAAACTGTTCCCAGAAAGTTGGGATGGTGGAATTATAAAAAATGTTTTGGTATGCAGAAGCTTTCAGAGTTCCTTTCTCTGGAACTAAGGGGCCAAACCCAGCTCCTGAAAACCAACCCCACACCATAATCCCCCCTCCACCGAACTTCACACTTGGCACAATGCAGTCAGACAAGCAATGTTCTCCTGGCAACCGCCAAACCCAGACTCATCCATCAGATTGCCAGGTGGAGGGATGTGATTCGTCACTCCAGAGAACGCGTCTCCACTGCTCTAAAGTCCAGTGGCAGCGTGCTTTACACCACTGCATCAGACGCTTTGCATTGCACTTGGTGATGTGAGGCTTGGATGCAGCTGGGAAACCATTCAATGAAGCTCTCTGCGCACTGTTCTTGAGATCTGAAGGCCACTTTAAGTTTGGAGGTCTGTAGCGATTGATTGCAGAAAGTTGGTGACCTCTTTGCACTATGTGCCTCAGCATCCGCTGACACCGCTCTGTCAATCAACGTGGCCTCCCACTTCGTGGCTGAGTTGCTGTCATTCCCAAACACTTACATGTTATTCGAACACAGTTGACAGTTAGCTGTGGACTATTTAGGAGTGAGGAAACTTCACGACTGGATTTATTGCACAGGTGGCATCCTATCACATTTCCACGCTGGAATTCACTGAGCTCCTGAGAGAGACCCATTCTTTCACAAATGTTTGTAAAAATAGTCTGCATGCCTAGGTGCTTGATTTTATATACCTGTGGCCATGGAAGTGATTGGAACACCTGATTACAGCTATTTGGATGGTTCAGTGAATACTTTTGGTCATAGAGTGTATTTCCCATTTAGTGCTACCTCAGGAGCAGGTTTTAGGCTTTTTTTTGCAAAGAGAAGGAAAAGGTTTGGAAGAGTAATTGTTTCAGTGGAACGCAGTGCAGTGGGCTTGCTAAGCTTGAACACACCCTATGACTTTTTTGTGATGGGGACAATTTACTGATTGTGTGGGTGGGTGATGTGTGGCACTCAGATGGGAAGGTGCAACACCAGGTACTGGGGGACATCTCTCACCCCCCCCCCAGTGACCTAATGTTCATTTATCAAACCTTTGTTCATGTGCCACTGAGACACCAGACTAAGGAGATTAACTGAAACACAACGTGCAGCAATTAAGCACAGCAATACAGAAAAGCAACGGTATCTTGGATGCGCCTGCACCCTGAGTAGCTAACAGTTCCAAGACGCATCTGTTAAATTGGGCGGTTTGTACTTAAAAAGGAAAAAGAAACATCAGTCCACCTTTAATGTTTTGTACTAACACACAGGATTAAGAATTTATTGCAGGTACATCTGCATTTATTTGAATAATTTCTAACAAAAACACATGATTTTAACGTCCTTATCAAAACAATGGTTCATGACCTTTGAAGTGTGCATGGACTGGATGTAATACCTTTGCTGGGCTATCATATTTGAATACACACATGATGACATTTACGTAACGGTTCATGTGAGATGGTCCTAAAGGTTGGTATAAATCCAGTGCTCTAATGAGAATCTTTTTAGAAGTCTTTATCAGTGCCCCCCACTCCTTTTTGTGCAGATCTGGATTAATGATTATGATAATGATTAATTCCTAAACACATCCTGTAAGTAGATGACTGCAGGAAAATCAAAGCTTGTCAGTCAAAAAAGACTAAGGATGGCAGAGGTGGCAATTTAACTCCCTGTGCCATGGTTGAACGGCTGGATGCCCTTGTTTTGAGATTAAGCATCAACTAAGCACTCAGTAAGCAAAGTTATTAGACACAAACAAGTCCAAACTAATAGGTAAATACAGCATATCCTTCAAACATCTGTTTGGCTCAAAGTTGAACAGATGAGATCACTAGGATCAACAAAACAGACCAATTTAAATACAGATTACTGGAGTTAATTATGTGAGCTCTTGAGATATTATTTTCAGTAGATGCATCTGAGAGTACATAACATCTGGTTATGTTAAATATTGTATAATATATATATATTATAAAAATCATACAATATATATTGTATAATAAAAAAAATAGATCATCATTGAATAAAACTTTGAACTGCAACATAGGGTGCATTGGAACACAGGCAGAGGCACTTAAATTCTCACTTTTTAACGCAACTGATATATTGTTTATTTAAGGGTCACAAATTTCTGTCAGAAGGGAAAATGTAAAAGAGAAATAGAGTATTTTTTGTTGATGTTTCTGGAGTGATTCAAAGCTGGTGTATGATTGTTTTTGTTCTTACTATTTTGACATAGCATGAATGTAACAGTCATTCTTGTGTTGTCCATCGCCCATGAATTTCAAATTACTGCACCATTTTGTTTAACAGTGTATAACTGGTGGCTGGTGCATTTTAAAAATCAGAAACTAAATAAAGAACTAGCTGACCAATATTCACATTATAAAAAATAACAGCTGGTGAAAAAACATGCAGTTTGTCAAGTGGAGGCCTCTCGCCTCACTGTGACAATGACTGCAGGATAAGTAGGATAGACAATAAATGAATGAATGAATGTATTGATTTTTTTTTTTATTTCATTTTGTCCTTAGTTGTATTATGTTTGATAATTGCCATTTCTATCAGAATAAATCATCAACTGGCAATGGGAGAGAGATCATGACAAAGGGACTATACAAGTGATGAAATATGACAAAATTATTTAGGTTGGAAAGTCCCTCATCAGATAAGCCAATCAATATTCATTTCATTGGTCCTGCATGTTAATGAAAAGTGTGGTATCAGTGTAAATCATTTTCACCTGACATTTCAAAACACTTCAGATGCGGGCGTGTGTGTGTCCAGGCAGACACATATTCCTACCTTGGTGGTCTTACACACTACAATGATAGATGTATAGATCAGTAGGAATCTTGCATTAATTATATAAGACAATTATAAATACACACAGATGTAAAAATGTCTCTGGTGTTAAAAGTTATGACATCACTATTTAGCATTTTCTTTCAAATGCAATAATGTTTACTTTTTTAAACTTTCAGTAATAAATTTGACATTTATATTGGCTGTCAGTGACTGAGAGATGACTAAAAAGATATGGTCTGTGTCTCAACACCGTAGTAAACTAACAAAACCCAGAGACATACTTGGAAAACCAAACAAACAAAATGAAAACCCTTTTCTATCCATTTAATGCTCTGTCAAGGAGATTAACCATCATTTTTGAAAAATTAGAGAAACAAAGGCAACAATTTTCGGGGTTCCATGAGCAGAATGAAGATTGAGAGAACACACGTCTCACCTTGTTAATGTTTCTCTCACAGTCAATCATCCTGTGTGTTCGCTGCATTCCGTACTCTCATTTACACAATGACCGCTTGCCAAACTGTCACTATCCAGGGCTGTGACATGTTATCCTTCACGGCAAACCAACCATTTGCTTCACATTTTTTTTATATTTGAGGGGACACTGCTGCTGACACTACAGGGGCATCCCAATATCACAACGCATGAAATGATCCCAGGGAACAAATTTTAATCAAGAGTTTAGTTCAAGGGCAAAGCTTCAAATGACACCTTATCGCCCTGGCTATGGACACCTTGCAGTTCACCCGTGAAATAATTTTATTTCGATAAAACTGCTGCCTTTTCATCGTTGTGAGCCCTCGATCATATTTTGTAGGGCAGAGTTAACTCAACAACTACTCTGTGTCCTTGCTCTCCTGTCTTACTTTTGCACACATACACATACCTGCGAAATTGCTAATTAAATCTGAAAATAACGCTAGTGTCCCCAAAGTGTCAAAACTTGATTTAAAAAAAGTGTTTAGATGATTACATTCTAATAATATTTGTGTCTTTCCTACCTTTATTAACCTTGTGGATTTGCTTTCCTTCATGTATTTCATACAAGTTCACCTCAAGCTTATTTAATCTCTTTTGAATCATGCCAGAGGAAAGAAAAGCTTGATCAGCTGGAAGGACAGAGGAGACATGATGATGGAGCTCCATCAGTTCACCTGTCCTGCAATATTCCCCTCAATCAGAAGTCATCAAAAGTCAAGGGGGGTTGGATGGAACACACATGAAGGCACACGCTTCTGTCAGCCAAAGTACCCAGAATCCATCATGGACTCAAGGTCACCTAGCTTCCCTTGCATTAATCCTGCGCACCTTGATTCTCCCTCTTGGCCACAATAAAACCAATGTAGCACAAATATGACCTGCGTGACTGATTTTTTTTTTTTTTTTCTTCCATGAAGAGAGATTTCCAGTGCATTTTGTCAGCTCCCTCTGGAGTTTTTCATAACATTGTGTAACCTGCCGCTTAAATATCTTTTATGTATTTAGATTAGATCCCAATAGAATGAGAGCTTAACAACCCAACTTTCTCGAAATTTCATTTCCATCTCATGTCAGAAAGAAATCTAAATCCGCCTGCTTAATCTCTACACCGGTATCAAATTGCACTGCAGTGTCTTTTGCCCCCAAGTGTCATTGAGGGAGCGAATGTGATGTGAAGTGACAAAATGATTTCTAATGGCTTTGTCTACAGAGTATTCTACCTTACAAGCAGGAAATAAAATACTGCACAAAAATGTTGTACATGAGGAATGTCCTCTGGGATCAAAATCTGAGAGTCATGTACAGTGAAAACTAAAATATCCCAATAGTTTTCAAACCATATGTGCCTTACATCAAATTGTGTTTATGCAACACTTTAAACACAGTATTTTGGGCGGAAATCTTAACTAGGGGCAAAAAATAGCTTCTGAGATTTTCCAAGGGATTTGTTTGTCAGGCTGGGACACAATTTGTAGAGCTTAACCCAGAATTACACATTTGACTCTGTTTCATTAATCCCACAGTGGAATACTATGTAGCAGTCTTGTGCTGCATTCCTTGCTCCACATTAAATAGCAATGGTAAATATTTGCTGAAATGACCAAGTAAGGTTTTCTTATTGTCCTAAAGATAAGGACATGGGTGCTCTAAGCAAATCTCCTGGCACATGTTGCATATTGGATGGATGCAATACTTGTCTCACTGAAATTAAGTTGATGGGAACAAAAAGAAGCAATGCATGGAATTACAAGCATGTCTCCATTAAGAAACCGATTTTGTTTCTGGCTCAAATGTAACAAGTCAAAAGTGAGTCGGCCTTCATTCAAAGACCAAGCTGCATGATATGGATAAATGCATGTGTGAGTCCATGCCAAAGAAGCCATCGATGGTCATTTTTAATCAGCGAAAATAGAGAAACAACTGTAACACCCTCATCGTCTCATACAGTATGTGACATGAAACAATATTTTCTGTTGGGTATTTACGCCTAGATTTTTTTGAGGAGCTGAAAAATAGAAGAAAAATAATACAGACAAAGAAACAAACTCACCTTGGGCTGAACTTCTACTTCTACCACTTGGTTCCTGTTCATGCAGTCTTTGACGAAGCCCTCCACTTTGCTGTTAAACTTCATGAAGATCACATAAGCGGCGTATCCCGAGAGGAGCGTGATACTTTCCCACATTGAGATTAAGTTATCCAGGAAGAAGATGATGAGCATGATCAGATCCAGGATGTAGAAGGAGACGTCACGGAACAGGGGCCACCATGTCAGGTTGAGGATCTCCTTGGAGAAGATGGCGCACATACCTATGACGAAGAGAATGTTAAAGACGGCAGAGCCCACTATGGTCCCGATTCCAACGTTGCTGTGTGAGATGAAGACCCCGATGATGGACGTGAAGAGTTCTGGGGCTGAGCCGCCTGCCGCCATGAATGTGGCGCCTGCTACGTCGTCTGAAATGGTGAGTTTCTCTGTGATGACTGTGAGTGCCGGGACGAAGAACTCGTCACAGACTATGGCTAAGGCGATGAACATGTAGATCATGCCAAACATGTGGAGGGCGACTGCTCCTTGGCGTCTCTCATTAAGGTTAAAAAGATCTCGTGGGTACTCCCCCTGACTGTCGTTACTCTTTGCTGTCGATTTCATGGCCACCGGCCTGTCAGATGACGCATTGGGGTCCTTCTGGTGTTCGCTGAAAAGCAGAGTCCTGTGGGGGGCTAACTGGTGGAGACTCTCCTGGGGGAGCACTGGTTCACTGAGACCCCCCGAGCTCCAGGGGAAGGCACTGAAGGAGAAGGAGACGGCACTTACGGCCACCAAGCTGATGGCAAATCCCAAGACTCGCACGGGCCTCAGCTTTTTACGGAGACACCGCTGGAACTGCCGCTCGCAGCCGTCGCCCGCCGGAGCCCTTGGCTCAGGCGAATCTGGGTGGTCTGAACCCATCTCGGCGCAGATCTCAATTGTCCTCACTCTCAGTGGCTCAGTCGGAAGAGTGGGGGCCAAAGCTTTACCGGACACGATACATGGCGTTGGTTTCAGCTTCAAATGATTTAAGAAGATTCAAGGTGCTTTCCTGGGTCTGGTTTGCCAAATGGCGTCTTCATATTAACCTCTGCAAGCAAAAGTCAAAAGAACGGACATGAAATTAGTCACTCAGCCGTAAAAAGAAATTATTCACAAAACACAGTACAATCAGAAAGGTGTTTAAAGCACAATAGGTGTACTGTCAAGCTCCTGCAGTGGCAGTGCTGCCTGGAATTGCTGAAAGTTCAAATAAAACTAAATAGTCGATTGAATTTTCAGTCAGTTTAGTCAGTTCTGATAATTGCTAAGAGTTTATTGGCGGTTTAAAGTTTGAGTTGTTTGCGTCCTTTCACCTCTTCATGCTACTGCAAACAGAAGAGTTTTGAAATGAATGATGAACACTGATGTTTCTTAGACAAGTCAGTGTTAAATACATATATAATGTGACAGCAATGTAACTTGGGAATCATTTCCAATGTTGCCTTAGAAACCCGTCTACAAAACTACTGTCTACACGTAGTCATTTAGCCACTAATTAAACAATTTCACTACAATACAAACAACCACTTTAATCAGCTACCATTTTTTAAATTAAATGCACAGATGTCTGTATTGATTTTAGCATCATTTAATTGCACTAAAAAATACATAACGTATCAAAACATGCACTTGCAATATTGAACGGACATAATTCAGCATTAAATCCCATAACACATACATGTAATTCAAGAATAAGCAGTGTCCGTGATTTGGTGAGATACATAAAATTTTACAGGTGCATTTTATAGCCAGTTACTTAGAATTTAACTATCTGGAGTGGAAGTGATTTCAAGCACACATGAAATGTTCGATCGGGCCAGAAGATCCTGGCAGTTTGCAGGGATTTTTAAAAATTGTGGCAACTTGCGGCCATAAATAAGAGGGAAGAGGGAACGTGAAGGCCGCCGGTTTACGGACATCACTTAGCTGCAGTCCGTGGGAGATGACACGCAAGAACCGACGCTGCCTCTAAGGTGGAAGGAGATAAATCACACCGTCCTGTTTTGACTTTTGCAACGACGAATGCTTTGAACGCAACACGGCTGCTGTGCGGCATCTGCTCATCCGTTGGAGGGGAATAAAAAAAAAAACCTTCCTCTCGTCTGCCCTCCGGTAAAGCCTTCGCCCTTCCAGCTGTCTTCAATCACGCAACAAACCAGCGAAGCACGGCGCCCGATCCAAAACAGCACCACGCTGCTGCCTTCCACGCCAAGACGCGTGACGCGCGGCGCGGCTGCAGTAGGCGTCATGCCTTCCTTACCTTTGACAGAGGCGAGGAGACGGCCGGTGGCAGCAGCTCGGAATTAGGAAGTCCTCTCCTGTGCCCTTTTGCTCTCATTGAGCAAAATGTGACCGGTCTGCGCTCTCCGACGACAGAGGAGGAGCTTTGGCGAGAAAGAGAGAGAGAGAGCGAGCGAGAGAGAGGGAGTGAGTGATGCTTTTCCAAATGCGCTCACCTCTCAGCCGTCACGGCCGCAGCATTCTCCTCCTCCTCCTCCTCTTCTTCTTCCTCTTGGGTTGTTCTGTGTTGGAAGAGCAACCCAATTAGTCAATCAAAAATAATCTGCAAATGTAGCGTAAGGATGCGGCGAGCTGGGCTGGTCATGTGACGCGATCGCTTCGTCAGTAGAGACAGGTGATCGGCGGACGGCGCATTCCTCCTTGGGAGGTGGAGGCGCGGATGGTGTGTTTTTAAGGGAGGAGTTGCGCGGTCACACGGCGACGGCACGGTATCAACCGGTGTTCCCACAGATTTGCACCCCCACCCCTCCCTCCATTTATTTATCACGGTGAGTCCCGTGTTGGTGGAACATGTGGATCTGCCTCTGCCCCGTGCACGGACGCCTCGGGTCATTTCAAGGTTACGTGGCAAGTGATGGAGACACTTCCCCACCAGGCACGGATCAAAAATGCATGAGGCCGCTGGGCAAAACAGACCCCCCGCCCCCCCCATCCCCCTAAGCAAGCAATTCAGTCAGAGACGTCTGATCCAGCAGTATGGATCTGACCCTAAAAATACACACACACAAAAAAAAAAACACAAATACACATTCCCAAAAAAGGCTCAGAACAGCAGGGTTGCTGCCAATCTTTCGCCATGAGCTGAAAACATACCTCTTCAGCAAGTACTACCCTACTAATTGCACTTAGCCCCCAACCCACCCACCAAAAAAAAAAAAGGATGAAATGAATGTATATGGTTTTGAGATGGCCATGTGGTTAAGTGGTCACTTCTGACTTCTGACTACTGGTACTTCAGTGACTGAATTGCACCTCTTGTAAATCGCTTTGGATAAAAGCGTCTGCTAAATGACCGTAATATATAATATAATATAATATAATACACAAAAGTATGTGATTAATGTTTAAAATGTGAGTTTTTGAATGCTCTTAGTGAATAATTATAGAATTTGAGTTTAAGTTTTGTTTCCTTAAAAAAAATGTAAATCCTTGACAAGCTGCCAATGTCAGAAATCACCTGTAATTTTTCATGAATTAAAAAAAAACACCTGAGACATATCACACTCTCTGAAAAGTAAAAACCATGACCATAACTAAGCAATTAAATAATTCTCCATGTAGATAATGGAAAATCGAAGAAAGTTGCAAATAACCATTCAGAAAAATTGGAACGAATGTTAAATGACAGGAAAACACCTGAGTTTAGCGCCATCAAGCAATCTTGCATGAAAATAAACAGTTCTTTATTGTCAAGGACACACCCTTGATTTATTAGTAGTGGTGAAACATGCAAAATGGGATCTCAATAGAAAGCATACCTTTCAAGCCAACATCCAAATAAGCTGCGCTTGATCTGTCTTCATTTTCAAAGAAAGATTACTGAAATATAGGAAGGGATGCCATTGTCCCACACTGCCCCCCTGTTCAGAAAATCTGCTTTTAGGGTTTAGATAACCAGCTGCCATATGTAGTCCACCAACAGGTGTTATTTGAAGCACATCATTGGTTGTGTATCTTAGCCTCCTCTGGCAATTTGGCTCTCTCACAGCACAGCTTCCTCAAGAACTGTACCACCACAGAATGGTGGTCTGTTTACAACCTTAGCTGTGATCCCCTCAAACAACAAAATGGGTTTACACCCACACTATTTCTTCATAGTGTACCACTCTGCTATTATGTCACAAATGCAATGAAATTACATTAAGTTATTAAGTGACATCACAAGACCTGTGGTCAGCTGTGACGTCATATGGGCCCGACATGACAGCTTAACACAGACTTAAAACTTGATACAGGGCGGCAGTGTAATTGTCCACATACTAACAGAAGAGGATGGGGTCACAGTGAAATTCAGATATCACAGCTGTAACCCAACACCACTGCTCCAGCCCAAGATGGTAGTCAATACTTTTCTGCTCCATGGTCAGAGATAATTGTCTGACACCTCTTTAGCATTCACTGTGATCTTTCCCATCTTGGCCGCTCATTCTCCTGTGCAGGTTTTCTGGCTGAATGAGTATATTCAGTATTGCTCTTATCTAATTAAATTTGGCACACACTGGACCAATTTCTATTGACTTCTTTGAAATAACTTATCAACAAGAGGCCACTACCCAGCTCCCTTCTTACTAACATTACCATGCAAGAGTTCTGTGTGCTTTTTACACTGCTCAATTTAGCCTTTGTAAGATAGAGGATAGAAGAAACAATTTTCTAGGTGATGAGATAGATACCATCGTCAACACATCCATGAGGCTCCAGCCAGAGGTGGTTAACTGGCATTGAATCTTTCTTTAGAACTGCCACTTTTGTAACTGCTGCACTCACAAGTCCTCATAAGGCTGTCAGATAAGTCACTTTTCCCTTTAACTGTATAACAGAAATGGACGATCGTTGGTTTGCGGACACTCTGCTCCGAGTCAATAATCATTATGAGTTAGGCTTCCTATGCTGTCATGATGACCTTGTTCGCTTGGAGTAGCCACATAGTTTTTTATTTCTTTTTTGTTCTGTTGTTACAATATGATGACTTGCAGTTATCTTCGATCTGTATTGATGAGGAGCTCTTGTCTAAAATTGTCAGACACCTGCTGTGCTACAAAATTATATTTGACTCGAAACAGGACCAAGGTTTAACATGTTGGAAGTATTTCCCTTTCGAAAGACTTGAACCTTTTAATTAAAAAACAAACAAAAAAACATCCAAGAACATGTTTGAGAAACCAAGTACGAAATATGATATAAGCCTGTTTCTTTCTTTTTCTTTTTTGTTTTTTTTTGCGCGCAAACAAATCACAGGAAATTTGATTTAAAAGTAAATTAGGGGAAAAGACACCTAGTTAAACATTGACTTCTCCCTATTTGACTCATCTTTTAGCAATGGAATCTCTATTTCGTACAAACTGTTTTTCGGTATTCTTACAAAACAAAAAGGGTAATAACAATCCCAGTGCATTTCTCATGGGCCACTTCATGTCGTCACCTAATTTAGAAACTTTTACAGACATGCCAGTCATCCCTTGAGTCCCCACCTGTCAAAATCAGACCCCAATCATTGAGTATTAGTAAGCTGGACAAATCCTGTTAAATAGATACAGACATGCAGTTGCTGCAATAGGACAAAGTATGTATGACGCTAATGGCTTGATGCTGCGGTATAATATATCACGATTCACTGACCTCATTGATTGCATCCTCTCTTCCAACTGTAGCCACCTCTTGTTACCTAACAGTAAACACAAAGACTAAAAAACTTCTTTCATCTAACATCATTGATACTGCTTTTCCTTGAGACATCCATTACAATTTGTTGGTCGAAGAGCTAATGACTATATTTACTGGCAAGTTCGCCTTGAAATTATCATTTGCTATGTAAGGAAAGTCATCCACAGAGCAGGAGAGAACACGTTGGTATGATATCAATCTTGACTCCCCATTGCCAGATCAGAATGTTTGTCTGTCTACAAGTGTAAAGTCCAAAGCTCCAGAGACATAGCTCAAAAGGTGTTGTAATAGAACCAAATTGGCCTATTGATGAAAAAACAGAAGAGGGTGCATCATTGATCCAGTCAGGGAAGATCAGACAAAGCTGCAAGACAGACTTCCTGTTTCTATATATTCTATAAATATATATATATAGACACACTCTATGTACTGTACATGACCTTTTTTGTGAGATGAGTGAAAGTTGACCTTCCGTACAACTCAAAGTCAAAATTCACACACATGGTGAACACAAACTGAACATGCAGCCTTTCAGTAACATCGCCTGCTTCTCAGACCTTTAAGGCTACATCTTTCATTCCAATTATTCAAATTATTTTTCAATTATTCTAAATATAATGTTTCATTTTCACATGTTTTGTGCAACTTTACTGAGAAGTGACCATTGTTCAAGAGCCACCAAAACTATTTGGTTTTTCAAGAAGTCTGTTTTTTTTTTTTTTTTGGAAGAAAGGGCATGTTCTGGATGTTGTTATGGTGCGTTAAGAGAAATTGTAAAATCCCTTCTTTCTACAGCTTGGGGATCAGAAGCCAATGTTATCAACATTATAAAAGTTTTTTGTTTGCTGTCATGAAAAAAGATGTTTCAAGAATCCGCATAAAAATGTTCTTACTTCAGCATAATCTGAATCATTTAATGGAAATAAAACATACTGATCTGATATTCTTCACAAGCAAACTCTGTTGACTGAGGTTCTGATTGCAATCACTACTCCCTGCAGTTCGGTCAGAAAAGCAGTTAAAACTGCGGATTTGATTTTCATTCATTCATTCATTCATTCATTCATTCATTCTCTACACCTTATCCTGCACTTAAGGTCACAGGGGTGCTGGAACCTATCCCAGCTGCCACTGTATGAGAGGCAGGGTACACAATGGACAGGTTGCCAGTTGATCGAAGGGCCACATATAGAAACATTCAACCATTCACTCTCTCACTCACATGCTGGGGAAATTTAAATGTAATCATGTTTTATGATTGAGGAGGTAAATTGTAGAAATCGGAAGAAACTCGCACAGATACATATACAGAACGGTCTCAGAAAATTAGAATATTGTGATTAAGTTCTTTATCTTCTGTAATGCAATTAAAAAACCAAAAAATTACTTTTTCATGATATTCTAATATTTTGAGATAGGATTTTTGAGGTTTCCTAAGATGTAAGCCATAATCAGCAATATCAAAATAACAAAAGGATTGCAATATTTCAGTTGATTTGTAATGAATCCAGAATGTATAGCATTTTTGTTTTTGTAATTGCATTACAGAATATAAAAAACTTTATCACAATATTCTAATTTTCTGAGACAGTTCTTTAGAGACAAACAACCATTTTCTGTTAGTCACACATCTGGAGAATTTTCCATTTTTTCCAAATTAACTTTCTGCATGTTTTTGGACTGTTGGAGGAAACCAGAGAACCCAGAGGACACAGGGAGATCTTGCAAACTCCACATGGAAAGGCCCCAAACTAGGGTCCCTCTTACAGTGAAGCAGAAGCTCTAACCACTGCACCACTGTGCAGTCTGTACTTAATTCGAAAAGCTAAATTCCAATACTTTTTTGTCATATTTAACTTTTAATAAGTAAAAAATAATATGTATACTTCAACATTTCATTGTTGCTCAAATTACTGTTGTATTTTCATGGGAAAAATTTCCTCTGAAAAGTAAAATTTGTCTTTTCCCTTTCTCTTAAAAATACATGTTGAATTAGGTTTTTTTCTTGTACTTAAACCTCCCTCCACCATCCTTTGCAGGGTTTTACTGTAACAGTTGTTGACACTGAAAACAAGCAATCAGAAAACCACTGAATGAAAAGTGGGAAAAAAAACATACACATTTGCAAATATCATCGACATGAATTTGTGAAACATGATGATGCCGTCGACATGAATATTATCTAAAACAATAAATCCCTCTTCCTGTTTGTTACTTCTTACCAGTGAAAGTAGAGTGCATTGTTTTTCTAAAAACAACCAAATAATTTTCCCATTCACTCACTCCAATGTTCACAGCTAAATCAGGGTAAAATGTTCATGCTGGCGGCTGTAAAGGTGGATGAACAAACCCAGAGTTTACAATATCGAGCAAAAATTTTGAGCCAATTTTCAATTTTCAAACAGTTTTATGAGTATAACCTGGACAATTCCTTCATTCAAAAAAATGGCTCGACTGAACTGTGAAAGTAAATCCGAAGGTTAGTTTAATTAGCGCCTGTGAAACACGCAACATCTGTCACGACAGCTGAATGACATGGATCCCATCAGCACACACCCTCACCACCTCTCCTCTTCAAGTTAGACTTGTCAATATTTTTGTCTATCAGATGAGATCCATGCAGGGCATCAGCTCTTTTCAACAATAGGCCCTGACGCACTCGCAGCCTCTGCCCCCGCACCAACACGCCTCCCGACTCCTGATCTGGCTGAATTTCCAACATAAAAGTGATGACTGGTCACATGTCATGTGGGACGAGGTGGGGAAGAAGAGGGGTTGACGGGGTGACCGTTGCCCTTGTTTTGATTTGTCCGAAATCTCTTCAGTGACAAAACAACAGAAATTTCCATGCCAGCCCTGCCCCCCGCCTGACCCACCCTCGCTTTTGGCCCGGCAGCTAAATCCGAGCCTTTGTGTCCCACATAGTTGTATGGATTTGTCAGCAATGGGGCAGCGGGGGGATAGATAGAGTGATGATAACCAAGCAAGTTTTTCCGGTGTTGTGAAAAGGGCAATTGACTGAGGAACATTACTGATTTTGTTTTACATATTTCTTTTTTTTTTCTTTTTTAAACAGCAACAAGCACTGAAACCACAGAATCCCAAGGTGTTTTTTCAGAGAGACATGATTCAGATTGGATACTAAAAGCCCCATATAAGCAACCCCCTCCCACCACCACAAGTCTGTACAAAGAGGCTTGGACAGACCACCTGCCCCTTAGGAAAATGTGGTCAGCAAAGCGAAACGGGCACAAACACCATTGGGAGGCTCGGCAGGAAAACAGTGAATCAATGAGACCCCTAAAATGGCTGAGTTGTGAAATTTCCCCTTGGGGATGAATGAAGTACCTACCAACCTAAATGTATTCGAAAAGACAAATGGTCTGCCTTAGAGTTTTGTGACAAAAGCAAGATTGTTTAAAGATAAAGTGGAGGAGACCATGTTATCTGAAAAACAGGGGGTGGGGGCAAATCATTTCAGCAGTGATTCCTTTTAAGAGACTAACAAATTGATAATCCACAGGCCAGCTTGATCGCAAAGTAATGGTGCTGATTAGAGCTGAAACTGAGACTCTAAATGGATGGCGGTCAAAAAACAGCATTATAGCATTGCATTACAATCATTTAAATGGAAAAATTGAATGGATGCACAAAACACCAATATCAGTATTTATGTACAGTAAGTACAAAATATCTATGACTGGCTAAAATGAAAGTTTTGGTCAGTCTATATGATTCTCATATATTTTGCTCCAATGAAGTTCTGGTAGAGAAAAAAAAGTAAATGTTACATGATGAAATGATAACCTACTGATAAGGGTGACCTATGTGAAAAAGCATTCTGCTGAAAAAGGTCATAAACAACTACACTGTGTGCACAATTACTAGGCAAGTGATTATTTTGACCATATCATCATTTTATCCATAATTTCCAACTCCAAGCTGTATAAGCCTGAATGCTTATTGGATTAAATGCATATCAGGCGATATTCATTTGTGTACTGAGGGAGGGTGTGGCCTAAAGAGATCAACACCCTATATCAAGGTGTGCATAATTATTAGGTAGATTCTTCTCCTCGGGAAAAATGGGCCAAACAAGAGATTTAACTGACTCTGAAAAGTCAAAAATTGTAAATGTTCTTGCAGAGGGATGCAGCACCTTGGAAATATCCAAGATATTGGGACGTGATCACAGAACCAAATAGTCAACAGGGTCACAAGAAATGTGCTGTGAAGAAAGGACACAAATTAACCACCAAAGATTTGAGAAGAATCAAACATGAAGCTACCAGGAACCCATTATCCTCCAGTGCTGCCATATTCCACAACTGCAACCTAACTGCCGTGTCAAGAAATACGAGGTGTTCAGTTCTCAGACATGGCCAAGGTGAGAAAGGCTGAAACCCAACCACCTCTGAACAAGACACATGAGCTGAAACGTCAAGAATGGGCCAAGAAATATCTGAAGACAGATTTTTCAAAGGCTTAGTGGACTGATGAGATGAGAGTGACTCTTGACAAAGCAGATGGGAGGGCTCGTGGTTGGATCAGTAATGGACACAGAGCTCCACTGCACAGACGCCAGCAACGTGGAAGTGGGGTACTGGTATGGCCATGTATTATCAAAGATGAGCTAGTTGGACGTTTTCAGGTTGAAAATGAACTCAAAATCAACTCTCAGACCTACTGCCAATTTTTAGGAGACGCTTTCTTCGAGCAGTGGTACAGGCAAGAGTTTGGATCTTTCAAGGAGACTTTGATTTTTGTGCAAGACAACCTCCATCACATGCATCAAAGTACTCCACTGTGTGGCTGGCCAGTAAAGGCCTTAAAGTTTCAAAACTAATGACATTGCCCCCTTCTTCACCTGACCTAAGCCCTATTGAGAACTTATGGGCCATCTTTAAGCAGGAATTTTAAACAGTACACCTCTCTGAACAGTGTCTGGGAGGCTGTGGTTGTGGCTGCACAAAAAGTTGATTCCAACAGTCAAGAAACTAACTGACTCTAGGAATGGATGTAATGCGATTATTTGTGAAAAGAAGCATGGCTATATTTCTCACTGAGGTTTTTTTTTAATTTTCAGAAATGTTAATGTAAATTTTGAGTTAGTTTATTATTCTCACTTTAACAATAAACAAGTGAGTGAAAATACACAAGTGAGTTGGGAAAATCTTTGTTTTTCATTTTTTTGCATAATAATTAGGCACACTAATAGCTGCCTAATAATGGCGTACATTTAGATATTCTTGGAAGAAAGGAAAAAACTTCACTTTTGCAACTTAAATGTTCAGGTTTGAGGGTTTGATAACATTTTGGATTGACCAAGAGCACCTGTGGTTGTACGATAACAAAATGAAACTTCAAAAATACAACTCGCCTAATAATGCACGCAGTGTATGCGTCAATTCAATCGCAAGAAAACACCATTATTCTGATTGTATCACCATGGCGATCACCTCTCCACACTGCAACTACTTGTCCCACAGAAAGTGCTCCAACAAATACTGAGGTCATGACTAACGTATTCAACAAATATCCTCCTTTGTGGTTCTTCAGTTGGGACATTTGTTTGAGTTCATTCATTCTGCTCTTGAAATAGTTTTGTGCCTTTTTTTTAAATCCAGTATTAATGATGGTTGAAAAGTTGGTAAACAGCAATATATCAAATAACATCAAATTAAATTAGGAAAACTTGCTGATGAACCACATAAGTGTAGTCAGTGGACTATGGAGACTTCCTCAGTTTTATGGAGCTCTGTAGAGAGAGTTCACTTGCTGCTTGACTATTTGGCTCAAACTTTTGTTTCAGTTTAGTCACCTTGGTCTTTAACAGTCCTTTCCAGAGGCAGCAGGCAGAATTTTCGGTCAAAAAGCCACACGCACTGCCTGCTCAGCATTGCGCAGCAAACCTGTAGTGACTAGCTGGATACACTGAAAAACTCCAAACTAATGTAAATCATCACATGATCAGACCTCTAATTCTGAAAGTCTTTGTGATATCAAATACTGGGCACTTTTGGTTGCTGGGAGAGATTTTTGGTACATTAGTGTCTCAATAAGACTCAGAGTAAACAAATGTGTGTTCTCTAGTTAAACTTTGAGTAAGAGTCTTTTTCTGACTGTTGAAAGCTAATTTTAATTCAGGCAGGATTAAATCCTGCTTGATATGTATTTGACTTGACTTGCATTTCTGGTGATTCTGTCAAAACATCATGTACATCATTATTTACCGGAAAAGTGACCTCTGATGGTGAAACATCGAGCAGTGATTTAATATGATCCATTACATGAGTCAGAAATGAACATTTCTCCCACAGACGTGACTCAACTTTTGAGCAGATTGTAGTAATTGAATTGTAAGGTTACGCTCTGGAATCAACAGCCATCACTGTACAACACAGAAACAAAGTTTTTTTCTTCTTACAGGTGTTGTGTGTTCTGGCCAGTTAAGTTTGCCAAAAGCCAAACAGTAAATAATAATAATAAAAGTCTCATTTCTAATATTCTAAAAGGCATCAATAACATTAAATGTTGTACAATAACTAGGATTCCAGGAGAGTTTTCATACGTATTCCATTCATTCATTATCTATACTGCTTATCATGCACTCAGGGTTATGATTGGGCCAAACCCAAGTGTCATATGACAACATTGTAGAAATTGTAATTAAATGTCTAATCAGTGACATTGATCCCTACATTTAAGTAACTGACAAGTTTTTAATTAAACAGAATGAAGCTACTCCTTATCCAACTGACTTTACTTGATGGATTTATGAATATCAGGATACTAATTTTTTGCCATATTGTCCAGCTCCATTTGTAGTGGCTGCCGAACTTACACTGTGCATTAAGGTAGAATAATTCACTTAAATAGATCTCTTTACCCGGGCCATGATCTCAGCTAAAATTAAAAAAAGAAAAAAATAGTCATATCACTCTTAATTTTTTTGTGACCTTACAGTATTTAACCATTGCAGAACAAAGCTAGAGCAGGACAAATAGGACAGAGGGGACAGATTGATCTGCTCACTCCATCCCTCATATCTGATAAGAACAGGAAGTTAACATGTGCTCTTCGTCCATGGGACCTTTGGCAGCTTAAAATGTCATAAAATATCAAATTGGTTAGCTTCAAGAGACCACCAGTCAGACCAGAGGAATGGAGAAGAGGCTGATTGTTTGGGTGGGCATTTTTTTAAAGCTGGGTTTAGGAGCTGAGTGATAAATCAGTGTTGCATTGATACTGGGGAGGCTGCATTCTGAGGTTAATCCTTGCACCCCCCCACCCCCCGCCCCCAGATGGCTTGCCCTGCTAGGCTGCAGCAATGAGCTTTGGGGTTGGAGGGTTGTGGTGTACAGTTGAATAGCATCCCTGCACGTGTGGTTAGTAGAAAGGAGGAACATGTCAGCTCCGGCCAAAGTATCACACCTCTAGCTTGGGCATGGGATATGAGGGGAGTTGCAAAAAAAAAAAAGAAAAAAGAAACTGTTCCATGCTATGATGTCACCAGGAAGGCAAAAGCAGAGCTGTAATTCTAATTTAATCGCAGTGGATTTATTAAACAGGAGCAGCAGGTTTAAATCTCAGCAGATTACACAGAATACCCAAGGAGATGTGGAGAGGAGGGGGCCAGAGAGGCTTGCATAATCAAGTGCACTTTAGGTGATATGGTTCCTCTTTCACCAGTCAGGTCTGATGAGCCAGAAAGTACGAGCAGTAATGTAAGACAACCTTATGGGGGAGGGAGGGATTAAGATCAATTACTTTTGACAAGCCTAAGATTTCTGACCATTTTTATTTGAGCTTGTGTGTGTAAGTGTGCAACTCCTCAGTATTATTTGGAATTAGTGCAAATCTTTTTGATGCCCTGTGTGAGAGACCTTTATTAGTATATCCTTTATATACTAATTTCAATATCTGGGAGAAATTGTTTATTTTTCCAAAGCTACACCCTTATGAACAAATACAATTTTTTTTCAAATACAAAATTATTATTTTAGCAAAATATAAGAAAAGATTCATGCATACTACTTTTTATTTATCCGTTTCAGTCTCTGGAGCAAGATTGTATATTAATAAAAGGATCTTTGCATTCAAAGCTAATAAGATGACCATCCCAATTCATACAAGAAAAAAAAAGTCAGTTATGTTTTAAATTTCAGACTTCATACATTTTCTCAGAATTAAATATCTATTTGGACAGATGGCCCTAAAGACCTCCTGCGTTTTAAATCCTAAACCCAATGAAAAATCAAGTCTGTCGCATGGGGGAATCTCAGAACGGGGGTTTCAGAATTTCCATCAAGGAAGACACTGAGTGTCTGAACTACAGGGAAGCTCAGGTAAAAAAAAATAACAATTTGGATTGTGGCCACGTGACATGTTGAGACAGTCGTGTTACAGCTAATCAAGTGAACAATGAGTCATTTTTTTGTGCAATATTTTAGTCACGCATCAGGAGCTTATTCCAAAAGTCCAAGTTAACGAAGTCATTTTCACTGTCAACCAAAAGAAAGTTCAAACACCCCCTTTGACCATATGTGACGTGCCAATGCTCAGAGCCTCAAAACTGTTGTCACTGAACTAAGCTTTTGCCACATGCCTTATCTAATAAGGATGCCAAGCTCTCCATCTGTTGGCTGAGCTTGGCAAATGCACCTCTTTGAAAGCCAGCCAGCTCCAGCTTTTTGTCCCTCATATTTTTAGACCGAAGGTGTGTTTGCTGCAGATATCTGGGAGTTGGCATTTGCAGCAGGACCAAAATAGGTGGAGCCAATAAGGGAGCCATGAAAGGGCAATCGCTCAGATGCTTTGAAAACAACAGTGGAGTGAAAGTGCAATAATTCAGCTTGTGTAGATTCTGAAAAAGCCATAGATGCTGTTGACTTCTTGATTTCAAGACGGTCAATCATATGTAGAATTACAATCCCTCCAACTATTAAACCAACATTGTTTGTTTGACTGTCATCAGAATCACTCAGAAATTACAAGAGCAGTTACATCAATATTTCGTGGAGTGAGTTAGAACTTGTAATACAGAGGCTAAAAAGCAGCAGAAACACTACCCCCCCTACCCCCATACAAACTACTTCAACCACATACATCGGGCAAAAGTTTTCAAAACTGCAATATTTTCATCCTGTCTGCGTCCCGTCCCATTTCATCCTGCGCATCACTCTGCTTCCATCTACTGGACAATATTTATACTGTCTTCAAATCTTCAAATTTGAAAAACCCTAATGGCATACCCAAGTTCATATATATTCACATTCTAGCAAATTGGAAGTACCTATATTCTTCGAAAATCTGAATTCAGGACTTAGTCGACATTACGTCTGGACCTATAACATGCACCATGAAAATTATGATGCTCGACAGTTATGTGGAACATTTCTCAGTGTAAATTTATTTATACATATACACAAACAAACACACACGCGCGCACACACGCACACGCACACACACTTTCATTCCCACACTTTGTATAAACCAAAAAAGGCCTTTCAAATGCTTATTCAGAAGTAGGTTTGTAGGTTTGGCGACTAGCGAGTGGGATGTTGTAGTTACCTTAACAACCAGCAGGGGGCAGACAAGCCACAAGCGGGATGGAGTTAATTTAACCTTTCGCCGCGCGTATGTCCTTCCTCTTCCGGTTGTGGCATCAACAGGTATGGTGGAATCTGTGTTGCTCTGCGACATTTTGCTTTTAGAATCCTGTTCAATCCCCTTCTTGGCTGTTACTAAGGTGGATTTTACGGCACAACGAAGTTGTTGACAACGTATCAATTCCAACAGTCGGAACATTTAATAAGATTGTTGATCCTGCGGTATATTTTTTACGCCGATTCCGGGCGACGAAGGCCGCTGTCGGCCCATTCAACGAAAGCTGTAGAGTTGCTTTATAAATCGCTTATTTTCCATTAAACAACTCGTAGGGGTAACGTTATCCGTTCAAATTCCAAAAGTGACATAACGTTTGGTTAGTTAGGTTGTAGCTAGCTATGTAGCTTTATTGACGCTACCAGGGTTAGCATCGCTGATCTGTCTTCTTTGCAGGTTAAAGATGGTGCAACGTCTGACATACCGCCGTAGGTTGTCCTACAACACCGCCTCCAACAAAACCAGACTGTAAGTGTGCTGAGCGAAGAGACTGATACTGAGCCGTCTAAACTATTATTGAATGAGCGCCATAACCGCCTCTTACTTATGGTTGCAGGTCACGGACGCCTGGTAACCGAATTGTGTACTTGTACACCAAGAAGGTTGGCAAAGCCCCCAAGTCGGCATGTGGCATCTGCCCAGGAAGGCTGCGTGGTGTAAGTGGCTGCACCTTGATTTTATATCAGTTCTGTAGTTTCAAACACCCTGAGTTGTATGTTTTCAGAGGTCAAGCTGAAACGTGCTACTTTTTCTATGGTGTACTAAAATGCCTTTTTATTGTTCTGTGCTGCTAAGAATTTACATGTCATTTAAGAGTATAAGGTGTCACTTATGTGAGTCAGCTATTGGCCTTTTTCATAGTCAATCCACATCATCAATATATATGTTTCTTTGATCTTGGTTCAAGTTTTATTAAACATGAATCTAGTCCTAGCATTTGGGATTAATTAAACACCTAGGATAACATGTTTTGTTTGGAGTTGTCTTAGGGTATATCTTTTCCAGTTGACCTTTTCGCATTCCAGGAGTATCATCAAAATAATTGTCATCTGAAGTAGTCTACAGTAGGCCACCTTGGTTGTCAGATTCATCTTCACCATGAGAGGTTTTTTTAAACTCAATCCTGTTTTACCGTATACCACTGTCGCAAATCCTTGGTTTTCAGGATGCGCTTGGTTCAAAAGTGGCTCATGAGCCTGATAATGATACACATTACCCCAATATGCATTCCCTAAGTTCTTCCTGCTGATTTCTTTAGGGCCCTTAGCAAACAAAGTAAAGCGGCTATCGATATAGAATGAATATAATGTTTCACATTTGTTCAACACTGATCAGATCAGTGTGTGGAGTACCTGAGAGAGCATAGTATCTCCTGTCTGAGTCCTCGCTGCATACAGCACAGGTGTTTGCAAATGTGGTGATGTGTCTCATGTTAGACTGCCAGGCAAAATATCTGGTGACATTCAACTGAGTTTAACCTAGTAGTGGTAGTTGCCCCCAGATAAATGTTTGAAAAATGTGTTATTTAAAAACAACTGAAACACTGCTTCAGGTTTTTACTAGAGGAATTGGTTTGTGTAAAACGAATCATTAAGCAGAAGTTAGGTGTAGGATTTATAGAAGAGTACTGTGGTGGGGCATTTTAAGCTGTGCAAGTTATCACAGCTTTTGATATGTTGCAAATATCAACTACAACTCAGCTTATAGTGACAATTCAACATTATCTTCAAAATAAATTTTGAAGTTTATACTCTGCAATACGGGGCTTGGTAATACTGCTATTATGGCCAACTAAAACTGAAAAGCCATTTGGAATTAAACTAGATTGTTATGCTTCTATTTCACACATGTTTTATCTTGTTGCTTTTGAAATTCTATATTTTGAATGTGCTGTTGATTTTTTTGTTTTATTCCTACTTATCAATAGAACATAATTTAAGATTGTGGGCATCATTGTTTTTCTCTGATAAATCTTTTCTGTTGTGAAAAGGTTCACACAGGAATTTGCTTTTTGTATCTTTGTTCAATAAGCTAGTTCTGTATTTTCCCATGGAGCCAAGAACATGCAGAGGAGATTTTTGTGATTTGTCTAATGGCTCAATCAGCTTTGACGGCGTAATTAGACCGAGGCGACACATTGCTGATGGCTCCCATGAGTTCCGAGGGACTTTGAAAAACATTTTTAACATGAATGCAGAAAATTAATTTCCTTATTTTTTTAGCCTGTATAATGCATAATAGCAAATCAAATATTCTTAATTTTTAATGTGGGACCATGTTTAGACTGCTGCTGTGTCAGTGGATGTCTTTACTTGACACTAGCTCTCCTCCAATGACTGCCGTTTGTTTTCCTGTAGATTCGAGCTGTTAGACCTCAGGTTCTAATGAGGCTCTCCAAGACCAAGAAGCATGTCAGCAGGGCCTACGGAGGCTCCATGTGCGCCAAGTGTGTGCGTGACAGGTAAACAATCAGTTTTAGAATGTATTATATTCCAAGCACATGCAAATAAAGCTTTTGATTCCAATTTTCAAGAAATGGTTCATGCACTTCTTTCATTCTCAGAATCAAGCGCGCTTTCCTGATTGAGGAGCAGAAGATTGTCGTCAAGGTGCTCAAGGCGCAAGCTCAGAGCCAAAAATCAAAGTAAAATGTGTGTTTGTACCTCAACAATAAAAAAAAAAAATTCAACCTCCTGTCATCATTTATCTATCAGTATAATTTTTTCCACAGTTTTTTGGTATAACATTTGGCTAACATTTAATAAGAATTCAAAGGCAGGGCTTACGCATAGCTTTGTTTTCCCTTGATTTGCCGTTCACACCAAAGGATGTAGCTTTCCAATCTCAATGTGTCCTGCAATGACAATAAAGGCAATTTTGATTCTTCAGGTAAAGTTTTTCAATTTTTGAAGACTGATCTTTCAAGCAAACTTCACTATCATCTGCTTGAGTATGCCCTGGGAAAGAATTCAAGGGTGATAGCAAAGCTCAATTCAACCACAAGCTCAAACAAACTTGACAAATCACTGCAACCAAAGGGGAGCATTTGATTTTAACGTGCGGGCCTACAACACAGATAATGGAAGAGTCAACATTCAAATTCTCCCAACGATTTTCCCCAAAAGGTACTAAAGACAGATCCAATGTATTTCAGTCATAAGCTAAACTAATAAAACTAACTCATAAAAGAATTATTGAATAGCCAGCTGCATCACAGGCAACTAAAACCCCCAACCTTGCAAACACAACGTCAGTGGCTGCATTGTAGGTGCAGGGGGAAAGGGACTTCAAAATGGATAGAAGCACATGTAGGCGGGCTTTCTTAAAGTTACTGTATTTTAAGGAAAAAAAATATAAAGATCTGTCTTTTAAGGGGGACGTCCCAGTCGAGTTACATTCGTGCTGAACTCTGCTTGAGCTACAGTTCAAGGGAATATGACGAACAGCACACACACATCCGGACTCTGTGTACTTCCGGGACACGTCACTTAAGTCGCCCTCTGACGTGCTGTGCAGCGGCATCAGCTGAAGAGTAGACGGGACATCTTTCCACAAACCATGGAGACTTTGTACAGTTTACCGTTTGCAGTGCTCGAATGTCCGAACATCAAACTGAAGAAGCCGTCATGGCTGCACATGCCGTCCGCCATGACGGTGTATGCGGTTGTAATCGTGTCCTACTTTCTCATCACAGGAGGTAAACTAGCTTGCTAAGCTAACATTGATGTAGGCTGCTGGCACTGTGTCTGTAAAGGGAAACTTATTATTCTAAAACCGACTACAAAAAAGAAAGAAGACTTCGACTCTTAAACGAACGCGTTCAAATCAATAACAGAAAGCAAGCTGCTTAAAAATATACACAAGAAAGGAAGTACACTGCTAAGCTAGTAACACAAACCAATGGAAGTCTTAAGTGTCTGCCAAGCGGTGAAAATG
Source organism: Fistularia commersonii (assembly GCF_037954325.1). Classification (NCBI taxonomy): domain Eukaryota; kingdom Metazoa; phylum Chordata; class Actinopteri; order Syngnathiformes; family Fistulariidae; genus Fistularia; species Fistularia commersonii. The sequence continues at coordinate 9,489,005 of NC_141302.1, forward strand.
CAAACTGCTCCGACACTTTCAATGCTTTTATCTTATTTAGTCATGGTGCTCCTTCAAAAGTTTAATGTCATGACTCATTTTCATCACCACAGGTATCATCTACGATGTCATAGTCGAACCTCCCAGTGTGGGTTCAATGACTGACGAGCACGGACACCAGCGACCAGTGGCCTTCCTTGCGTACAGGTACGATTTCTCACACAGATGCAGAGTTCGTGGACTTACCATGAAACCAACGTAGCTCACACGGGCCCGTTGTTTTCTCCAGAGTAAACGGACAGTACATCATGGAAGGACTGGCATCCAGTTTCTTGTTCACGATGGGCGGCTTGGGCTTTATCATCCTGGACCGATCGAATGCTCCCAACATCCCCAAACTCAACCGCTTCCTGCTGCTCTTCATCGGCTTCGTCAGCGTCCTTCTCAGCTTCTTCATGGCCAGGGTGTTCATGCGCATGAAGCTGCCGTGAGTAAACCCTAAGCCTAATTATCTTTGTAAACTTCAAATCATGGTGGTTTACAACTTCGCTTACATGCATTTTTATGTATCGTCTTGCAGATTTTAATGTCATGTCCTCAGTTACCACTTGACAAATTAACATTTGATGCTACATAATTACATGTATTTACACATGTAATGTATTACAGAGCTCGTGTTCAATCTTATTCCACATTACGGTTTTATCAAATGATATTCCTGTGTGTTTTCAGGGGATACCTCATGGGCTAAACATGCAGACAGAGCACCTCTATTGATGGACCAGGAGGAAGGCCAGAAAACATCAAAGAAAAAAAGACTGCCCAGCAGGGTGTGAAAGTATAACAGTTATGTCTTTTCATGTGGCAAAAACAAAACAATAAAAAACAATTCATAAGGACTGATAGCACTGATGGTGTTTTAGAAAAGGGGCCTGGTTATACTTACAGGCTCACTCAGGCTTTGTCTCCCTGACGTCAACAACCTCCTTTCCTCCTTTTGTCCTGTTAGAATCAAAGTCAGTTTATACCACACCCCAAAGTATCACTGCTTTGCACTCATATTATTTTTTGTTAATGTCAATAAAATCAGGAAAACTGAGCAGAAGTTAGAAGCGTACAGACAAACTGTATGACAAAGTTGATGGGGAAGAAAAGGGGAAAGGAAGAGGTGGACGTTGGTGAGGCCGAGTCACTGATTTGTCCAAATCATTCAGTGGAGACCTAATGTTTTTTTTTTTTTGTTTGTTTTTTTATAAAGACATCAATAATAATACTGCCAGATACACTTTTGTAAGAGATGAAGAATAAATGTTTCTTTTCAGAGCTCCTTGGGTTTGTGATTTTGTTTTGGGGGGGGTTATCCATTCATGTCTGAAGTAGTCTAAAATTTGGACAGTTCAACTGAAAATGACGAACAGCACACACACATCCGGAAACTACTTCTGGGACACGTCACCAAAGTCACTCCTCTGACGTGCTGTGCAGCGGCATCAGCTAAGGAGCAGATGGGACATCTTTCCACAAAACATTGGAGACTTTGTACGGTTTACCATTCGCAGTGCTCGAATGTCCAAACATCAAACTGAAGAAGCTGTCATGACTGCACATGCCGTCTGGCATGATGGTGTAAGCAGTTATCGTGTCCTACTTTCTCATCACAGGAAGAAAACCAGCTCGCTAAGGATGACCCTGACTCTGTAGGATGACTCTGGTGACAAGAAAAATAAAGAGGACAAAGGTAGAACAGAGGGCAAAGTGGTGAATGCTGAAAAGGGAGGTGTGTTGTATGGTTTTCAGGGTGGTGTTTAAAAAGGCTCTGGGTGGACAACTACAGCTTACGAGATCAGGAAGAGGTAAGAGAGTACTTGGTGTATTGTCTGGAAGGAAAGTAGATCAGGAGACTTGGTGGTGGAATGAGGAAGTGCAGGAGATTATACAGCTAAAGATTATACAGCTAAAGCAGTTTGCATAAAAGAAGTGGGACACTGAAGGGACTGAAGTGAACACATAGGAGTACATGGAGATGCAGTGTAAGGTAAAGGTAGCAAAGGACAAACGATGGCCATATGATGACTTGTGTGCCAGGTTGGACAGTAAGGAGGGCGAGAGTGATTTATACAGAGATATAGAGAGGGAAAGAATGTACAACAAGTTTGAGTGATTAAGGATACAGAAGAAAATGCATTCACAAATGCTAGAACAGTGATGGGAGGATGGAAGGAGTACTTTGAAGAGCTGATGGATGAGGGAAAATGAAAGAGGCAATGGTAGAAGACAACAAAGTAGTCTAGATCAGTAAAAGTGAGGTGAGGAAGGCATTGAAGAGGATGAAGAGTGGAAAGGCAGCTGGTCCTGATGATACACCTGTGGAGGTATGGAAGCGTCTAGGAGAGGCAGCGGTAGAGTTTCTGGTTAAATTATTTAACAGGATCTTAGACAGTGAGAGGATGCTTCAGGAGTGAGGAAGAAGTGTGATAGTGCTCATTTTTAAGAAGCGGTAGGGTGGGCAGAATTGCAGCAACTAGAGAGATACAGAATATATGTGTGTGAATGAGAGGTACTCAGGTGGAACGGTGAGGCTACAGGGAGTGGAGATCGAGAAGCTGGAGGATTTCAGGTACTTAGGGTCAACAGTCCAGAGCAACGGAGAGTGTGGAAAAGAGGTGAAGAGACGGGTCCAAGCAGGTTGGAATGGGTGGAGAAGTGTCAGGGGTACTATGTGATAGAAGACTTTCAGCCAGAATAAAAGGAAAGGTGTACAAGACGAGAGAAGAACAGAGATACAGTTGAGGAGCCATACAATGAAGTTATGGGAAAGATGGATAGAAACTAGAATGAGTGCAGACGTCAGCATTTGTGAGCAGCAGTATGGTTTCATGCCTAGAAAGAGTACTACAGATGCAGCACTTGCTTTGAGAATGCTGGTAGAGAAGTACAGGGAGAGGTGTATTGTGCATTTGTAGACAAAGAAAAAAACAAACAAACACAATAGAGGAACTATGGTATCGTATGAGGATGTCTGGAGTGGCTGAAAAGTATGTTAGACTGGTGCAGGACATGTATGCAAGATGTGAACCAGTGGTAAGGTGTGCCGTAGGTGTGATAGGTCTACTTTCATGTCTTGTTCATGGAAAAGGGTATACAGTGTGTGGATTGGGCAGGGGTGTCAAACTTGATGTCACAGAGGGCCACTACAACATAATGGTTGCACTAAAAGGGCCACATGTAAAAGTAACTGTATAAATTATAAATGTAACTAAATGTAATGTAAAATAAATGTAACTACTCAATGTTAAATAACTCAGAATTTATTGCTCATTCAAATCCAAAATGTTACAAATGAATTTGCATAGATGTAAAAAAAAAAATTTTTTTTTGCTAATTGCTCTGCAACAACGCTAGCTTTCACTGCTGCAGTGTTTATGGATGCGGCTTTTGTGAACACATTCTGCTGCCATCTGAGCTTGGCTTGTAGTTCTTGGACAATTTGTTTTTCTGGAAGGTTAACTTTGGCATACGTGTTTGGTGTCAAAATGAAGACAGATTGTGCTCTGACAACCGATGCTGCCTCGTAACGTAAAAGACATACCGCTTTTTTTTTCCTTGACGCACAAACACGTATTGGTTTTCTCATCTTTCTTGAAACAGTATCAATGTTTCTCTTCCTGGACATTTAGGGATCATTTGTATTTCTCAATTTCACTTGTTGAAAATGGCATTGATGTGAATACACTGTGATCTAATGGAGGGATGCTGTCACTTGGTGGGCAACATGAACGGGATGAATTGTGGGAAAATGCATGCGTTTGACTTATTTATATCAAGACAGACTTGGAAAATGTTCTCGCGGGCCACATAAAATGACGTGGTGGGCCACTTTTGGCCCGTGGGCCTTGAGTTTGACACATATGGTCTAGGGAAATAATTTAAATGTAAATTTTAAAACAAAGAAATCTTGAAATCAGAAAGGCATTTCATTTGAATGAGCAAGATATCCGTGTTAAAATTCGATTTTTTTCAAATTGAAATGTAAAAAAATGTACTTTCCAATTCCAAATAAGCAATTATTTGAAAATATAATCTCCAAGCCTTTTGGAAAATATTCCAGAATGTCTGAAAACTCAAACATAGAGATATCACTTTAAACAGCAAAATCACATCACAAATAGCAAGGCATGAGAACCTGAAGGATTTAACCACCACAACTGATTCTTATTTCTCAATTATGAAATCTGACTTGACAGGTACGCTTGAAAGATAAACTTGACAATTTTATTTGCATTGCAGTTTTATTATGTGATCATACAAAGTATCTGAGGCTCTTTTCAAAAAAATTAAAGAATGTTTGGTCAACCTTTTTCCACTCTCATTCTCTTATCAATGCTCCAAGCATTTTGAGTTTGGCTATGAGTTTTTATTCCATATTGTTTGACGCACATGTGCTAGAAAGAAGGCATTAAAAAAAAAAAAAAAAAAATCATTTCATCTGCTAGAGAGCATGTGCTGATCTACACAATGAAGCAGAGCCCAGGAGTTTGGCCACTTCTCTCCCCTGAGACATAGTGATCCTTATGTACATTCCCAATCCCCCCCCCAATTTTTCAAGTCTTTTGCTGAGTGCTTGAACATGTGAGGCTTAATGAGAAACATGGGAACATTTGTAAATAATTGCAGGCCTGTCAAACACAGTTTGGTCAGTCATGGAGGAAGCGGACTTAAATAAACTTTCTGGAAAAAAAATCCTCTTGCGAGTCCATCAAGTATTATAAACATTATCCGAGACAATGTCACATTGCACGTTTTGATGTATCATTCTGAAAATAATTTTTCTGACAACTAGAAATTATACCGGAGCAAACTCCTACAGCTTATTGCATTCATATTATTAAAAATCATTTGGTTTATAGAAGAGGCATTAGACTTTGTATCCCAACCATGTCTTAACATTCAATCCTTTTGCTAGTTTTCATACATAATGTTAAAAAAAAAAAAATGGTGAGTCACGTCAGTGCATTTACTTGAGGACATGCTGGCTTGAGGACATTATGTCTTGAGGCATGTGGTTTGAACTTGATCTCTGCTTTACATATTTCCATTGTACTCCTGAATGTCTTCTTCAGGGGGGAGCTTGGGATCAAAATCATGAAAGTTTAGATAAAACTCTGCACACATGACATGGTGGTTGAAAATGTAAAATATATCTTTAGTCTAATAGAGACAAATTCTGTCAGTCTGGTTTTGGATAAGCAGCAAAGTCTCACTGACCTTCCTTTGATTGCTTTGACTCTTAGAGTTTACTTTGCTGGGTGGCTTCAACCCATTTGCCTCTTCAAGCTCTGGAGAAATACGCCAAAGAGGACAGGAGTGTAATTTCAGTCAGTGCTTTTAAATAGTGAATGGACAAGGAAAATGGGGAGCTGGAGCGCCGCCTTCCTGCTAATGTTACCTGTGAGAATCTGGTCGATTTTCTCCACCGCAAAGTCGGCGTCTTCGGCAGTGAAGCACATGGGAGGCTTAAATTTGAGCACATTACGATGAGGTCCATCAGCACTGAGGAGGACATGTTGCCTCTTTAACCTAGAACAAAATATAAAAAGCTCTGAGCTTGGTCACAGTGATATGGAGTGGATGTTTGCAAGAGGAGTCCTTTTGTCCAAGGCTGGTATTCTGAATGAACAGGAACATTTGTTACGTTCAAGTTTGCAGGGAATCAAAGAACTGTAACACACATAGAATGAGTCACCATCATTTACGGATTAACTACACTAGTACTTTTCTTGAAGAAGATGTCGGTCATGTTTCACAGTACACATTCAGGCAAGCTAATGTTGGTAAACAGTTGTAATTAATGTCCTTAATTATGGGTTTTGTCTGGTTATAGCTGTAGACCCCCAGCGGAGGCCCAAAACAGAACCACCCCTTAATTGTGTTAATAACATCTATCTTTTCCTTGCAATAGTTTGCTCAAAAGAGCAATTGGTCACTGATGGAATTTTATGAATTCGTTGTTAGTGTGTGTGGACTTCTGTGCTGTCTGAGAACATTTCTGCTTTATCAGTGGGATAAACTTCAGCCTGCTGCACAGGAGTTCTTACTGTTTTACAAGTTTAGTCTGATATGTGTATAAGAAATGAGGTTGAGTATTACGCTGTTATGTTAAAATGATACATAAAAACCAGTGGGGAGAACTAGTATTTGATGCACTGCTGATTTTTCAGCTTTTCCCACTTTCAAAGCATGTAGAAGTCTGTAATTTTTATCATGGGTACTACTCAACTGTGATGGAATCAAAATCAAAAATTCAGAAAAAAATTGTATGATTTTGAGTTAATTTGATTTTTTATTGCATGACAAGTATTTGTTACATCAGAAAAAACAGAACTTATTTGGTGCGGAAACCTTTGTTGGCAATTACAAAGATGAAACGTTTCCTTTAGAAGAGGAGAAAGGCAAGGGTCTGTGACAGATTGGGGACTTTGAATATTAGGACGATGACAGGAAAAGGTAGAGAGTTGGTTGACATGATGCAGAGAAGAAAAGGTGGATATACTTTGTGTCCAGGAGACCGTGTGGTAAGGTAGTAAGGCAAGAAGCAGGTTTAAGTTGTACTATCATGGTACTGATGGGAAGTGAAATGGAGTAAGAGTTCTCTTGAAGGAGGCATTTGTTAGGAATGTTCTGGAGGTGAAAAGAATGTCAGATAGACTTGAGTCTAAAACTGGAAATTTAAGGTGTGATGCTCAATGTTGTAAGTAGCCATGCCCCGCTGGTGGGATCTGAGTTAGAAGTTCTGGAATGAGTTAGATGAAGTGATGCAGAATATACCCAGCAATGAGAGCCTTAATAGTTGCAGACTTCAGTGGACATGTTGGTGCAAGCAATAGAGAGATGATGGGCAGATTTGGTATCAAGGATAGAAAAACAGAGGGGGGAGATGGTGGTAGACTTTGCCTAAAAGATGGAAATGGCTGTAGTGAACACTTTTTCCAGAAAAGACAGGAAAATAGAGTAGCTGACTGATTAAGGATAGAGAGGGAAATGCATTAACAGATGCTTCAAGAATGATAGGAAGATGGAAAGAGTACATTGAAGAGCTGATGAATGGTACAATGAAAGAGAGGGAAGGGTAGAAGAGTGGAGAACTGATGATCCACAAAGAACAAGAGATTAGTAAAAGTGAAGGGATGAAGGCATTGAAGAGTGGAAAGGCAGTTGGTCCCTATAATATACCTGTGAAGGTATGGTAGTGTCTAGGAGAGGCAGTGGTAGAGTTTCTGGCTACATTATGCAACAGGATCTTCGAGTGAGATCATGCCTGAGGAATGGAGAAGTGTGATGGTGCCCAGAGTAGGACAGATGCAGTATTCTCTTCGAGAATGTTGGTAGAGAAATACAGAGGGAGCTGCATTGTGTTTTTGTAGATCTACAAAAAGCATCTGACAGGGTGGCAAGAGAGGAACTCTAAACTTAAATCGAATACCAAAGACTTTCTCATAAAAGTACCAGAGGAGTATGCGAGACTGGTGAAGGACATGTATGCTAGCTGTGAGACAGTGGTGAGGTGTGCTGTAAGTGTAACAGAAGTTCAAGGTAGAGGGATTATCTCTGTGGCCCTTCTTGTTTGCAGCTGGGATGGGCAGTCAGATGAGGTTAGACCGGAATCTTAATAGACTATGATGTTTACAGATCACAATGATATCTGTTGTGAGAGCAGGGAACAGGTGGAGGTATGCTCTGGAAAGGAGAGGAATGAGGGTTCGTCACAACAAGACAGAGTGAGTGTGAGAATGAGAGGACTCTGATAGAATGGTGAGGCTGCAGGGAGTTGAGATCAAGAAGTTGGATGAGATGCTGAGGTTCTCTCTGGGAGTGACGAGGATGGATAAGATCAGGAATGACTGAGGAAAAGCACATGTTAGAGGTTTTGGAGAGAAGGTCAGAAAAGCCAGACTGAAATGGTTGGTAGCGTACAGAGGAGGGATAGTAAATATATTGGTTGATGGATGCTGGAATTGGAGCTGCAAGGCAGGAGGTGTAGAGGAAGACCAAAGAGAATATTTATGGATGTAGTGAGAGGATATGAAGGTAGTTGGTGAGAGAGATGAGAACAACTTTATTTATCCCGAAGGAAATTGTTGAAGAGAAATAGAGACAGTAGGGTTCTATGGAGATGGTTGATTTGCCGTGGCGACCATTGAAGGGAAAAGACAAAATGAGAAGAAATAATCAGGTCCTGAATAATAAAGTACTCATTATAAGACTTACCGATAGATTAGTTCCTTGGCCTCCTCAGTAGCAGGAGTGAGCTTAACTCTGTCCCGTACAAGTTCCACCCCCACAAACAGGCCGCAACCCCTGCAGGATGTGAGTGCTATCTGTCAGTGATTTAGTAATCATCAAATCTATATACTTAATAGTGGGCTGTTTGTGCCCCCTGGGCCATTTAACCCCTTGTGTGCCACAGAAGGTGCACAAGTCTGCCAGCAGGTGTCACCACCATGAAAAACAAAATAAGGCTCCTTATTGTTACTGGGTAAAATAACCTAATAATATGGAGCCATACCATTTCTCTCATGATTCATAAATTAGAAAGATAAACATCTAAGCAGTACATTCAGTGATTCAATAAAAGTTTCCCCCTTTTCTTAACATTAATTCCACTTTAAGTCAAAGTCCATAAAGTTCTTTGAAAGTCATTGCACCAACAGAGACACTGCTCATACGGGAGTCCTTTTGTGCATGTGTGTACGCTGCAGACGACAGCTCCTCGTTTGGTGTATTGTCCATGCGAGTGCAACAAGATCAGTATACATGTATATGTATTCAAAATCGCATAAACATTCATTTACATGTCATTTTCCAGTAATAAACAGTTTCATTATTGGAAGGTCAACAACACTTGTCCTTCTTTTTAAAGTTACACTATGAACTATTCGCTTTGAATTTTTGTGAGCATCATCTCCTTTCCTAACATCCAAGATCCCCTTGGTGCAGTCGGATCTGCAACTAAAAACAATGTCTCCACACACACAATTTCTCTTGTTAAACCATTCCTGTCATTCTTGCAAACTGGGAAGATATTTTCTGACCAACCATCTCCAAAATAAATCAGCTCAGTATTGTACTTGCTTCCATCTTTTCCTCATGCAATGATCAGATTTCTGAAACAAACCTGGGGGTAATATAGGCTGGCCTTTAAGCAACAAAAGTTGGTTTGGTGAGAGAGGGTCAAGATCAGATGAAACCGGGCGGCTATTGAGAATGGATTCTAACTCACAGATGACCGTGTGCAAGGATTCATCATCCAAGGTCTGTTCTTTGGTTGTGGACATGAGCTTCTTTGACCTGCTATATAATCCTCTTTCATATTCCTCCAAACTATGGAGCATCTGGTGAGTTGTGAGTCCATTTCATTCCTTCTGTTGCAGGACAACTTGCAGTTTGCTGCTTTTTGTTCCATTCATTAATGGAATTCTTTAGCTCTTATCAGCTGATGTTAAATTTGTGCCATTGTCAGATCTTATTTGGTTTACTTGATGCTGTCTGATTAATCTGCAAATTGCATTAATGCATAAATTTGAATGCAGAGAATAAGCAATTTCTAAATGTACTGCTCTCATAGTCAGACATGTAAAAATGACATATCTTTTGACAACCCCTCTACAATATGATTGGGCCAAAGTAATCTTCTCCAACAAGCATGAATGGTGGCAAGTCTGGAGTTAGTCTCTTTAGGGAGATCTGCAATCTTTTGCGCCCCAAAGTTAGAATGTTGTCATTTCCATCGGACACACACTATCTTTCTTGCAAGAGCACTTGCTGCTGGAATCCAATAGCGCTGCCACAGTTTGGACAACATATGGCTTTGTCCACAGTGGCCGAGCTGGTCATTAATGTGCTTTACCACAAGCTTGGACACATGATGTTTAGGAAGAATCAAAGTGTTTTTGGGGCTCTGGCATAGCCATTATGCTTAATCCCCCACAAGCAAGAAGAAATCCATCCTGTAGCAAAGGATCCAGTTTATGAATTGTGCTCCTATGAAAGAAGCGAATGGCACCCTTTTGCAAGGTTTTTATTTCTTCAGAGTGGCTTTCAATTTGGGGAAATCATATAATCGCATGTTCTGCTGATTTCAGGTCATCCAAAGAGATGGGCTGTACATTAATGCATTCCGTACTTTGCATTTTTTCCCCTGTCATTTGACATGGTTTATTTTCATCCGAATCTTTAATTACCACATTCAGCACAATTTCTTTTCTGACTTTAGAAAAAGAACATGTTTTTTAGGTTCAACATCCTTGCAACGGCTCTGAGAAGCTTACTTTATTTTGACTGATACAGTATGAAGAAACGAGTAGTATTCTGTTCTTTAGTTATTGCTGCCATGATGACAACATCCTTCTTCACTTCAATATCGTTACCACATTGCATTGAGACGAAGTCAGAAGTGGGCCATTCATATTCCTTAAGTCTAAGAAAGTCTGGACCGTCAAACCCAGTGGCGGAGTGAAGAAGTGCGCTCACCTTTAACCCAGGCGATGCAGTCTGCTGGGTTGAGTATCGATGTGTCACCATTGTTGTACCTTTGTCCTTTCTCTTTTCGTGCTTACCCTAATGGCTACAAATGTCTTGAAACATTTGTTTTTAAATGTAATTCAGCACTGATGTACTGTCAGACCAGAATACAGAACTTTCAAGCACAAGCTGCGATTCTGTTTCGAGGAGCTTATCCATATACACTGCAAGCACTGCTGCTGCTCCAAGTTTCAATCTTGGCATGGTCGTTTGCTTCAGGCGTGCACCACATGAGATCCCCATCACAAAAGGAGATATGCACATCATCCTTTGCATTCTTAAGACGAAGTTACGAGACAAACATACCCACTTTTTGAAGAGTCACTGAAGTAATGTAATTGGGCAGATGCTACCAGACCAAAGTTCTCGGGCTTTATACACTTATTGACTGTGAGCTCTCAAATGTGACTTAGTCCTGTCAGCCATTCCAGGCACATCTAGACATAGTCCACTGGTAGCACATTGTCCCAGGCATGATTCTGTCTGCATAGATCCTGCAGGATGTTTTTAGCCATAAGAACAAATGAGCAGATAAAGCCAAAAGGATCATAGAGGCGATAACTGACAGTATTTTTCTACTAGTACATGGCTGGTCTTTGAGGCACACAGGAAAAGTTGGTCTTTTTCCACATATCACTGGATGCCAAGACTGCTCTCCACAGGCAAACCACTGGATTCTAAATTGAGGTCTTTAACAGGAGAACATTTGTGCAAATAAAAGTTTGTCTTAACATAAGTAATGAGTACATTAGTTTCACCCCGAGAGCCAGCAGACTTAGGAAGCTTTGCAGACCTTTGAGTTGCAGGAAGAATTCTATATTCAATGGGAGTGTCATGTCCGTAACTATGAGGCAGGCTCTTTGTGCCGAACTTTAAACGCAAACTTTCACTTGTGCAGTAGCCAGCTCAGATTCTAAGGCATCTCCCTGTGCTTTTAGTCTTGCCCCCTCCAGATCCAAATCCAGTTTGTCAGTGCTTATGTTTTGCTTTTACAGCTGCACACACTGCCTCAACCTTTAAATACCTGGATTCTCTTGACACTCCACTACTGCTACTTGAGCTACATGGACTTGTGGCTTAATGGCTCCTCCGTACATTTTGCTCAGATTGTGATGTACCATCAATAGGTTTAACCTCACCTTCCTCCTGTTCATCATCTTTGCCTTTGACCCATTTATACACCAAGAAAATTTCGAAGATATATTGCTTTGGGCTGGTACCAATCAATGTCGTCAGCCTCCTTCTCAAACTCATTTAATAAACTCTGAACTGAGTCTTGTAAATCTTTAAGTTTTGCAAAAAAAAAAAAAAATCCTTCAAACAACTTAATTTGTTTTAGCACAGTACCCTTATCCTGCCCCGCTTCTATTTGACTTTCATTTTTCTTTCTGGCCAAAACTCCAAGCTTCCTTCAATGGGTAGATATTAACTTAAACAGTTTTTCTTAATTCTGCAGTTCCGGTTCTAAAATCAGACATTTTCCATTTCAACTGAAATCTTTCCACTCAAAAGTCATTTGAATAATCAGTTCAGTCTTTAAGTAAAAGACACACATACATGGAAAGTTCATTCCACTAAAGTTTGAGCACAGCAGCACACAAGTAATTGTGTGAGCACGGCGGCCCACATACAGTTCAACATTCTACTCACGCCACTAGTGAAGATGCAGATGCCTCATTCAGTCCATAATCCCTTGATTAGGAAATATATCCAAAAGTGTAGAATTTGCAGCCAATTCTTCCGACGGCAGTAAACTTGGTAAGCAATTCCAAGAATTCCAAAATACAAAGTCCGTAATTCCAAAAGCAGATTGCGTTTTCAAACTATGTAGTGTCTCCTAAGAAGTCATGTCATCAAGACACCTCAGGGTGTCAGTAGATTCTGAGATTCCAAGAAAAGTCTTTTATTCCTTAGGTATGGTCAGCATTAAAGTAAAATATTCATCAAAACACTTCCAAACAAAATAGTAAATGAAACTCCATTTGTTTTCTGGCATCTTCAAACATTTCCATCTCTGATCTGATCACAGTTCTTTGTCTCTATAAAGGTTTGCGTAATTGGGACAGGTGAGCCACCTGGGCCATTTAACCCCTGGTGTGCCACAGGGGTGCACAAGTCTGCCAGCATGTGTCACCACCATTAAACAACAAAATAATGGCTCATACTCTCCCCTTATTGTTACTGGGTAAATTAACCTAATAATAGGTGGTATCCTATCACAGGTCCATGGTAGAATTTAGTGAGCTTCTGAGAGCGACCCATTCTTTTGCAAATGTTTATAAAAACAGTCTGCATGCCCAGATGCTTCATTTTTTACACCCGTGGCCATGGAAGGGATTGGGACACCTAATTTAAATTCTTTGGATTGATGAATGAATACTTTTGGCCATATAGTTTTTGTATCACAATGCATAGAAGCCAGTTGTTTTTGTAAGTACACAGTATAACACAATGTCTTCTGGGATCTAGAAAATAATTTCAAGACAGAGTAAAAAAATTATTAAATGAATCTAGTGTGGAATAAAAGTAATGTGAATGTTTAAAATAATACAATGTTGAATTTAAAAAAGTCTATCCTTGATAAAATACCCCTGTTTGACGGTACTTGATCTATACTGCTGTGCAATATGAAGAAAACCTGGCCTTTTAGCAATAGCACTAAAACTGAAATGACAACTCTTGAGGTCAATTGAAAGTCACCAAGTTTCTATAATGTTTCACTGATCAGAGCAGAAGATCTGTTGCTCAAATGTTTTACTTTGAGCAGCTTGGATAAAAGTAATATGTCATGGTGAAGATACAGAGTTACTGTTAGTGGGAGAGTGAGATTGTATTACCTGACATCTCCTACCAGAGGGTGGTTCTCTTTCAGCTTTTCCAGTAAACTGCTCAGGTGTCCCCCCACACAAAGTGCATGACTCTGCAGATTCTCTTTCACAATCACATCCAGGACAGCCAGACCAATGGCACATGACACAGGGTTGCCGCCAAACTGAGCCGTGGAAAAACACACACAGGGGGGAATATCATATAGTCAGAATGTCAGCTTCAGGTTACACCTGACGGTCAGAGTGCATGATGAGCTGAGATAGTGGACTGACATAATCAGAGTGTTAAAATGATCCAACATATTCAAATACTGTTCAGGAATTTAACTGCAGTGAATTTGATGAAAAATAATCTATCTATTAAGTTATATAATGTGTACATCTATTTTCCGAACTGTTTCCTTTCACGGGAAGTAAATCAGAAGCAAAAATGCTTACTGATGTACAATGACAGCAGTTGCTTGAAAAGAATGGAATATGGAAGATAGATGTGTTTAAATATGGACATGAACATCATAACTGATGAACTTGGGTCATCTAATGTGTGTCTTCTTGCAGTTCAATTTTGTAAGTTACAAGTATTAAAGCTTCAGAAACAGGGGAACAGGCATGATAGCACCTTCATGATCCTTCCCAATCAATATCTTACCGTATTAAAATACTCCATCCCGGATGCCATGAAAGCGTCTGCTACCTCTCTAGTCGTGACCACACAGGACATGGGATGGCCGTTACCAATAGGCTTCCCCATGGTCACAATGTCAGGCACAAAGTCTTCTCCCTGGAGCTGGAATGCCCAAAAGTGGTTGCCAACACGACCGAAGCCAACTTGGACTTCATCGGCGATAAAAATGCCACCTGCTTCATGGACATGTCTGTGGAGGAATCAAATGACAATGTTTCAATGGTGTGCTTCAGGCTTTGATTTTTTTTTTTTTTGTTTTGTTTTTTGCTTGTTTCTCTAAGTTAGAGATGTTATATTCTATACATTTCTCCCAATTTGCATCAAGTTAATTTCAAAATATCAGATGTATGTTTTGGTTGGCTGAACAAAGTAATTCCCTTTAACACACTTAGACTGAGCCTTAATTAAGATAGTGAGTTTTGCAAACAATGAGTGTGTACTTTGCCACTTGCTGGAAGTAACCCACGGGAGGAATGACCTGCCCACCACAACTCTGAAGTGACTCAGCAATAAAAGCGGCAATCTGTACAAGAGAAAAACAATCATTTCCAAGCTGAAGCTACACTTATAAACAGGGACAGAGGGCAGTCCGTGAACACCGTGATGATGTAGATCTGCATAATCTAATGACATGTACTGCTCAGCACCTTCTATATTTTCTTATTCTCTTGTACACAAAGCTCAGGGGTGTTTAAGGTTTTGTCTAAAACTTCTAATTCTGAGAACTAGGGAAAACAGAATCATCATGTATCATTTCAGAGATAAAATTTTGACCCTAGAACACTAACGTCGGGTGATTTTCACCCACACAATTCTTGTCATGTGATTTTCATTGTGTTGCCATTGTCTGAGTTTTATGGGTCCTTTGGTAGCTTCAGGTTGCTCATTGATGTTATTAATTTTAGGTTTGTTTCCCTCCTACCATCGGCCAATCTATAAATTGATGAAAACTGTATTTTATCTAGGATATTATATCAGGTAAAATATACCCAAAACTAATGATGGTGTTACTTCTTTTAACGTTAGTGTTCTTGGGTTAAATGTCAAAATAAATGAATCCATGATGTTGGAAAATGTAAATCCACAAATACAACCCTGATAGATGTTGAGAGATGTTTCAAAAATTCTTTAGATGGTAATAATATTTCAAAATCAGATGCATTTTGGTTTCATGGTGACATCATGAAATTGATTGACTTTATCATCATTATCATCTGTTATGTGTTTGATGTTGTGTGAACCAGAGAAAATCCCTAGCTTCGCATCTGATGTTAGTGTTTTGTTTATGACTTGGCTACAGATGACGTGACATATTCTCAATCTGCTGCTCATTATTTCAGCTCCAAGTGCTTGATTTTCCTAATACACAAAGTTTTGGACACAAACTTTACCTTGCCTCCTGTCTTGTGAGCTTTGTCAATTATATCTTTTACATCATTTGCATATGCGGTTGCGGGATCCGGGTGGTCCGCTCTGTATTTGCCTCGGTATACATCTGGGCTCGGGGCCTATGAAGGGAATAAGACATGGCAGGGATTTTTACAGCAGAAACACAAACAACATGCATAATTATTGTTGCTTTGTTTAGGATTGCTCTGCACATCTCCTATGCAACTGAGACAAAAAATAGTTAGAGTGAACAGTACAAAAAGACCGTTTCACTGATTCCCATTAAATCTTCTAAGATCAAATGGTAACCAAGACACCTTCCGTACAGATGTATTCAGGGAAAAATTGTTTGCGACATCTGACAATGCCAGTGCAAAGAGACTGCAGAACAAGTTTTTAGGATGGTAATCAGGAAACAAAATAATTCAATTTTTGCCCAAACACTATACTCACAGAATCCTTTAAAGTGATAGTGTGCTGTCACTGCTAGCATTTTCCTGTCAAAGCACAAGTTTCAAGATTCAAAGCATTTTTTCACATGTACTGTGTGGAAACCTATTTCTCCCGCACAATGAAATTCTTACTTTGCTGTCCTCAGTGCATTTGGCCGGCATGCAACTGAGTGAGCAAACACGTCTGCCACGGAGGGCGCCATGTTGTGTGTGAGAGAAAAGATGAAAAGGGAAGACAAAAGGGGAAGTAGAGGGAAAATGCCACTCCCAAACTAGGCCCTTTAGGGGAACTCTGTGTGGGATTTGGAAAAAACGCCTCAACACATGAGCAACATGAGACATTACAACAGTACTCGAGACTTGCATTTGTGGGATAGGAGAGTGTCGGGATGGAGACGGCCAGTCGTCACAGCACAGCCACTGGAGGCCGTGCACGCTGCCCCACAGAGTAAAGTACATCAAAATTAATTTATTTATAACTGACACGATGGATATGTATGCTATTTTCACTTATCACGTCTCAGGCGCACCATACAATATGACTAGTTGCCTTTTCAGGTGAAAAATACTATATCTTATCATATTTGCTACAATATTACAATATATGCCCTCTTCCTTGTCATTGTCTTATAACTTTTTCAAGATACTTTTTCATGATACTCTGTGCTAAATAACTACTTGGGTTCACATTTTTCATTATGCCCTTTCAGCATTTCAGTGAGCATCCTGAAACAATGTAAAAATGCCCAAAACAGTGAAGGGTTAACTTCTTAACTGCCAGCACTTTAACATGTTTCTCATTAGTTGCCAACAATCATGAATAAAATATAGCCTCCAGTGAGTAACACGAGATTCTGGTGATCCAAACTCACACAATGTTGCATGAGCCCTATGTTAATGTGTGTAGACTCACTCCGAATATCGAGTGGAGGTGGAACAGAACACCTGGCGTGTTGGTGCAGAGCAAACAACCTTTGCATTAATGTGAGGACAACTAAGGAGATGATCGAGTCACTAACCCCCTCCCCTGCACAGCAGCCGTAGAAGTGGCCTCCAGCTACAGGTACCTTGGTGTTCACCTCAAAAATCACCTCACCTGGAGCAGCCACACAACCCATCTAGTCAGAAAGGCTCACCAGCACTTCTATGTCCTCAAGAGACTGAGGAAGACTGGACTTGGAGGTTCAGTCCTGACTGCCTTTTACAGATGTGTGATGGAGAGTGTCCTCTGCTCCTGCATCACTGTGTGATGGGAAGAAGGGTCTCCACAGGGTGGTAAAAGATGCAAAGAGGATCGTTGGGAGCAACTTTCCCACCACTATGAACATGTTCTTAAAACCTTAAAACACTTTATAGCCTTGACTTTGACACTTTATAGTTTTATTTGTATTTTTTATCCCCCCCCCCCTTTTTTTTTACTGTTTATACAATTTCCTACTATTATTTATTATTGTTATGTTCTACTTGAAACTCTGGCACAACAATTTCCTTCAGGATAAATAAAGTTGTTCTTATTCTTATTCTTATTCTTATGTTCACCACCAGATGCAGAAGGAGGGCCAGTCACAACAAGATTCCACCCTCCCTGAACACACACTTTTTATCCCCCTTCCTCCAGGGAGGAGGCTGCGCAGCATCCGAAGGAGGACCACCAGACCGTAGAGCAGCTACTTCCCCACAGCGGTGAGACAGAGCTTAACAGCGGTTCTGCTCTGTAGACTGTTTAACAGTACAAGACTACCTTTTTTTTCTTTTTTACCTCATGCAAATTTTGCACCAAACTTTGCCCTTTTACCTTATATACTTGACTTGACAAAGCGCCTTCATCAACCATGCTCATTCTGTATCTCCTGCATTTTGTTCAGAGTTTTTTGTTGCATTCTTATGTCATCTTATTTTTATTTTCTTTATTATTTTTTATTTATTATCTGGTTACTGTGCACATAACACACACATCTATTGCATTATGTTTGTATCGCTGCTACTGGTTGTCTATCGGAGCGTCTTGAAATTAATTTTGTTCCATTCTCCCAGAATGAACAATAAAAACCCTTGAAGTCTTGACTTACTCTTAGATGAATATTTTCAATGATTGTTGGAGCTTGCAATAAAAACACTTCTTCTGGAATACTCAAAGAATGATATGATAGAGCCTCGGACATAATAAGGATTTAAAAACTAGGTAAAAAATGACCCGCAAATTAGAAAATATATCTGAACAGCAGAAATACTATTACTTTAACATCTGCAAAACATTCAAGGAAAAAACACATAAGAATTGTGGAAAACAAAAAAGGGTAAAATATCATATAAAGGCCTGCCACAGCCCGGTTGAACCTGTTGACTCATGGTGTTTTAATGGCGTTCAGGGCAGTGGAAAGGGGCAGAGAAAGCACTCACCACATGCACAAACGAATTTCGGCCAACGTCTGACATCTGATGGAACTTATAAGGGCTGATGTCGATGAGCGATGAGACATGGCCATGATACGCGCTGCAACACAGGTGAACCGATCCATGTTGCATGATTAAAAGCGCATATATTTTCGTGATAAAAAATAGCGACGTGTTTTTACCCACTTACTTATCCAGTGTGATGATATCCCTGTGGCCCGTGTACTGCCATGCGAGGCGAAGGGCGAGGTCATTGGCTTCAGATCTGAAGTTCGGAGGAGCAAAGGTTACTCTGAGTTACTCAGTCACCACAAAACACACAGGTGGAGCTGCGGGTATCAACAGCACGTGACACAGCTTGATGTTTTATATCCATTTTCAGAGCGAGAGATGAGACATTGGCTTGATTAAATTGGGACAGATGATTTATTCATACTATGGCTCTCTCTTAGATTTTTAAAATGAACAATATAAATTAGTGTGAACAAAAACATCCCTTTGACACACATAATCAAGTGGTTTGGGGTCAAAGTTGTTAGCAGCAATATGCCCATTGTAAAACCACTTCTGATATTTCCACAGATTAAATATAGAATTTATTTCAAGGTTAAAAAAAAGTATAGAAAGCACAGTTTGGCCATGTGGTGTCAATGTTGGTGACTACATAATTTCTGTTTACATGGAAAGACTCTCTCAGAAAGAGTGAATAAGTAACCAGGAACTGGATCCGATATACAGTTTGTGCTCAATGCTAAAAAAATGTACAGCATTATTTAATGAAACATTTATATAATCCAGATCAAATATGTAAGTTTTCCTTGAACAACTTAAGTGAAACCCTCTGAGGGCTGGATGGTTGGTCCTTGGACGAGGTTTCTTGTATTACATGTTAAAATGTGTGTTTTTATCAATTACCGTCATTTCAATGTTGACTTGTCTACATGTTGACATCCAGCTCATGGTTAATTGTTATTGAAATCTTGTTGTGGCAATTGGACTTGGACTTGTTCCCTTGAAGACATTTCACCTCTCGTTCCAGAGGCTCACTTAGTTTAGATTCAGTGTTGGCTACCAGATCAGGCAGCTGCTTTTGTCAGGAAATATCTTTTTATACACATAATTATTGGCATATGCACTAAGTTTCCTTGTTAAAACACAAACTATCTTAATCAATATTTGATATGTATAAGATGTGATACATCTATTGGATCTACTCTCAGCTCATCCAATGTCAACAGTTCCATTTCGAATACTGTCGAAAGTTCTGCTTTTTTATGTTTTTCAATACTTTTAAGACATTATACTGACAGTACTGCATTAAATATATAAAAATGTTATTCACTAGCACCAGACTATTTTTATTATTATAATTTAAGAGCCGAATACCTGAGAACATAATTCAGGTTCAATGATGGACTCTCTCAATAAAGAAGAAGTGAAAACTCATGTTGAATCAGATAAAAGGACAAATCAGTTCAGCCAATGTTCCCTCAATGCTATTAATCGTGAATTTGAAAAATGAGAAACATACCCCGAGTTGACAAAATAACAGACAGACAGTTTGTCAGGCAGCGTGGCCTGCAGTCTCTGGGCATAGACAACAATGTTGTCATGCAAGAAGCGCGAGTTGGTGTTAAGCACTTCCATCTGTTCGGCTCCTGCCTTCACCACATCTGGATGACAATGGCCCACTGGGAAATCCAGGAAAGGATGGATTAGAGCTGGGCCAAAACACTTTTTACTGCGAGTGCTTAAATCATCTCCCGCAGATTTGCAGTCTCAAAAAAAAAAAAAAAAAAAAAAAAAAAAAAACATGATAACTGATATAAAAGGAATTAAGGCAGGTGCCATTGAAATGCAGTTTAAGAGTGACTACAACTGCTGTACTGCAGTACATGCATGTAAGTATGGTGGCTTTGTCATCAAGATTTAGGTCCATTATACACTTACAAAGACAATATTTTCCCTGCAGTGACTGACAGACTAAACTTAAACTTATGATGTTGTTTTGTCCTCTCCCTTTTGCAGACAGCGGTAAGCTCGAAGCCACTCTTTTGAATAAACCGAGGACCCCAATTGCATACAAACTTGGTAGAAATTTTATACCAAAGCACTTGTTTCTTTATTTTGTGAATTTAGTTACCGTGAGCCACGTTGTTGATGCAGTCTAGGTAACGCTGTCCTTTCTCATCGTACATGTACTGGCCTTTGGCATGCACAATCTTGACAGGGTCACGATGGAAGAAGATCTCGCAGGAAGGCCTGCGGGGGAGAGGGTCGAAAACCAAGGTTCAATGCAAGTCAGCTACAGTCACAATAAAACACGTTTGATACAATCATATATGAGTTTCAATGTTATATCAGAGGGGTTTTTACTCAGATGACAAGAGAGAGCAAAACTCAAAAAGAGACAACATGACCACTCCATTGAAGGGACATCTGGACAACATGGACAACTCTAAACATAAACTCAAAATATACACAGCATAAAAACTTCTAAGACAGTGAATACTGAGCCTCTTCAGATAAAAATGTCAAGTGTTCTCACCCGATGTGCCTACTCCTTAATGCAATGGTTTTGTTTTTGTCCAGTTTCTCCGCAGACATGGTCCTTCTTCGTCTGAATCCAAAAGTCGTTGCGCTGATCTAGGCAGAGACGCCCGGGCTTTATAGTCTTTGGCCACAGACACACACACACACACACACACACACACACACACACACACACACAAACAAACTTGGCGTCGAGCGCCCAGCCGGTCCTAAGAAAACGGTAGTATAATTTTAATTGCGCTCTAAAACTCATTTGCATATAAACACAAATAAATCCCGGTGTCTATTTTAAGTGTCATTCTATAGATCCCTCTGTCAGTCGACCAAACCGCACACACATTTTCCCGCAGATGTGTGTGCGTGTTTTTTGTTTTTTTTTTTAAACCAGACTGGGGAATCTGGCTCTCCTCCGCTCACTTTACGCACAACATCGTCAGGAACGCCAACTACAGTTAAAGAAAACAACTGGTGTCAAGAAGCCTAGGCACCGTCAGAAAAGCAATATCTCACAGTCGTCCTTCCTCGCATATCAGTTGTTTACCACAGTTCAGATATTACATGCAGTCGATATGATAAATATTCTATACTGATGTAATTTCCCCACCGTGGGTCGAATAGAGGCATATTCTTTTCTCTTCTATTCTATCGTTTTTATTGGTGCTTCCGTGCTGATGCAATTCCAAATTTAATATATCATGACATTTTTAACCAATCCTGAACCCCAGCCTGAATCTGAATTTAAGTGTAGTGAACAAATTCAGCAGAAAATATGTGTTTAACACTGTTTTTTGACCTGTCAGCACAGAATCAATGGTTATGTGTTCTTGTCATCAAAGTAGTGGAGGGAAGGGCTTGTCAGCAGACATTTGGAGTAAAATGTGAAAGGCCTAGTTCAGGGAAGTTTTCCTTAAATCAGATCCTGAATTCCAAGCAAGTGTCATTGACGATTCCAGGATTGGTCAACCTGAAATACAACCTTTTTTCTTTCTTTATTTGAAAGCATCGTTTGTCAAGTGTGAGTACGGATAAATATTTGTGGCAGCAGCGATGACTGCACATTTCACCTTTTCACGCCTCACTTAAACAACACAAGTCGAAATAGCTAAAGCTGTAGTGTGTTCCATTCTTGAATAACTCTCATGTTCATGGGGAAAAAAATGCAAGAGGACTTTTGAAAAAACAGCCACCTGTCTCGACTGCACCCAGACAAGACTGACGAGTTCATTTCAATAAAGATCAAGTCAAATTATTTGAATTGCACCACTGACAGCCTGACAGGCGAATGTTTTTTTTTACAACCATCATCAGTACTTTCATACTTACAAAACAACACAAAAAAAACCAGACAGATAGTTTCCTGTTTTTTTTTTTTCAATTATTAAGTACCAAGTAAAGCCCTGAGAGTTTGTAAATGAAATGAATACTTTGCTTCAACTATTATTGTTGTATTTCTCAAAGTGTGAAATACACATTGTAAATGTTACTTACCAGTTGCAGTCTTTCCTATTTCAAAAGCAGGTTAAAAACCAAAGACAATAATATTTGATGTTCACTTTCACAGAAGGAACCTTTAAAAGATAAAACAGTAAAGACAATGTTTTGTAAATGTCATACGTGAATATATATTGGTTTTCTAGTGAGTTCTTAAAACACCGAAATTAAATATAGATAAATGATGTAATGTCTGCACAAGAAATATTTACTCCAGTTCACAAATTACCATGAAAGTTGAATTCTGATATTACATAAAAATATGCTGCCTATACTTCCCTTGAAGGCTGCTGGCAAACTTCCTCTTACCTTCAGCCAAATGATGAGTGCTTGGACAATCTATGGAGATTTAGCCTTACCGGTCATTTACAAATGATACTATGCCACATAAATTGATGCAGCTTTCATGATGTGATCTGGGGAAAAAAAAGCCAAACAGATTTACGTATCCAAAGTAACACCAACCAGGGTGGAGGGTTCTGACATCATTAGCCTGTTACTGACAAAACCCAAAAAAGGCAAGGGACAATTCAACTTAAGACACATTTTACCGAGACTTAATAATGGAGAATTTTATAATACATCATTCTGTAAAATGTAGTTGTGTTCATTTGAAAATGTCCTATTGATTGGTAGGAAAACAGAAAAGATGTGGTTATACATGAATTATAATTTTGATATAATTTGCTTACTAAAGGCCAAAGTACCACTATCAATGGAACAAGAATACTCCTATGAGGGGTGCTGGCTGTTTTAAGGTAAAACCACTTTCTTAAGAAAATATTTAATGTACACTTATTCACTAACAACAATAATAATAATAATAATAAGGGGGAAAAATTCTTACACCCAAATTCTTCTATTTCCATCTTAACTGATGTCAAACCAATTCGTGAGAATTGGAGACAGCGGCACACCTGGTGATCATCACGCTATCACTTGAGCTCTGTTCAGTCACTCAATAATCCTTCATGTGGGATAAATATCAAACTATGCATGTGTATTTGTTGCACGTTCAAAGCAATCTATCACCTTCTGTCACAGATAACATGTTTAACTAGTTTCTTTTCAATGGGCTTTGCTCTCCACAAGCACAAGTTGTTAATGCATTCAGCAATTCACATAAACATAACCAGCAAAGCTCAGTGCCGCCATTTGCAGATATGAGCTGAAATGCTGAAAGTGAAAGTCTGATGTAAATTAGAAGGTCTTTATCAATTGATACAAGTTCGTTTGACCTTCTCCACATGTTAAGTGCAACGAGACAACTCTCTTGGGAATTGGAGCTGTATAATTTAAATATGACTTGACTTCTATATGATGATATATGCATATGTGCAACAATGCTGGACTGCAAACTTTAAATAGTGTTTAAATAGTACATATTTTTTCATAGACGTAAGGTAGTAGCAGAGTTAATGCAGGGGCGATGATCATCCAATGAATATTTACACAAAACAAATGGATTGTTTGAAAGACTGCATTTATTTGGCTCCAACAGTACAGTCATATGAAATGCCATTCTGGTGAAATGATGAAGTGTTTGAACACAAGGGTTTTAAAAGAAATCTCAATTAAAAAAAAATACAGTTTCAAATGTAGAACAGAAACTAAACAAACACCACAATCAATAAATGTTTTAACTTAAAAGAGAAATAAGTCACACAATGAATTTATCTTCTTTCTATACAATTTTTTTGCTCCTGCAACATGTCTGCATTTTATTCTGATTATTTCCAACAAATGTATGCTTTTTTTTTTCTTCGGAAAGGCTGGATGCAGGAGAAGATATGGAACTAAAAGCAAGTTGTGAAAGGAGGCTGCTTGTTGTCACCAGTAAAGTGTAACCCTATCTGAGAATATGTCATCATCCAACAATGACACACAAAAATGTAGGAGGTTTAGCATTTTCCTTGTTGTGGCTCATGGGTGTAAAGATGATTAATTCTTCAGGAAATGAGACATTTCTAAACAAACAAGAGTGGAATAATAATTACTGAGCCTTCTATGCTAAAAACTGAAATGCTTGCAATAGTTTGGCACTTCTGCTATCCGCAGAATAAAGAAAACATGAAGCCATAACAAGTAAACACACAATAGTCAAACAGAAATAATCCATTAAAAAAATCAATTAAAAAATAGCTGCACATGCTAAAAACACAGCACCAGGAGTGACCAAGTACTGCAAAAACACCAAATAAAAGATAACATAGTGAGTAATGGACATAACATAAAGTGAAAGGGATGTGAGACAACAATAAAAAACAAGAACTCAATAAAACTTGAACAAAAGCAATGTTTGTTTCTTGTGTCTTATGGTAAATAAATTCTTTTTACAGATAGTGGTATTCAGCGTAGCATGACTGAAGAAACGAAGCTACAGATATCACAAGGTTGTGAAATCCCAGCTGCATTCGATGCTACACATACAAATCAAGGTATAAATTGCACTTCTTGTCAAATGAGCACACATTTCAACAGTACAATAGTAATCCACTATACATATATCAAACTACATTCAAAGAGCAAAGAGAAAGAGAGAAGAGTAAAAGCAGTGATATTAACTGTTGCATTTGAGCAGAGTCAAAATTAAGTCAAAGCCGTTGTATCCGGCGCTTGGGCCAAATCCAGTCAATAAAATGAGTTTGCACTCGTCTGTGCTGCATGAATGACTGAGATCGTCATTGCTAACTCTTTTATATGACACGGTTGCATAATCCAATAAATCAACTAAGTTGTGGTGACTGAAGCCAAAAAAGGAATGCTGTTCAGAGCCCATATGCCTTCATTTAAGAAATTACAGAAAAAATAAATAATGTACCACTTGAAATACTGTGACAAATACACAAATATATGCAAAAAAATTGTTACATACAAAAAACCCAGAAATGACAAAGAAATATGTATAGTTCGTCGAGTGCTATCAGATAGCACCATGATGATTGATACAGATGTGCATTGTTTCTTGATACGGGTGAGATGAACTGTACAATCATAGCATGTGGCTGTAAATCTATAATCCACATTCAGTTTCTGCTTCAGCAAAAGAAAATACTGTTTTACTTCCCATCTGCCCTAACAGTGAATCACTCCCGTGTGTCTAACGTTCAAGAGAATATGTACCACATCACCTCGTTGAGCACCTGCTGAGAAGGCAGTTTAAACACAATAAACATGAAAAGACTGATAATCTAGAAAAACTCACGCTATGTTGAACTTTTTTTTTGTCTTTGCTCCATCTGGTAGGAATGTGACATGACTGGCCACCAGTTCTGCTGTAGTTTATAAATGATAACTGAGGAACAAAATGGATCTCTTCGTTTTCTCTCAAACGTAGCAATCCAGCATGAAATACATTAAAAGTCAAAAAGCAGTTTAACAAACCTGCCTTCTTGTGAAGTGTGTGAAACTTTCTGCAAAGTTTCATTTGACCGTTGCCCCCCCAAAAAAGCTATTCTTGATTTTTTGATGCACTTAAGCATAAATGCTTCTTTTCAATATATGAGAAATCCTTATTACGCTGTTTACATGCAGTGTACTGACAACACCATTCAACTATTATGCCAAATTGCATATTTGTTACAACACTGGACGTTTGACAAAAACAACAAGCTTTTTCAAATCCATCAATTAGAACAGTGGAGGTCAAGTCAAAGTGGATGCAATTTTACTGCTCAGGTGAAGCCAAAGCCGGGACATATTCATACTCATCCGAACTCTACCTATACTCTTTTACTCAACTGCGTTATCTGTTCAAAATCATGGGTTTTGATAATTGCTCATTGATTTTTTCCACTAATCTATGAACTGTATAATTTCTTCATCATCTAATTTGTTTTAAAATTCGGAGGACAGCACCATGATTAAATAGGCAATTCGTCAACTTAGAAGTGAGCAATAACCTGGCAGAAAAATGGCAAGAAATTACAAAGAATAAGTACGAAGACAAGAGAAAATGAGCAAGAATTGGCTTGAAATTTGGAAAGAAGTTACTTGACCATGAGAAACGGTTGAAATGACATTGTGGAAGAAATTCCCGAAGAATTACCAAGGCATTGTCTGACATTACGAAACTGGAAAGCAATTACAGGAATGCAAACTGCTGCATATTCTGCATATTCTTAAAGCTGTCAATTATTTGAATTACAAATCTGAAAGTCAGATAGGTGATGTCATATCAGACGTAATTTACTAATTTAGTTTAGTCATAATTAATGTGGAGATACATACACTTTATTAATGTAACGTGTAACTGACATGTAATTTTCCATACCGATTCATGTATTGTCCCATTTATGAATACTGAAAAAGGACAGATTAATTTTTTGATCTTCCTTTATCCATATTGCTGAGCCCTCAGTAAAGTTACATGCCATTTCGGCAAGTGACAAAAACAATATATGATCCACCTGAAAAAACACTCAAGACATGTTGTCATTTTACAAAACAAATCCTACTCTTTGAAATCAACACCATTACAAGAATTGAAAATATGTTGTAATTTTTTGATAAAGGAATGAATAAAATCTTGAGGCACCAAAGGCAATTATACACAAATTACAAACAAAGATTAAGAATGAGAGCAAAAAGAAAAAAAAAACAAACAAATATGATCGCATTCTATTCACGCTCTCAGTAGATTTCTGAACGTCACCTGCTGTCAAGCAGACGCTCCAGCCGATATTCCCGTAGATCATTGAGACTCTGAGTGACTCACCGGCAGAATCCGTCTCGGACGGCCTGTCCAAACTAAAATCCTCGTGAGCCTTTTTTATTCTCCTTCTGGGGTGTTCCCTCCCACCCCATGGGACGCAGTGCTGCTGCAGGCACTGCACTGATGATGCCGAGCCACAGGAGGGCAACAGTGAAAAAACTGCTGATTTCACACCCTCCGCGGGCACCACCACAATAAAGCAACAATAACTTTACTTTCTGCATCTTTCAGGCTACCAGCCATGGCGTGACCCCCTTTGGAAGATTGAAGAAAAGCAAAAAGTTACACATTTAGAGCTCTGGATTTGTTTGTCTGTTTGACTATGAATGTTAGTGTTGTTTTTTCCTTTTTGCACAAGCCATCCACATAACAGTCACATGTATGTACAATACATAAATATAGTTGCAGTACACTATTCATGCTTTTGCAAGGTTGGGGGGTGCAATGCTCTGCTCGGCATGGTCTCTCTTCTTTTTTAGTCTTTTGGGAAACAGTTCTGCATGAATAGGTGGTTGAGCTTGTTGAGGTGAAACAAAACAAACACCCAGCGTTTGGTGTTAGAGAGCCAGTCCAGATCCCCTTCTCCACCTCCTTCTCCTCCCATGTCTCCCATCGAGCTGGGCTGTAACGCATCAATCTGAGCCTCACAAAGACTAATCGACGAAGTTCTATGTTCTGCCTCTGGATGAGGATCTGAACTCCACCCCATTGTGGATGTGAGAGACCAGACACACATTTTTTTTTTCCACACGGCGATGTGAGTAGAAGCAGCTCAGGGCGTGAAACTTCGAACAGTTATCTCTTTTGTAGCTTAGTACACAGACTTCTTTTCTTTTATATTTTTTCCATTAAAAAAACAAACAAAAACAAACTATAAATACCATTAAAAGAAGCATTATTTACAAACTCCATGCGTTTCAGGTTAGAGTGATCACTGCAAAAAAACACAAGGGAGAACAAGACATGAAGATAAAGGTGTTTCATAGTGTTTCATGGCATTAACCCTAATAGTCTTTGGAAAAACAAGTCACACCTTGTTACAACACATTCTCAATATCATGCAAACACAGACGGTTGTTGAACCTCACATAAAACAAATGTTAGCAGTGAACAAATCTCTCTGATCAACCATTAAATAGCAAGCAGCATGATCATGTTGCCCATTATGTTGCCCATTGTCATCCCTGATGTTGTTTGTTGTTGTCTGTTGTATACTTATCTACTTATCTGCTGTCTATTTATTCGTGGATTTTTTTTGTCTTGCCATCACCTGTCTTCTGCCTTTCTATTTATATTTGTACTCATATCTATGTTCATATTCATTTCCGAGATGTTATGATTACCATCATCAACTGCAATATTGTGTTGATTCAGATAATTTTTCATGTAGATGAAACCATTACAGGAGGCTGATATCTAGCCTTGCACTACAGAACAGGACAGAGTAGAAAGGCATGTATTTTCCTGTTACATTTAAGAACAAAAATGACGACACGTTTGATATTTAGCATGTTTCCTAAGATATGTTTTAATTTGACACACAAATTCAAGTTTGTCACATCTCTACAAGACTACTGGTCGTTCTTACCTTCTGCCAGCATCCAGGCATTGGTAGTCCATCTGGGCCCTGTGGAGGAGAGAGGAAAAGACAATGAACACTGAAAAGGCAAATGACAGCTTGCTGTAAAGACTATCTGTAACACACACACACACACACACTGTTTAATGATACAATCGGTTCACAGGCCCAAGTCAAAGTAGTAAATTGTGTAAAATCAAAACTAGGCTAAAGGATGGATTTTCTACAAAAATGCAGCTAACATCTGATTGTGGACTGGACTGGGTATCTCATTTAAACAACAAAATGAATAGTTTGATGGAATGATGAACTCACATGCAATCACGGGAATTATCTTCATCCTGAAACAACTATTACAGTTGATGAGGCATTTGATTAAAATCAGGAAGCTATAATGTTCACTAGCAAGGTTTTATTCTTCTACTCATAAGATCATACTTTATTGATCCCCATTAGATAAATTCTAAATGATTATACATGGTTATTCATGTAATATGATTAAACTGACAAAAAAAATCACGAGCTTCCTAAAATGGTTTAATGTTAAAATTTATTTTGAAGCTGAAGTGGATGATGTTCAGTCATTTATCCATTTACATCAAATGTATTTATTTATACCACTTTTCCTATAGTCAGGGTCATGGGGTGCTGGAGCCTATCCCTACTATCACTTGGTGAGAGACAGTCCACCCTGGACTGGTTGCCAGTTGTTCACAGGGCCACATATAGAGACATTCAACCATTCACTCTTTCGATCACATGCCAGGGAAATTTACATGTAATCATGTTTCTGGATTGAGAGAGTAAACCATAGAAATGGAAAGAAACCCACGCAGAAACGGGAAGAACATAGGAATACAGCATCTATGCACCACCTTGCCGCACAATCGGTTTGAGATGCAAAGACTTGTTTTAGAATCAATTTATAGTATTACAAAATTTTGAAAAATGTTTGTGGTGAAATACAGAGCCCAATCAATATATTTTTCTTGATAATATCTTGATAATATAAAGATAATGTATTAAGCAAGAGAAATTCAATAAAAAATGAAATATTTCTACCTATTTGCTGCTCATTGCTGGTTTCAACTACAGCGAAAATCATTTTTAAATATTTGATCATTTTCTGAATTTGTTGAGGAAAATATTTTTTTTACATTTGTACATGTAGGATTGAAGATATTCAAATATTATGCCAATAATCTTAAGGAACTGTAAAACTAGCAACATGACATGCAATTTTTTAGATTTAATCGTCCTGTTAGGTTGGCTGCTTTTATGTTTTTCCTTTGTTTTTATCAATATGGCTTGCAGTAAACTGATGTGAAACAGAACTCAAGCATGCAAAAAAAGACACAACGATATCTATCATGCAAATTGATCCGTGGATTTAACTCTGATTTGGTAACAGCGGCTGCCTTTTAGATATCGGGTCATTAACCACCGTAATAGTCCAGAATGTGCGTCTGGTTCGAGTTAATGAAAGTCGGTGTGACACAGTGAGGTAGCTGCTGACAACCACGTGTGACGCATGAATACTTTCATTGCTCCAGTAGTCATTTTGACGTGAAGTTGTAGGTAAACACAGCTGTAACTAAGAGTCTGAGCCTGAATCAATGTGAATAGCAACACATGGGTTTACTTACTGTTTCAAATCAAAATGGTTATTAACATTCAAACTGTGTTTCTTCCCATGTTGTTAAAGCACTCAGGCATGCACGATGTCCATCAACATTAGAATCACAAAAACCTCGGAAAGACAGAATTTATCTCTCAACCTAAATAAACAAAAGTGTCCTCTGAGTTTCTCTTCACTGCGGGGTCTGGCCCAATTGGTACAAATAGAGGAAGGGGAGGGAAGTGGAGTTAACAGAGTAGAGGAGGGGTCCATGCATCTGTGGCATGGGGTATCTTCATGTTAGCATCAGGTTAAAGGGTATCTGGAGGAGTCATCTCAAAGAACAGGATTGTTTTTTTTGTTTGTTTGTTTTCAGTTGGAAATCAAAGGATCCAGTTAGGAGGATTCATTTCAGTACATCAGATTTGTTTTGTGTAACAGACTTGCAATGGCATGTGTTTTCTCACAAAGGCTGCTTGCTGTAAGGAAGTTAGCGATGCTGTGTGTGTGTGTGTGTGTGTGTGTGTGTGTGTGTGTGTCGGTGCATGTGGGTTTTCTGAGTGGGAAACTGGAGAGTGTGTGATCATGTCTACATGCTTTTTCCAGCAAGTCATGCATGGTTTTGTGTGAGTGATGACTGAGGATGAGAGGCATGCACAGGTTAAGTGGAAAAAGGAAATACTGTACCAATTGGCATGGGGCATCCAGCCCGTCCAGACCTGGCTGCCCTGGTTCCCCCTTTTCACCCTTAAATCCCCGGAAACCCTGTTTGCAAAGATGACCTAGGAGTGTTACTAGGAGAAAGGGGGGAGGGGGGGCCCTTCACCTCCTGCATTCGTTCATCAGCACCGATACAAGAGGGGGCACGGGAGGAGCAGCCCTATGAGCTCGCTGATGTCACAGTCCCAGCCAATGTTTGTGGTACATTTTTGGATCCAAATTTTTGTTACTCTTGAATTTAAGCTTAATTTTCAGGTCTGATAATAGTTTCCATCTGATGGCAGGAAGCTGGGTCAGTTTCGCCACAGGGTGCTCATTCTCGTGAGGGATGACTGCTCTACTCAGCTGGGAGGAGACTTCCAGCTCACAGTTGAGACATACCAATGGGCAGGGTGCATCTAATCCAGGGGCACCCTGTTCTCCTTTCTCGCCCTTAGGGCCCTTTTTGCCCTTCTTTCCCTTCTCCCCCTGTGAATACAATGGTTTGGTCAAGTTAAAATCATTTTTGGTGCACATGTGGGACAGCACTGCTATTAGATGGGGAGAGATTAAAGAAGGGAAGCCCACAAAGGAGAAATATGATCAATGTTAGATAGGAGGGAGATACCAGACAGTATCAGGTGTTCCGGGAGAGATAAAGTAAAAAAAAAGGGAAATATCACAGTGAGAGGGAGCAGGAAACACAGCCGATCACCAAAAGGCTGTCAAGGGCACAAAGGATGAGAAAGGGTTACAGGGAAAAAAAAAAACTCCAGAAAAAATAGAATTAATTGCATCTATTAAAGAACCTACCAATCTATCACATAAGCTGAAATTTGCATTTCATACATATTTTCACATCAGCAAGCACATGCATTTTGGAATATTATAATACAGTGTACTGACCTTGTTTAAAGGATAAAAAATGTAAAATTGAATCAAATATACCAGTTCTGTGGGCTCAAGTAAACACCGAAGATGTTCATGCGGTATTTCCCCATATTTGTTTTGGAGTCATTGCAAAGCAACTAGTTTCTAGTACAGTATTGGATGTGATTAATATAGGAGAACTTATAAGGTGAATACTTTTGTTTCAAAGAAAGGGATCGTCAAGTGCGTGAACATGTCAAATTCAGCATTTTTTCTTCGTCTAAAGGAGTGGAATACAGTTGTACATGTCAATAAGATCAATTTATTTCACATACAGCCCGGTTGTTAGTGCAGTGCATTAAATTGCAGCAAGCGTAACGAAGGGAAGAGTTAGCGACAAGGTCAGGAGGCAAGATGCTTAAAGTGTGGCTTGATACATGGAGACAGCAAAAAATAAAAATGTGAATTCTGACTTGCTGTCAATGGACTTGTTTGCTCTGACCTCGAGATGAAAACTGACTTGTGAAATTGAGAAATGAAATGGAAAACTATTCAAAGGTTAAGAAAATAAACTGATTAAAATGACTGGAGATGGCATTTTATGCAAATTCATTTTGACAATACAGTAAACCGACAAAAACATCAGGAAGGACGATGTATTTCTATATGTTTTTTTAACTTTCCTCCCCAACTACAATGTACTCTTAGAAATATCAAACTGTACCTCTTTAAAAAATACCTTCAACTGTTTTGAAAGTGTCCATTGACATCAGGCCACAAGTGTTAATTTTTCTATCAAATCATCATAGCAGATAATCTACATCTACCTTTTCTCCTCTTTCCCCAACGTCGCCCTTCTCTCCTCTTAAGCCTGGCGATCCCTGTGAAAGTATAACTCGGGTTCATCGCTGCTTTAGAAAACTGAAACAAGGGTTATCTTGCCCTTCCGCTAACATAAAAATTTGAAAAAAAAGTCAATGCTTAAAAAAGCAATATTATGTTACAAGTGAACTGTCCAAACTGAGAACATTTCTCAAGATCTCTTCAACATTTAGCAATACCTTCCTGAGCTTTGCGGCCAAAGTAAATGTAGTGATAAATAAATTCTGTTCCATGTGCAATAAATGCTTTTTTCCAACCAGCGTCACCCAGATAATGGAGTGCTGTTTACATCTAATCACGCTATTCCAAAGCTTTTTAGAAACAATCATTGTCGATCTTTATGAGCCTCACAGATGATTTAAAATGAATGATTTTAAATCGGGTGTTTTTCTTATTCGGTCTTACTGTAGGATATTCTGGCTGATTTGAGGTTACTGTATTTCTAATAATTGTACGGTGACTGGTTGTTATCTGACCCCTGGCATTTTCCATGATAAAAAAAAAAAAATCAATCACTATTTTCTCAGGAAAAAGACAAAATTTAGTAATTCATTCCTTAATTAATTTATTCATTCTGGATGACAGTTAGCATCCACAGACACGATAAGTAATTAGCAATTACTTTAGCAGACTTGTCTAAAATAAAACCGAAAAAGTCAGGTTTCAATGCAGGCTATTTGGAAGTAAATGTCAAGAAACTCAGGTATCAAGAATTCGAAAAGTCCCAGTGCACTACCATGGACAGATAATATTTGATATTTAGAGATATAAATGTCTGGAGCCGAATGAGCTTTACCTTATATTAAGCTATGTATAGTCTTTGAGGCATGAACATTTGATAGTGTAAACATGCATGAAATGGAGAATAACAAAAAATGAGTAGCTGGTTCTCTGTGTTTAATGAATAGTTCTCCATGTCAACAGCTAATAATATATTCTCCTTTAGTCTACGTAGTTGATGCCTGATACATGACTTTCCATAAATGCAGTAAAATATAAATCTAAAGAGAGTGTTAGCATGGGAACATTACAAAATTAAGAAAAAAAAAACTTACATCCAAGCCTGGTGTCCCAGCGGCTCCCTGCAACCAAGAAAAAGTGGCATCAACATTGTGCAACTGACATTAATGAATGTAGACAATCATCTGAATTAATTTTGCATTGATGCACAAATGCAATGGACTTGTTCCGTTTCAAGGAAAATGTAACCACAAACAAACATAGCTCTCTATAATGGTGGTAATATTCTATTGCTGACACGTGAGATCCCAAACATTCAGCCGATTGTTTCTATTTCCAGCAGGAAAAAAAAACCTTGATGACGTTAGAGAAGCATGACTGTGGTGTGGCATGCAATGTACATTTTGTTTTTCAACTTTTAACCTGATTAGTGACGATGATTTGAAAAGACAGACAGCAATGTGATGCAACTCTGTGATGAACTCTCAAGAAGATGCCTCCTGATAGATTCAATTTGGTATTCAGAAAATACGTCATTTATAACATTTCTCAAGTGTTGAATATAATAAAATGCATTTCCAAAGGTGTACAACCTTTCTCTTAGCCTTTTTGTATAAGCTGCTTAAATGCATTTTTTCAATTGATTGTATGAGAACTTGCATTACACTCAACAAGAAGTGCACTCAGAGTGTGGGATACAGAAATTGGCCATAAAAAGATGCCTTTGACTAATTTTTCTTCATCATTTTGTCCAAAAAAATAATGTGTCACACTCACGGGTAGTCCATAAGGTCCCCTTGGTCCTGGGTCACCAGACGCCCCTTTCTCACCCTAAAACAAAAAGATCAGTTTGGGAATAAAAAAATAAAATCTCTAAAATGAGCCAATGCTTATGACACATAGAAAGGTCCAGTGTGTAGAATTTAGAAAATACTGCATGTTGAAATGGAATATTCTATTCATAGGCTGTCTGATGGTTGAAATAGTGAGGAGTCAGAGTCAGAGTAGTGTGTTTCCCAAAGACATCGCTACATAAGGATCTTCCAGACCACACCTTGTTCTAATACTAATGGCTTTTTAATCCAATCGTGTCTGCAAAAGCCTTAAAATATTATGTTATATTATGTTGTTTCAATAATTGGTGGCAGAGAAAAATGTGCATATCGATAACAGAGCAACGTAGGACTGCGAAAAACAAAGGATGACAGACAAAAAAAGAGGCTGCTCCCTGGAATTAACGCCAATAAAAAAAATGACAATGATACAGTGGAAAACAGCAAAATAATGCTACAATGTATAATGAAAGGTTTGCAGTCTTTGAATATATCTACAAAGCCTGGCATTTACCCTCCCCTCGGAAAACTGGTCTCATTATGGGATGCAATCCACATGCAGAATTCCTGACTCCAGTCTGCATGTCAGTGAAGATCTTGAAGGACTTCCATTCATTAATAATAATTAATTCCTGTTTACTAGCTGTGTTTGAGATAATATAGACCTCTTCTATGAAATATGTTGAGGATCTTTTTAGTTAGTGTTATTTTGTAATGTGAACATTTTAAGAACTCAAATTTTGACAAATTCATGTATATTTGTGACTGATCAGCTAGGTCACAGTCAGTTCAATTGAAACAAGAGTAATGAACTGCCTGATTTCACAACATCCTACACACTGGTCCTTCAGAAATAAGAGACATTGTAGCTTTTGTCAGACATGAGTTTAAAAGTCATTTTATGTTTGAATAGCACAAAAGTTAATCTTACTCTGTCGCCCTTTGGTCCAGCTGGGCCAGCTGGACCTGAAGGCCCGTCGGTACCCTACAAAGAGTAGTGTTATCATGGTAAGTTCATGGTGCTGAATTCTAGTGGTGCTTTTAAAGGAACGTCCAAACAGAAACCAAGTGGATAAGCAACATCTATGCTTGTACAAAAATCTGGACCTACAACCTGCACACAGAAATGTTGCTCGAGCACGTGCATTGGCCACAAGGACATTTACAACACCGCTGACACAGTTAATGTATGAGTGTGTGTTAATGCTGTGTTAATGCAACACGGGAGGAACGAGAGCCTTGAAGTTCTTGTTGAAACCATTTGTCGAGCAAGTAGTTACCTAAACTCACAGCGGCTGAATTCAACCAGTTTCCTAGTAGAAATAGTAACATGGCTTTCACTGCTGTCACCATGGAATACAACACAGTGAGGAGATCTCTGTTGCAATCTGAGTGTAAAAGGGACTGTATGGAGTACAAGAGAGACAGAGGTACAAAAGTTGGGTGGCAAAGCCTCTTGGTCACATGACACTCACCCTAATTCCAGGCTTGCCGTCCAAGCCGGAGGCTCCCTGCGTGGTTATGGAGGTATGAGTGACATGAACAAGGCGGGATTAGTATCAAATGACAACTGTTATTAGAACAGGTTGATGGCAAGGTTCACAACTAAATTACCCTTTGTGTTACAGGGGAGGGCGGGTGCGTCAGCAAGGTAGACAAGCAAGGCAATGAAAATGAGGGCAGGAAATGGCGAAGCCAGTATGGACACCCACTCACACAGAGACACACACTCTTTACACAACACTAACTCTGACGTTACTTGAATACAATTAAGGGGGTCCTATGGAGTAATGAAGGGCAGGGCAATGTGTGTCAAGAAATCCCATGGTGAGCTGCTTGTACTTACAGGGAGACCCAGTGGCCCTCGGTCCCCTTTGTGGCCTGGCTCCCCACGCATGCCCTTTGCACCATGCAATCCTGCTTCTCCCTTGGTGAACAAATGAAAGAACATGAACTACAGATAAGCGTTGCTTTCATGCAGTGCTAGCATTAACGCTATACTAGAATTGTTAACGTTGGATGACATTTCCTAGTTCAAAGAAACCTCGCTCTGCATGGCAGAGACGGAGTAATCATTGAATGACGATTAATGGGTGAACTATTTCTTTTATTTTCTTGAACTTTACCTTTGGTCCTGGGAAACCATGGGGGCCCTGAAAAATATTATAAACATGATTATACAGGTGTAATAATCTACAGACATTGTCTTGACTCACTTTATCACTAAAATAGATATATACCCCCATTCCACTGCTTGTTTGTAAGAATGGAGCGGTACGGGTTAAAGAAGTGGGTAACTTCAGATGAATCATAAACTTTGTTTTGTTTTTCCAACAGAAGCAAGCCTGTGTTATTGCACACAAGACTCACTAACGTCAAATATTCTATTGCTGATTTGTTTTATTTAATGAGCTGTAACTTTCAAAGTTATGAACCATTCTGGCAATGAAATGTCCTCTGAAGCCTTTAAAGGTTTTGGTGTGTGTGAACAAGTTTTTGGGTACTTTAAGCAAATTTTAGAACTAGGAATTAATGACAACACAGCAGTTTTATGAATGTCTTGATTTATCACCTTAACAGTTGTACTGCATATGTAGAATTTGTGCTTGAATCCCTCTTGAATGCATATTGCTTCAGTTTCTATTAACATATGTATGATAACATCCACACAAATATGTGTGACCTATCTTGAAACGTACAGTTTATCATATGACATTACACCATGAAATACAGAGATTAACTCACCATTGGTCCTGGGGGACCATGGGGACCCGGTGCCCCTGGGGGGCCAATAATCTGCAAATATAGCATATACAATACATCAACATGATACATGATTTTACCAGACTACCTGATTCATGATTTATTTATGATTCAGTTTTCTTGGTTGAAGACTATTATGTTTGTAATCGAACTTACAGAAGGACCTTGAGGACCAGGTAGACCTGAATCCCCCTTGTCACCCTTTACCCCATTGACACCCTGCGGGACAAAAGTGTAGTAAAACAAATACAAACTGTTAAACACCACATCCAGACTTTAAAAAGAGCAACAAAAAAAAGCCACTGATGATTCTGGGGTTAGTGTCTTCAGAAGTAGTTACTTAAATTGAGGTATCTTCAATCAATCAATATATATATACATTCAATTTGAATTTTGGCAAAAAATCTTGAGTAAAATGGGTCAACTTTTCAGCTTTTTCCTGGACATAATGAGAACATTGGAGAGAAACTTGAAGGCAGCTTTTGATCACATTACAGTTTATATGTCAAATTAATTATCATTTTTGAAATAATTCCAAACTTTTCTGATGTTGTCTCTACAGCCTTCTTTGTAGGTCATTACTTGATAGTTTTTTGCAAATCTGAAGGAGTTTTTGCCGGTTTGTTAATTTGTATTTTCTAAATTTCAAATTCAATGTAAATCAAAATTCAACACTGTTATTGTTATTTTAAAAAACACTTTTCTATCACATTTAAATTGACTTTTGACTTTAAGGTCAATATTATGTTGTCAGAAATTTTCTATATTAAACTACACGATAGATGCGAGACAGATCCTTTCAACTTCTCCCAAATATGAACTTGGGAATTCACTGAGCACCGAGAACCAGTACCAACCCTGCCTATGCAAATCATGCAAAATCTTACAGGTAAGCCGGGTAATCCAGTTGATCCTTTATCCCCTGAAGCTCCAGGCATTCCCATGTCTCCCTTTGACCCTTTATAGCCCTGAGATAAAAAGCACAAACAGGTATTTTTCAACTTTTACTGATAAACGTGTTCCTCCTTCAGTTCCAATTTTTTTTGCACAAAAAAAATCCCTTTTGAATAAAAAGTAAGTGTGTTGTATGTATTCGGATGTATAG
This sequence comes from Fistularia commersonii, assembly GCF_037954325.1. Lineage (NCBI taxonomy): Eukaryota > Metazoa > Chordata > Actinopteri > Syngnathiformes > Fistulariidae > Fistularia > Fistularia commersonii. Next base: position 9,527,377 of record NC_141302.1, read on the forward strand.
AAAACATCCTCTCACTCTTTCTCCGTCAAGTCCGGGGAGGCCGGGCATTCCACGATCCCCCTGGGAGACACACAAACATGTGGAATGGCATGTGTGATTTAGGAAATGCAGCAGTACTTAATGTTGCGACTCTGAGGAGAAGTTGAATTAAGAATAATTTTTAATAAAGAAGTATAGATTATATTCACCTTTGTACCTTGTGGCCCCGTTGGCCCGGGAGGGCCAGGAGGACCCTAACCCGAAATAGAGATGCAGAGATTTATTTCTTTGAAGTTACTGAGGTGGTTGACAACAATTAAATTATTTGTCAACAATGCAAATGTATACACATACAAGCAATCTGTTACAAAGATGATGCTCAACTCAAAGAAACATGCCAAAGCTGGAAGCATGTTAGCTAATAAACTAGAACTGTTTATTGATCCATAACTGTTTCAAGTTTTAATGTGCGGGTGTATTGGATTCACATGAGTGGTGTGATGATCCCCTGTTCAAAATGAAAGGATTTAAATTGGTTAAAATGATTTAAAAAGTCAGAAATGACTGAATTACTGTAATATATGTACATAAATGAGATTAAAAGATATTTCCTTAAGTATAATTTCATAGATAGTTTTTATATTGGTTAAGTGCACTGTGTGAGACCTGAACACCAAATGCATGGAGAGATTTGAGTCTTGTCTGTGGTATGTTTATCGTTCAGCTGTAATGAACAAGTAATGGAAAACACTTTCTGTGAAAAATGAGTTCTCAGGAAATAATAAAGACAAAACTTTTTGAAAAGTATTTACAAGACAAAAAAAGATGCAGGAGATTTCTCTCTCTCACCTGCATTGTGTAAAACTCTACCTCAGCTTAAATTCACACTGGCTTGAACAAAGTGCACTGTTGCATGCAATCAAACAACATTATTGATTATTATTAAATTGGTTTACACTGGTTAACAGCCAACTGCTGCCAGGGAGCATGATGAAATTAGTATAACGTTAATTTTTTTCCCCATGTTTGTGATATGTATGGCTTTTCTGAAAGTTTAGGCTCAAGGCTGCAACCGAGCAATGGCACACAGAAGCATGAACACAATGTTTCATTCAGTGTTAAGCAAACATGTTGCTAGAGCAACAAAATACAACATGGCAGAACAAGTCAGGGATGGGAACTGGTTGGGCCCATGCGAGGACAAGGATGAATCATTTTTGGAGATGACAGAATACACACAGAGCACAAAGCCCAATTACCGTGACTGTTATAGTGGTAATCTTCTGCAGGAGGCCAAAGGAGAGCGAAGGGGAGGAGTTGAAAAATAACATTGTAGAGAAAAGAAACCTTTATGTCAGCATATTTTTTTTGTACAGATATACTCTAAAATATAACATGTAATGGTCTTAATATAGCTAAGCGGTCCAAGTAATTCAATGCCATCCCACTGCTCTCTGCAGTGTCACTGTGTATGAATTGCCATGGTAAAAGAAAACTTTAACTTGCCAAGAATGCATCACCCACTGAATAAAATGATTATAAAAAACAAAAATATCAAACAGAAACTCCATCGACCACTTTTTAGTCTACTCTTGACTTTGTAGGATATGTTCAAGCAATGAATAAGGTAATCTGACCTTTAACGCCTCTTGGATATTTCCATTGTAATCAATGATCTCAGTGGCTCCTTGGTCTCCTTTCTGCCCAGGGGGCCCCTGAACGCACACACACACACACACACACACACACACACACACACACACACACACACACACACACACACACACACACTCAACTCAATACCTAACTTCCAGAAAAACAAAAGCAGCCTCTTTAGTCAGACCGGCGCCCCCTCGTGGAGCTGACTTGTGTCCAGGCCAGTTGTGACTGGTTTCATCAGCAAAGTTGCATTTCTAACTACGTCATAACAGGAGTCACTATGAAAAGTTATGAATTATCTTTTAACGATAAAACTTACCCTGGGGCCAACAGAGCCAAGGTCTCCTTTATCTCCAGTCTCTCCCTAATTAAAAGCACATTTCAGACTTGTAATCACTGCAATTATTATATTCTACCTTGAGGGGTAAAAACACACTCATCAATTTTATATGTCAATATGATTGTAATGAAGACAGATATGGGGAGGTAACTTTGTAATTAGTAGAACGGCAAATACATCTATAATAATTAAAACCAAGAAATATAACAACAATGGAATTAACTTGAGAACAACGTGGTGCAACAGGCCGAACACGATTGGTGCCCCATCTTTCCCTTTTGCGTGCAAAAAGCGAAACCTTTCAGAGCTTATTTAAATGCTTATGAAAGAAACACAAGCCACTAAAATCAGAAAAGCCTTTCATACGCAATTAGACAAAAAAAAAGAGAGGCTCAGCACCACTAAGTCATAAATAGAAATTGATTAATTTATTCAATTCTTTGCTAGTTTTTAAGTCAAATTATCAGAACATTTTCAGTTTGTGCCAAAGGGCTTCACATGTTTTAGTGAATGTCTGATTATCTATTAATTACTTCCAATATATTTCAGATCAAAAGTACTGGTGCCCACATGATCACCCTTTCTTTGTTTAATAATACAAAGAAGTCCATCTTACTTTTGATCCTTTGAAACCAGGTGCACCGGCCTCTCCTTGAGAACCCTGTCATGAGAAACAGAATGGTAAAAACATAAGCCAAGTATTTGACTTGTAAACATGTAAAATTCAAGTACAATTCCAAGTGGATCAGCAGTGGTTTTTCATTATTCAGGGAGGCCTTCTGTCAGGCTCGTACAAGGATGGAGTCAAAATAAAAGCAGTTTTTCAAATAGTTAATTAGATGTATCACACCGACTCCTGCTGAAAATAAGCCAGGTGGATTCGTGCAATCCCGCTGACAGACAGACAAACAAACGAGGGCAGGTGAAATTATACCCTCGGTGACAGAGCTGTGTCTCAAATTTTGTCTTTCCCAAAAGCTCTCCTATTCAACCTCTTGTGTTGCTCCCAGGAGAGGAGCTTTACTAAAATAACCAGCTTTTAATATGCCGTAACTGCCAAGCAATGGAGAGTGTTTATTTGAATTCTGTCACTGATAAAGGAGGAGTCATACTTTCGGGTCTTTGTAATAGGATGTGAAACAGATCTGTGGAGCGTCTAAATTTAAACTGGGGCTTAAAGCTACCTGCTGGGTCCGTTCCAGACATAAACAATGGTAAACTCATTTATATATGATTTACACTCCAGGGAATGCCGTGAATTCACTCCCTGCTCTAATGGTTTGGCCAGAGCTTTCTGTTAACATAACTGAATATTTGATGAATGTAATGAAACCTTGCTTTGGGACTATGTCCGTCTTTCTCCCAATTTGTTCTCTGAGAACTGTTTTGGAAGTATTTTATATTGGCTAGGCTCTAGATGGCAGCAAACATCAGTAAGCCGCGTTGGTGAGCGATCAGGCCGTTCTAAGACACTCAGGGATCCCAGAATTTGTGAGTCCACAGACACACATATTGACATGAATGACTGACCTTTGGTCCAACGGGTCCAATTTCTCCACGTTCACCCTTTCCTTGTGGCCCGTGGTCACCTTTCTCACCCTTTTGTTGACAAAAGCAAAGAAATGGTCGGAACTGGTGAAATGAACAGTACAGGTTTGTTTATTTTCGTTTTTGGTTTTCTTTTTCTTTCATTTAAAGCCAACAGGAGAGCTATGATTTCCTGTTTCTAGATAAGGAAAATGACTTTACTGAGCGACTGAACCTTTTAATAGATAAAGCCAATAAACAAAATAAAATAAAAGATTGAGTGCAAAATAAATAGGGCCATTACTTTACAAATAAAAAAAAACGAAAATGTTTTGTTCGTCAAGTATTACTGACATATTATCACTTCCATTTCAACCTATATGGTGCTTTTGCACAAGAAGGGCAACTTTAATTGCACTTTTTTGCACACTGGGTTTTTGCACACTGAGCCACACTGCAGCTCAGTGTCTACACTTATCCAGGCCATATGACGACCCGAAGAGGCAACCTCTGCAACCTTTTCCCCAGGCACATTTTCTATACGTTGTTATAGAGTATTAATATGACTGATAACATTTGCAGAGGATCTCTCTAGCCGCTGTGCGCTGAGTCATCATGAATACATAATGAGTCACAGGCATATTTGATGATTTAGCATGACATCTGCACCAAGGCATATTCTTCGAAGGGAAAAAAAAGCATATCTTACAGGACAATTTCTCTTAATATGGAGCAGGTTTTAAGAGCCAACAGAGGGAGGTGTGGGATAACTCAGATACCCCAAAACTATTAATCATTTCTGCCTCTACCACACAAGAAGGATGAAACAATTCGTCGACTGTGTTAAACTTTGTCTTTGTGTTCAACAGTTTTCAAATTACTACTTTACCAAAGTGCTGTTCCCACAGAACTAAAGATGAGGCCAGGGAGAGCAGATTGAATATTTCCCCCATCTAGTCTAATATTCGATTCATCGGCAGAAGCGTGTCAATCAAAGATTTACATATCCCCTGGTACGGAAGCAGCAACAAACATCCGGGTGGAAAGGACAACGGGAACATTAATTTTGGAGTGTTTAGATTATCACAGCTGGTTCCACAGTGTGATAATGTCATGAGTCAAAGGAAGTGGTGAGGATTAGCCCATTCTGACCACTTCCAAATGTCATTTTGGAGAAACAGAGGCTTAATCACCTCCTAACAATAATAATAATGACTAATGAGATCTTATAGTCAGACTTTCAGTGACTGTCACTATCACAGAGTGGGCAGTCAGAGCAGGACCATGGTCAGTTCAAGGTTACAGAACATACATATTGAGCACTGATGGATAAATGTAATTCTTTACTTATCAGATTTCTTTCAAATAATTAGTGTAACTGGAGGCAGTGATGCAATACAACTCAAAAAGGATCAATTTATCCCAAAACAAAATACATGACTCCCCCACTTGTGTAGAACCAGAAAAAATACAGGTTGAAAGTACCTCTTCATACTATACAGTTATGATACTTTTCTGCAAAGGCATCATGATATTTGGGATAACCATTTATTGGCAAGAAAATCATCCAAATCACTTGTTTGAATAAACAAGAAAAAATAAAAGAAAGGACAAAAATCATGGCGTTAAATAAATGTAAGAAGAAATATTTTTTATTTACTACTTCTTATACTGTGTTTTTTCAAAGTTTGATGGCATAGATGAAAAGGCGTACGATAAAGTTGGTCTATTCATGACCCAATCACACATGCAAATGCACACGTGCACTCGCTCTCACTCACACCGACACACACGCACACACACACACACATAAACACACATAGACAGAGAGAGAGAGAGAGATCACCAAGAGATTGCTGGTGCGTCTAGCATATAGCATATAGCACATATGTATATAAATATACATATATATGATGTTTATCATGTGTTCAATACTTTTTCTGGTTTGTCCAGAAGCTAATTCCAGCTATGTATCCATATAACCCTTTTTTAGACAATGGTGTAAAAGGCCTCACAATTTCACATATACTATTTTGCAACATGGTAAATGCATTTCTTTTGCGTAAAGAGCATTGGGGATTATCTGGAATGTGAATTTGATGACTTTGATAGAGGGAGGCTCCTGATTCAAAAAGGTCATTCATTAGAGTAAACCAACAAGCGGCAGGCAGATTTATTGCCTCTTACTACATCCATATAGGAAAGAAAGGCATCAGTGGTCTTGTGCTACTAAAAGGATCATGGCGAATGAGGATCATTTCCCACAAAGATGTTGTGTTTAGACTCCACGCCCCTATGGCCTGGCACCGTTAAAAAAGACTTTCCAGAAAACAGAAAACTGAAAAACAGGTTTTCACTATCATATTACCAGAGTTTTTTTAGGTGAAGATAAGGCAAAATGCAATGAGATAGGTAACGTCACTCTACCATGACACCACAAAGCTGAATCAACCCACCTTAGTTCCTGGGAGTCCCGGGAGCCCTGGCTCTCCCTGGGGACCAAGGAATCCGGGCTCACCCTAAAGAAACAATCAGTATGTTAATCATGTTTCCCCAAGGTTTCTCTACTGCAGTTTACCACCTGTTTATTAACAATGAATTCATACACAAGATGCATGAACAGACATCGAAAATGACAGGCATGCACTTACTGCTCACTCTGTCACATGCGTACGAAAACACACTCCGGGGTCACATGCACGACTTACACACGCAGACCTTTATTGGGTGTTAATTTATACCCAGTTTTACACACATTGAAGAGTTTTCTTTACATATAATGATTGACCTTGTTAGACACTCATCAGGGTGCAGCAGTGTGTTGCAAATGTGGGTGCACCAAGCATGTTGCCCGCCACTTACGAGGCTTTGACAGCCTTTCATTTGCGCGTTGACTAATGAGGAGTGGGCTGACAGCCTGAGGTGTGACGCTCTATTTGATTTACATTGCATTTGTTCGGGCAATAACTGCGACATATTGCTAAACCATCTGTGTCTAAAGGACCAACCTACAGTACTTCAGGCAGTTAGGAAGTCTGTGGAAAGGCAGTGGAGAAGGTGGAGCAGAACAAAGTGCAAGCTGCGCTTAAAAAACCCATGAATGCTACGTTAGCAAAATATTGTTAGAATCCATAAAGCATTCAGGCCTTTTGAGTCAAAACAGGAGTGTACCACATAGGAAGTACAAAGCTGGCTCATGTCATGCATACCAAAAGAAGAAAAACAAAACAGCAACAGGCGTCACCTCATCATGCCTGTTTGATCATTCCTTGCATTCACGTGTTTGTGCTGATCCTATGGTGGCGGCTGCCCTTAAAGTGCATTATCATATGATTTTTGCGCTTTAGTTTGTTGTACTCTGCTGTTGCTCTTGCAATACAAGAACAAAAAACAAAAACAACCTTGTTTGGATGCGATGGAATTCTAAAGGAACACATTCCAAACTCCTGAACAAGCGGTCTTGCTATCTTTTGATGTCCCTTCCAGGAGGGAGCCTGCAGATTTTGCCAGGGATGTCATGTTCCAATCATGAATTCACAGACGCCTACTCTAACCACATAGCATAATGACTTTTGGCATGTTGAGATCAAAACTATCAACTATTTATCCTTGTCAGCTTGCCTGAGCTCCTTATTTTCATAGATCTGAATGTTGAAGTATATCTGTGCCTGTGCCACTCAAGCGGACTCAACCTTGCAGTTGAGGTATGAATCCCACACAGCATGAAAAAGCAAGATTATGAGACCTTCATTTGTCATGCATGAGGCATGAAAAGAGGTCTCTCTTTCAACTCTGCTCTTGATGGGCTGAAGCGGATGGATGGGGACAACACTGGGGAAATGACTGGGGATGAGAACAGCGAAGATTTACCTTTATCCCTGGGAGTCCAGGCAGCCCTGGAAGTCCTGGCTCTCCCTACACAGGAAGAGTGTGACATGTTACAGCCAAGCCAAGCTAAGCTGAGTCAAGCCTCATTGGTAGGCTCTTTGGGGTCCCATTAGCTTTATATTTTATTTTGTATTGTCTAGTTTTTGCTGGCTATCAGCCTGCAGTAATGCTGAGAAGAGGCCTTGTGTCCATGAGTATAAATTCGCTTTCGGTAAGCACTAGCAGAAGTTACTGCACATGCACTTTCATACCAACTCATGCAGCCGTGGCTTGACAGTGTGATTAGTTCATGTTATTTACACTCAAACCCTCAAAAAAATGCAACCCAGTTTTATTTTTCTGATTTTATTGTTTTGGGCAGGTCTGAAAAGTTCAGGTTTCTGTAAGGAAAAACAGTCAGATAATTATAAATTAAGTAACAAAAGCTGTTTGCAAGAGCTGCTGCGCCTTCAAGGTCATTAGATTTTGGCATTGCTGGAAGTCAGGAATTGGCAAATTTATTTTGCCAAGGTCATTGTTAAAGTTGAAATCTCCAGGCGCCCCATTACATGCAGGTTTGAGCAGTGCAGTCATTTGATTCAACTATGAAGGAAATCAAAAAAATCGAGTCCCCCGTGAGCCCTCTGAGAGGCTTTCAAAACAAAATCTCTTACTCTGGTTAACGCTCTATTAAGAACACTGTATTTATGGCACATAAAAGAGAAATGATTAGCGCTGCACGAGAATGGTCGGCTCTGATGACACCCAGGGGATTGGGGCGAAGGCAGTAAATTTCCACAATGGCGGATGAAATCACAAAACATGTCTTGCGCCACTTTGTACCTCAACACTTACTTACTGAGCACCATCCAACTGAGAGATTAAAACAGAATCAACAGCTCCGTTTCACAATAGTCTTAAAGAAAAGGAATATAACTTGTAAGGGAGTCAGCACAAGCAGGAATGCTGAAACTGAGTGATGAGATAGACCATTTAAAATGGTTACGTCCGAGTGTTTCTTCGCTAAAGGTTCCTCAGAATTCCTCAAAATCATTGGCAAAGGGGTAAAAAAGAGGGGGAATTGATGGGGTTCAGTGCTTTGGATTAAAAAGCGGAGTTAAATCGAGCAGTCTCAAAAGCACCCTGGTCAAGAGACAGGTAATAACTTATTTCGCAGGCAAATAGCTCCTTATCTGCTTGAAACTTGCTTCTGCCCTGCTAATTCATTTGAATTCACACACGGCAGACCACACTGCTGTGGAATAACTGCCGTGAAGAGGAATTTTTGTCAAAGCAACTTGAGCACAATTATGGCGGATTAGGAGCAGGTCACAAAAAACAACAACAAAATAATGAGCACATCCAAAAGTGGATGTGTAATACCTGAGGGGGTTACTCAGTCTAAAAACAAGCATCAAGCCAAAGAAAATGTAAAGCGAGTGAGAAGGCTGTGAAGCTCCCAGGTCCAAGCGTGAGGGTCAGGTTCTCCTTCTGTGACCCTCTCTGCCCCCAAATCCCTCAAGCCCCGACCCCTAACCCAACCCCCTGAAGCCCCGAGTGCTCATTACACATTAAACAATGAAAGTCAACCGAGTGAGGAATTCTTTTGTCAAATTGTGAAACATGTTACTGTATGTTGCACAACAGCTCAGAGGCAACAAGCGCTTGTTCATACAACTGATGAACATTTCGTATTTTCTTTTGCTGCACTGAAAGATTCTGTATCCATCACAGGTATCTTATGAGATGAGACCCACCAGATTAAACGTGTTAGACACTTTAGATCTGGCTAACCTTGAAAGTGTACCCTCAGATCTTTGCAAATATGAATTGCAATAGCAGTTCCAATATGACAACTGAGTTGCAAACATTCCACTTCATCTGTGAAGTCGTCGGAGGAGAGAAGTCAGTAGTTCAGGAACAGAATGTATTTTCGTTGATCAACATGGTCTTATTTGGTTGTTCGATCTGAAAATTGCTCTTGTGGTACCACAATAGATCAGGGATGTTCTCAAGTATGAGGTTCCTTGACACCTCTATGGCACGTTGTATTAGAAATACTGTGGTCCTTGGGATACAATGAGAGCTGACGGCTTTATATTTGACCCCCAATTTGCCCCACCATTATGTCGAACAAACAGCACATACACCAATATGATCAGTATATCATCATACTGACATTAAGCCTTTTAAATTCACTGTAGTCCTAATAAGGACTTGGAATATTAATGACATCTCTTATTTCAGAGGTGTCAGAATGTTTCTGTAAACTTTCCCTCTCATATGCTAGAACTAGAAGTCTAGAAGTAGTAGTATGTTCCATAAAATGTAAATAAAAACAGAATGCAATGATCTGAGAATCCCTTTTGGACCTTTATTCACTTGAACTAAATACAAAGGCATACTTAATGTCAGTGGAAATTTTGTCCATTATGCTTGATGTAGGCTCTAACATATTTTCCACTTCTACATTTACAATAGGGTCTGGAGCACAGACAGTGAAGTCTCGTACAAGCATTCTTTTATTACCAAGCCATGTAATTGTCTCATGTGCAGAATGCAGCCGCATATTGTTTGCTGTAACAAGCTGAGACGTCCCTGAAAAAAACGTTGCCTGAATTTCCTCACAACTTAAATGAAAATGTATATATGTACCTTTAAGTACTCATGTTGCTTTCACAGGAGTGCCATCAGTAATAGGCAGTGATCTGCTAATATACCATCACAAAAGATGGCGTTTAAAATTGTTCCTCGTAACAATCTGCGTGGTCCTTTTCCTCTTTAGAATGGAAGAGATAGGGTCAAAAAGTGACAAAAAGACTAAAATTTGTATTTGTTAGACCACAGTAAAGTTTTCCATTTTTGTCAGTCCATGTCAGATTTCCTCAGATAACGTAACTTGCTTTTGTAGAACGCGAAGGTCTTAAAAAACGTGTTGACAGACAAGTTCTTCTTCTATTGTTGCTGTGCCCATGCAGTAACACCGTTTTGAGAATTACATCTGTTGTTGTACAGATCTGCTTCAAGGGATAGAAGGTCACAGGTTTTCAGAATTGAGTTTTGTTCTTGCCCCTTCAGCATGGAGACTCATCTGGATTCATTGATTCTTTTGATAATATTGTGGGCTGTAAATGGTAGCTCTACTTCCTTGCAATTGCGCACTGAGCAAATTTCTGAATTAAGCGCTGGGCTAGTTGCCGAGTCACTGCTGAACCTCTACCCGTTCTCGAATGAGTCAGCTTTTTGCTGATGCCCCTTTCATCCAACATTGAAATTGTCCCCTAGTCAAAGTAAACCTTTTAACCAATTATCAGAGAATTTTATCAGATGTTACCCAATCTTTCATATTGACATTTGGTTTAGACTGCATGAAGATGACCAAATGCAAAAGCAATTCTCTGCCTCCCCCCTTCATCATTTAAAACTGCCCAGTTTAAACTCAAAGCAACACAACATCTTATCCTCAAAGGCCCAAAGATTAATGTGAACGGGTAGTGAGTAAATTCATAGTATCGTATTCACATCAGCTGTAAGATTGTTAAACAGCCGTGTTCTCAAAACAAGAATAATCACCTTTTGTCCACCCCGTCCAGGTTCTCCAGGTTCACCCTGTAAAAGATACAGATAAACCTCTGTCACCTGCTTTTTCATGTACTGCAAAGCATGTGCTACCTTTAAATCAATTCAATTCACATTTTGCTCTAATGCGCTGAGTGCTCTGTAGTCCTTGGTGATATAGGATAAAAAGAAAGAGTATATACAAGTACACAAGATCCTATGTCATATTCCCAGTTCGTAGAGGCACTTGGATTTTGCAGAAAAATAAATTAAGAGTCTGCATGTAAATTTAATCCAAAGAAAGCTTTTACGCTGTTTACGACAATTTATCCCATTTGAAACTTCAAAAATGAAACAATCTGCAATGTCATCATCAAAAAGAGCAAACATCACATTTTTGTGAAACAAGCTAAATCCAAAAACCAATCAATTTCATCCCGGTGTGCCAGGAGAGGAGGTTACATGAAACTACCCATCAAAATAAATAAAATAAATGTTTGGTCTTCCAGTGGTATTATTCATATGGCTTATATTGGTGTAAGTCTCCATTCAAACAAAGGCCAATAAAATCCTCTGCAGTTGCGGGGTTTGGAGATACAACATGGAGAGATACTGTATCTGCCTTCTCTCTAAAACAGCTATCCTGATTTTTCAAGATAATCCACAGACCTTGTTTTGGGAAACTTCGTGAGGAACTCTTTTCATTTAACCATAGTGCACCAGAACGTCTGCATGAAATTAGGCTGCGATTTCTGGAAAAAATTCATTTCTCTTAAGTTTTTTTTGGCCTTTTTTTCTGTATTTCCTGTACTCAAAAATAAATGCCATCCTGTTTCATCGCAGTGCCTCGCCCATTAAAAAAACTCAAAGAAATAAAAAACAATTGAGACATGGAGAGCAAAAGGAATTTGGAAATTTAGGGTGAACTGTTTGTGATATTTCCAGTTAAAATGTATTTGCGGTTAACATATCTTCAGTAATGTTGTTTGTTCAGACTATCGTTTGGTAAATATTCACTTATTCAGCCTTGAGTCCCATGGCAAAGTGAAATAAAAGTTTGAATTCTCACCTTGATGCCTGCTGCCGAAGAGCCTGCATCTCCCTGAGGGAAGAGGAAAAACAGACATTACAAAGGAAAATGGAGCATTAATAATACCGATCATAAAGATATATACAGTTACAGAGTATGGTTAACAGTTACAAACAACTGTGTAAAAAAAAATAAAAGGGCTCGCTTGTCAATTGAACAATGCCCAACATAATACATTAACTGGATTATTAGGACCAAACTGTCTGAAAAGCCAATTTATGAGTGCCTGCGATGCTATAGATAGACGAAATAGAGCCAAACTTGCAGAATTTGGACACGGACCTTTTTATATAAGTGCAGCGCAGGGAGCCATTTGAGTGTTTTTACTCTGTCAGCGTGCAGCTGCATGGTGATGACATGATGGGAGAAACCCAACACAGTACAGCAAAATCTACAGCAGTACAAGGAGGTGAGAGCCGTGCGATACGCTGTAATAACACATTATATAAACTCCTTTTTTTCCTCTCATCACATCTCGACAGGTACTGAACCAAGAGATTGCTTTGTATCACATGATGGGAGTAAAACGATCCAGACACCAAGAACCCAGGCCTTTCCTATGCGTGCTGGATTACTACAACAGTGTACAGTGAAAGCAGACATAAAACAAGGGGCCAATGAGCATAATTATGGGTGGTTGGTGGGAAAAGGGAGGTAGGGGGAAGAAGACTGGGTTTGAGCTCTGGTGTAGACTTTGTGGTTTCACTACACATACGCCTTGTGTTCAAAAGTTGCTGAAGAAATGTCTCTTGCACTCAGCTTTTTATGGGAGTCATTACGATGCAGAGCACAAAGGCATGTTTAATTGCCGCTTTTTTTTTTTTTGTGAACAGTAAATCGTGTTAATGTTTACGGGTTTGCTTTGCTCCCACTAACTATCTTCAGCATTATAACTAACATTTTTAATATGGGCTTCGGTTTGCACACACGATCTGAGAGGATTGACCTTGTTATACAAACTGCCTCATTATGTTACAAAATCGACAGTGAGTAAAAGCTTTCGCGTGATTTAAATTGTACAATTGAAGGTCAAATATGGAAGAATCATTATGAATGATTACTTGTGGTAGAATATAATAAATGGGAACAAAATACTTATTCCCATCTTCTTTTGTGTTTTGAGTGAATGATTGTTCCACCATAATGAGCATCAAAGTCCAAGCTGGTTTACACCTGTGGCCTTTTGGCAAGAAGAGTCTCATAGGAATGTCATGCATCTGTAGTTTATTTTGACATTTAATATAAAAAAGAAACAACAAAAGACCTCGCCTTCTGAAACCGTCTTAAACTCATAATCCAGCTACGGATTTCAAGCAAACACTATTACCCTTCATTCACATGACTGACCTGAGGAAAAAAAAGTTATTTTTTGAGGAAAATCAACGAAAAACAACCCAAAACAAAACTTTACAGTGTAATTTGCATGCTTTTATTTTGAAAAGCCAAAGTAATCACATGAATCTCATCACCCCCAACTGCTAATCTGATAAATGTCCGCATATTTCCTGCCGTGAAAGACAAGACTTAATGGACACCGATCTCAAGGAGAAAGTTTGTCTTTTCACCGGTTACATCCATTTTTCAATGAAGTGCTGTATGACGGAAAAAGTGGGGGAGTTGGGAGGTGAGTTTAGTTGAGGTGTGGTACAGACTGCTGAAACATCTTAACTGGGCCAATTACCACGGTGAGGCTACAGGCTGTGATTAAACCACAGAGCTGAGCAGGAGGGGCGTCTGTCGCCACAGCTCCACTTTATTATAGGCGAGCGGAGCTGTCTGTGCATAGTGGCATTTAAAGATAATAGCATGAAGATCTTACTTTATGTCCTTGGTGAAGAGAACCACTTTCCAGCTGTGGCTATGAGATGGATTGAATTAATCACTGACCAATGGAGCAAAAGCATTAAATGCCACCACAGTCCTAAAAGCAAGCTTGTCTATTGGGATGCTTTGCAGAGGTGACTGATCTCAGGGACCTCACGTCAACGTCACTCTGACGTTTTGCTTATTGCATGTGAGGAAACACAAATCATCACTGGCACCACAGGCCGGGCGGCACTGCCAGCAGTTGAAACCTTGCCAGCTCAGAAAAGCCTGGACCGGATCTCGGGGCCTCAGAAATGATACCAACCGCTGCACCACAGAGCCAAATGCTGAAAGCCTGGAAGTTCCCAGAATTACATCAAAAGTTGACTTAGATTTAGATGTTTAACCTTGAGACAATTTTCCTATCTCTGAGGTTCCCGACTAATTTCACATCTATTCAAATGCCATGCATTAGAAAATTCAGCTTCTAACTAGACCAGTAATTGGTTTATAGTAAGGGACAGCAGGAAACATTATTCTCTAGAGTCAATAATGGCTTATGACAGCAGGGTAATATGCTACATAAGTGTGTATTAAAATTTCACAGACTGGTGTGCTACTGGCGACAGTGGGCAACTCAGACTGTCCGATTAGCAGGAGTAGGAAAAATAAAAGTTGCCTCAGCAGCAGACGACAGCGGCACTTTATCCTATTTAGTCCACTGGAAGGGCAGCTCAGAGCAAGAGGACCAAGGTGTCACAGGATTACATTTAATGGGTGAGAAATGAACTAAAACTCTCACATTTTGTGAGAAATTACCTGATAAGTAGAAAAGAAAATGTCTAAATAGCCTGAAATGGGGAATGTACTGTACCACCCAGATATCAGAAAAGGATAACTGGGGTTCTGGCACCTTTATTTTGTAAGAATTTTATCATGTTGTTCTGCATGCCGGTCCAACACAAATAGCTGGATCGGGTGTATTCCTGGTCTCTTCTGCAGCTTTGTGCTCCAGAGTGCCAAAGATGTGCATGGGATGTCAAACTCAAATACCCAGTGGGCCAAAATTCAGAACTGGGACAAAGTCACGGGCCAACATTGATATATATTGAAAAAAATCTTCCTCCAGATATTACAATGAACCTTTTCATATAGACCCAAACAAGTTTTGCCTAAAAACTAAATACAGAACAAGCATAGCTTAATAATACAATATATAACTTAATATTGCACACATGCAAAATCCTGTTTTCTGCCTAAGTAGCAGGGTGCCAGTATTAGCATAAGGTCACTATGACTACTGCACACAGAGGAGAGGGCGTTTATGGGTCCTGTTGTGATTTTCGTGCCAAAACACCAGCAGAAAATTCTGGGATTTGTAGAATTAGCTGTACATGCACTGTAGACTATCCCGGCGGGCCAGCTCTAATAGTCATTTGGTATGGCTTTGCGGGCCAAATATAATTACAGTGCGGGTCAAATTTGGCCCGCGGGCCAGAGTTTGACGCCTATGTGCTAGAGTGTTAAAGATGTGCTTGGGAACACCTACTATAGCTTTACTGCCATTGCCCTGCTGTCAGAGAAACCTCCCTGAATTCATGCTCAACTCGCTTTGTGGTCTCCCCTTCCCTCTTGTCCTCTCTGAGGTCTCCCTGCACACCGTGACACATTTCCCCTGATTCCATGCTGAATATTGTCATCTTTGTCATCTGACCCAGAGTATCTGCTTGTCTCTTTTGGGGGAAAGACAATAAAAGAACAGAAAAGAACAATTTATCTGACAAAAACAAAAAACCCTCCTCCCCAATGATAACCAGAGGAACAATTTGATCTCCGATTATTGATCCGTTGTGAGCATGTGGGCATGAGACTCTCTTTTCAGAGACTGAAGAAAAATCCTTTAGGTGTTTTTCATATGTGAAAACTATTCTTGATGGCTTGATTGAAAGGCAATTATCCCCAGTACATGTTTCAAAGGTCACTTTTACAACTTTAATAGATGGACTGGGATAATGAGTAAATCTTATCCAAGTTGAGGACAAAAGCCTGCCTATTTTTACCGTGTCATAATTGTGCCTGCTTTTGAAGACTGAATGGCAGGTGATGGGCGACAGAAGTCTGCATTCCCATGGTGCTCAGTTCCATTCTCCCTCCTTCTTCTGCAGCAAAACCCACCTTAGTTCTCTTCCTCTCCACCGAGGTAGACCAGATCAAAGCTCTGCTAGAGCTGCAAAATTTTATCACCTCCACTTTCTCTTTTGTTCACTTCTTTTCCACAGATGATATCCTGCATCTGTTTCCCTTGAACAGTGTCCTTTTTGGCAGCTGCGTTCCGCAGCCATTTAAAAAAAACAGAATACCCATAAATTGAGAAGTTATCAAAGTTGTTCTCTGCTGAATGGCGATAAATTGGCAGTGACATTTTGAGTACACTGCTTCTATTCCACTTCTGCTCCAATGGTTACATTTTGTTTTTATACCTAACTCTGTGTTTCAAGCAAAAATAAGTCTCTCAAGGGGTATGGGGGGAAAAAACTCACAGCATTGTGGGCATGTGATGTCTGTCCACAGCAACTGTGATGCAATTATTGGGCAATTTGGAAGGAGTACGTATCTTTTCCCAGATGTGTAAGACATTTTTTGTGCATGCTGATGTGAAGCTGAGTCAGGCTTTTTGAAAGATTCCAATCCTTAATTTAAGTATAAAATATTAAAACATGAGAATAATAAACTTTTAATAAGGTCAGCAATTGCAGCTGACCTGTTTTCACTCCCTCATATTTTCTTTGGGCAATAATAGAATAATAACTGCGGAGGTAGCATGAAAACTTCTGGATGGGATGCACAATGTACTCTGAGTAAGATGTCACTGCACTTGCAAAAACAAAAGATTCTGGATTGAAATATGAATCTATTACTTTAGCTCTGAGCAATTTGTCCAGCAGAACTCATGTCTGCCTTTGTCGCTGGAAATAGATCCAAACTTGACAAGCTGTCTTGATGATAAATGGTCCTAAATTAATGCGAGAGTCACTCGCAGAGAAAATGTAGCGAAAGTGGCATGGCTTTTAGATCCGCATTAAATCGCAAAGGATGTATCAAGGGCCAGAATAATTGCAGATGTTCAACCTCGACTGCAGCTGATGACACTTGACCTCTGCTCTCCACAGAATTCCACTTAAATGGAGAACGGTTGCTTTCGAGTATTTTCCCAAACAAAGCCAGAATCTCTGTTGATCCTCCGAGTGAGAACATGTTGAAAAGAAACAAAAGCTGTAGAATTTACCTTCTCTCCCATTTCACCTTTCGGTCCGTCTTCACCCATATCGCCCTGTAATTGAATCACATTAACTTAATCAGAGTCCAGTATTTTGATTGCATGATGTATCAGTTTGAAAAGCTCTGGAAAAATAAAATCCCTAAAACTTGCCTCCAAATAGTTCAAAGGGGCATAAAGAACTTTTCTTTTACTAAGGTTCTGCCTTTATTCTGATGGACTGCCCTGTAAAACAATGTAATGGATGTTTGCAGAGAAAGCCAAGTACGCTGAGGCAAAAATGAATTAACAATTTAGTTTGTTCCGTTTTAGTCATCACACATGGTTCACATACTGTCTGACTGACTTTAGGTGACGTCAATCCATCAGTGTGGAACACTAAACCTCTGGCATGAACTGTAAAGTGCTACCTTCGTGTCATTTAACTCAATTTAATCAATATATTATGAACCAAATTTCAGTGGCGACTAGGTATGGGTCTACGGACAGAAATATGTGCCACAAGAAAATGAATTTGAATCAGTTACAATTGAATTTGGATGGCTCGACCTGAATGACTGCGTTGAAACTGGATTGCGAATCACATCACTTCAATTTGTATTTCAAACTTCAATAACATGATGGCAAAATTGAATCTGAACAGCTATATCATTCCAGCTGTGTGAGCTGTTCCTCCAGGCCGAGTTCAAGCCTTTGTTTTCAAAGAAAGAGAATACTGAGTCTGTAGCGGCATCTTTCCCCCCAACAATAATCAAATAATATATGTTCTGGTTTTACTAAACTACAGGCCTAGACTTATTTGTCAGTCTTAATATAATCTAAAAAAGCATTTTTCCCAAAATAATTCTATTCCCTGTGCTCTTTGCTTTATTCTGCTTTTAATAATGCTCTCAATGTGCTACGTATTTTCAGAAAAAACACAAAAAAAACTTCATTATTCTTTACCCCTAAAAAATTCAGTTATCTATTTATATTTCATTTATTTTATTTTTTTTTTATTTTTAATCCAAAGATACACACGGCAATGCAGGAACAAGATGCCTTGAGTCTGTGGTATTTCTATCTATTAGTCTTTGTTTATCCAACTGTCAAAATGTCAAACCAGCTTGAGCCTCTTGGAGACTTGATACTTGATATTAACTATTTATTATTGCACACTTGAAATATGAGATATGTTTACATGTTCCTAATTTGAAGGTTAGAAAAAAAAAGCTTGTGAACGTAGACTTACGTTCCTCTCCGAGTTCAAACACTCGAAGATACAGCTCTGTGTTGGTGAAACCTTCACAAACCTCTCCATGGACAAACATGAGAAGCTGGCTCTTGAATTAGCATGCTGGCTCTTTAGCTAACGAACTAATCCAACAATAGCAGTTTACGTTAGCATTCGTGGCTCCTTTCAAAATAAAACCTCATAATAGCTACTTTTGAAGGAACACAAGAGAGGGGAAACTAAAAGTACAGCACATTTCAGTCTAGGAACTGATAGGATATCACTCAAGAGGTTTTCTATTTTGCCAAATTTTTTGCTTTGCTTTGCGTTACTTTGACATTTCTTGGCAAATAACCATTATTAGAGGCTGGAATACTTTCCCTTACAGAGAAAACTAGAGGACGAAAGTGTTTGAGCGTTTCAGGCAAGAGACAAGTGAGCACTGTGATTACATGAATGTTGAAATCAATCCACCTCTTCCGAATCCTCGCTTATAATTACAGCTTAGTCGCAGTTTCAGTTAGATGCTGTTATTTGTGTCCAGGTAACCTTCGACTGACAATGTCAACCACCATGGTTGCTAGGAGACTGATCACAGAGCCTCATTATCACAGGCAATCAGACGTGATATTTATAAGATAGCACGAAATTATAACCGTAGACAGCTGCTGTTGGTTAAAGAGGCGTATTAAATCAGCAGTGTCCAGTCCGATGTACGTGAAATCCATCGGTATTCCGTCGAGAACACTGAAACCAGCAAGTTCGAAATAGAGAATGAGGAGACGAAGACTTGGTTTTCTTGGAGAAGTGAGCTCTGGTCTTCTCCAAAGCCTGATTTTGGGAAACTGGGCTCAGCTTTATGACTCACTGAATCACTGACTCACTGATTCACTTATGGCCAAATCTCTGAAAGGAGCCCTTCTGGAAAAACGAGCTGGAGCCGCTGTCATTTGATCACAACAGCAGCCCGGACACACTGTTCAAACTCAGGCTGGCGATCATGTTTGATGATCTGAATTAGCACTTTACCTTTTCACCTCTTTCTCCCATTTCGCCCTGTTGGGAAAGAATGCAGAGTATTAAACTGTGTAAAGTTCAAGGGAAGTTGGCTTCATTTGGGGACTTATTGCAGCTCCTACGGGTCAGATGGTATCTTGGGTTAAATTCGTGGTGGGAAATTCTCATGTGTTAGGTCAGCTTTTTTTCACCAGACAGAACATCCAGTATCAGCTTAATATTGTTTTTTTTTACCTTGTACAGTCAATGAGTATTACCGACTGCCATGACATGTTATGGGAATTTCTGCTGTAAGTCAGCAATCCTTCAGAAACATGGAGCTTGGAGAAAACATTGTAATTAAAGAAAGGAAAGTAAAAGTAATTTGTCAAAAATGGGGAAAAAAGAGTGAAAAAATGAAGAATGAAAAAGATAAAAGGAGGGAGTTCTTGGTATGTGATGGGGAAAAAGCAAAAAATTAAATGAAATTGATTTATAAGAAGAGAACGATGTAATTGGTGTGCACCAGACCTTGGCTCCGGGGACGCCATCCAGTCCTGGGATGCCAACATCCCCCTACGGACAGCATAACATAGACACAGTGGCTGCTTTTAATTTGCTCTGTCAGCAATTTGAACTTTTCATATAAGGTCAGGAGACTTAAAAAAGAAAAAAGAAAAATGTTTCCGGGGGAACAGATAACCTTTAAAAAGGTTACATCGGTGTCTTGGCTGTGCAGGTGTTACACATTTGCAGGACTGTTGATAACAGGATTGCGGATTGATAGCCTGATGATAGATTGTATATCTTTACCACACTGAATTTACTGTAAACAGTTCACCTCTTCTGAATGTAATTCAAAACTTTGCCGGGGAGTAGGGGGGCAGGTAACTAGACGATTAAAAGTCCAGCACTCTCTGTTAGTTAGATACGTGCTGGAGTGGAGAGGAAAGCCCAGCCTATATGAGAACAAGCAGTCTCTCTGTTGCCAAAAACAATTAACCTCTCGACCTTTGCAAAGCCACTACATCATTAGGCTGTTATAAAAGTAGCATCTACTCCTCATCCTCAATCACACACCTCACAGACAGGCAACTTTATGTACCCAAGAAGAAAAATGGAGCAATTTATTATTTGGAAAGAACTTCATGTCACTCTGCCGCCACACTCTTCCGCTAGAAATCAATTTCACATTATCTCTTGTTCTGCTTTATTTGCTCTCACTTTGTCACTTTTTAATCGGGGATCTCATGAACAGATGCAGCTCCTCCGGAATTTGCTTTAAAATCTTCGCAAAGTAATACAACAATAGAAAAAAAAAAAAATCGACGAACAATCTTGTCCAGGAGAAACATTACATTGTAGATTTTCCTTTAAAATTCTGTTATGGAGACTTTAACACTTCAACACTCATTTTTAGATGACGTACTGAACAGCTTCACGCAGACGTTCTCGGTTCCCACGATAGATTTTTTCTCGTACTAGTACTAAGCATTTCTGGCTCCAGCCACAAGGCGGTTCGTTGAGCCAACTGAACTGATGCAAATTATGTCCATGCTTTCTTCCCATGAAATCATTAGAAGCTCAGCGTAAAGTTAATATTTGACTGCTTCAAAATTATTTTGATGGCGGAGACGTGTAACATGGGCAATGGCGGCTCTTTCATGCGCCTGTTCTTCGGGTTAATTAGGTCTGATGATTTGAGAGAAGCCGCTCGCATGCGAGGGCAAACCAACACAATATTTCCTTTAAACCTAGCTAAGTGTTTTTGTGCCCAAACCTAACAAGCCTTAACCACAGCACTGACACGCCATAAAACACCCTTACATTTCAGCTGTGATTCGTAACAGCTTTGGAAGGCGCTGTCAGTGTCTGATCTGTTTACACTCCAACATCGATTCACATCAATTGAACAGTGACACCCAATATGGTTAAACTCTGACAATTGCACGGCAGCATGGCAAGGCATATCTCAACAGTGAAAATCAAAATTTGCCTTCCTCTGAAAACATTGTCGCTTTACTTGGTCCTTGTGTCAAGATTATTCTCCTTCACCCTGGTTGGAACCGCTGAAGGAGTGTGGCAACCTCACCTTTCAGACATGGGCAGACTGTTATACAAGTGTTTTTAATTACCGCGGTCGCTATGTTCTCACCTAAATTTATGAACGTGAATGAAAATAATCCACGAAATAAAAACCAGGATTTCACTCGAAACCTTTGGCCAAATCTCTGCTCAGATCTCTATTACCAAAAGCTGCATTTCCCAGAGAAAGTACACTTTGGTTTAATAGTTTATTTTTTGTGTGTAATTTCAAAACATTAAAACACAAAGAAACGAGAACTTGATATGATTTTAAACCAATTTCACCCAATTGTAATAAAAAAATATTTAAAAATGTGTAGAATTCTATTTGGGATTTATATTATTTCATGCATTTCCACTCAGCTGCACTTGTCTTGACCCCACAGTTACTTACCGACAAGACACTAGCAGCGAGACCCCTAATAAATGCGAGAATCTTGTATCATCTATCAGCCAACATATGGGAGTCATTCACATAATGATGATGATATTTGATATTTGTCTGATTAAAACGTTAGACTTGGTCTGATAAGGTTTGCATTAGTGATCATCCCCTTTGACTGAACTCTATGTCAGATCAATATGTGTGCCAGACAAGCTGCTGGAAGAAGAACTTGAACTGTTTTACAGTTCTACTTTCTGTGTGACTGACACAGAGGCTACATACCATAACAGATTCTCTTTATAACTGCATTGCACAGCATTGGAGTTCTGTTTCACGGCAAACCTCAGCCCTGACACAAGTATGGAATTAGACCTTCAGATTCTGCTGTCTCCAGTGTCAGAATGGCTTTCACTCTAAAATGAAACTTCTTTACTCTGGTTCCTATTAAAGCTATGCGTGCCTCACCTTTCATATATTATAAATGCGTGCAAAAGATGAGAAAGATGGCGCCTCTCAGATCATCTCCCCGTTCGATCTCCTCACTCCTACAGTTGGTTGTTCTGGATGAAATATCTTTTTTTTTTCGACTTCCCCATGGAGAAACACCTTGATTGTGTCCTCTTTATTTAATCTCAAGGAGAACAGCAGAATCAAGTCAAGACTATAGGAAGATTCTCCTGTGGTTTGCATTTGGTCTATTTTGGCTGAGATTTAAAGATGCAGTCCAACCCATGATGCAATGTGAAATAGCTTAAATGCATGGCAGAACCTTTTCAGTGCAAAAAAAAAAAAAAATGCAACACAAGGAATAAAAGACCAATGAAAACATCCAATAAGTTGGCGAATCTCATGGAAATAAACCTTTGGAGTGGATGCTTCTCTTTCCCTACTTAGTAATATGGCTTTTTGGTTCTAAAATATTCATCACAAAAGTACTTCCAGGATTCATTGCTTTCTTGTGGCAAACAATTCAATTTAAAAAGGGGACATTTTAACCAACATGTAAAGGGTGTTGTTTTTTTCAAGGCTCATGAACATTAACTGAGTTCTGTGTGTCTTCATTAGTATGAGCTTACCTTCAGTCCATCAACACCTGGGAGTCCTGGAGGCCCGAGTGCCCCCTGGAAGAGTGACAAAGGACTTTAATTATTAAAAAATAAACAATTACCACTCTGTAGGCAGGATTTATTATTGGTTTTTGTGATGTTTTGGGAAAAGGTGTTGACTAACTGATCAAGATAGTGCATGATTTTAATTCATAAATATCTGGCCTCAGGATTGCACCCATGGCTACATCTGCACAACACCTGGTGTGTGCTGGGCCTCCCTCATCCAGCTGCTCAATGCTTCTTCACCAGCTAGTTTACAATGTTCACAAGCTGACTCAGGAATCATCAACTATGACTCATCAGCCAAAGTCTAATAATTACACATTTTCTGTCTGTTCTGTTTGCAGGTTGTGTCCCCATTAGCAACTTGAGACATTGAGACGTTAACCTTGGACTTTTTTTCTTTAAGTTTCTTTCTCATAAATTTGTTTTTGGTAACAATGTGTCACTTTTGAGAAATCCTATAGCTTTTTTGGGATTATTTTAAGTCAAGTGCAGAACATAATGCAAAACGTATAGTGCCAGAGTTGAAGCAGTAGATATGGAACACAAAACACAAATGGGAACGCGTTGACAATTAACAGTGATATTCAATTGCTATTCCGTCATTATAATTTCTGGTGTCATGAGAAAGACACTTGACAGGACTGCTTTACAAACTCTCACATGTAAAAGTGTATCTAATTAAACAAAAATACATTTTTGCTGCAACATAGCTATATTGAACTGTATTCCAGCTGAACTTGTGTCTCAGGAACAGGTTATATTACTTCATAAATGACAGAGCAGTTACAACAGAATTGTGTGCGAAGGCGTTTCTTGATTGCCGCCAATCGCTTCACAATCAACATGTTAATGCAAATGATTTTGTAAGAAAATGATTATCACAATATAACTAATGGACTGTGAAATGCCACTGCAGATGGTGACCGTCTACCTTAATGGAAACAAAGGCATCCATTTGTGATTTTAAACCACCTGCATGAATAAACATGTTTGGCTATGCAATATCTTGTCTCGCTCTGCACGTTCTACATTTATTATCTTGTTCACATTACTTGTTTTCTGAGGAGTGGAGAAACAGCTGGACAACTGCAACTCCAGATCAAACCTTCTGTGAAAACATCATAAACTGAGCAAGAGCTGCAGAGTCAGGTGTTCATTCTCTGACAATTCATCAACTATTTATGTCTTACATATTTATACATGTATGTATTCCTTTATATATATGCTATATACTTAGTCATAATCAGCTAGCAATTTTATCTTTCTAGATGTTTTCACTCCTTTAAGTCAAATCCCCTCTTTGTATTCTACTTAAGTTGTGTGCTCTTTATGTTTACCTTTATCAATCATCTGTAGCTGTATTTGTTGTCTGCTTCTATTTCTTCCGAGAGTTATTTAAAAGTTTGATTTAGTTTTCAAGGTTTATCTGGTTCTGCCTTGCCTCCTTCCATTGCCTCTGGTTCCTTCCTCAGTCATGGCTGCGGTTCCTCACTTCAAATTTTTAATTACAGACTCATGGCTCAGGGTGTGTGTGAGTGTGTGGGAGAGGAAATGTTTTATTGCATTATTGTTGGGTATAAATCACGATGGGTTGCATTTTATTTGTGTGAAGAGCGCTATACAAATAAAAGTATGCGCTATACAAATAAAAGTCAGACTTTCTGATTTGAGACAGTATTGTTGTATTAAACAAACATGATATATAGCTGTTTTGAGGGGAATGCAGAATGTGCCCAACATATTTGTAGCCTTGAGGGTTACAAATTATGCTTCTTTATGGGAAAACTTACTGCTACCATGGTTTCATATTGTAGCAGGTACAAGTTTAAAGTAATGTGTTAGATTAGTCGTCTCAAAACCACAGCATACACACTGAATACAAGCCTACATTACTCTTATCTCGCCGCATGGTGTAAATGTGGCATAAAGGAGAACACAGTGGACATTTAGAAAATATATAAAGCCATTGTCCTGTGTAGGATGAACTAAAGTTTCATTGTAGTTTATTTAAAAAAAAGAAAAAAGGTGATCACCGCATCCGAGTCACCAAGGGGATGAAACCTAGATGGGTGTCGATGTGTCCCCACTGTTAAACATTATGCTACATCAGCAACGGATCAAATTGAGTAGCTTCAGGGCTCTGGCTTATGAGTCATTAACACGGCGGTGTGTCATCGGCGACCCCCACCACACAGCCCTCTCCCCAACCCGGGAGGCCCTGCCGACAGATGACAGCGCAGACAGGAAGTGTCTGATTGGGTTACACTGAACAAACACTGGCAGCTACCTGATGGCTGGATATGGCTTACATCTGTTCCCCACATCAGCACCGTCAGGGTCTCTCTCCCCGGTCTCTCTCCTACCTCGTCGCTCTTTTTCTTCCCTTTCTCGTGTTGTTAAACCTTAACTTGTCTATTTACTTGCCCCGATTCTGCCCCTGCATCTGTAATCTCAATATATTCTATACCTGTCTGAGCTTCGTTTTGAACTCTTTGTTTTTTTTTCCATTCTTTGAGGTTTAATTTGCCCAATTTTGGAGAGGAGCTGTCATACCAAAATATTATTCTTAGAAATGTTATTTTGATTTTAACTGGAATTCAGATACAGATTCAGAAACAATCTACGGACAGGGAAAGAATGTTTGGGGTTGATTCAATATGATATGAATATGACTTTTTTTTCCTGATCACTCACATTCACTCTTGTTTTAAATAGATTTTTCAAAAAAATTAACAATAGTTATTTATTCTTTAATACCCGTGGGGAAATTCGTTCTCTGCACCCATCATGGATGAACCCTGAGCAGTAGGCTGCCGTCCACCAGCGCCAGAGGAGCACTTAGGGGTTCAGCGTCTTGCTCAACAACACTTTTGCCACACCAGGAGGAGCTGGGAATCGAATCAGGAATGCTCCAAAGACCATTGCTCTATCTCTTTCACTGCGCCACACCACGCCCCTTTTAAGGAATTTCTTTCATCTCCCAGTCAGGATATTTGTTGCATGTAATTTTGAGCTCAATTTCAGGACATTTTCAAGAAAACACCTGTTTTCTGGGTTTTCTACGTTGCGAGGGCTCCTTGACGTATGTGGTATGTATTGTCTCGCCCAAACGACAGACATAATGTAATTTGATTCAAATAATTCAATTCAAAGGAAAACTGGTCTGACATACCTTCAGCCCCTGAGGCCCCTGAGGTCCCTAAAAATGGAAAGAGAGACAGGGGGAGTAAAAACAGAAAAAGGAAGAAGAAAGAATTTGATGTCAGACGGAATAATATGATGTCTATGTCGACAAGGTCACACGAGGGAGGCGAGTGAGGCTTCATCCAGTTCATACACGTCCTTTAAGACAGAACTGAACTGGGGCTAATCCCTTTCTTTTACTTTTGAGAAACATAAAGAAAAAAATACTCATCTTCTTCTGATTTAGACTTTTAATAAATGCCATCTAATGAGGCTGTAAAGAAAAGAAAGCTTGAGGATGAATTTAATTTTCTAATCTTCCTTCATTTTCTCAGCTCACTTAATTGGCTGTTCTGCAAATAAAGTTAAGAATGCAAGAGCGATCCATTGCCTAAATAGGCTAATAGTTGGCAAGCTCCACAAAAGACATATTTTCAGCCAAAAAAGGCACTTCATTCTTTTACAGAGATTAAACTTTGTGACAGATGCGGCCGGGAGGACAGCTATTTTTATCCAAATGAAACCGAGAGCCACGTCGGTTCCTCAACCTAATCCACCGAAACTTGCCGAAAAAGGGAGAGCAGCTCACTGAGAAGTTAATTCTCTGCGTGTACGCAACAGAAGAATTATTGCAGTACCACAGCAGTCCATCAACAACTTACTACTTGGCTGTCACGACACTTTGAGATGGCCAACATTCCTCCCACTCTGGGCTCACTGTGGAAAATAGTGCCATTTGGCTCATCACCTTTGCTTGGGTCCAGGCCAGGCAGACCTTGTGCCCCACAGGCCCTCTACAATATTCCTCTCTTCATTATTATTTCGGTACATTATTGGAGAGACCATAGATTTGGTCTCCTGAGGATTGAGAAATATTTGTGATTCTGAATTCAAACGTAGCAAATGACACATTTAAGTTGAAAAGTTTGACTGTCAGTGTGAATTGTTGTGAATGTGAAGTGTAGCATTATGGGGCCAATGCTCCAATGGAAGTTTGGCCTGGGAATGAGGACCATAATAATGACGATCTTTCAGAGAAACAAGTGCTGGTTCCATCGTTTCATTCCTTAGTTCGTGTTGATTAACAAAATGCCAGTCACCCAGTAACTAGGGATGAAAATGTTCCCATTCTCAATTTTCATTTTTTTCTTCCAAATTCCCCTTTTAAAATTCCAATTGCAACAAGTTGTCACATTTAGAGAAATGGGCCACACAGTTGCACAGTTATAGCACTTTCCATCCAGCCTTATAACAAAAAAAAAAAAACCTCAATGAACAACTTTCCCGTTTCCAACAAATCAAGAAAAAAAGACTGCTCTCCTTCAAAGGCCTTTGTTAGTTATCCTCTGTAAACATCTTTATGACTCACAAGGTATGCAAGCGCATGTGCCACTTGCCTGAGTGCTAATTAGCCTGGCTACATCTGAGAGCACTCAGGAGCTACTGGCTGAAAAGCAGATGTAAGAAAAAGTCGAGATGCCTCGTAGGAATGTTGGTCTTTTGTTCTCCTTGCTTATACCTCCAGTGAGGTAAGGGAGTAATACAACATATCTTTACTAATAATTATAAGTACTGCAACAAGCACGATTGCATATGCTCGGCATGGTGCGGCGGGGCTGGCTCGTTGAGTACTTTTAAATACAAGGAATCCACAAATGTGCTATTTCAACAGGACACTCATTGAAATTGAGCATCCAAGCACAAAATGCAGTCCTGAATGTTTGGTACTTTCATTCATCACTCGGAAATAACAAACAATGAGGCAATCGCAAGGTCATTTCCCACACTTGTTCTGCAGCTCCAAACTCAGCACTTGAAGAACTTCCTTAGTCTACTTTTATGGGAAACATACTTGGGCTTTTCAATCCTGGAGATGCTGTGTCTTTTCGGCGAAAAACAAGAATGTGCACTGGAAGGCTTCTATGTCACTTGCAATCTTTGCAATATACTTTGATTAAATTAGGTGATTTTTCCTTTAGAGGATATCCCATAGGGAATTCTAGTTGTAATGTCTTTTTCTAAGCAATCTAGCCTATAATCTAATCTATAGATTAGTACAGCATTATTCTCTGCAGAGGTGGATGCAGATCTGGGCAGACGTTTGACGTGCCGGTTCTTTTACTTTTTTTTTCCTTGAGTCCCTTTAATCACAGTATTTTTTTTTTTTACTGCCACAAAAATAAACACAACTTCACTTTGTAAAAATAGCCAACTGATTGGGTGAAATACTGTTACAATAATGTTAGTGTTTATAATGTTAAGAGTGTCTTTTTAATTCAACGCCAAACTTTAGACAGCGCAACTTTCAGCAGGGAAATAATGGAGCGTGTAGAACGTAATTTCCTGGATATTTCTCTTTGGTTTTCCAACACCTCAGGATTTCAATAATTGTGAGTGTGATAATTTTCTCGAAAGCACATTCAGCAGTCCATCACTCCTCCAGAGCCTTGGAGCACCGTCAGGCTCACTCTCGCTTGTCACATCAACAATATTGATGGACAAAAGATTTGGCAAAAGTTGCCAAGTTGTATAAGATACAAAAATCTAAATTTATTTTCCTGGTGTCGAGACATTTCGGGTGTCCAGTGGTATAAGTCAGATGGAATAACACATTGGTGTCGTTTTTGAGTGCCTTTAATTTGGGACATCAAGAAGTGGGCAGCTTAACATCACTTAATGACCTCACCAGTGGTGGAAGCCTAACAGCCACTCAGCCCGCTTCCGGCATTCCAGTTAAATGTTTAAGAGCCATTTCCACGGATCATTTTGTAGCATTTTAATGACATTTTGCCATCCATATATTTATTAAATCTAGGTTGTTGATGTTGATTTTATGATGGTTCACCACAGCTAAGGTCTGGCTAGCTTTAAAAGTCAAATCTATTGAGATTTGCTTCTGTTGAGAAACCCAGATTTGAGTTTCCAAGAAATCCTGTACTTGTTGGACTCCACCACAGCGATCCCAATCTATCCCTTGACACAGATTCTAATACTCTAAGAACAGAACAAGGACATTTTCAGGCCCACCATGAATAAGGAAATTAATCAGATATTCCATCGACATTATTCTGCGGTTTCGTTTAATATTTTCACGTCAGTCCACCCCTGTGTAATACGTCATTGAAAAGGGGGAGCTCATATTGATATAGATATGTCAAGTAAATATTACATTGTTATGTTATCCAATTGAAAAGACTTGCTTCCTGTACCAGTGCATGTTGTGTATTTGGAATTGTCAAAGAGGAATCGCCGTTGCATTGTGGGTAATTTCGGCGTGAACAAATGGTAAAAGGACAGCAAGGAACTCCTGCAGCATGGATGAAAACAACACCGAAAGGCAGATGTGGGATGTTGTTTCAGTTACCGGTGGACCACCACAAACAATGCAAAACTGCTTTTCTATCTTTGGCGTATTTGAAGTCAAATTATACTCTAAATGAAAACTGAGTGCACGGCTGCAAGCCACCTTTAGGGTGCTGAAGACCCCCTCAATTTACCAAAGAAAAACCTTATGGCATTGATGATTTTGAATGGAGTCCTGAAAATATTTCCTCCCCCCCTCAAAATCCTCAAGAGCTTAATCCTTCTAACCAGCACCATATGTCCTTGAAGGCTGCTGGAAAACTCTGGAATTTACTCTTGCTTCTTAACAATAGTATCTACATTGAAAACACCGGGCTGTGTCAAGTGGGCACTAGCTCAAAGAATGCAGCAATAGAGGTAAAAATTAGTTAAGGGCTGATGTCAAAATCCCTTCCTTGAGCTCACTTGTGTACATTCAGAAGTGCCAGTCCAATAACGTGTTCAGCTTGCTGCACAAAGTGGAGCCTATCAGTCTAGTTGCTGATGCATATCCAATTCTTATTGATTTTCGAGCGCCAGTCAAGGGTGTGGACTGGCGCTGGTGTCTGGGTGGAAAAGTCACATTTTTATTCTCTGCAGAGGTTTACAGGGCCAAAATACCATTTGAACTGTTTCGACCAGCCCATTATCTCAGAACAGGAGCCATCTCAGCTCCAGTGATTTGCCAAATGTGCATGCTGATTTCACTTGGTTTGAGTGGCAATGCTACATCTTTTTACAACCTCTGGGAAGCAGCTTTTATGGTCTTGGGATTGAGTTCCAAATGATGACATTATACCCTGTAAAAAGCACATCACTGTCACACTGTGTATATAGACTCGTGATAGTATGTCTCATTTGAAGAATAATAGTGAAAAGGGCATATTCTTCTTTTTTTCAGAGCTAAATGGAAAGCTTTCTCAGCTCATTTTAAAACGGGATTCAGCAACCCTGTTTGTGGAAATTACGCTTATTCTGTCATTAGCAGTTGTGAAATAATTGGAGCCTTAAGGGAGACCAGTGAGGAACATCTATTCCAAATTGTTCACGAAAAACTGCCTTGGAATATGAGCACAAAAAGGGATAATGAGTAAAGCACATAGGTATAATTAAAGTCGCCAGAGTCAATTCATTGTAGAATGTAGGTTTATCAAACTAAAAAAAAAACATGTTACCTTTATTTTTCTATATCTCGCTCTCTCGATACAATGTCTATCTTACTACCTTAGCCTTAACACCCTTTATTTCCTCTGTCTATTCCTTTCCAATTCAGCAACTTTTTCCATACTATGGAAAAAGTCGGTGGAGATGGAATCAGAGATGAAGCACTCGATAACACCTCCTCAGTCAGCTTCACTTATCCTCCCTTGCACTTGTGAAAATTGACATCACCAAATGTTTTCACATGTCATGTTTTCCATCCTTGCTTTTTCTAGAATTTGGCATGAACTGTTAAATGTAGCTTTTATGGGGACTTTTAATCAAATGCTTTATTTGTTGAACACCACAAGCGGTATCCAGTTGCTGTTAGGTGGAACAGGTTTTCCCTACTGTATAAGGCTTTTGTGAGAGAAAGCCAACATTTTTGCAGTGTATCATAAAATGTGTCATTAATTTTCAACATTATAGCCATAAAACATCATACGAATATATTGCAAGTTGAATTTACTTAGTGAGATTGATGCTGTGACCCATTTTGGATTTTTTTCCTTAGTGCACTGCCATGTAGTACATTATGTACAATGATGTAGCCCATCCAGTTGATATTTAGTCATAGAAAAATTTGTGTTATCTCAAATTGAGAATGCTGTTGTGCA
This sequence comes from Fistularia commersonii, assembly GCF_037954325.1. NCBI lineage: Eukaryota > Metazoa > Chordata > Actinopteri > Syngnathiformes > Fistulariidae > Fistularia > Fistularia commersonii. The sequence goes on from NC_141302.1 coordinate 9,558,616, forward strand.
CAGGAAATGAGGATTACAACATTTGACCAAAACTGTGATATTCCATGGTTTGCTTTGAAAAAAGGGTTTCGTTTTAGGAATTTAATTTGCATGGAATGGTTCCAGGGTCATAGATTGGTTGGCTGTGCTCCCACTATGCAGCCAAGGTGACAATAAATTATAAAACAAAAAAAGTTGAAGTATAAATCATATCCTCTAAATTGAATTATAGCATTATTTATTTCAGTAGCCAGTGTCAGGGAGTCTAATGAAGCTGTGGCTTTTTGTATTTGTGTGAGTCTGCACTTTTGCCACTTTTCCTGTGAGGAGCAATATGACTTACAAAACATCTTAATGAGAATGCATTTGTGGAATTGGGAATTTTTAATTTGCTCATGCCTTTTGTGGCACCTTTTGGGTTGAAATTTGAGCACTTACATGTTCTTCAGGTGCACTTCAGAGTAAGGGCTGAGGTTAGATTGACGCTTGTGGCCAGGGACAAGCCAATGAGTCATGCGGGTCAATATTCTCACAACGATCGCATTATAGATGTCAAAAAGTTTTCTCTTATTCCCTTTCAGTAAGCCCTTGCTATTTACTTTTTTACATTGGAGCTTTAGCTGGAACAATGTATCGATATCCCGTGTTTAATCTTTAATAATGAAAAGCTGAGCGGTACCTCATTGGATTGGTGTAAGCCTAGTTATGTGAAATGAGTATTTCTGTTGGAAGTCCCGTAGTAGCACACCCTGGCCACAACCATAAATCTTAGAGCTGAGCTCCTGATCCTGCCACATGTGTCAGACATATGCGACAACAAGCGACTTCAAAATGAAACGGCTCCAGATATGTGCATGTGATCGAGCACATGTGCAAGGAGGCCCGTGGCATCAAAAACTCACTCCAGTCACTTTGGATGTTGGATGATTTCCCATCGAGCGACTTGGCAACCGAGCTGCTCAGCATGCTTTTCAAAATGTCTTTTTCACTCCAGCGTTAGAATTAACAGTGCCTCTCGACAACCGACAGTTACAATATTCTCCTGCTAATTCTAACTTGGGCCAAATAAAATCCATGTTCAGCTGTATGTTATCTTTCAAAAAGTAAAGTTTGTTCTCACCATCGGCCCTGTTTCCCCGGTCTGCCCTGGATCACCCTATAGGAAAGACAAAAGAGCCAGCCAGTTAATGGGGGAGCAATGGGCAAGTCTTTTGAAAAGTTGAGAACATGCATGGAATTTTTAAATGATCATGAATAGTGTTCAGAGTAACAGGTCCAATATTCTGGTGAAAAAAAAAAAAACTCAACATTTTCCACATTGTGGTTGAATTTACCCTTTATTTTAGAGTTTGACTATTACTATGATGCATGGAAGCCAACTCGACAAGTAGATAACCGCATTGTGCTGCTCATCTACGAAATGGGCCTGCAGGTCTTTGCTGTCCAGTTCGACCTGCACCCATCACTGTTTCAAAGCGTCACGCAATCCTCGTCCCCAGGACTGTTTAGATCGCGATGTCCCCGAACCCCTCAAAAAAAGACACATGCTCCGCTGAGATTATGATGCCAAGTTCATGCTTGAGCATTATTCAATTTTTTGGCTTGCTTTAACATTCTCAGGACAAGTTTTGCCACTATGAGGGAATCATAGCGAGAGAAATTAATTATGAGATAAATAAAAAACACAGCAGGAGAGGTCTAATTTCTTGGAAAAACAACAAATATTTCAACTGCAACTGAAGGAACTGAAAACAACACTTAATATTTTTGCACTCTCACTCTGAAGGCTGCCAGGACAATAAAGATCAGCTGGAGCCCTTGGAAGGTTTTATGGCGAAACGTAATTGACAGGCCTCTTCTGTTTCTTCTTTCTCTCTCAAGCAGAGAGCACATAAATTAGAGTGATGCCAATGGCAGGACATGGAAAATGCTGTGTTGTAATGAAAAACAGCAAAGTACATGTAAATCCATACAGTAAAGTAGCTCTCAGGAGCATATTGATGGTTTGCTTGTCTCGTCTTGATTGGAAATTTGGATCAACCCTTCTACAATGGACTGAGCTCGATTTCCTCGCATCGAATACAACTTGACAATTAAGGAGAAAAAAAAAGTTTTTTTTGGACTCTGTCCTGTTTTAAAACACCAGTTGCCACTGAAGGAAAACTGAGCCGCACATGATATTCTTTTCTTTGTTTGATCAGAAATTATTTGGTAATTGGTGAATTCCGTGTCTCCAAACCCCTCAGAGTATTTCTCTTGATTTTGCTCTCATTTCATTGGCCCATTACTCTAGACCCATAAAGACCAGTGCAGTGTGAGACAAAACCAATTTTAAAGATTTTAAATTCGGGAAGGACTGAGATAAGACGTGAGAAACTTAGAGATTCGTCTGATATAAAACAAAATAATCATAATCTCATATTCATGTGGATTTGAGCCCGGCAATATTTGGGACATATAGACTGGTAAAAGAAGAGATCCAACTTTGGACCGTTCCTTTTGCACACGCGTTGTTTACTGAGTTTCACTATTGTGTGAAATACAATACTCACTGGTAGACCAGGTACACCCCTGGGCCCGTCTTTGCCTGTGTCCCCCGGGGGGCCCCTTGGCCCAGGAGGGCCTGGTGGCCCCGGAGGCCCGGGTGGTCCAGCTTGCCCTTGATCTCCCTGCATAAGACATTGATCAATATAAGGGGATCTGGTTGAATCCACTGAAACTGGAACCACAACATTTTAACTATGATAAGAGTGGAGAGGAACACTGTCAATGGGAGTGACATGTCACCTCCACTCTGAATGTACAGGTGAGTTTTTAGGTGAAGGCTAATATTTTAACCTAGCTCATAATAATGAGGGCGGTGAAATGATGTGATTAAAGGTTTGAAGATTAATACCCATACATCGTTTGCATGAATGAGTTGGACTTTGACTAAAAACTGACAAAAACTTGAACATAAACATAAGAAGTCCAACACAGTGTTATATGTGAAAATCTACAAAAACGACAAAGGCATTGATAATACAATGAACACGCTTTAATATTACATTTGAGAAGTAATTCCTGCATGTTCTTTCTTCAGGGAAAGAAAAAGCCCAACCTTTGGGAAATGTACCTGTTTGTCGTCTTCCCTGGTAAGATGAAAAGATAAATGGCCTTGTCTAGAGATGCAATATTGTGCAGGAGAGACACACCGCTCACTCGTTCACTGAAACCAGTAAATGGTCGCTTATGATATCAGCTGGCTTCCTCTGTTAATATATATGTCGTGACTTATGTATTTACCATGTTATGAAATAATAATGTAGAATTAAGGTGCACAGAGTGCATCTAATAAAGGCTTTCCCTGTAAAAACATCAGTTCATGAGAGTAGATGATTATAATAAATTCTCTGAAGTACCATAATCGTGATGCATGATTAATTCCTGCTTTGTCATGTCTGTGTGAGAGACCACAAGCTTTCCTCTGTCCTTTAGAAAGGGGAAAATGGCGAACAGGTATATTTCCCACTGGGTTTGCATGTAACTTTAATGAAAACTTAATTTCCAAAAGAAATATCAACACTGGCCCGAAGAATAACAGAGGAAATAATAAGAGTGCGTATGACAGGTCTGCCTACAGACTTGCATGCAAATATAAGAACGGCCACATAGAAGTGATTCGGAGAGACGTAACATGTTGGACAGAGAAATGAGTTTGTACACAGCCACTACCTTAATAAGACGTCGCTTTATGAGCTGCTGGTCAGCGGAAAGAAAGCCATGATTGATCTTAGGGAAGACCATCTGAACAGGTGTGTGAGGTCAAGGAGTCGAAGGTCAGAGGTGAGAGAAGTTTGAAGGAGGATGAAGTCCCAGAGGAAAAGGGGAAGAAGAAGAAAGCAAATGCAAAAAGAAACAGAAACAGATTTTGTTAGAAAGACCTGTGTTCATGAACCCTGGACCAGCATCTTCACAGATCTGGGAGAAATCCACAGTTTTCCACCGTGGAAGTGGTTTACTTCGGAAGTCTGGGCTTATTTTTTGGAGCTTAAGCCCATAATTACCACCTCAAGGGTGCGAGGGTGAACAGTGGGCTCACAAAAATGTGAATTTCTCCTCCTCTGTGAAAGTGCTGCCATCATCTTTATTACGCCTGCTGCAAAGTCAGACCCCGGGAGCTACACACACTGAAACCAGCGCGGTTGACCTTCTGCAATGAGGTTCGTTCTTAACCTTGTTCTTTTCAACATGTGTATTATGCTGCTATTGTCCATTAGCATTAAGTGGCTTCATCAATGGCTGAAATAATCCTAAAGTCTAAATTGGTGTATTTAAGGATTTGTGGCGAACCATGGAAATGAGCTTTAAAACACTTTTTGCCACATAGGTTCATTACTGACTATTTTTCTTGGCTTCTATTCCACTTATTTCAGCATCTCTGGACAAAAACCAGACCGTGTCTTGGTTTCAGGACAATAATTCTTGTTCCAGTCGTTTGCGTATGACTAGGGCATAAAGGCCACCTTGGCTTTCAACAGGGGGCCTTAAATGCAACAAGGGGGAGAAATCTCTTGAGTGAAAGAGAGGTAGCAGCAGTGCTGGGGTTGGATAAGGTGATTAATTACATGGTCTGTCTTTGAGAACAAGGAGCAGGCAGTGACAGTGATTTACTCCCAGTGTGCGTGGCGGTAGGGTCACACTAAGCAGCGAGGCAACACATCCACTGACAAACCTTGACAGTCAGGATCTGATTGCTGTGCAAAGCAGCCAGTGTAGGGAGACCAGGCAATCCCTGAAGGGACACACAGCAAAACATTGCACAACACACACATTCAAACAACGGGTGAACAAAAAACACTTAAAAGGAAGAAGCATCCTGCCTCCTTATCATCATCACCAGGGAGCAATGTCATCTCTGCGGTGAATTTAATATCGTGTTTGTGCGGGGTTTTTTTTCTGGGTGGGGTTGAGGAGAATTCTTATAATCATCACAAGCCGCATCCAATTTAAATGCCAAACAATTTGTTTTGAGGACAAACCATCCCGGTCCTGCTCAACAACAACATCTGATTTAAAGAGTGAATTTAAATGTCCAAGTTTATCTTTCATTATGAAATATGGCACATCAACCGGGCCATGTAGAGAAAGCTACAAAGGAATCATTAAGGAAGTATTTCCTCCTGTTTTCTCCTTTTGTTTACACAGCTTTTGTTGAGACAGTCATATGATGTGCATTGAATGCTTTGTTAAAATTAGAAAAACATAATTATTCAGCTGTTTCAGGTAGATCAATAACTTTTTAGGGAAAATTTAAGTAAAGTGTCAACAACCTCTGTGACAAATGTGAAACACTGACAAACACTGGATAGAAAAGTAAGCAGTCCATTTGTTTGATTAAAGCTGGATAATTTTAACTGAATCCAGAAACGTGAAACTATCTTCACATTAAATGTTTCACTGAAATGAATATAAATGAAATTCCTTATTCTTTTTATGGGTACATGTGTTGATATATGTGTATCTTGATGCATTCCAAGCCCGATGACAATTAATCTATTAGTTTTTCCAATCATCATTTGGAAACTGAAACTGAGAATGCCTTTCAAATTTTGGATTCTTGTCACATGTCCACCTAGTGCTAACAGGACTGTAGTTAGACTGATATTTGGCACATAAAGAGTTTAGAGGGTGGTGTCTCTTTTTCAAAGCAGTTCCAAATCGAAAACACATGAGAAAACGTATAAAGAATGGAGAAAGTGTTTATCTGCCCTGCAAACCACAATTGTTGGCATGTCCAGATTATCCAGATTACCATTTACAGTCGTGGCCAAACTCATCCCAAAGCCTGCAGCAAATCATTACCTCCGTTCATTTCTCGGCTTCACAACAAGAACATATAGTATTTCCCAATTTGTGGAAGCCAATCCTTGGTGGATTAGATTTTGGGTTGAATTAGTGACTTAGTTAATCATCTTTTTCTTTATTGGATTTGTGAACGTTTACAATCCTCTTCCAATGTTACCAGAAACAGAGTTACATCACACCGGTTTATCCCCATCCTGGAAGTCTTTACCCTGTAAGAGTCAAACTGAAAGCAATTATCCTGTTTATAATACTTAAACAAGCTAGTAATACATCATAAAGTCTCCTCAGAAGAATCCCTTTATTTGAAAAAGCTGATCTTTTACACCTGGGTCATATGCATTTTTAACCTTGGACTTCACATGGAGTATCATGCACATTAAGTGCAGTCGGAACACCCTTTACTTTAGTATTAAGTTGCATTAGGAGGAAAAAAGTGCCACACTGGCGCACAGTAGAGTTGTTGTTGCAAACCAGTAGAGAGCATTTCCAGGACCGTTGCTACGACTGCATTTCCAGGATCCTGGATCTAATTAACTTGATGCTTTTATGACAAAAAACAATAAATGCATCAATAACTAAATAGTGAAAAAGTCCCTAAGAGTAGTGTTCAGAGATGTTATGCCATTTTGTCAAAAAATGTATGGCTTTTTTTTAACAATCTACATGTCTACTTTTAATCTCATCATGTACTTTAGGATCATACTATAAATGAAATAACCTAAAAGAACCACATATTGATGCCAAAGCATGAGGCCTGTGAAACTGAAAAAGCTGCAATGTTTAATCAAATAATACTTTTATTTCCTGCCCAGATTCAAATCAGATAAGGATTAATATATATATATATATATATATATATATATATGCTTTTGATGAGTTTGGAAACTGTGAAGGGGTTAAGCAGTTTTCTATTTGACCAATTTAATCAAACCTCATGTCCAATCTCGTGTCCTCTGCTGTGGGCGTCAACATGTCCCTGGTGTTCGAAAAGATTGGCTGTAGAGCCTTTTTCTATTGTGCTCCATCTGAGACAACCTCCCTGCTGACTTGAGAAAATCTGACTTTGATGAGGTTCTAAATCTAAAACTCATCAGTTTTTCGTCTTTTAATTAGTGCCAAGTCTCAGATAAGCTGTTATAGACTACTTCTCTTCAGTCTATGAAGGAATCCTGCAAACTCTTTTTCTCTCTCTCTTGCTCTCTCTTTCCATTTTTTGTGTGATCAGTTCCATCCTGCATCCCTGTGGCTGAGGGGCGGTTTTGTGTCTGTAATAACACCTGATGCTATACACTACACCATCGTGTTGTAACCATGAACACTTTAAAAATCTCTTCATTTTATTATCAGAAATAGCATGCATGTGTTGCCATTTTCTGTCAAGTTAATCAATGCACACGGCATCTTTCAACCCTCTGTTTTGGTTCCCTATGTGTTACCAAGCTACGTCTCCTCTCCGAGTTTTTATCTTTTACATGTATTTTATATTAACTACATACATCAATTTTTACATGTGGATTTGCTGTGTCTACAACATCTTTTTCTGAAAGGATGTGTCCCACAGGTTCTTCGCTGGAACTGAACGTACAAACGTGGAGGATGTCAAACCTTGGGCAGACCGAGAAACCGACGAGGTCAAATAAATAAATACATAAATATGGTCTATGAAGATACATTATTTAAAATGTACATTTGAGCGGCTTGAGTGTGAAACCTTTCATCTAAATTCTATTTTTCTATCTATTCTATCTGTTCTTTTGTAGCTCCAAAGCTTTTTGTGGCTTTATCTTCCTTGCATTGCGGTTGGTAAGGTCAGTGCGAGACATTCAGAGCAGGTGTGCACCCCAAAAGACCAGGTGTGTTGCCCAATTTCAGTTTAGAAATAGTGTGCAATTACTGTATTGGGAGCACACAATTTATGCATTACTGTTGGGTTCATGGTTGTAATTTTGGTTTTGCTACCACAAATAACAGTGGATGGAATAATATTTTAAAGAACGAAAAAGCAGTTGTTTTTTTTTAGAGTTTTGGAACTATCGGTTTTATTTAGTTTTTTGTCTTATTCCAAAAACAATAATTGAAACAAGAAAAACACTAAGGGTCTACTTGTTGATTTTAATTTTGTCTTTTCCCACCTTTCTCCACTTGACTTCACTTCTCTTTTGACTGTTTATAAAAAATAAATGACTAGAACATACAGTCATTTTACAACCTTGGTTTGACATAGTCTCCTGTTTATCTTTACGCTGCAGGCATTACCTTGTTCCATCATAAATGATCAACCTACCTTCATCTCAAATCCGCAGTCACAAAAACATAACCTTTGGGACAATGACTTTTCTTTTGATTTAAATTTGAGATAAAATGTGGTCAAGCCAAACATGTCCAGGCTGCCATCCCTCTGGTTTTCAAAGATAATTCAAAATGTATGGCTCATTAAGAATATGGCTTTCAAAGCAGGCTGATTTAATTCAGGCCAGCAGCAAAACACAGCCACGGATACTCCTTCACGGCAGACAATGGCCACGCTTGTATGTAACTGGGATCGAAGCACAGATTTTTCTCAAGCTATTTACAACCTCAAACATCTCCTAGACAGAAAAAGGGAAACAAGTACTGGATTATGGTCAGGGAGGATGGACAACACAGAGACTTCTGGCATGGAAATACAGAGCAGCACATGTACAGGTTGGCACCGCTCTACATTTTGTAGCCAGTTTGGTTTTATAATAATTCTCATACATGTAAAGGAGACATTAGAAAGTAGCTGCAGCCGGGTCAACGACCACATTGTGAAGTGTGTGTTTATGATCTTTAAAAAAGATGATCTGACAGAAACCAGAGCAGTAGTGTGAGTAGGAGATGAGAAGATCCTGAGGTGGGTTGCTGCTGACACGGCCCTGCCTCTGTGCTGATGTGTGAGAACGCAGAGGTTAACGGAGAATTCAAACCATTTACAGATTGCTTTGTTTTGCTTTTCTCCTCTAAAACGGATGTTGGTTATTTGGTGGGGAACTCTATTGCTATGTATTTGCCTTCAGCAAAACGACTGCAACTGTAGTAAACAGAAAGCCAGATATGAGGACAATCAGTAAAAGCCGACCATAGGATGCCGGCCAGAACCAGCATCCCTTCCCGTGACCACACCAAACACACAAAACATCCCAAGCAACTACGCACTGTGGCATTTTTCTGACTATGTATAGCGTATGTGGCGTGGATTTTAAATTCTATGCACAGATGGCTTTGATACACTTCAGGAAGGAATAGTACATGCATTTGAAGCCACCAATTCCATATCAGTGTGATACATCAAAACGATCTCAAGTGAAAATCATTTCAAGGCTTTTGATTTCTTTTACAAACAGTGAACCTTTGTTCATGACTGAAAAGTGAAGTCCTGGAGATTACGTAACACAGGCTTCTCTTTGAGAGAAGACTCAGAAACTGAGATGTTACAAAGTAAATAAGGACAAACAGATGGATTACAGTGTTCAATTTCAGGGATTCATTTTCCCAACTGATCTTCTTCCCAGGAATCCCCTGATCATTACCTGACAGCTGTAACTCATCCTTCAAAAAGACCACACACACCTTCCTGGGGCATAAACACAGCCAGGGGCCAGCTTCTAATGACTTCCCACAGGGGGAGATTGAATAGTTGCCAAACATTTTTGTGAAAAATTGGCGATTTATTAGTCGTTGTTTGGTTAAACTTTGACTTTTGAACGTGGCCTATTGCCTTCCGGTCCAACCAATGGCTGACCCAAACATGTGGACAACAGGCAGAGGAAGTGGCAGAGGAAATTCTCACAGTTTTTACCACAGAGACAGAGTGGTATTGTTTTGACCCTTTGGCATGACCCTTAAATTCAAAATTGCCCCCAAATGGAGGGGCAAGTGGACTACTTTCGTTGAAAACGTTACACCTCTCATCCGAGAGGCTTCCTAAGTTCTGAAACACAATCTGGTGTTTAGCAATACCTTCACATTTGGTTGATGGTTTCTCTTTGCAAAGTCAGTGCTTGGCATGAAATGAGCTTCATTTCCTGTCAGATAGCGACAAGGTCAGGCGGCACTCTTATGCCTTCATGTTTTAACAAAATCTCTCTAATGCTGTTCCACTACATTTCCCTACTAATCTAATGTGCAAAGTCAAAATGGCGTGCTGGAGAGGTAATATGATTCTGTTACAGCCTTGACTGCGTTTATGCCCCTGTAGTCCTTCATATGTGACCGTGTGCTGATTTTTACTGTATTTAAGAGCTTCTGCTGTGATGGAAGTTAATGAAATGACAACTTGAAGTCGACAGTTTATTTACTGACTCGGTAAGACAAACATAGCTTGGGTCGCACAGCTACACTGCTGTCTCGGGCATCTAAATAATTCGACTGATAAAGATAGATGACTCCAATTCCAGGTTAACGGGATACAAATTATGGGCAACCCGAGAATAACTTCCTTAGGGGAGACAGTTGACTTCAGGCAGCATATCTCGGGAGAAGTTATCTGTATTCTTCTGTTTGCATCAGTATAATTCCTAAAACTGTAAAGAGCAAGCAGGCCAATACTTTTTTATGCAAATAGATACAAGCCGAGATCAAAGAAATTCAAATGTATTTATGCTGTAGACGGTGCTGTGGGCACCGGTAAACACGTGAAGCCGGCGGGAACTCTGTGAAGTGGTTGTCATTTGACGAATGCCTGTGTAACGTAAGTTGTATATCATATCAGACTGAGAACACAAATCAGATTTCACAGGGAGGGCCACTTGCACCGACTTCCAAATATAAAGGAACGTGATGCTTGACATATAGAGCCAGTCTGCCGTCGAGCTGACAAAGTTAATCGGCAACTACTAACATCTGGGTGGGCGCCAGAACAGAATCGGGATCAGATGGCTGGTGCGCTGTGGACAAGACAAACCTCTGCGTTGTTCTGGTCTCTTGTACTTGTACTCTAACCTCTACGCGCTCTCTGCCCTCAGGAAAATCAATTACAAGAAGTGACTATGACTCGATGCAATCTACTCTTGATGACGACGGCAGACCAGGAAGTGAATAATATGTGTTTGCACATGTGACCCTGGTTAATGCAGTCTAGTTTAAACAAATCCCATGCAGTCGTAGACTGGACTCATTATTTAACTGGTGTTTGAGAGAAATCGGGGTGCTTGCTGCTGGGTAGGGATGGAGTAATTCATTTAAGAGTCTGTCAGGCATGGAAATGCACTCACGTTATTATCATTTAGAGGCAAGACTTCTACAGAAATATCAAGCTGCAGAGCTGGAAATGATTTAAGCACCGAATACGCCATGTCACGTTGACGATTGAAGTGGATCATAAGTAATTATAGAGAGATGATTATGGCTAAGATTGTGCAGATATCTGGCCTGAGGGTGTGCACAAGCTTATACGGTGTTCATGTAGAATTTGAAGACAAGACCTTAGGAAAAAGAAAACAACAATTTTCGCATCTAGAAAAGCATACCAGCCTTGCCTTCCAAGGTATCTCGCACATTTGTCTGCCCATTTTTGATATAGAAATAAGCAGTGCTGACATGCTTGTTGTATTTGGCCAGATGAGAAGAACATTATCCCAGGAATTTCATGCATCCCAAACCTTTTACCCGCAATTCTGCTGAGGGAGACACATAAAGTCACATTCATCAGCTAATCACAAGAAGTTGGAGTAAACCACATACCCGTGGTCCCTGGTCGCCTTGATCCCCCTGCAGAAGGCAAGAAGGAGAATTTGTTTTGAAATGCAGGGATTGAACATAACACTGAACACACGGACACACAATTACCGTGCTATTAATAAGCCAAGACTCACACTGAAATCACTGAGGCATAATTCAGAACACATTGATAAAGCAAAATACTATAGGAACCCTCAACTATTCCTTGTGGTAGAGAATAAAATCAGTTATGATAACATGGAGTGACATGAATTGGGTATGAGAGACAAAGAGAGAATAAGCAGTGGTGTGAGGTTAGATGGGTTTGGTGAAGGGGTGAAAAAAAACGTGTGTGTGTGTGTGTGGAGTGTGGAGTGTGGGTGAAAAACTGTTGCCAGGCCAGATTTTATGCCCAAGAGATCTTTGGACCTGTGCCTGTTTTGGGGTAGAACACTGACGATGAAGCCTACTCTTGCAGGAGAAACTATATGGATATTGGGTTTCAGATCAACCTGTATGGTGATGACTGTGGATTTATCACATTCGAGTAAATCCCAAGGAAAACTGTCACTGAAATAACTGGAGCCATAATTATAGAATTCATCGGTCAGGAATCTGATAACAGAGTCATTCTTTACAACATCCCATTTGATACATTGATCTCTTATGGGCTCAGCTATCATTTAGACATATGACTAAAAAAAAAATCACACATGGACATGAATTTGTTTCAATGCAATGCGCAAGCAATCTCAAATAAAACACCTCACTATTTTTTTACCATTCCACTGAGGCGGCCCAATTCCAAAGCTCAATAAAATGGGAAAACATTTGTGAATGACCACACTGATGCACATGTCTTGGGTGGGAGGGAGCGCACAGTTTTGTTTTTCATTTAATCAAGTACAGATGAAGGGGTTCACATGAGAGGCATGAACATGCATTGAGTCGGTGGGACTCAGGTTGTTATCAATCACCAAAAATGCTCAAAAATCGCTGAAATCTGGAGGAACATTTTGATGACTGGGTCATCTTTCACATCATCAAGGGTGATGAGAGTGTGACATACATGAGTGAAATGATGTCCTGTTTCTGAATGATGGTTTAGCTCTTGTTAGCCTTGAATATTCCATTATTTTCATTCATTATTATTTCATTATTTTCTTTTGTTATAAAGATACTTGGCATGATGTACTAACATCCTCTGCAACATATGCATACATTATTTTTTCTAATTATTTATCTGATGACTGTTAAAATAATGATATAAGTGCTGACTTTTAAACAAATTGAAGCAAATCACATACAGTTGTTATAGAAACATGGAAAGAAACTCAAGTTAATTTGCTGACTCTGCTCCTGTGATTTTGGTGAAATGCCCGGTGAAGTACTTGAGAAAACAGGGTTTAAGCCACAGCTTTTAGTCATTGATGTTTTGTTCTTTGGATCTGTGAATAATGCAAGAATTTAAATATTCAGACTCCAAGACTCAGATCTGAATAGATTTGATGTAAGTTATCTGGGTGAAGGCAAAATGAGAAATTAACCAAATGAAGCAAAGATGATCCAGCACAATGGAGCCTCAGCGATTTAATATCAAAATCCTGGAATTCTGCCAAATGTGGTTCCTATCTTACTTTAAGAAACTGAATATGTAACGCAAGACTCATCCCACAACAATGTCACTCAATATAAAGCTGGGGTCAATAGCTTGGTGGTTTTAGTGAGCAAAGAGCATGAAAAGGGGAAAATATCAAGAGACATCTACACGGTGGCAGCTTTCGTAAAACCTCGACAGTCTCTGTGCTCAAGACCTGAAAATCCTTTGGGGAATTTGCATATTGGATACTTTACCCTACTTCTACTTCACTCTTCACTTCTTTCCTGGTACTACTAGTACCATCAGTATATAATATATTGTACCCAGCACATTACTTCTTGTGAAATCTGTAAAATGAAAAGATGTGCTGATCAATATTATATGTCTGCCAATCAATAATACACATATTAAGACTAGAATAATGGAGGAGTCCTGCATAAAACACAATTTTTGTGAGCCTTGTTTATATTTAACGCTTAAACCCATTTATAGTGTGTGATGTATTCATGAGTGACTTTTAGGTTCTGCAATTATCACTTGACAGAGTAAACAGAGATAATTGCTGTTTTCAGTGCTTCTGGTTACCCAAGATAAGTTAAATTAAATAGGTGGAATTGCCCGATGCTCCGCTTTAATTTTAATTGAAGAATGTTGCATACCTTTGACTCTGATACTCTCAGAGTGGACGTGATTCAACAAATAGTGCAAATATCAATAAAGTACTTACTTTATCACCCTTTGGACCAGGAGGACCCTATGGAGGGAACAAGAAAAATGGTGAATATCTTTGACAACATACAATATCTAAATAAACCATGGTGGCAGGACAGTCTGGGTAGATAAAATAGTGCAAGAAAACAACAGAGATAAAAACAGGTGCCAAAGTAGGAGTGGGAAAGGGAGATGGCAAATGACTACAAAATTCAAATTCCCTTCTGATGGAATGCATTTTGTATATGTATAGATTTTTTTTTGCATCTGACCTAAAAGCCCAGGAAAACATGGGAGAGGCAGTATTGTATGCATCATGGAGAGCAGGGCTCATATGAACATACAATAACACCCCAAACAGGTTCAAATTAAGTCTATGTTTACATAAAGGATCAGCCAGAATCTCCAAACAAATACTTGCAAGCTCAGTGAAAACCCGCACAAAAATCTGATACGTAACCAAGTGTGGAAACTACATAAAGTTGGTAGTATTTCTCTAAGTTGGTCATACATGGCCATAGATCCATTTCTTGTGGGGGAACCTTGTAGAGAAATTTCTTTTTTATCCTTGCATTTGCAGAGTGTGTGTGTGTGTGTGTGTGTGTGTGTGTGTGTGTGAGTACTCAGATATGGGCTTCATGGTGGGCTCTGTAAGAGATCATTGCAAAGGGGATTTGCCAATGAGATGTGCATTGATATATCTGAGCCTATTTAAGCCAGAGTGTTTATGATAATATTTGTAAAAGTTGAAGGGGGAAACAAAGTATGCTATAGTTGTTCAAGAGTTCATTGGGAGGCTTTTGAAAAGTGTACAATATCTTGAGAAGTCAAATCTGTGTGACCACTCACCCGTTCAGATATAATTTTCCTAAGCCTGCGCAGAATCGCAAAAACATTGCTGTATGGTGCATTGCAATGGTAATTTGAATTCCACATTAAAAGGTGCCTCTAACATATAAATGTCTGATTGTTTCTGGTTATTGGATAACCCTAGAACTTGCATGCAAGTAAATTTGTAAAATTAAACTGCTGTTGTCAGAAAAATCCCGCATTGACAAAAGACGTAGAAAGTCACACAATACCCATAAATTAAAAGAATGATAAAACATTATGGGGGGGGGGTTGTGCAGGAGGTAGCGCAATTATCTTCAGAATCAAACATGCCTAGTTCGATTCCCGGCTCCTCCTTGTTCAGAAAGACACTGAACCACTAACTGCTTCGCCGGTGGACGGCAGCCTACTGCTCATGGTTCATCCATGATAGTTTAATTGCAGAGAACGGATTTCCCCACGGGGATTAATAAAGGATAAATTATCATCTGAAACTAAGAACCAGTGTCTTTTTTGTTAGCTTACAATGAACAGCCATGTGTGGCTCCTTTTGAAAGAGCCCTCCGTATTTCACAGTAGTCCAGAAGAGATTCACATAACACCATTTCACCCTTCAGGATTTTGCATTGACATGACAGTAAAATTTTGATCAGGCAACTATGCCAGCTGGAGGCAAAAGGGAGAATAAGGCTAATTTCTTTTTGATGTGGCACAAATTTCCATATGAGAAAAGAAAAGTGAAGGAGTGTGAAAACTTTGCACAGGTGAGAAAATGAAAGGGAAAACAATTGGAATTTGAACTGACGAAGAAAACAAATACAAAAATCCCACTTGCAATCCCAAAGGAAAACATAAAAGAATGAAGTTGCCTGTTCTCTGAAAGTTTTTAGCTTGGCAGTAACTTAGCCTGAAGTGCACTGTAGGTCCTCAAGGTTGGGGTTGATTGAAATATGAACATTCACCAATAAATGCCATTCATTCATTCTCTAAACTTCTTATGCTGTGCTCATGGTTATGAGGATGCCTATCCCAGCCCAGTCATTTGGTGAGAGGCGGGGTTCACCCTGGATCGGTCACCATTGGATCACGGGTCCATATATAGACACATACAACCATTCACATGTCTGGGCAATTAAAGGTCGACAATGAACCTACTGCATGTTTTTGGACTGTGGGAGGAAACTGGACAACCCAGAGGAAACCCACACAGGCATGGGGAGAAACTGCGTTCACATGGAAAGGAAACCCCGTCAGTAACTGTCTTGTTATGGGATGGAAGTGCTAACCACTGCGCCACTGTGCTGCCTC
The DNA here is from genome assembly GCF_037954325.1 of Fistularia commersonii. NCBI lineage: Eukaryota > Metazoa > Chordata > Actinopteri > Syngnathiformes > Fistulariidae > Fistularia > Fistularia commersonii. The sequence continues at coordinate 9,574,571 of NC_141302.1, forward strand.
AATAGATGCCAGTTAACCCTATATGCTGCTCCTTTAAAATGTGAAAACAGAGTTTATTGTTCTGCTTCCACCCTACAGTAACAGGCCTGAAATAATGTTCTGTTTCAAGTTAATACCAGTGAATATCCAAAGTGTTGGGCAGAACCAGAGGTTCACTGACAGTAAGCCATAGATTGGTGTAATTACAGTCAAACCTATGTTTGGTTGCTTTATATATATATATATATATGCAGGAGTCTGAACTAGTGACCCTGAATGCAGGGCCTGCAAACACACATGCTTCAGCTGCACTGCTCCACATCGGTGCAGTGTGCAACTGAAAAGTGCCAGAGGTATTCGAACAGCTTTCCCACAGCCAATTCATACCACACTGCCCTGGGATAAGTGAGAAATAGTCAGGTTTCTGCCTGCTCAATGCCATTGGCCATTAGTTTTGAAGAATTGTTAACTGTTTGTAACTCATTGTTTATGTGTGGAGGAGCATGTGTTCCCGACTGCAGATGAAAAATGCTTTGGTTCTGAGGTTGTGAACCTGGAGAGCAATCTCATCCCATCAGTTCAAAAGTGAAGCAACTGGTTTTGTTCGAGCAAGCCAAGAAAGTAGTTGATGGAAAATGCAGCTGTGATGAACATACAGTATATCTAAGTCGGGGGTCCTGTTCCTTACTTGACAATACATAAAAGAGACAAACACATAATGCGCCAATATGAATACAATGTTTCCGAATGTGGTTTCTTGGGGGTACACAAAGGCCACATATTGGACTCAGATGTGACTAACTTTCATAATAATGTAGTGGCATTCCATTGCTGCTGATAAGTTTCCAAGTTGTCACTTGAAACACAGAGCATCAAAAGAAAATCACTATAAGCTTTCTGCTGTGTAGGAAAATTGCCTTTAGACAATGGGAGGTTATTGACATGCTATTACGAAAACATATGAATGACTGCTACAAAGGGGGAAAAAAAAAAAAGCAAAAGCTGTTTACAACAGCTTGCATTACATTGGGCTCTTATTGGTCGAAATAGTTGGCTTACTAATTTATCAGACTGCATGTGAAAGAAAGGAAATTTTCGGGGCTGCACAGCTCAATTGGTCGTCATGAAACCGAAAATACTCGGTTCGATTCTCAAGCACCTCCTGGCCTGCCGAGGAACTGCTGAGTAACACTCTGAACCTCGAACTGCTCCCCTGTCACTGCCAAGTGGCCGTGCGCTGCTCATCCACGATGGGTTTTTGACAAAAAAGGGTGCTCCCTTCTCTCTTCTTCTTCATATAGTTTTACATATCAGACACTGCAACAACTGAATACATTTTAAATTGAGATTGAACTTTGAAAACCAGGAATTCTGCACAAATGCATTTTGCTTGAATTACATGAATGAGAGGAATGCACTTCTGATGTGAAATGCATTTCTTAAATAGAAAATTTAGATGACAGAGGCGAGGGTACATGAGCATATTATTGCTATATGATGCTCTGCCATTGTAAAAAATGATAGCCATCAACAACATGAGAAATTTGAAGTGTAGCCTATCATATTTGTATTCAATGTGTGGAAGGCAGTTTCAGACAATTTATGGGATATTGCAAAACACATTACTGTTGACCTTCTCATTTTGTGGGTATAGCATACGGAATGGATTCTGAAATGTACACTGCACTTGCTCATTACACAGTCCATCATTTGAACATCTCTCAGACAGAAAGCATCCATTGGAGCCTCTCCAAAACCTTTACATATGTAATGTATTTTTTTATAAGACTATCAAACGTTTCTCTCCGACGATTATTTCAAAGGTGTAAACCGTAGTATAGCAAATTACAGCCAGTGTCTCTTTCATCAAGTAGTCTTTGCAGCTTTGTGGGTTCAGTATGCCCCCAGGAAGGTTTCTAATCAGCACCTGCATATACTTTTCATGAGTTTCAATGCTTCTGCTTTGGCTCCTTTACAAAAGTAGCCCTCCAGTCCTGCCATGGAAATTTTTCTGACGAACATTTGTGAATAAAGGAACCAGACGATAACTCTGCTTGTGTGTGTTTTATCCTTGCAAGAAGGGACTGCAGCAGAGTGCTCCAGGCTTTCTGCAAAGTCTTCCAAAGGATAAGGTGTAATAGTAAAATTTGTAATAAATAATCATGTTTGTGCCCCTTGGAATCAGGGGATTCCAATAAGAGGGAAACAATTCCATACCATATTTGGTTTTGGGATGGGTTGACAAGACCTTGATTTTTACAAAACAATGTAAGGATATAACAAAGGGGCTTCTTGTGGTAATACAATGAAATATGTAAATTTCCATCACAAATCTGAGCCTTTTGATCAAGTATACTTGCTGTGAGAGCAACTTTCAATGCACAACATGATTAGGTCTTGTTTGACATGTTATTATTAAAATTCACTGGGATTTTAGAATTGAGTTTATACTGGTCTTTTAACGACTGATTTTACATGCTAATACAGGACCATTCTCAGTTCTGTTAAAATAAACTTTTAGCTCCACACATATTTCAAAAGAAAAATTTCAAAAGGTACAAATAATATCTTGTTTGCCTGATAGGTTGACTGAATGAAAAGGCTGGACAACCCTTCAACAGAAGAGGTGTCTCACTTTGAATTTTCTCTGTGCTAGAACAAATTTCTTGGTTTGGAGTAGGAATATTGTGAAATATTTTTATCGGAAGATATTACAAAACCAACTCCAGATAGTTTAATGCAGGTAAAAGAATTAGCAATTATACAGCAGCAAAACCGTAGTGCATCGTCATCATCTTTTGTTATTGCAATGAATGCTTTGAAAGGAAAAGAACAGCGGCTGCTCTTTCATTCCTTTCCAGGTTTGTGGATATTTTAGCTGTTGATTTTGGTTCCACATTTTCCATTCTGAAACTTCAATGGTATTGTTTCAAAGTAGAATTTAGGAAGTTAATTCATCAAAATGTTAAGAACAAATTCCATCCGCAGATTTCGACTGAAAGGTAGCGCTGGGATTCAACAATCTGGAAACTGAGATGTGTATCTTGTGTGCTTTGGTTCGATGCATGTAGACCCATAGAAGTTCATTGCCACTGAAGGAGCAGGACAATTACTTCCCACAAAACTATTTTATATTCCCTGTCTGGACGTAACTTAAAACACCGAATATGGTATGTCTATCATATGACTCTAATACAGTTGCAACAAAGCAGAATATCCACTTATTGAAAATGACACACATCCTGTTGGTAAGCCTGACATCTTCTGCTGTTTAATGCTGGGTATTAATGAGATGATTTGTAACAGAACATGTGTGCATGATATCTGAGTTTATGGCAGACCACTGGATCAGGAATAATGCTTTTTTCCCTTTCCAGATACACATCTAAGTTCTTATTCTCATCCAAACCATGACCACTGTCTCCTGAAATGGCCCGAATGAGCTGTTGGTATGAAAAAATCCTTTACCACCTTTAAAAGAAGGGTCTGTGAATAAAACAGCCAACATGAACTGTGGCCAGCTTGTGGCCAAACCCACAAGCAACACTAAAAATATTGCCATTCAAATCTGACAATGTAACTTATTTCACTTTGTATTACAAGAAAAGAATAAATAATGGCCAGTGTCACAGTCCAGCCACTGCACATGGTAGAATTCATACTGTATGTACCAATTACACTTTGACAGTTACCGAGATGTGATCAATTAACCATGTCCTTATGTACTCTGATTGACATTTGATGGTACCAATGTTGAAAGAAAGATGAATGCCACCACATATATAATAATAATAATTTCTTCTGGATTTTTCTATAATGGTAGTGTTGTGGATTAAGACATGGATTCCTAGGTTGTTTTCAATCATGTGAACGCATGATAGAAGAATCCTGAGATGAGTTTCATGTTTTTGTCCTATGTGTAAGTTGATGTGATAACCTGCAAAGGAGTAATACATAAAGAAGTGATTGAATTGAACATCTTAAGCTGCACCCCTCAGGGTCATTTGAATCCCCAGAATGCATTTTACAACTGTCATTTATTGAGACTTTCTTTTGATTTGGTCAGAAACAAGCTTTTCGCCCATGAGTCCTAAGTTCCTCCAAAGCCCAATTTCTTCTGATTACCCATTTTCAGTGAGCCTGGTGATGGGCAAATACCCCGAACTTCTTGTGAGGTCCGTCATCCATGATGAGCTGACATCAGCTTGTGAATAAAAGTAGAGGAAGAATTCTGGAAACAGAAAATGTCAGATCTTTTTGATTCCTCGCATATTGCATGTTCGGCTATTATAGAAGACCAGCTCAGTTTGATATAACCCTGTATATTCAACATCGTATCGGAATAAAAGAACCATGAATAGCATTTTAAGTCACCTTTCAGTTTGACAAAAATGATGAGCTGACAGAACTTAATACACAAATACAGTTCCTGTCATTTACAGCTTGAGGTCCTGTTTTCCTAAACCTGTATCATCCAACAGAACTCATTTAAGCTCCCCTCATCTGAAAGCAGTATTTACCCCACCACACAAACAGATACTCATTTCAGCTGAGTTAAAATGTCTCACATAGAAATCTCGGCCCTGAATATCCATTCCTCACATTCTTACTCTCCTAAAATTTTCTGCATGATGGATGAAAGCCTGACAGTGCTGGTCAGTGTAAAGAAAGGCAATAGGCTGGGGTGTTACTCGTGGCTTTAGCTGTTGTTGAAATCATCAGAGTAATTTTTGTGGGTTTGGCTGCTTCCTTCTCGAACAATTTTGTGAAACAATCCTGCTAATCCAACGAGATACAAAATGTCAGGAATGGGAGATCAGCATGTAACCTCTGTCTGGGCTCCACTACATTTTTTCTTTTTTTTTTATCACGCTGACCTGTAAGACATATTCAAGATCCAGAAAACCAATCCATCAATATGAGTTCATATCCGTGCCGGTGAACCCGGGCCAACCGGATTGCCAGTGGTTGCTATAGGCTGAGTCTCCGGCCACATGGATCCAATCATCTCACCCTGGAGTGCTGGCATCCCTGGGAGCGAAGGCCAACAACTACTGCGCTTACAACTTCGTCTTTACCAGCACATGGTTTTCTCACACAGCGATACAATATAAAAAAACATGTGTACACACATGAAGTGAGTGCAATCCTCCAGTCACCAAGTGTTAACAGAAAATGAAGAACTGAAGTAAGGCCAGGTGAGGAGAGCCGCTCACTAAGGAAAATGGGAGGCAGCCAATATCAACGAGGATGTGAATCGCAACCCAGCAGGTCATCATATATTCTGTACAATGAAAGGTGTTTGTGGCAACTCAATCATCGGGTTGGATTTCACCTGACTATTGTTTTGACCCCTGTGAGTGGTCATACTATTATAAAAAAAAAGGAATTTGGTAGGCCATTGGGTAACGACAGCTGTTTTCACCCTCACACACACCACTTTTGTCTACCCTCTATCCCTGGCATATCTAAAAAAAAAAGGCCAATCAAAGAAGAAAAAAAATCCTCTGTAACCACACCAGTCTTGAATTATGTTTTATGTTGCCTTTGGTTGAGCCAAAGTAAGGCTGAGGAAAAATAGAATTTAGTTTAAACAATTTCAATACAGTTTGGTGAGTAATGTCAAGGTTACAATAATAATCAGGCAGCCTATTCACAATAAATGGTTCATATAAGAAAAGCAATGCAGAAAAATTCTTGGTAAATCCCATAAAATGTTACATATTTGGTTTGAAATCTCGTAAGCCTCAAAATCTTTGGGGGTTGAGGCTGTGTAGAAACGACTGGGGTAGTGTTAAGGTCATTCGGATTCACACTGGGTTTGATGCATAAATGAGTGAGGTTGAGGTTATGGAACGGAAAGCAGGCAAGAAATACTGATCCCTTCAAGACACGTCACTCTGCATCATGGGTCACATGGTCCCGATCTCCAGGTGCAAAAATTTGTACATTTTTCCACCAAATTACATGGATTATAAGGGCTGGCAATGTGAAACTTGGAGCTGGAAAAAGACAGACATAGAAGTTACACTTGGTAAAGCCCCCACCCCATTGTATGTTGCAATGTACTGTCCAATTAACATGCAGAGAAAGTTCCTCCTGGCTTCGGACCATTAGAAACTGGGGTGATATCTCTCATACCATCTAACCCTCAGCAGAGGAGGGAATAAGCTCATTTCCCAGAATATCAACCTCTTCCTTTTGAGAATGCAATCTGAGAGCATTGCGATGGGAAGAGTGTGATATTTATTTTAATCACATTCTCTGGGAGAATCTTTTTTTTCTTTTATCGAACAAAGTACAAATACTCTATCTGGATATACAAATGTAAACAAAAACACAAATGTGAGAGGGGAAGCGGTGGGATGGAGATTGTAAAATTGTCCTTTAACAATTAGCAGCTAAAACCCTGCTGTGGGTATTATTGGAAGGGAAAGTACTCAAGATTATGCACAAACCTAGAAAGATATAAAGGACGACCTGCTAAGGAATAAAAAAAAAACAAACATCTAGTTGTATACCTCCATCTGTTAGCTCTGCATGGGAACTCTCAATCATATTACTGTCAAGCCCCGGGGAACATTTTTCAAGGCGGGAAAATATTGGCAGGCTGGAGGGCAGGCATGTGAGTAATCAGAGCAGAATGGCAGGAACGGACGACCACAAGTGGCTGGTGCTTGTCGGTAGAATCTGGACGTAGAGGTTAGGCAGGGATAGAAAAACCACACTGGAACACTGACTTGGGAATTGCATCTGGTTCCCATATCCACAGTGTATCACAATTAGCCGGCATAAAATGACTTTAATGTGTGTGTGTTTGCAAGTGTGTGCCTGTTGTTACGTTTTGAATATTTCTGTGGAGACGGGGACTCTGTGTCCTGTGCGAACTGATAATGTGATTTGGAGTGTGTTTTTCTTTATTATCGAGTTAATATTCATATATAACAAGGACAAAATAGTTATTGTCAGTCTCGGTTGATGGAGGTCTCATCGTTGCAGCATGGAGGAAACATTTAAACATCTTTGAAAAGATCACTTGTAAGTGCCTGAACAAGCCAAGAGTCTGGCTGTTTATGCTGTTGTGCTAATTTATCCCTGTAGGGGCGCCAGTGAGCCAGGTTTTATGATACAGCGGTGGAACTGAGATGTGAAGGGAGGCAGCCGGCCCTTAGCGAGAAAGAATTGTTTATGCTTATTCAAATAACATTTAAAATTGCAGATTGAATGTTATTGCAACCACTGAGGGACTAAATATATTGACAAAATGAGCAAAAATGTTCTTGTCGAAATCATCTTCTTGTGGCAACTGGACTTGAATATTTCTTCACTTGAAGAATTTCTTCACTTGAAGACGCTTCAGATGCCACGACAAGAAGATTTCGACAAGAATTCACCATGAACTGGATGACTGAGAACCTCTACAGACAGGAGCACAATGGTTATGAATGTTTATTTACACAACTATATTCCAGCTGCACATGCTGATAAAATTTAAACCACATATCGGCTGTACTTTCCCTCTATTTTTTATTGTCAGTTGGAAGAAAATCAATTTCAATCAAGATGCTGTTAGTTTTTTTTTTGCAATTCATGCTTCTTATCACGGGGGCTTTTTCTTCTGTTGACCAAAGGGAGTAGCAGGCAGATTATGCCGTGAGTATACGTCCTTCCCGACCAGCTGAAGTATTCTACTGGCCGCTCACATCACTATGAATAAACCTCACATTAGGCCTGAGTGCTGCTTCTTCATTTGCTGACAGTAGAGTGCTGCCTCTCATCATTGGCTAACAGAAAGGGCTGCTGATGGGCACAGCGTGAGCCAAGGCCTTGCTTAGAAAAAGGTCACATTTTTAATGCCGCCTCACCATGTGTCTGTGTCTCAGCACGCTCCTGAGGCAGCAACTGCCTTTGTAAACCAAAATGAATGCTGCCATGTCACATGACAGCACATTAAGCGCCGATGCGAAAGTGATGTTTTTTTTTTTTTTTTTTCCTCGAATCATATAAGGATAATAAGAATAGCACAACATCTGATTGGTCACGCCTCATCTCAGATAAATGTGGAAATCAGCTGTAGTGCGATGGTGATCAAAGTCCAGCAGGCACACATTAAATAAAGAGCATTTTGAGTTGTGGTGCACGGCACATGAAGGATCAAGATGAAGCCCTTCCTCATACCTCTAATCCCTGCAGCTGCATTATTCATACCCTGTGACATATCACCCAGTACCTCTATCACTGGAATCTAATGTGATGATGATGGGATGTAAAAACTACCTGTTAAATAAAAGGGACATTCACATAGCTTAGTAGCCTAACTGCTAATATGAGTTTGAGCTGAAATGGGGGTTGAAAGTTCAAATGATGTCAAAGATGTCTCCTTCGATCTGAGTTTTAAAAGTAGGACGGATGTCATTCTGTGGTGGCTTTAAATAGCGTCATGATCCGGAACTTGAGATATACAGTTTGCTGATGCTGTCCACTCATTCGTAACAGTATACATAACAGTATACAATGTAAAAACTAAACACAGACATGGGATCTTGATTTATTTTACATCTATTGACGTGTTCATTAACAATACACCTTTCATGGCTCATAAATAAATCCAAAGTTAGTTTTCTGATTTTTTTTTTAGACAGGATTCAAAAAGTTGGTCATCACTTGAAATATGGTTTTGATGATTTACACGGGTGATTACAAACATTTAGCCCTCAGAAAAATACATTTCAGCCACTCTAATCCTCACACTGTTAACCCATGTGCATAAAGATGGGGATCCTAAAATCATAATTGCTTGAGCACAACATGGCGAAGCAGCAGTATCAGATCAGATATTTCTTACTAACATATTACTCACTAGGAGGAGGCCCCAGGGTGGTTTGTTTTGATTGCAAACCTGATTTCATCATCAAAAGTTACACATAAAGGGCCAATGGGAGAACACATAAGAGGGAAGTTTCTTCTCAAAGAATATATACTCGGGACACAGGTGATAAAAGGAAATGGTCACTAGCTGATTTAAAGAGAGATAGCAGAGGGAAAAGAATGCAACATTGTTGCAATAGTGCCTCGGCATGTTTTTATTTGTACTATATATTGCCCTTTTTCAGAGATGTACCGTATGTGTGTTTATATACATTTATATATACTGTGTATACAGTTTTAGTAGCAGAATATAGTAAAGTATTCTTGCTATAAATGTTGAACTGAAGATCAACTACAGCTCTATCTGTATAATGGCTCGATTCATATTTTTCCAGTCTGCCAGAGAAGAGATGAGAGCATGAGATCACTTGACAAACGAACCTGTGGTGTTGTCTGAAATGGACATAAAACCTCAAGCGTTGGAAAACAGAAGGGAAATGAATACAAAAGCAAATCACCTTTCCATGTCTGAGGAACAATGAATGGGAATCTTTTGCTAGATTAAGGAGACATGCTGTCTCTCTGCCTCTGCTACCCAGGATCCCTGTCTATTCATCAGTGGCTGAGTGACAAGGAAGTCAGGGATATGTAATGACTTCGGCAGTGGTCGGTTTGTTTGGCTCATGGGGCTGTGTACAATTTATACACTGTTCCCAGAATCATAGAGGGAGCTGTTGAATATTCATAGCAACATGTCCCCAGCATACCGGGGAGACAGAAACCACATGACATCACTTTCTTATGTCCCTTTTTTAAGAAACTGGCACTATTTTTTTTTTTTTTTTTTTCAATTTTTGAAACTCCTTTGGTGACCATTGAATGAGTCACTGTTGTCTTTTTTGAAGACACAAGAAATCTGCAGACTGTTCTGATTTTAGCAATACAGTGAGTCACACAGATTTTCTTTTTTCTCTTGTCTGCCTTGTATTTAAATAAAAGCTTTGAATACTATTTAAGATGGATATTTGGAAAAAATAAAACATAAGGTTCACAATCGTTGCATGTTTTCATTAGTGTTTCAAAGTGATGAGCTGATTTGTTGTGGCATCATTCAAATCCTCATGTACCATTTATTCAACCACCCAAACATAATAAGATTATAGATCCGCCCTACGCCCAAAAGGACATTTTACTCCATTGCTGTTTTGCTTTATGCTATTAAAATTATGTGGCACAATCAAACCTCAAATCAGTGTGAATTCTTTATGTGCTTTTCAACAGTTTCCAAATGTGTGAATGCAGCAGTCCTGCTTACTAATTGGAATTGAACATCAATAGTATCAAATGATATGAAATGAAGATTTTTGGTGGGAGTATTTTGCTTCCGTTGGGCCTCTCTATTTATTTAGCAATCTTCTGTCATTGGACCCTCCATGTTGCATCTGTTCCTCAGAACTAAAAAATCTCTGGTGTAAAACTATTGCACTTTTTGTTAGTGTTTGCCCTGTTGGGTTTCTTCCTCTCTCAAGAAGCACAAAGCTGCTTTGTTGCTAAATACTTACAGGAAACAGCTACACATTTGCAATTAAAATAAAGGCTCAGACCGTACCATGATGACAAATGCAAAAATGGATCCCACATACTTTCTTACTTTCTTTTGCTATTACAAACAACACATTTTCCTTTTTTTCCAAACTATTTTCAGCATTAGTTGGTGAACGCTGTAGCTTCCCTGCATTGATCACTCAGGATTTTTCTTCTTATTCTAATTATTCATGACCATACATGCTGGTTGCGATGATGAACAGATTCGTGTACAATTATCTTAAATTGTAAAGTGGCTGATACATGTTTGTGTACAAAGACAACCATAGGTCCTGCTCTCTATTTGTAAATCGAGAATTGGAAGGTTTTAACTTAACAGGGTAAAATCCTGAGCCTCTGCATAGTGGTAACTAATTTTTCAAACATGCTTTTCCTACCTAAATTAAAAAAATACCTCTGGTCTAGAAATCAGAATATTCTTCTAAATGCACAGACATCAGCAGACATTCTTTTGACCACTCCTGGATCAATTAAGACATTAGACACTGTTTCAGGAAATTCTTCCATTGATTTTGGCACAATGGTCCCATGTCCAGAAGGTAGACTGTAATGCATTAACTATGGCACTATTGAATACCTGGTAAATACATTTCTAAAAAAAGAAAAGGCAAAAACTTTTGTCCCACCTTAGCATCAGCCTTATAAACAATGCAAGGCACTGTGTTCTCTCACTATCTCCGTTGGTTTCTCTGAGAAAATGACCGCAGGCATGAAAGTATAATCAATTTGTTATTTTCACTCAGAATCCTCCAGATATTAGCCCCCTCCACTGTCATATGGGCTCAAACATGACACACATTTGGTATGAGACAGCCTAGTGTCCGGTCTCATATGTATTCTCACATAAGTAGAAACTCTCAGGGTTACAAGGCATATCTAGAAGTAGCTTTGGTCACCCAATGGAATAATCCAAATCCAAATGAACCGAAGACTAAGTATCCTAGTAATTTAATGGCAAATACAAATTCACCTGGGGTAAGAGCATTTCAGGCATGGTACTTCTTGGGCTTAAGCCAGATTCTGGGTAATCTCACAGTATGGTTTTATTTGTTAGATGTAAGACCTGGAAAACGAGGCCGCGAAGCCAGACCACCTGCATTTACTTACGTCCCCGAACCCCAGGGGCAGGTGTCTGAGAAGGCTCAGAGGATTAACTTACGACTTTTACAGCTCAGTCGGCACATGCTATTATAGCTACTCAATCACACTTGCCTCTGGGCTATAAATAATATGAGCAACGTGCACACGCATACGCATACACACACGCACACACACACACCCACACACACTCACGCACACACACACACACGCAAAGTGCACTCTTGACAGTGAACTGTCCTAAGCTGTGGTGCGTATGAATGGATTTGTCTTCATCTTTGAAGAAACTCTGAAGTCCTCCAGCTGTTATGGAGGAGTGAATCTGTGATCACCCAGCAGTGTAATGAGGAGAAATAATCTCTGGAGGTGAAACTATCCACCAGAGACTTACAGTGGCAGTGCAGATATTAGAATCTGCCCAGACAACAGGCAAGCAGTCTGAACAGTGGGAGACCAGACTGAAGTGATAGTTCAAATAATCCCTTCAGACTGATTTGCGACTGATATTGCTAAATTATACGTTTTTTTTTTTGTTTTAAACTGTAAACATAAAGGTGAATTATGGGAAAATATATAGGAATATATATTATATAGTATTTTGTCCAATGTGTCTGGACAAAATGGGCAAGTAGCTGCTTTGTAAAACTTGGCAAAAGTGGGAAACATCCGGGCCGGTCTGAGGACAGAAGGACAAAATCTACCAGCATGCATAGAGCTCACAAGTTTCTATCTTGTGTATTAAATTTCCAAAAAAAGAAGACAAAGAAAAAGGGAAGTTGTAATTTGTGACTTTGAGATTTCACTGTGATACATAAAACTGAAAAAGGACATTAAAAACAAAGTGCAAACATTCAGAATAGTGGTATCTAACCCAATCTGAGAATTACCGTGTATTTACAGTGTTTTCTGATGATATTACAGATATACTTCTTCTGAAATAATGTACATACTGTTGGCACTGTAGTTCATCCTGTCATTTTTTTTTTTTAATGGCGTCACCTGAGTTTTTACCTTTATGGCGATAAGAGCAGGGGAAGATGAGGTGAAGTCATACTTACAGGAGGTCCTATAAAAGAGGAGGAAATACAATGTAAGTGTTTTTCAGTCAACCAGCACACTTACCATTTGTGTCAGTTTAGCAAAAAAGCACATAGAGGTGAGATAAGTGATCATACTCTGGATAAATCTAAAACTACTTTTGTTTCTATCACCAACATTGAACATAGCATCAATAGAACATGTCTTAATTCAATGCTATCTGGCCAAAAAATGGCCACCGGGATTGGCAATTAGATTTAAGATTTGTAGGTGGCTCTAATTTTACTACTCCAAAGGGGCGGTGCGCTTGTTGAAAAAAAAAATTTTTTTGTGAGGTGACACACGTCTTTTTCCCAATTATTGCTGCTCAAAGCCCTGTGTGCCAGCACACACAGGGTTCATAGAACCCTGCAAATCATTTCAGTTTCTTCTTTGGCTACTTATTAAAAAGGAACCCAGCTGCTTCACCCCCACAAAAATCAAGGGATTTTTTTTTAAAGACCCATGTCCTTGAACTGTTCTTCTTCACGTCCAAGGGAAAGTGCAAATCGCTCCCACAGCTGGGGCATTTAAGGAACTGTGTATTCGAGACTCACTGGGCCGCACTTCTGTAGCCTTGTTTTATGGATCGTTGGGTTACAGTAGACCACTTAGGTTTTAATAAACCTGCTCCACAGTGTGTTTTTTACATACCCCCACTGTGTCCAGTGGCTCAGCTTGGTGTTCAATTTGCAATAATGGAAAATCAACGACCAAATGGAATAGAAATGTAAAATAAGTGGCAGCCATGAACATACGGCACACACTGCAAAGGTATTAAAATCTCACACATTTGGCATGATGATAGACTTAGACCTTCATGGCTTGTATTTCACATTAGGTTCACGAGTCCCTGCTCTGTTTTCAAAGTACAACCTCAGTTCATTCCCTTGGGGAATCTATCTTCATCCATCTGATGGTTCCAGTCACAACAGAATATGAAGGGTACTGAAGTCACCTCCCAGCAGCTCTGGGGTTTTGTGACAGGCTCTGCTGTCTCCAAAATATTTGTTTGGAAGGAAGAAGAAGCTGCTTTTGTGATGTTAAATTGCTCAACATGCCCAATATGAGAATCAATCCCTCCTTTTGTGAGGGCAGGTACTTCCATGAGTAACAAGTGGTGATTGTGCACATGGGGAAAATATGAGAGGAAACATCCAACAGTTTCCAGCATTAACCACCTGCTGGGGCGGTCTCAAACTGTGGCTTTCACTTCTTAAAAAAACCCTTTCTTCATTAAAAGCTTTCATGACACGCTTTCCTTTCCACATAAACAAGAAATCCTAATGAAGTATCCCATTCATTTTTAGTGCACAGGTAAATATCACCACATCTTATTTCCAATTTACTGTCTCGGGCATTTGCAGCAAAATTCCTAGCGAACACTTCCCCTTTGCTCTGTAGATAAAAGTAAACTGTGCGACATCTCTATGTGGGTTGTCGGAATCTCACAGAAGCTTAGCACCTTTAGGTTAAAGTGATTCATGAATTAAATATGCCTCCCTTCAAAACCCACCTTGGTTCAAAACCTTATAGATAGAGAGTTGATTTGCAGACGAACCTACACAGTAGAAAGCAGCACACAAGCCTCCATCAAAGAGTTTTCAGCGACACAAATAATGTTTTGAAGAATGTTTTCCCTCTTGTTCTGTGTAGAATGTGTGCAAAGAGTCGACATATCAATCCATTGATGCATATGCATATGTTCTGAAAGCTTCTGCGAGATTCGGAAATGCATTGCGGTCATCAGTATATCAAGCGATTTCAATAAGTGAGAATAACTGTCCTACAATTACATATACGATGAGAAAAACAACATGATATGAACAGTATGGAAGTTTTTGCTGAGAAAACACAAAAGCTGTTGGTTGTTACTTTAGTTTGAACATGAATATAATGGTTTCCTGATAGGGGAAATCCTCTCATTATGGGGCACATCAGTTTGATTTCACTGTGTACTTTAATCCAGTGCGGCACAATGGAACAATAACACATAGCGTCCAATCTGTCATCCAATTGTTCCCCATTGTGCACCTTAATAAACCACAAGACTGCTGCATTTATTGTGAATGGGTATGACTGTTTATTCTCCGCCTCAATTGATTTGCCAAGAAGAAGCCATTCACATTCTCCACATTTGCTCTGGCTGAACAGAGAGAGAAAAAAAAATTGTCTCTGCACAATGGTGCCATTTGAAAAAGGCTGGCACTCTAGATGTTTATTGGAAAGTTAAACGCTCCATAAACAAAAGCTGGCTGAATTTCAGATCGGCAGCCAGGCACAACATTGAATTATTGTCTGTCATTTTTTACCGTCTGCCACTGACTTCCCATTTCTTCCATTGCTTTAAATCAAACATTGGATCACTTCTGCATCCAATAAGTCAGGGAATATACAATCAAAAGTTCAAGGTATGCCAGCAGACAGGATTTTCCAATGATTTTAAGAGGTGATGGGTAAATGTCGTGGTAAAACCCTGGGTGACTTCCCCCCCTTCCTGACACGGTGTTTGTTTCTCCGACTGTGAAATCAAGCAACTGATTCTTGGTGTACTTCACATCTCTTTGTCCTGCTCTAATTTCTTTTTTCAAGGGTGAAGTTTTGTTCCAAAGAGACGTCTGAACTCTCAACTTTCGATCACCACTGCACTCCGGAGCCTTTTATCACTGTCGCTGTCCAGGTGGACTGCCTTCAGTTGCAGGTCCAAATGCATGTTTTCACTGTGAATTCAATTTGGGGCAACACTTTCCATCTGAGGGACTCTTACTGCACGACATGTCCCTTTCCTAGATACCTTAGCAGCTGCTGGGCCGAGGTTGTCCAGCGAGCCCAGGAGAGTGTGTGGGAGGAGGGACACAAGATCAGAGATCCTGCAAATTTTGAGCAACCAAAGCATTTAATGCCTAGTGTATTACAGAATTTCCCATGGTCAATAAGTCTGAACCTTAATCTACTGTAGCCCAACATTTAAAAGATCATATTTAAGAACAAAAAAAAAAAGAGCCTGGGTGGCATCTTTAAATATAGACAGGGAATTGATCAGTTTAGACACCACATTAACTTTCTCATCACTTCTCAGACTGTGCCGTACCCGGGCATTACTGTGAAAATTGAGTGTTTCTATAGGGACTGAAGCCAAAGCCGGCCGGGTGAACACTGAAACCACCAGGCCACAAATTACACATGTATAACCTTTTTTTGGCCTCTGAGGATACATAGTTCACTTTTACATGATTGTAAATAGAGAGTGAATTGCTGATGTCCTACCAAATTTTTCCATGAAAGATTGAAACAATAGTGATCACTGGCCACACATACACACACAAACCCACATACCAGGTTCTCCATTGCGACCTCTTCTCCCTCGTTTTCCTGGAGGTCCTGCAACAGAGATACAGGAATATTTTAGTGTGTAATTTGATTGTCTATTTGTTTGTATAAGGTTCATATTGTTCAAATATTCTCACAGTAAAACAGCTCAGCAGCAGGGTGAAGACGAGCCGCTGAACAATATTACCCTTGGATTACAAAAACCTCATAATCTCAAGGTTCATTTAGTGTTAGGGCTCTATTAAGACACAGAGTGAGGTGGAAAAGGGAAACGCACACACTCTCATGCCACAAAAACACCCTTAATGCGCTCATCCCCATTTTTTTCTCTTTCCTTTCAGCATGGATGGCCCTGGTTATAATTTGTTTATCTAGCTGGTGTTTTCCTGTTTGCCATTTTTCTGTCAATGCTCTAGGTCT
The DNA here is from genome assembly GCF_037954325.1 of Fistularia commersonii. NCBI lineage: Eukaryota > Metazoa > Chordata > Actinopteri > Syngnathiformes > Fistulariidae > Fistularia > Fistularia commersonii. Next base: position 9,590,948 of record NC_141302.1, read on the forward strand.
GCAAAAGTTCAACTGGAGAAGTAAAACAATTACACGCTTTACCGGGTTTTACACATCATATACTTGACTGGCTTTTATTTGTAAGCAAGTAGCTCTCACTTTTATCACGAGTAAAAAAAAAAACCTTCTCTTTTGGTGGAATCTTTCATTACCTCTGACATTCCACCATAATGTGTTTCATAGACATGCAAGTTGGCAGGTGGGAGCAAACTCTGCCGCTGGCATTTTGTTTGCACAATGTCCTCAAATGTGAGTTAGGCAAAGGGTGAGGCTGTCACTTTCTGAACTGCTGGAAATTAAGAGTGCTGAATGGGAAATTGAGGACGATGTGTTAACTCTGCTTTCAACTCCAGATTATGCGACCTGTCACGATCACGGGGATTGGAAAGGCAACATAACAAAAAAAACGAACAAGCCTCCCTTCTGGTTCTGCATTAAAGAAAAAATAACTAAATCCAACTTCAGACAGGCAACAATTCTGCAAGGAATTATCATGCAAATAAATTTAGAAAACTCATTTGACCTCCATACCAGCAATTGAATAGCATTGTTGTGTCAGACATTCACTGTCTTTTATGAAAGCCATAGAGCCGATGCCAACATTAATTGCGTTACAGAATGTCAAAGTAGCTTCAAGGATGACTTTGCAAGTTCGAGGTTTTGCGTTAACCAATAAATAAGTAAAATGATGTTTGTGGAGAAAATTGGTTGAGGGCACAGAGCAGCCTTTTTCTTAACATGCGAAAACGTGACATCCATTTGATACAGGGTTATAGTGCTGCTTTATGTGACTGTTCATCGACATCGACAGCTCGACTTGGAAAAAAAGGACAAAAACATTAAAGCGTTATATTGCTTTTAGCATCATAACAATATGCGTTCAGCTCCTTCCGCTCAGCAGTCTATACGTTAAGATTTTCTCCAGCGATAATCATAACCGGCTCTTAAAAGCAGGGATGAGTTTGACACAAGAACACAAGATGATTAAGGCAATTTTGTTAAACAATATGCTGCCGCCAAAACAAAATGTCTTTTAAAGCCCATTTTGTTGAAGCGGGACTTTAACTGGAGAACTCACTGCCTGCCAGTCAGCTGGGGAGTCAAAGCAAGTACTTGGACAATGTCAAAAGCCAGAATAACCAACCTATAGCCCTCGGATAAGCAACGCTCCTCTCCGCCATAGCAAAGCAAACTGGAGATAAAGGAAGTGGCTTGACAACAGGCAGAAAGCTTTTCCAAACACTGATAGCAAATGCTCTGAACGAGGTTAAATTATTTCCTTTTTCTGAACAAAAATCTGTCACATGTCAGCATCCCAGCATGAATTAAGTGAAGGATACCAGACCAATTCACTTTGACAATCTGGTCTGGCAACACCAGAAGAAATGTGCTTGTGTATTTACTACAAAACCATTGCACGCTGGTCTTTTAATTCACAGCCTGCGCAGAAACCCCCTTTTCGTGTTCCCTTCCTTATTTGCCATTGTTCCTGCAACTGGCACAAATGTGTAAAGGCGAGAGCGTAAAGGTTTTACTGATTTATGACACTCCAGATGTGTCAACGGTGTGCAAAATACAAGATTATGTTGCACCCCTCCTGATGCTTAGTCCTCAGTTTGATCCCACTTTTTGGCTGGGCTTCAGTCTCCTGCTCTGCTCCTCTGGACAGGTTCCAGGATAATGTCAGATGCTGCCAGCAAAGGGTCCACGCACAGTTGAAAGTATGTAACCACAGGTGGAGTTTGACTCCGGCTTTACTACGGCTCACATCAACCCCGGTTTCGCCATAGGTTTGTTTTTAAGTTTTTAAAAGAAACAGAAGGGGGTTTACTGCACTTGGCAGTTGCTTTATTATTGTTCACTTTGAAATGACACTTGACACCTCTGAGAGGAATATTTGCTATGACGATATGACAGTCTCCTGATTTCAGTGGTATATTTTAGACAACCTCTGAGAAAACCTTTACCACAGGGGAATTGGTGGTCCAGACATGATACCCCAAATTCTTTTCTCATATCATCATGATTTATTATAATCCTTTCTAATTTTCATTTTCATTATCGCTGAAAGTAAATGTCACCACACAACCCAAAGGGTACCAGTCCAATACAATACCTACGCCGTTTGCCAACAAAAATACTTTGTGATTTCCCCTCATGGCAAAATCAAAAGAATGGCTAGGAGATGTCGCTTGGAACCGGTGGAAACAGCGGCTCAGACGTACTGTCACAAATTAAGACCAAAGTATCCACTACTGCTGGTCATAAAACGAAACGAATGGCTTTCAAACTGGGTTCGTACAGTATGTGTCAAGAAATACTCTGCTCTCTTTCAAGGCAGAGCAACACTCTTCCTCTGACACTGTCGTTGGCCCGGCATTTTCCACTGGCTGCCCAAGTACGGTCACGGAACAGTTGATTTAGGGAAAAAAGAAGAAAGTGGCAGTGGATTTAATGATGAGGATCACCAGCTACGAACAATCTGTTGAAACCTGTTCAACTTTTAAAACATTTTTTGAGTCAGAAAATGAAATAAATCACTGTGGATTTGTTGTTCATTCAGGAGTTTTCTGCCCGACGTAATGGAACTACGATATAATGCGCTGTGTTTAGTGACTTTTTTTACGACTTTTTTCCATTCCATTCTGTCAAACTGCAATGTTGCTCTAAGCTCAAACGTAAACAAAATAAACAAAAACAGACACACATATAAATATTTTACCTGATTCAAACTCATAATTAGCTCAGGATATGATACTTTCGTGCTTTGCAGGGTATATTGAATCCCGGTAATATAACAGTAGCATGGGCTGCACTTCTCCTCAAACCAAGTTTATTCAGCATCACCATCAGTAAGCTCCCCTGTCTCTCCAAAGTATTCTCCTTTTGTCTCTGGCAAACAACCGGCCAATTTTCTGTCTGAAAAAGATGTCACTCATATCTTCAGCTATCATTCAGCACTTGTGTTTCAGCACCCTGTCAAAAGTTACCATCCAGTATCAGGGTATTCCAGTTGAAATAACAGTTGTTTTTTACAGCAGAGAGTAGTTTTTTTGACATTACAGCCTAAATCAGAACATCGACCTTGAGATCAATATTTCCTTGTTTATCCATCTGGGGCGATGTTATTGTGGCAGTGGACATTGAGGGTCAGGACTAAGGACGGTCTAAATTTGCTATATTATGAGCAACAGCCATTTTCCTATATTCAGTGCTCTGTTTTCTGTTTTTCATGTTCCAGTTTCAAAAAGTGTCATTTCATAACACAGTGGGAATAGTTTGATTATGATAGTGCATTTCCGACATGACGTCTCTGTTACCTGTTGCCTTGGGTGGATATTAATTTTCTGCAGAATGCAGTTATTTTCTAGAACTCAAAAACCACTCAGCAGTATATTTCACAAAGGGGCGATACATCAAATAGAGCTGGAGCTCCTTTCACATTGCGACCAGACAAATCTCCCTTGAATTATTTCATTATGTTATTTCATGTTATTGTATTTCATTACAGTATTGAAGTTTTTCAAAGCAAAAACCTGATAACACTTTATACATGAGTCACTCGTCCAGATGGAAAATGCAGGGTGCTTAAATTCTATATCTAAATGTACTGAAACAGTCCATTCTTGCTGGCAGAAAACAGAAATAATGAGAGGGTGTTTTATTAAGGAATAAGATGGAACATATACATTTCCTTGTGTCATGAAACCGGAATACTGTAATTTCCGTCTTCTTCAGTATCGGAATTGAACAGCCTCACAATTCTAGGTAATTTCATTGATCTGATGTGATGAGGCTAAATGTATTGGCGGCATGATGTTCGACAGCCCCAAAAAATCCATAAATTAGCCAAAGCATTGTTTGAGCCGCAGTGTTCAAAGCATGTGAAAAAAGTGGCGGCTTATAGTTTGGAATTTACGGTACTCTTTTAAAATTAGTCATTTACGGTAGTTGTTCTCCTTGTGAAACAAATGATAATGTTCACTTAGCCTTTTACCTTTGCAATAATAAAATATTTTTGTTATTACTAATATTTGGCATCCAGGAAATGTTGTAGTTTGTGTGTGTGTGTGTGTGTGTGTGTGTGTGATTTTTTCAGGACTGGAGCAAGTTCAATGTTTTGGGGCGGAGCTGATTTGGAAAAAAGTTCTCCACATTTGCGGAGGATCAAGGCAGAAATGGCCCGAAAGCGAGTATGACTGCGTCAGATCTGGGAGAAGTTGGATGGGGTAAAGAAGGTTAAGAGGGGGCTGTCGTTGAGGGACTTTTTAGGTGACTGAAAATACATGAAACCCTATAATACCAGCCAAAAGTCAGCTGATTACAACAATTTTGTCATTCACTAATTTTCCGCTGTTTAAGGTTTAATGTCACAGATAGTATCTTTTTTCCAGAATCCCACAAAATAACCAGATGGCTGATAAGAGAACTTATTTGTCTTGGAATTGTCAGTGATCCGAAACATGTTTTTAAGCCTTGATTGTGTTATTCTTGAATACACTTTGACATGGTGGTCCTTATTTATGCGCAACTTAGTATAATAACCCTCTTGCATACATCATGTGTTCAAGACAAAATTTCATTGTACTACCACATACCAACCATAAAATATTCATTGGTCCAGAACAGCTAACAATGCACCTCTACTCAACTTCGCTTTCTTCTCCAAACCAAATAAGATTTAAGTGAACCAAACCCCAGATCCATCGACAATACCGGGATTTCTTCAGCTTGATTTACATAATCAGACCACTCAAACCTTCTCTCACAAAGTAATACAGCGATTCCTCAGAATCAAAGTGAATGTACCGCCAAAAATAGCAAACATGGGTACGAGCTCTAACCTCAAAGCGTAAATTAAGTTTGAAGCAAACTGGATTTTGTTCTTCTCAGGAAAACCCAATCGCAAGTATCGGGTTGAAGTAAAGACACTCTGTGGATTTTTGCATATAAAATGTGATGGCCCATTTTGATAAATAAAAATTGAAACTGGTGGTAAAGTGAAACACAAGTGAAACACAGCATCAATGACATCAGTTTAACAGGTTTGAGACGTCGCTGATGAAATAGCAGGGTCGAGAAGACCTCAGAATGATAGTAATTTTTTTGCATTGAAGGAGAAACTGTGATTGTGGCACTCATACATTATGAAGAGCAAACCAAGTCATTTTAAAAAAATGGCTGAATATTTGATATATATTAAAAATTTCTGGTCAAACCTCCAGAATTATCACGTTTGATTCATTACTAATTTTCCATTTCAATTTTCCAACACAGTGACCTAACTGTTTATGTGTGAGAAACATAATACACACCATACAACAGTCCTAATTGTAATATTCTCCTAGTGATGTTCTTTGTTGTTTTAGTGTTGTTATGGAGAATTTCATACCGGGAATGAAATGAAGCCCCTTTGACCAGAAAGGCTTTCGATGTTTTTCTTTTTTTTTTTTTTTCTAAACCACCAAATTGGACAAAATTTATGTGTGATTTCAAGTGCAATAAAAACAAAGATTCTCTGTCAATTGCTTGTTTGAAATCCGCTGAACTTTTCCAGTTGTTTCGTCAGGATTGTCGGACCCTTTACCGAATTTAAATACCGTCTGCGTCCAATGCATTGAAAATTGTTTTGAATTAACTAAAAGCATCTTTCCTTGAATGTCGGCGGTCTTCAGACGGCTCCCGATGGCTTAAGAAGACTTTAGTTGACTGAAATGCTCAGAATATTTCTCAAAAAATCTGATGAATGATGTCTTTACAGGCATTCCAAGAATTTAGGGGGATTTAGTCAAGAAAGACTTTAATATAGTCCATTAAGTCCCACAACATGGATGAATTGGTTTATTAAACTTGGCAACAGCTGGATATCCAGGTCATCCCAACTGAAGCTGCACAATGCTGGCCTCCCACCGCACAATCATTTGTTACTTTACAAGTAGATTTTTGCGGATATGTTTGGCAAAGAGAACAACAAATTTGATCCAAGAGCCTTATTACTTTGCATGACAATGAATAAATCACTACATGAAATACTAACTTAGAACACTGGGCCCAGTGTCTGTAGGGGAAAATGGAAATTGACCACAATTTTTACAATCAGTCTCATCCTCGAACAGTACTGCTGTCTCTTCATCACTGGTGTGTATTGTTGTCAGGCATATGAATTACAAACCCTAATGGCGAGCAGACAGAAGACGACTAGAGATTAAATGTCCTTCTTCGCGACAAGCGAAATGCTGGCGAAAATGTTTCTTCCAGTTCGGATGCTCCCGTCTGTTGCTGTCAGCTCTTCACGCAATGCCAAATAAACTCAAGTACCCCTTCCTCTAACTTGCCATTATTTTCAATCATTCATCCATTTCTGGTAGTGAGCTATTATGTCCATCGTGTCGTGACTGTTAGATGGAGAGTCTCTGTTTAACAGTTCATTTACCTTTCAGCTCTCACCTAAGACCCGTACTTTGGGTGTGGTGACCAAGATCCTCATTATCGCACTCAGCCATGGATGTAAGACTTTGAGTTTGACTAAAAACCACTGATTTTAGAGCCCAGATTTAACCCTCGTGCGATCTTAACATTGTGTTTACTCCCCTTGTCCTACAGGTCAAAAATGACCCATAAGACAATCTTTGCACCCTAGTGGTTTACAGCCCACATGCAAAACATAAACAAAAAAGAAGTATCACCTCTTCTAATTATGGGGTCTCTTTAGGAAAAGTCATAAATTTCAAGTTGGGAAAACATAGGTTAAGGTGTTTTTTCTACAGCTAAACGTGGTAGTGGGTCACCTCTGACCCGCAAGACAACACAAGGGTTAAGCGAACAACCCGCTTTTTATCTCCAACACATGCACCTATTAGGACTCAGTTCTCTATTAGGGGATTGCGGAAAGTATGCATCTCGCGCATGTTGTGGGAGAAAAGGGAGAAAAATGTGCAAACATTGCTCAAAACCAGGACATTCACATTATATCAGTACATCAGACATACCCGGTAAAGGGCTCAAAGTTATGCTTTCTCATGAAAGGCTGAGACTTGTTGTGATATCAAAGCAGCCTGTCGAAGCAAAACATCGGTTTTGATCGCAGCCCTGCAGCAGGCCCGTTGTTTACTCACAAAATCCCAAATGCAGTCATGCGACAGTTGTTTCAGAACATTATAAAACGTGGCAGTTGATTTCATGATGCAGATCAACAACTAAAAAGGATTGAATGAAGGAAAATTTTTCAACAGCATTTGAATTCAAAAACTAAAATTAAGTCAATTTGTTGTTCATTCCACTGTTTTAAAGGCAAGGTGTCCAACTCGGCCCTGAAGTATAATCCATCGTATTTCCGCTGGAGGGACTTTTTTAAACTTCAAATTGCAGAAAGCTTACAATTTCCTTACTGCTTCACAACATGTTTAGAATTACAGTAAAACAATAAACGAGGACACAGCTTGCACAATTACCGTCATCAAGTTTAATATGTTATTGACTGAATGAGCAAAATATGAGTATATAACAAACGAGGAAGTACAAAAAGCCTTGACAATACCACATTTTGTCTTCTCGCATAATTTTAATTATAAATCAGTGAAATAAACCTATACAACTGTGTAATTACCTTTGGTGATACAATAAAAAGGATGAAAAACGGTGGCATCAGAATCATTTCGATTGGCTTCACAGAATCCCTTTTTATAACATCAGATTTTCAACAGTTAATATAAAAGATGTTGGTTCAGATTCCCCAGTTTATGCAGATGATTATTATTGATTGATGATTATTTTCAATACCTGGTCAATAGTCAAGAGGTTACTCAATTGTAGTTTTTCTTGACAGTTTCTTGACAGTTATTATTTACAATCATTTATAAAAACACAGGTGCCAATGAGGTGTACAATCAGAACAACATATTCTCCCGGTTCTGGAAAGAGAAAGTTTGATTTTTTTTGCACACAAAATCACAGAGCTCATGAATCCATTATAGAGATAGTTTAAAATCTGAAAACACTGCTGATTGATGTTTTCAAGAGAAATCAGATGCCTGTGTTTCAGTCTCATGGGGATGGCGAGCAACAAGTGAGATTCAGACGGACCTACAGATGAGGCACAAGCTAACACATCAGCCTAAGTTAGAAATTAACATCTTGTCCGCCTGCTGTTGCGGTTGTCAGATTCTCAAATCTACCACTCTATTATTTCACCAGCCACTTTCTTGTTTTTATTGGTCTGGCAGTGTACAGTATAGCTGCTTGTGGAAAAATAATTAAAGACCAACAACAATCAAGGCTGCTTATTATGCCGAATAGTTCCATCTCATTTTACAAATTAAATATACTGGGTTTTGACTAAAGTAACAGAGGTTAAGTGGTTATACAGTAGCCACTGTTGGGTTCACACAACTACAATTATGAAATAATAAAGAAACATATGCAGACAGTGCTTCTGGAGTGCAAGTTAAAAACAGAGTAGCTGCCGTGGGACATTTGAACGCAGCATCTCGTCACCGACAGTCCAATCAGTCTGACCAACACTGATTTTCTCCGAAAAACCTCCTGGTGAGAAAAAGGGTGTTTCTTCCTTGCAGATACTGAAGCTCATGTTGACCTGATGAGTCTGGGTAGATCAAACTTTAGTCAGTGTGTGTGGACCGAACCATCTGTGAAACACCAGAGGGCTTTTCATTTGAAGCGATGGCCCCCGTGAAGTCCCAACACCGACAGACTTTCAAGTTTACTCAGCTGGTCACAAAATAATTATTAGGTAGGCACTCTGTCGAGCAGGAAATCCAAAGTGTCGGGATTATTTTAAGATGGAAACAATCATAAGACGTGACAGGAAAATTTTACTGGTAATTTTGTCTGCTCAACAAGCCGGTTCATTCATTAAGTACAAATAATTACCTGCACCCAGGAGGTGGTGTTTTAAGCGTCCTTGAATGAGAGAATGAACAAACAGTCTCTGTGACGACAGCGGCAGAAACTGTTTCATGTGGAAAATCGCCTTGGCAGAAAGCGCCAGGACCACTGGCCTCGTCTGTCCCGGATTAATTAAATCCATCAATAATCACCATTAGTAAATGGTAACATTTGGTAACCATTTTACTATTATGAAATTTTTAGATAACTAGCAAAATATCATATTTAGAATAATTAAGATGCTTCACAGAGCTTAATGGCGACCACCCAAAATCGCATGCATTTTCACCCTAAGGGATTTTATGTTATAGGCCATAAAGGTTTAACCATCCAAAGTAGACTTTCCACAAGTTAGCTCATTTGTTATGGGAGGTCATCTGCTCTTGTTGGAGCCGAAAGAAATGTATTTCATTTGAAATTGTCGCAGAGAAGTACTGCACTGCTCCCAATCCTGAGGAACATCACTTCTGTATGGTAAAGATTTGCCTCTGCTCACAGCACAAAACTCTTGTGTTGTAAAAAAAAAAAAAAAAAACTGGAGTCAAAGCCTGACTTTGGGATTTAGAAGTGGTTTCTGGGGCTTCAGCTCTTCTTTGTATAACATTTTATTCTTTAAAGCATCCTCTTGTAACCTTTGCCTTTTTGGTATTATTCTATTCTTCTTTTTCTCCTTGGATCTGTTTTGGTTGCCAGCTTAAAACTCCTTATGCAGAAATTTTCAAAAAAGCCAGATGCTTAAAATGGAAAAATCAACTGCACAAAGAAAAGTGGTTTTGAAAACTAGGTAGTTGTTGCTTGCCTGTACTTACATAATTATACTTAGTAAAACGTTTCTTCTTTATTTCATCAGAAGACCAAATGTAAAGTCAACTGCTGTTGACCTCTGTCTTTGAGAATCCGCAAATTGAATTTTACAGTCATGCTAAATCTGTTCCTCCAAGGACCCCCTTTTTTCGAATCTTTAAAAAATACAAAGGAAATCAATAAATAGCTGGAAAACAAGATGGAGAGGTTGACTGTGTCTCCTCCAAATACAGACATTTTAAGGGCCTCCATGAAGTGCATTGCTGAGAGAAATGGAAAAGTTTCCTTGAACTTGTGACCCGCCAGACCTTGTCTATAGTGAAGTCCTTGCCGCAAGACGACTGGCTTTCTTAACTTCTTTAACTGATATGCAACTTCCTTTGACCTTTGCAGTGTAAGAGAGGTGGAGACAAAAGGCAGAGCGCAGAGCGTTTTGTTCTCAAAGGGGCACTTGTTCGACCCCGTGTGCAAAGTTCACATGAGCAGTGTTCTCCGCCGCTCCTTTGTTATTGCACTTGACCCTTTTAGTCTGCGTGTGTTTACTTACCAAGAGCAAAAAACACAATCTATTTAATGGTTGTCAAAGCTCTGAGAGAGGTCAGCGGCAACCGAAAGCTAAGCTGACACACAAAACTGAGATTTCCCCCCCTCTGTTAGCAATATGGTTTTAAAGTCCCACGATTTGCGGATGATTATGATCAGCATTAAGACAGCTGCACTCGTGTCAATGAAAGTTCAACTCCTGGAAACGTGAGTTGAGTTATCGTGCGATATACAGTTTGGTTAGAATGTCATGTTAAGCCACTAAAAAAACATCCCTATTAACCTCCTGTCAATGGGATCCATGCTGCTCGGTTGGACTCTTCTTTCAATGCAAACACATATTTTGGACTAAAATATGGATTGATATAATGGCTTTGTTAATAATGGTTACGTTAAATTAAACATATCCCTCTTTGCATTGTTACACACACTAAATTTGCACAAGAATTTGGAGACCAAATTTTACTAAGACCTGCATTTGAATCCTAACCCAGCCTAGAAAAATAATATATGAAAGGGATATTTCACATAATTCTCCAATTCAATGGCGTATATCTTCATTATCCTAATTTCCATCTGCTTTTAAATCCAATTCAACCATTTCCTGAGTAAATATGAAGATTATAGTCATTTCCGAAATAATTCTTTGCAATTACATATAATCTCTAGCCCAGAAAAGAGACCATTGTGTCTGATTTTTACATTTACATTGTGTTTCTTTGGTCCACTTATTTTGTCACCACATCATATCTTTTGGACAGTTAAGTCTACCGAGTGCACTCATGCAGACACATACACACACGCTATGCATTTTTCAGAGATTGAATTTTCATCTTTGTGTAAGAAAAGTAACAGGACTCCTGCATATTTTGCCCCCTCCCAACTGTTTCTCTGTAATAAATTGGTTGTTGGACATATACAGTCTGCTTTTGCATTCATACACAAGAGTTATCTGGAAATTTAAAGCATGATTCGAGTAACAGAAGTTAAGTAAGATATCTGACTGATGAAGTGCTGGAATGATTCAGCAAACATGATCATGGGAGGTAATGAACAGTGACGACTACCTTGATAACTCTAATGAAACTTCACTTCACAGTTTCGATTAAACACACCGAACTCCGTGTCTGCAGGATGTGCAGCACGGTGTGCTGGTTTTGTTATTGTTATGTTCAAAGCAATTCATGGTACTGATGGGCCACTTGTTAATATCATCTAATCCCAAGACGCCGCCCTTGGTGAATCTAATTACATGGTCGGCATTCACCCCAACACGGACAGCACCGGCGATAATAAAAAAAAGATAGAATTATGATGATGCACACTTTCTGTATGCGTGTTGGTGTGAATCACTGGTCAGAGGGTGTTGTTATCGACTTGGAATTAATTAATTTCTATCCCTATACTCTGATGAATATTTTGTCGTTGTGTGTATGTGATGATTGGGTTCTGCATTGTGTTTACCCAGATGCAAGGTATCACTTCATTAAACCATGAGCCAATCCATTAGGCTGTGAGGAATTTGTCTGTCACCGGAGGCTCCATTAACACTGCATCACGCGGACCGAAGCGAGGAATAAAAATGTATCTTTCTTCCTCTTCTGTATGGCCAGAGTAAAACCTGCCTCTGCCGGAGTGCTGCTGTTTTTCCCTGCGTTCCCAGCATATGGGGTCTTGTTGAACATAGGACTGTTCTTCTGTTGTCCTGTACAACTAACCTCCAAACAAAGGTAAACAATTGCTCATAAATACTCGATACCACATTTCAGGGGTCGACTGCCACAACGGCTTTCCTCCCCTGCTTTGTCAAAAACACCGGTAGAATAAATGACATGAATACAACTACAGTTGGCAGGAACCACATGAATCATCTATGCTTTTGCTCCGGTTCAGTGTCAAGGCTGGATCACTCGTGAGGAGGAAGCAGGGCCTTTCGAGAGACTCCTTTCATCACCTTCAGAGATCAATGTGTTTTCCTCTGGCAACCGGCTAAGAGTGGGGATACTTGAGACCGACCCAGTACATTGCACACTACAATTATCCCCCGCCAGTACTGACTGCGGTCGCAATGGAAGCAAAGAGCACTCCCTGATGAGGGGAGGTCAGTAATAAGCCAATTGATTGGCCAAGTCTCATCATTTTCTGCAGCAAGTTAAATTGGCATACTGACGGCTCTATCAGTGAGCTTCGGAGTAGAGATTTCTGGTAACACAGTACAAGCTTGCATGCCAAGAAGTGGTGCTTCACTGGTGATTGTGCAATCTTTCAAGATTAAATTGAGAAATATTCAACATGTAGCGAAAATCCAAACGCAAAAGAGGAAAATCAGCGTGAAACTGGCCAGACTTAATTAAAATTCCACATTCTAAGGACAGGTGTCTTCTGAATACAGAACAAGTATGTAGCTGAAAATAATATATGATATAATACTTATATACCATATCATAGACAGGAATCAAAAACTGCCTTGTACTGACCTATACTGTCCTTCACATGCCTGAGACAGGGGTCCTTGAAGCAGGAGCTTATGTTTCAGCTGAGGTATGATTGAAATCAGGGGTGGGCAATTAATTTTTACAAGGAGCCATGTGAGAAACCTGAACGCTGTTGGAGGGCCAGACCAACTAAAAAAAAAGCAACACACTTGTACAACACGAACAGAATAAATGTTTCGTCATTCATGCTCCGATTGACCCCAAGCAGGCCGGACAGGAATGCCTAAAGGGCCACATGTGGCCCCCGGGCTGTAAAATGCCCGGATCTGATTTAAATGGACAGACACAGAAGAGGAGCAGACACTGATGATCAAACCACTCAGCAGATGCAGAGAAAGCAAATGTCAGCTTCTTTGAAAAGTCATAAATCAACAGATTTAATTAACTAACCTAGGGATTCCGCAAGTCAATCAATAACACTAATTTAGACCTTTTGAATACCCAACTTCACCCACATACAGAGAACTAGCCAATTATAAATGCTTGTTGGACCACAGCAGGCGACTGACTTTGTACCAACCGAATTCTGGCTGGTGTACTTTGAAATACGACTCTGTGGCATTAAGAAAATGAAGACACAGGTATATACAGTAAATGTGTCCTCCCCCAGGATCAGCCAGCAGATGCTTTTGAGGTTTCATAAGGGTGTGAATGGTGAGTACTATGCCGAGAATACTTTTGCATAGTATTACACAGAACTGTGTGTTTTATCCCTTCTGTGCTGTGCGCATAAGAGTACCTCGGACCAACAACGGGACCATTTGGTCAATGAAAGCATGGGGACGCCAGAAGACAAATGGGACACAAGGTGCACTAGGAGCATTAAATTATCCCGCTCTCGTTCGAGTTCAAATAAAATAGTTACTATGTGTTAAAGACTTCTGTTGCTATTGAATGTCACAGTGAAATCATGTGTAACCCAATGCTACATGCTAATGGATGACATGACTGTTGGCTGACATTATCGGTACCAAGGGTGTGTGAACCAGCATGTGACAAGTGTGTGTGTGTGAATATGTGTGTCTGAATTTGGAGATGCGGTGTGATAACACGGACCAAAGGACCTCAAACAGTCAAAGGAGAGTCATTCCACTTCCCCAACAAATTGAAGTCACTGCTTGAAATGCTTTGCCTCAGTGTCCTTGTAAACCTTTACGATTTTAAAAGATTGGCATGTAATTCCGAGTATTCCAGAGTAAATACCCAACAACTGGCACAGAGAGCATTTAGTTCGGCCAGTTGTAAACAAACAAAGAGGTTCATAGCACCTCATATTTTTTTTCATAGACCAATTATCCCCCTTTACTGCAATCTCATATTCATTTCAAGAATAATTTGTTAAGGGTGAGTTCAAGACTGTCCAGATGCGGAGCAAAGTGAGGTTTGTGTCGGTTCGCCTGAACTGCAGCTTCAAGACCGCACTTTGATGATTCTGATTAAAAGTTTCTCACAAATTCGGTCGATTGAAGGAAAATCAAATGATTCCAGGTTTACCTCACAAGAGCCCTGCACTGGTTAGAACAGCCTGCACAACACAACACAACACAGACCGAATCCAGAGAATGCAGCGGTGAGGTTTTATGAAGAATGATGGAGACAATTACACTAGTTTCGGGGCTATTTTTGTCAGTAAATGTTGTTCCTGAGGAGCGATCATTATTGCAGAAAATATCTCACTGCTGTGAAAACCAAAAAAAATGCACAGTTCCTGGGATAAATACCTTTGAGCCAGAAAAACAAAAAAATCTGCACTGCTAGAGGTAAGAGAGAAAATATCTTTTGTAATTTGAACCATCCCTGTTATCGAAACTAATAAAATTTTACTTTAGTCAGCAGTAACCTACAATTTTAGGATGAGGGAGGTTTTTTTTTTTCATCTTCTTTGATCCGTCTCTGTAGTTGTGAGTCCAATACTTCTTTTTTTTCCTCAACTTTCTACTGTATTTCATCCCCGAAGCCCCCATGGACACCACTTACACTATCTTTCAACCGATCAGCCAAAGCTGGTGGTCTGGAGCTGGTGTTTACTTGACCCATGTGGGATTATTCTTGCAGCAGTTTGCCTAAGCAAGCGTGACGGGTACAGGCTCTTATGTCATAGATACCCTATCTTGTCAACAAGGAAGGAAATTCTGTGATTCTGAGAAGCTGTGATGAGAACCGGGGTGGAAAAGTAGTCCGAGAGGAGATATCTACAACTCTAAGTACATTGTGAAACAGAGGGATGAAAGATTTAAAGCTAAATTATGCAGCATTTTTAGTTCAAACCAAAGGTTTCCATCTTATTTTGATGGTACACTGACTTGAGATAAGGAGCGCGGTGCAGCTTTCATCCCTCCTCAAAACCCAGTTTGTCTATGCCGCATCGGGTTTTGAGTTTGTTTGAGTTACTTTCAGTTGGTAGGAAATCTAGACGGATCAGAAGGGGAGGGAACATGACATGTGTGGGGGAAATTGAAAAGAGAAAAACATGACTTAACATTTCATCCATTAAAATTCAAGAATGAATAGATATGAGCCATTCATTATCTACAGGACTGTCTCAGAAAATTAGAATATTGTGATAAAGTTCTTTATCTTCTGAAATGCAATTAAAAAAAAAAAAAAAATTACCTTTTCATGATATTCTGATATTTTGAGATAGGATTTTTGGGTTTTCTTAAGATGTAAGCAATAAGCAGCAGTATTAAAATATAAAAAGGCCTGCAATATTTCAGTTGATTTGCAATGAATCCAGAATGTATGACATTTTTGTTTGTGTAATTGCATCACAGAAGATAAGGAACTTGATCACAATATTCTAATTTCTGAAACAGTCCTGTATACCGCTTATCCTGCCGTCAAGGTTGCGGAGGCTGGGTTGTGGTAGCAGCTGAAGCCTGTCACTGGGCAAGAGGCAGGGTTCATCCTGGACTGGTTTACAGTCAATCACATATTGAGAAATACAACCATTTACCCTCTCATTCGACGGATATAAAGACCATTCACTCTCTCATTCATACATAGAGTATAATTGTTCTTTGCAATTTTGGGTCTCAGAGGAACTTCCTGCGTGTTTTTGGACTGCAGTAGGAAACAGGAGACTCCAGAGGACACCCAAGCAGACACGGGGAGAAGATGCAAACTCCTCCCTCGGTTGGAATCGAACCCGGGAACCTCTTGCTGTGAGAGGAAGTGGTACTCACAGTTCCACCATGCATATAAACTCCCCCTAAAGATACATGTTAAAAAGACACGGGCAGTCTTTCCCCACATGAGAGATTGCTTACTGTGCTTCCACCTATTCAACCACCTTGAGAAATGTAACTTCTTTACATGCCGCATCACTTTGTCATTTCGATAACCATCGTCATAGGCGTGAAATCAAGATAATGATAAGAGGTGCAACCAGGAGTCTCACATGAGACAGCAGGATCTCATTGCATTAACTTCCCGTGACCAAAGGACCCAGCCAAGGAAACAGAGCAGATAAACTTGTTCAAGTCAGATAATGGAGTAAAGACACATGCGCCGTCAGAATCTTGCACAGTTTGGCTTCTTCTAAATCTTCAAAACACCAGAGATCACAGGTTGTTCCTTCCCTTGAGTAGGAAGGTGTACAATTACCAGGGGGAGTATCGGTTGTCAGGAGCAATCGACTGCTTCTCATGGAGGAAAAGGTGCTGGCAGGAGTAAAACCATGACTGATAATGTTTAGATATTTGTACACACATGTCAATTGAAAGAGAAGACTGCATGAGTTGTTGAAAAAAACAATCCCTGAGGTCTGATAACTCCGCTGTGGGATTTAATGCCTTCCCTAAACACCCTGAATAAACTTAAATCAGCACGGAGACGCTCTGCACAAATCTTGAATGCTGCGAGTGTCTACAGTCTTTCTTTGAGTGGAAATGAAAACAAAGTGTCATCATCAAGCTGTCAGCCGGAGTCTCAGCGAGACTCCGCCAAGTCAGAGTTTATTTTCCCAATGCAGGAAACCCCTGTGAGGAACTGTTCATGAATGTGCATCTTTCCTCTTCTTTTTTTCCCTCCCAAAACACTTAACTCATATTCAACATTATTATTCAACAGTATCTGATTCTGTTGTCACTCCGACGATAGCGTGCAAGAAACCAATTACATAAATCAACATTGTAAAACATGCAACATAAATGCGATTCAGACTGGAAATAAATTGGTGTGGAAAGCCCAAAGTCTAAAAATGAACAAGTCTCCTGTTTCTCTAACCTCTGTCAATCTTTCCTTTTCAAAATACATAAACCGCTGCACCTTCAGTGACTTCACTGAGCCATTAATTGCCTTAATGACAGCTATTTTTTCACAAAGTAATCACAATTTACTGCGGGAGCCATGGCATTGCAATGAACAGCAAGCTTTATAGTCACCTTGTTGTTTTTTTACTGGAGGACAGGATGTAAATTAAGTTTTACTGCATTTATCCTTGGATGGCTTGTGTAAAAGGTTAATCAACACTTGCCGTTTTTCAAATGAAACATTTACACGACAAATTACGTGAAGATAATTGCTTTAACTTCAAGTCAACTGCAGTGATAGAAATCTGGCCAAAATCTGAACTGAGAAGACTTGAGAACATTAAATCGATGTCTTTTTATAAACGCAAAATCCAAACAACTTTTCACATTCAGGAAAATCATGTTGTTTCTCTGAGCAGCATAGTGATGCAGTGGTCAGCACTGTCCCCTCATTCAGGACGGGCCCTGGTCTAATTCCAGGGACAGACCGACTTCTTTCCATGTGGACTCCCTGTTCCTCTTGTCTCCCCATGCCTGTCTCAGTTTTCTTAAGGTTTCCCGGCCTCCTCCCATGAACCAAAACCGCGCTGGAGGTTAATCGAAGGCTCTAAAATCTCTGTAGGTGTGAATGAGTCACTCGATCTGACAGATGCCTCGATATGATTGTTTGAACCCACCGCTCACCCAATAACAGCTGAGATTGGCTCTGGCACCCATGTTATCTTGTGTGCAGACTAAGAAACCCGTATAATGAATGTATGAATTTCTTTATTCACTTTCAAGCAAGCAAGCGTTCATTAGCATAATGACTTGAAGCAGGAATAAACAACCAAAAGCAGAGGAGTTGAATGGCTGCTTTACAAACCCTTAGACAGTTGACCCAATGTTTCTATTCTTGATGCTGAACTGTACTGAGACAGTTTCCTCATGAATCCAGGTTAATACAAAGGTATACTAACAACCCGTTTTGAAAATCTCAATCTATGTCCCAAAGGTTGATAATGAATAATCAATAAACAAACAAGAATAAATAAATGCACTGTTACCAGCTATATACCAAGTCTGACTGCCAAAATTAGAGCTTTTCCCACCAGATACACAGAGGAAAGAGCTTTTAGAAAATGTGGAGAAAAAGCTGCTTTTAGAAAACATGGAGAAATAACCTTGCCACCCGATACATTTTACATCACCAAGATATCAGTGGCCCAAAAAAAGTGGAAGCAAAACCAATGGTGTAAAGCAAGAATCAGGGTGTTTGCTTTTCATATTCCCTGAGAAAACACAAAAACCAGGCCATACGCCATCGTGCAGATACAATAAAAACATTTAAATAACGTATGGTAATTTGAAGAAACACAATATCATAATTGTTTTCAAAATATTTGGTGTGAAATAAGATTGTTAGATATCACCGTCATGGCATTGCCTCGTGTTGAAAAATGAGAATCAGACATGACACCAGAGGGCTTATTCTGTCATTAAGAAAGAAATGGCAGACATGAGGAATAACTGGAGGAGATTTGAAGTTCCCTTGAAGTCCCGCAAAAAGGCTACAAAGACTGTTTTGACAGCATTCAGGCAAAGAACCTCTGCATCATGTTTCCTCTCTTCATGTCAGTCAAACTGACCAAGTCAAAGGTCAAAGAGAGACCTCATCCTCCTGGGATACCTCATAATCCTGACCTGTAGTTTCAGCTGGCTGAAGGGCCCGGAGCTGCTGGCATGGCTCACCATTGGCACACATTGCTTTAATTACATGTTTGATCCAGGCGGGTTTTAGCTAAAAAGCTGCAAATGTCTTCAACTAACAACTGGCCTACTCCAAAGCTCTTAGCCTTTTTTTTTTGTCCGGCTTGGCAAATACATGCCCTCTTTTTACAACGGAAAAAATTTTTTGGAAAACGTTATGCTTTTTTTTTTTCTCAATTATTCAGTTCAGTGTAAGAGTTCCGGGTAAAGCGCCGAATTGAAATTGCGGCAGCATATAGAGAGTGACTGATCGATGTCTACGCCTGGCCGGCTAAGTCACTTAAAAGTTCCTACTATTCAAAGCACTTCTGCCGTAAAGTAGCTTCACAGCAGCCTAATCTGAGCCCCTGGTTTTATAGCAGCAAGTATTTAAAGGATACCTGAGACTTCATTAAGTATAGCTCTGAATTCTCCATACAATGAATGTGGTCTCCGAATACGTCTCATTTTAGATGGCATTGCAGCTAATTAATTTTTTTGGACCAGTCTAATTTCAGTTATCACAGTCCAATTTGTTCTTGGATGAAATTATTTCAGTGGACGGAGGGTTTGACTCTGATTGACGAAACAGACCTGCACGGTCATCCTTCAGAACAACATCTTATATTAAATATCAGCTTTTCCACTGAGACTGTCCGCCATGAAAATGATAACAATGACATCCAGAAATGCAAGAGGCTGCTTTTATTGATTTTATACCATCTAGATGTTCTAATAAATGCTTTGCATGTCAGGATGCAGGGAGCGGTGGTCTTGTCTCTGCTTGAAAATGTTTATCATTATTATTATGAGTCAAGACTGCTATTTTGAGAGATGCTGCAGATGTTGATAGTTTGTCAATTTCTGTTTTCAGGTGGGAGACAGTGATTAAAAACCGTGATTGTCCTCCTATTATAATATGTCTTATCAAGGAGAGAAATACATTAATAAAAATATCAATATATGCCACTACCATCTCCATGGGTAGATGGTATTCAACAAGGACAATGTCATTTGCCTCAGATATTTTTTATACCAGAGCATTTCTTCTTTGACAACAAGTTCATTGAGAGGGTGACGTATATATAAGCTTGTTCAATATAAATTCCAAGAAAGCAGTTTTCTTAGTCACACTCATCCCAGTGATGAGTCAAAGCCACCTTTCTCTTCCAAAAAGATTTTCATTGTGGATCATGAACATACACTACCACGTTGTCGCTTAAAAAGGTACAGGACATAAATTGGGTTCTAAATGTTATTCTTCCACATTATGACACATTTCCAGTAAAAGAGACTGTTTGGACAAGGTGAACTATCGTAAACATGGAAAGTGACTCAGAAATCCTTCATCGTAATGTTGAGTCTGCTGGCATCCTGGGGCCACAAGATGCAGGATAAAGCCAAAGGAATAAGAGCTATATTGTAAAATGAAGTGTGTGTAACACCCGCACCTAGAACAGTCACTGAGCTTTTCCATGTGGTTCTCCCTTAATACAAGGAAGTTGATATTCACATACAGAATGCATTTATCAGTGTGAGGATTATTTATCAAGGCCACTTTTGTCCTTTAACCTTAAACGGCAGCTCTGCCACTGTGCCTACCTATTATGGGTATGTTCATAAAGTAGATTTTTAGGTTTTGGGATAAGGGTCGTCATATTAGGCAGCTGGGAGCCACATGCTGCTATTGACAGCTCACAAATGAGAGCCAGAGCTGTATCTCGAAGTTATGAGAGGTTTGCGATTAAGCCGGACAATCATCTCCTGTTACGTCTTCTGTAATGAGAGAGTTTATTGAAGATCAAGCTCCAAATCTATTCTGTTCCTCCATAAATCATAAGATGACATGCAAGATTCAATTAGTACTGCTCGCTTAACCTTGGCGGTGCGGAAATTGCATCCCAAATTAAAGTCGGTATGAAAGGTATTTACAATAGATTATTCGAGGAGGCAAACAATATCAGTAAAATAGCAGGCAAACTAATAACTATACTTGAAAAGATAGGAATCCATATGGTTATTTGATAAACAGTGACTAAGACCAGCATAGAATCTGAAGGTGAAATAGCTCACAGTATGAGAGGAAACTGGATGCTCATTCAGGCCAACCACATATACGGCAAAAATCAAAATACAGATCCTATAATATGCAACATCGGAGCCTTGTTTGGACTGGGTAGTAATCAAGTTCTATCATTTTAGGGTCCCAGTGTATCAATAAGGATATGCACCCCCCTCTGCACTGGACTACATTTACAGCATAACAAGCCGTATACAGTATGAGGAGGCACAAAAGCAAGTTGTTTTTCTACTTAGGCAGCTAATGTTTTGCATTTTTAATGCTTCAGTTCATTATTTTTCTTCCAAATAAGTCTTTCATGTCTACGGAGCGTTTAACATGTATGTTGCTGTCACCTTTCACCAAGTCTCTGTTTAATCAAACTACAAAGCTTTTGGTTGCCTCATTAAAAGACAGAACTGGGGCAAAGATGATGACATCGGGGAAACTTTGGGCTTGAAGAGGAAACATTTGGATGGAGATCAGATCCTAATTTTTGACCAAAATAAGTGACAAGTTCTGTAACTGCCATATGCATTTCCATTTTCCAACTGAGAATTAAGATGGGATGAGACAGTGGGGATTTGTAGTTACTCGATACATGTGACACACAGAACACCAGAGGGTATTTTTTTGGAGGCCTCTTAGAAAGAAAGACATCGTACGAGATATCAAATCGACTTTAGATTGCTGATGGCTCGAGTGAGAGGAAAAGCATTTAGGCACCGGCTAGTATTAATTGTATACTTTTCAAAAGGACAAATTAATGTTGGACTTTGATTGAATAATCCTACCTTGAAGTGGAATTCTTGTCGTGAGAAAGAAATTTAATTCCTAATATTGAAGGCTCGTATGGAAGAGGAATGTTTTTTATTTCTGCAAACAGGGCACTGATTGTAGGTCTGCTGAAGTCAATTACCCGTCCGAGTGGCAGCATGCTGTTCACATTACAATTGCCATGTTACCCTGTTTATTGCTGTGTATGTTCCATGAGAACTTGTCACTGCCTTGGAATTGTGGGAAACAGATGAAAGCAGAGGCAATGTGTTACTGTACTCCTAAAGAGAGGTTCAATTATTTGAAGCTTGCATGGGAAGATGTTCCGCTCCAAAATCCACACCAAGCCATCCTTGACAATCGTCTCGGAGATCTGTGTGCCAGCGAAGTGACGGGATGCCGCGGCTCTCTTCTTCGCAATGCGCTCTGAGTTTTCGTAGCGGCCGTGGTGCGCGGTTAATGTTTGCATCGGGGCAGTGTCGTCGATTGCACCCAGTGCTTGATGAACAGCCTGCGATGTGAACAACACCTACCCTGCCACCACACGTTTTCCACAAATTCCAATTTATCAATCCTGTCTGGAAACGTGCCCTAACAGAGGCCTTCTGCCGTAATTGTACTGGATCATGGTTTGCGTGCTAAGGCCGTTCTGATTTGCGCAAATACAGAACACTTACATATGAGTCTTATTAAAAACAGGTGAAGACAAGATGTGAAATGGATGAGCTTGCAAAAAGTTTCTGGGATACAGAATTATGTGATGAAGCCATGAAAAACTTGTTGGGGGTGGTTTGACATCAGCCTTTTTTTTAAAAGCCCTACAAATAGGGAGATGATTCACGGAAGTTGGCCATATACTATATATCTCCATCCAGGGTGGCTGCACTGTGATCTTAAGTAGTGTGGGCAAACATCAAAAACATATACGGTACTTAAAAATGGCAGAAGGTAATTTGGATTTAGACAACTAAAAATGCAGACCCTTGCACTTAAAAGAATAATGCATTTAGGGTGATCTTGATACTCTCTGTCAGCATTTGTGCCTTGTTATATACCCATAAGTTAATACAAATGCCAAGACTATAATTTCATTTTTATATATAACCTGAGGGAAAGACATTCACCTTCCCATACCATAAATTACTAAGTACTACAAGTGCAAATCTCCATGTAAAACCGATGTGGTGCACTTGAATTTTAAAATACAGCTGTATTGATTCAGAGAATGGGAGTAGACACAAAGCTCAGAGGGAATAACTTTTGAATGGATGTAGACATTTCATCAAGTGTCTCTTGATGCAGTGTACTACAGTTTTTTAATACAACAAGCAAGGTTGAGTCAGAGAGACCAACTCCTGTAAATATTTGGTACGATTTTCTGGCCCTGAACTAGACAAAAGCATTCATACTTCTGTACGGTTCGGAGTCTTGAGCGGTCATTGATCTGATCAATAGACAGAGGAATCTTAAGTGAAAGTTCATGTTGGGTCTTGTAATTAGTTTGTAAAAGCCTGAGCAACATTTGCAACTTTCTGTAACTGTGAAACAATTTGGGACGTTTCCACCAGCAGTGACCATTAATATGAGAACTGTAGACAGAAATTTAGGAGAGGACTAAAGACACCCATCACTTCAAGAAGAGAGAGTTGTCTGAAAAGCTGAAAAGCAGTATCATCTGTTTTGATTAATACAAGATGATAAAAACACAGATGCCTTTGCATATGGATGAAATCCAGAGGATCCATTTGTGCTTCCATTTGTGCACAAGTTATTAGCACTGATATCTGATATATAAACACAATTAATATCTCCAGTTCATTTGTACCAGATTTCTCCAGTCAAGGGGAGAACACGGTGAAAAATGATAGCAATAATGAGACCATCCATTGTCTACCGCATATCCTTCTCAGGGTCGCGGGAGATGCTGAAGCCTTTCCCAGTTGCTGTCAGGCGAGAGGTGAGGTCCACCCTCAGCTGGTTGCCAGTCAATCGTAGGGTCAAATAAACAGACGGACAACCATTCACTCTCTCATTCGCACATCCGGGCATTTTTTCCAATTGAACTGCCGCATGTTTTTAGAATGTGGGAGGAAAACCGGTTAACCCAGAGGAAACCCACGTAGACCCCGGAAGAACATGCAAATTCCACACAGAAAGTTCCCGTGATGGAATCGAACCAGGATCCTTCGTGCTGTGAGGCCAAAGTGCTAACATGATCGATGATCAGCTGTCAGACTGTCCTGCTGTCTCTGATTATGCGAGAGGTTTGTATTGGTAAGGGTCTTCCAATTTACTCTTTATCGGCAAGTGGTTTTGGCTGAAAGAGAAGTGCAAATGATTAGCGCTGTGCCAGGAATTAGACTTGGCAAAGCACATTTCCTTACAGAGTTGCACAACAGTCCACAAATCCACAGGTGAATGTGTGTTTTTGAATGGGATGCTGGATGGGAAATTCATGTACACATAGTGTGGAAACTGGCAATCACATTTTTCCTTCCTTTAAAGGGGCTAGAACAGTGGATGTTAAATTATCACTGAAATGTTCCTAAGATAAATCAGAAATGTGTTGAGATCTGGTACTCTCATGTGTAAGCCTTTATCTATTAGATGTTTGTTTGTACTTAGGTTGGGCATTTACATGAGACACAGTTTCTATTTGGCACATGCACTGCCACAATGAATAAGTGATTAGTCTGTAAAAACAGTTTATTACAATAAACATGCACATACTATGTCCAACTGTATGACAATGATCATGAAAAAAGAGTGAGAGAGAGACAGAGAGAGTGAGAAAGAGAGAGAGTACGACCACAGCGAGCTGAACCTGCAGAGAAACCTGTCTTGCATTCTCATTACCTCTGATTCATCGTATGCCTCACTCTTCTCATAACTGGTAGTTTCAGTTTTCCCTGCTGTTTTAGACCCATAATCAAAGGTTTAACCGTTTCCAATAAAGCTTGGGAAACAGAGTTGAGCTTTGGCCATTACCCAAGAATAGTTCTCCAATGCTTGTATGCAGTGGAAGCACAAGTTGGGTTTTTTTTTTCTCCCCCTTCAAGCTCTGATTCAGACAGTGAGACCTTGGCTTGTTGGGTTCCCATGTGCCAAAGCTCTGGCACGAAGGCCCTTTTAATAATGAGACTAACACACAATTTACAGCCGCACCACAATAATCCCCCAGCAGTGGTTTCCAAATAACTTTTGACGGAATAGGGGTTGGTTGCTGGCAAACCTGGTCTATTGTCAAGGTTTGCCAAGGTTTACCTGTTTTCTAAACAATGTAACACGAGCAGTAGAGCCAAAGTCATTTTCTATTGAAGCTTCTGTGAGTGGGTTTAAAAGAGAGAGGAAGAAAAGCAACAAGATGTGATTATCTTGTTGCTATCTTAGCACAAAATAAAGAATGGGGGACTCGATAGCATGATTGCTTTGCAACATATTTGGGGTTTAATTTCAGTCTATTTTATTTCCTGTAACAGTGGGTAACATCAGACAGATGCAGTCCTCCTCCATCAGTTTTATATTTTAGCGGTATCACTTTTTCATTTACTGCCGAGAAAGCTTTAGGCAAACTCCTGAAACTACTACCTCCAGCTTTAAATTCTTTCAGTCGGTAGTTCTGTTGCCAAAGACGCTACCGCAGAAGGATGTAACAAAGAACACTGATGTTAAATTTGAAGTCGGCCTAAAAGGTTTCACCAACATGGAAATAAATTAGCTGAAGATTCCCAAATGTTTCTCTGACCCTGCTTTTCAGTGACTGTAAGTCGTGTCAAAGCACACAATAGCGCATTTGTTCAACGCTTTTGTACGATCAGTAAACAGCTCAGTTGTTACGCTGTCACATAACGGGACGCGGGACGTGGACATGACATTGCCAGAAAACATTACGCATGTGAAACTGTACCGCAGAGGGTAAGCGTACACCCCAGCATGAGAAGCCCCTCACCCGTTGTTGTGTGATTTGTGGAGTGGGTAGTTGGATTTAGATCATGGGCCCTGCTAAGGTTGTGCTGGTGCCAGGCGTATGATGCAAAGGAAAAAGAAGCAGGGGTAGAAGTAGGGTGTGGGAATTCTCTAGAAGTCTCCAACCTGTCTTTACTCAATGTTCACTCCAGCCCCTACAACAGACGGGGGGATTGTCAATAGTCAGAAGGCGTTAAAAGTGAATCTGTCTTTTATCTGGTGGCGAACCCTTGGGACGGCTCGCCTCCTTTTCAAAGGCAACGATATCGTACTGAATAGGAAATATGAATTTAAATCAGAAAGAGTAGTGAGGGTGATCCAGCCTTTAAATGTCAAGCCAATGTTTTAAGGATGTTCAATTTCTATTGCCATACTTCAGCATAACCCTCTTTTTTAGTCATAACATTCTCAAATGGTGCAAGAAAGCAGACATGAGACAGCTGACATTTCCCTCGGCAGAGACATTTCCTCTGCTAAACTTTCCTGTTCAAAAATTCTTTGTTCCAGTTGATTGACAGAAACTTCTCCCCGCACACTGCTTCCGGACCGCTTTTAAAGAGCCTTTAAAGGACAACTGAATAGTAGCAGTTGATTTCCTGCATATGTTTGTCGGGGGTGCGAATGAAGACAGGTGCTTCCTTTGGCACAAATGCAGAGCCGTGGAAACCCGAAGTGGGGTTAAACGCTTCAGACGAAGTCAGGGGTTGTTTTGACGTCCCTATTTTGGTTTACTAAAGTCTCTGGCAAGTGGTGACAGCTGCATGTAAGCAAAAGAGGGCCTCTATTGGAGTCAGAGCTCTCAGAGGTAGAGGCCGGATTCTGAACACAAACTTAAACATACCAGTTGCCATGCAATTGTCATATTCACAGTCTATTCCTGTATGTAATTAAGTTTGTTATAGCCTCTCAGGAAGTATCTTCACTGTCCAATTCCTAAGCCATGGAAACCAAAGGTATCTACCCGGGTAATAAAGGCTGAACTTCGAAAATAAAATAAATTAAAATTGGTTTATTAGAACCACGGCCATCAGAAAGAAATCACATCCCATCTCTTGGACTGTGTCGCCCATTGGAATCATGAATTTGATCAACAATTAAAATATGAAATATAGAAATTGAATGAATAGTCTGTCAAGTATAAACCATCCTTCCATCTCTTTATTGGAACCTTATGTTTGCTTTTAAACAGTTTGAAATACTGTTATTTCCATGCACAAGTACTTTTTCTAACCTGATCAGACAGTTACGTGGAGCACCCATGCTGGAAAATACACTCTTCAGCACTTTTTAATCGGCAAAATTTGGAAGTGCGTCTAAAATCCAATTTCGGTGGCAAGAAATGCTAAACCCACCTTGACATTTCAATTCTATGGGGTAATTGCTGCATTTTGTCTGAGGCTTTTGCAGATATAAAGCATGATCTTTCCTAGCTGGGCCAATTACATGCCAAATCATCCATCCTTCCCAGTGCAATGAAAAAGACAAAAACTTAAGGTGACATTATACCAAAATTATGCCTCAGCATCTATGAAATGTAAGATGAAGCAGTTTTGAATGCCCTTTCTGGACTGTGAGAAAAGAGCAGAATTTCAGGCTCCCAGTTTCAGAATGTGAGGACCCAAATGGGACCCCAGGCAATACGCAAATGAATAACTTGACTTGTTGTCTGTGTGTGTCTATGTATGTGTGTGTGTGTGTGTGTGTGTAGCGCATATCAATATTTCAGCTGGTGCGAACTGAATCCTGAGAGCAGCAATCTTCCAAGCTCTGACCTCTAAGCCAACACCAGAATCTGCAGAGTGAATATAATCGTCCAGCTCAGACACATGAGAGATACGTGAAGAAAACCCCCAATTTTGGCCCTTAATTCTGAATGCAAAGAAAAGGCATGCTTCCTATAAATGCATTTTGTGGATGTTTGTCCAAGTCACGGGAAATATTTACCTCTCATCAGCCAAAATAGAAACGAACAATGAGAGACAGAAGAGACGCAAAGGAGTCCCTGATACTTCAACACGATTCAGATTCGGTGGGCGTTAAAATAACGAAAAAACTGCCAAGTGTAACCCGTTTTTTTTAGAGGCTAAAAAGACATTCTGCAATAGAGAAGGGGTAATATGTGTGTTTTACTGATTTTTGAATTATCTCATGGAAGATGTTTTGGAGTGAAATTGCAGTGAAATTCAATGCAGTTACTTTTCATACGATATAATACGAAAATATGTGTGGTAGCTTTTAACAACTTCTACGAAGAAAATTCTCCCTTTTATGCTAGTAAATTACTTTTCTTGGATATAGTTAAAAAAAATTTTACTTAGATACAGGCAGAGGTGGTTGCCATAGCAAAGCAAGACTATTACACCTGCAGACAGTCCGGAATCTTTCTTTGTGAAGTTGTTTCTGATATCAATGCCCAAAAACAATTATCATAGCCAGATCTTCATATTTGATTGATTATAGTGAAGGAGACTAACTCCTGGAACTAACAGCAATACGTGTCCACATCAAAAAAATGATCCAAAAAAAAAAAATTGAGCACGAGCATGTCTCAATGCATCACCGCTAAAATCTCAACAATTATCATGTGACCTATTCACAATGAGCGCAAATAGGTGCTGCCGAGTCACACGCTGCCCCAGTTTTAGCTTTGCACAGATTAGATGCAAATGTGACTCGTGAAACAGAGTAAAACAAGGAATTTAAAATGTATTACTTCTGCAGAGCTGCGTCTCTTATGAATATTTGTTTTTAAGGTATGGAAACAAGGAACCGATTTGGCGCGAGATCCTTGATATAATCTTATGTCAAAATAAATGAAGCCTGACAAATATTGATTGCCAACACAGATTAAGATTATAGAGAGTGCTGTGCACACGGCCAATTAGATATTGCAATTCTTGATTAAACCCAGACGTATGAATGTGCATCGCTTGCAGCAAAGGAAACCTCCAAAGACGACTTCTCACATTTTGAGTAGCAACCACTGCCAGAGAACCAAATTACTAAAACAGAAATATCAATCTTTAACAGTGATGTTTGGGAAGTCAGCATGTTGGAAAAGGACGAGGTATATATCTCCCTCAAATTACACACTTTGACGAAGAAAAAAGTTTTACCTTGGCACATATTCTTTGAGACACATGCTTCAACACAGAAGAACAAGACCGAAATCGTCCCAGGTGTTGCTATTGCCATTATGTAAATTATCACCGGGGCAGTAATTGTCTATTTACCATATGTGATAGAAAAGCTTGAGGGCTCCCTGAGACTGCCGCCCACAACAAACACGGAGGGGGGATTTGAAAGAAGCAGGCTGGAGAGCGGTAAAAAAAAACTAATCATTACTGAGTCGTGTCATCCTCCAGAAAGCAAGGACAGGTAAAGATGGAAGGTCAGAGGGGAGGCTGATTAGTCAGAGAAGATAATGGGCCTGCTGATGCGAGGAAGATACAATGATGACATGAAGGATGAGAGGGTGAGGAGACAAGGGAGAGCTGTCTTACGGTTCGCAGCTTGCAGCCTCTTAGGGATACAAGAAAGATGGTGAAGTAATTAAAGCCGTTGTAAAAAATACAACTTTATTCTCTATTTAGTTGAATAGAAAGTAGCAGGAAAAATGGGTACGCTGTGAAAAACACACCGACTGAAGACGAGACCAATGGTGGAGGCGGGACCATAAATCTGGACAGAAAACTAAAGAGAGCACACGGAGGAAAGAGCCTGATAGAGAAATCCATTTATAGCCATTTTCCTCATGAAAATCAAACGAATTGGCTAATTACGGCCTCCTGCTGCCTCTTGTTCTTTTTATGAATAGTCAATCGGGTCATTTCACTTCACCTGCTCTTAAAGAGATGAAACCAACACTAAATCCTTTACACAGGAGCCCGTGGGTGCAAAAAATTATCGAATAAGCACACTTTAGACAGGGGTGAAAGTAACCAGTATGTAGCAAAAGTAATATACTGCTATTCTTCACCTTTGTGTTACAGAAATGGTTCTAGGAGATGTACAACTCAGCAAATTACAGTGTAAAAAAATGGCATATTGAGTTTAATTCGGCAAAAGCAGCAGAATAATGTGACCGTATATGTGAACTTCATTTTTTTTTTTTTTTTAAACGGCGATGAGACCATGATCATTCCCCAAAGAGTACCTGCAAAAGTTCTGCAAACACAACTAGAGCCTGTCAACTCAACCCAGATAAAGTTAATTGTCCCGCAGCGTAAAATGTCTTAATTTGCTCGCCGCTTCAGTGTGATAATTGAGACAAAGAAAAGTGTTATTACACCGCCAGGCTTTGAGCACACACTGAAGTACGGTGAATAATTGCAGGAGCTGCTCACTCACACACCGATGGCACTCAAGAAACTGTAGTAGTTAATTGGAGAGCCGATGTGTGTTTGCTTTGCAAAGTGAGAGGGGAATTGGGAAATTATTGACGGTCGGGTCTTTTTTGAGCGCAGATCACCCGTCAGCTCTCGCTGGCCAGCATGTCGACTTTAAATTCATAGTCGTTTTCAGATCATTAAGCTAATAGTCTGGAGTAACCTTGCATTGTTTGGACAGAACCAGAGGGAAACAGAAACATATCCGTCCAAACAATAATTAAGACTAAGGGCTTGTGGGAAAAGCAACATTCCATATTTGAATTTGAGATTTCCAAGGTATTCCATCATAATCCAACCACTTGTGTCTGCAGTGAAACAAGTGCCTCTACTTTTTCACTTCTCTTTGGGTCTTCCGAACACCTTGGTGCGACAGCCTGCCTGAATTTTCCTCAGCACCTGCGCGAACAGGTAGAGCCGGCCTCAAAGTCATGGAAACATAAGCCGCAAAGTCCTTGTCTTTCAGTTATGCTAAAACAAGAGCTATTGAACAAATGTGTTTCTTAAAATCACAACTGATATCTTGAATCAAGGGTGTTGAGCCTTCTTTCAGAGAACAAAACAAAATGCAATTGTGCTTTGATATGAATTCAATTGTCATATGAATGATTTGTTATTTATCACAAAGCAGCACTCACACAGTATGTCTCCATACACTGAGACATCATTTCATTTTGATTCCAATATGTAATAAGCTTATACTACTTGTAATATTATTCATCAAATGACCTTTATGTTCACAAAATTCACCATTACTAAGATCTGAACAATAATTTTAGGGTGTGGTGCAGGAAGTAGAGTAATCGTCTTTGGGACCGAAAATTCCTGGTTCGATTCCCGGCTCCTCCTAGTGTGTCAAAGTGTTGTTGAGCAGGACGCTGAACACCTAACTGCTCCCCTGGCGCTGCTGGACAGCAGCCTCCTGCTCATGGTTCATCTAAGATGGGTTAATTGCAGAGAACGAATTTCCCCACAGGGATTAATAAAGGATAAATTACTATCAATAGGCAAAGTACAGGCACTAATGTGAGATGAGCACAAACTGTTCCACACACTCTCTTTTATCTGCCTTTACTTTTTACACAGCGCACTGTCACCTTTTGATATTTGCATATTCCAAGGAGCAATTTCACCCTAATAGACAATACTTGACCTGAGTGACATCAACATCCAGAAACCAATTGTGGTCATAAACCTGAAGCTCTGGTGTGAAAGCTGGGGCCGCTGCTACTCAAATGAGTTAAAAGAAATGACAAATAAACAACGAAAAGCGAGGTTAACAGAGATCGTCAAAGAATTTACAGTTGTGATTCTACCTCATTAAACTCCAGGTACCATTACATAACTTCTTGAAGGCTTTTTTTACTGTGTATGAATCTGCTGCACCTCCCTGAGAGGGGAGTTACTCGGGTGTCCACTGTAGTTTGAACAGCCACGGAAACATCTAACAATATATTTTTTTTCTTAAAAGTTTTGCCGTAGACAAAATGCTGAGCTGCATAAAATGCGGCCAGATCAGACAAGTAAGCAGGAAATGTGTTTGACACGAGTGGCAAGCGAGCTTAGACCCTTTTTAAATCAGACTGCTGATGCATAAATAGATACGCAGTGAGAGGTGGCAGCAGGCTCCGAAAAATTTCCAGCTCAGGACTCGTCCAATATGGCTTGCAAAGCAGGTTCTCGTCTGGAGTGAGAATGTAGAACTCATGAATAAAGACCACAGGCGCACTTGGCGCCGGTCCACAGGGCGAGCTGGATCCCCTGGTGGATGTGACAAGCAATGCATGTATGCATTTAAATATTGTCTACTCAATTTTATCACTGTAACACAGAATTGTGTATTTTTTTGTCATTCCTAGCTCTGCACTTGCGGAAGGAGAGATAATACACAGATCAGATCAGTGTGTGTGTCCTCAAGTTTTGTACTTTCTTTTGTTTCTAAAGTATTATTTGCCATATTCTTTATTGAGCATATTGGACTTTGACTTAGCAAAAAGCGCCTCTCAATCTCTGAACCACTGATTTCAGTTTCAGATTTTTCAGCTTTTCATTCACTCAGATGTTTTGTTTTTTCCAATGTTCCCCTTTTTTCCCCGAAACATGTCATTTGTAATTTTGTTTTGTTTATTCTGTTTTGTTTGGTTCAGTATTGAAATGGGTTTTAGTTACATCTATGAAAAACCAACCAATCTTTCCATCGGCCAGCCAAATTAACCGGTCTTTATTCACCATCCCTTCTATCCTCTATCTTGTCAAACGACTCCACCATCACCACCACTGTTTGAGCCATGTGAAATGGCAACGATTTGTAAACATGTTGCAGCCCGAATGCTCAGAGTGGCAAATTTTGATTCTTTTGACTCAAAAAATAAGGCAAAACTGCTCTTTTCCCTCTATGAATAGTTGTGAGGGTTTACTACAAGCTGAAGGTCTGGGTAGAAGGATGCTGAGGTTGGAATTGTCAGGCAGGAAACCTAGAGGAAGATTTATAGATGGAGAGAGTTGGTGTACAAGAAGAGGATGAAGAGGAGAGGGTCAGATGGAGGAAGATGAAGGGAGCAGTCCAAAGGAAAAGAGGACTAGAGATGGTCTTCGGAATTTGACCCAATCTTATTTTGCAGGGGGGCTGTTGCTGAATTGTGGGCTACTTTCATCATAGACTGGCTGTAAGTGCCTTACATACATACACACAAATATTCATCCAAGCAAGCGGAGTGGGTTTTCTCATGTTGTGGAGTGAAAATATTAGTGAGACCTCTCTCCATGCAACCGCCAGGCACACTTGGTGGACACAGAGGGACGTCTGGCAGTGCCAAGCTTACCTAACTGGTGTTTTGTCAATTAATCAGGCCTCCTCTGCTCTGCGCCGCTCCTATTGTCTGCCCACATCATGTCAGTCTGCATTTTAGTTTTGACTGCTTTCAGGCTTTGTTAGAGTCTCAGTTTGATGTTTTCTATACATTGTGTACAGTCAGTTGTTTGGTTCACTTTTTCTGCTGTTATTTCTTATTGTTTCTTTCTATTGGGTTGCTATTCTTTAATACCCGTCTGCATTTAGGTCTGTCTGCTTTCTCCACACTGCGACAGCCCTTACTTTTCTCCAGATTAGTAATATCCATTCAAGCAAAGCCTTTCTGGTACAGGTTTCATTGCGGATGGATATTCATATACATATATATATTTATATTCATGTATATATTTTTATGTGTATATATGTATATAGATATTATTTTGTTTCATTTTATTTTTTTAAGTATAAATCCCAGCCTATAAATCTAAGCGCAGTTTGTGATAAAGCATATTACTCGCAGCGCAGACGGAGCCATTAAACATTAGATGCAGGTTCATTGGCGAGGAGAACCAATAAGAAGGAAATGTTCCCATCAGAGAGCTTTAGTGTGCTGAAGTATTTCAAGGATGCACTGCAGCAGCAGCAGCCGATATACTTTGGGGTTTCTATTGCTGGACGGAAAAATGTTTTATAGAACGAGAACAAACTAATACTCACAATTTGTGGCTTTTCAGAACTGTATAACGCCCCTGTTTAAAAGTACGAAGAACAGAGAAGTACAAAAGGAAAGCATGGCAGTCAAATTTAAACAATTGGTGTTTCCAGTAAGTTATAAACACGAATTAATGCTACTTGATTTACATAGACACCAGGAAATGGCCAGTGCTGTGTTCTGGTGGTATAAAGCTCGGGCTGTTTGACAGAGTCCAACAAAAGCAGCCAACAAATCTGGAGAGGCTTCCAGGAATTATTGAATCAATCAATTGTTTGAAGTCGCGTGTCAAACAGAATTCTGCTTTGATTTGCCTTCCATGATCAATATTTCTCATGTCGCAAAATGCCGGGTAAAACAAATCAGGCGAGCCAACGTTTTTAGTACCATGAAATAAAACAAGTCACAACTTGTATCTCAACGAGAAAAATGTAAACTTTCTCTGTCTGCTGTTCTTACCCAACACTCCCACACGTTTACCAGACACCCGCTGGCTTGTCCAAAAGCATGCCAAAGATATTATACATTTACCAGTGTGTAAGAAAAGGAGAAAAACAGATCCAACTTTCCTTTGCATTCACTACTTGAATGTATCAACAGGGCTTGCTGGACCTTGTGTTGACTTTACAACAGTCAGTGTCATAAAAAGAACCTTGCCGAATTATAATTGGCGCCCGCCGAAGCGGATTTCTGGGGGCGGTGCAGGTTTTGGGTCAAGCTTTTGAAGCTGCTGCTGATACTGTTCATTAGGACCCGCATTTAACAGTCAGCGCTGTTACCATTTTATTGTTCCTGTTGAGATTTACGATAAAATTAATTCAGAGAAGTGTAATCCCTGGACTCTGCGCCGGGTCGCGGTTCAACATTGACTTTCTTTTCGCTGAGGTGTGGCCAAAGTACCATTTGGCAGGGCCCACCTCTACAATTCCAACACTGACATCTGGACTTGATTCATCAAGGTATTTTCACCAAAGTGTCTTGATGCAAACAAGCATGATGAACAAAAGGCATCCACGAGGATGCTTTGCATGATGCACAGCCTATATGAAATAAATAAACAAGCCAAGTGGGGATACAACGAGGCAATTAGGGTTCTATTTTTACATCTAGATGCTTGCGGTCTCAGAAAACCGAGCCTTTAATGAGACCCGATGACAAGAGATGGAACGGGGTCAATTTGTGTTTTCGATTCACCAAAAGCTCTAGCTCTTACTGTGATTCGACACAGGAGGGGCAACGGGGACAATTCCAAGTGAGCAAAGTTCTCGCAGAACAAGGAATATCAAAGAACCGTACAAACACACACACCAGAGAAACGCCCATCCTGCAGCTGATTTAAGAACGTCAAAAGATATGAAATGTCCACAGGCATTTTAAGCAGCATAATCCTTAAATGTCACAGATTTTACACACACTAATACTCCATGTTCAGTCGAAGCTTTAGCCAAACACATACATTTTCAGGGAGACACGAAGGCAAACGCACTTGCACACTTGCAACCACAACACAAAAATGCTGCATGATTTCAACAACGTTTCTGCAGACTTTCTTCTTCCACTTTCATACCACCGAGGAGACTTTTGTCTCAATCGAGTGTGCAGCTATTTGGCACTTGGGTCGTGTATTGATCAGAACCTCTCCATTTCTGTTGCGCGATTCTGGTCTCTTCTTTCCAGGAAGAGATGCTGGAACCTCAGCGAATGCCACAAAGCTAACTTCAGAGCTGACTCTGTTTGGTGTATTCCTCAAAAAAAATGTAAATTATTATTTATTACATTTTTCAGCAGTAACTTTTTGACTTATGATTCCCTGCCAACAATAATTTGTTACACGACTGATTATATAACTTTACTGTTACACCCTGCGAAATTGCAATTACATAATTTTTCCACAGAATTCAGACTTTGTGTGTGCACTTCATAGTGAATGTCAGAGCAATCGCTGGCAAACAGCAAAAGACTTCAAAACTCACAGTTTGTTCCTGCAGCAAATGAATTCATCAGATTTATAGGCCAGATGAAAAGAACACCAGAGTGGACGACCGCACGGCTTCTCTTTAGCGGGATGTTACTTCATCAGCTTCATGATGGTGTGCTTTTATGGAGGGTCTAATATCAGAATTGACATTTTGCAGACAGTGAATGTGACTGGATTGTTAGTAAACGGGACGAGAACTCACAAAAAGGTAAAGCATCACTAGATTTGTTATGCCTATAATTGCATAACATCCTACACTGCCGGGGCTATAATTGCATTTATGTTTTACTTCTCAGTGATGAATGTATTAAACCCGAATAAAGCTGAGGACAAAACGTCCCTTACAGAGAACATTAACTTACATCCCTCTGATAGAAATTGAAACCATTTGAACGAGAAGGTCCATCCATCACTGTTGAAATGAAAAATCTGCACGCAAAACCAATTTATTTGTAATTTCATATGATAATCCCAAAATATATTCCAACAAATAACAAATGTGATCCGTCCTATATCTGTGTTACATCGGCAAAGTCCAACCAGTAGTATGAGCCTCTTGTTCTATTGGCCAATAACTGTATCCCGAGTATCTGTTCACTTCAGGCAAATCCCCTCCGCTCATCATGGCGATACTAGCCGCATTGACTTTCCACCAGGAAATAGGCACTGCCGCCATCATTTTCATCAGCAAGACAAGCTTTGTCGACCCAAAGAACTCCATGTTTCCAGTACAATCTCCCAGCCAACAAGGACATACATATGGCACCACTTTCTGGTTTAATCGTAATGCAAAAAGTGATGTTGTACTATTTTGTCCTCCCAGAAAGTCTTCAAAATGCAGAAGCTCGACACTCATGATCTGTTCGTTTCACTTGGAGTTTAAAGAGAATTCCCTCAACAGGATTTAGGCAGTGACTTGAAGCTAAATTAAATGTCCAGCAGTCACATTTGCAGCTGTATAGCTCCCGGGTTGATTTGCGTCTGACCTTATCAGAAACATAACATCTGTATCCTGCAACTGCAGGAACTGGATTAACCTCATAATAATTTAAAGAGTTTCCTAGGACCCTTCAAGTTACATTTCAAGAAAATTATAATCAACTCAACTTCTAAACCTGAACATCTGTAAAAAATCATATCCAGTGTCTCTTGGATGGTGCACTCAGCCGTTTTTTTCCCATCATTATTTCATTATGAAAGGGATGAAGGACTCTTCTCTTCTTGAACGGAGTATAATTATTGCTGATGAAATGAAATGCTTTCCTGTCATAGGCCTTTTACATCTTTGACATGTTTGGCATTTGGAGGATGGGAGGGGTCTTTGGGATGATACGAGAGCAGACCACACAGGAAAAGTGTGAAGAGCGAGGTTATTCGGCAACACGGAGAGGATGTGTTTGCATCCATATGATGAACGCTCGACGACGAAACAGACGCAGGATATGTCGGCTCAAAGAAGCAGCGCGCAGATGGGCGACGAGTCAAAGGGGAACAACACCTGAATAAATGAGCGGAGAGAGACGATGAACATACCCCCACCCCTTCTGAGACCATGATGGGTCAGTGAATGGTTTGATTAGGATGAAAACACCATCGGTCATATTTATGGCCTTGGCCAGAGAATCTCAGCTACGCTGCTTGTCGATGGCAGATTTACACTCTCCTAAACAACAGTTCCCTCATTTGTTGTTTCGGGCTCGAACCTGGTGCTCAGACTTGTGCCACCTGAGTAGCTTTACTTTGCACAGACACCGAACAAAGGCGCTTTATACAGAGTTCCTTATTGATTCTGTCAGCAGCTCTTATATATAGTGAGTTTTTGTTCTGTTTTTCTCACTCTAAACAAATACTGCTCATTGGACTTGAATGGAATGCTTCATTAGTCAAGCGCAGGCTCAATTTATCCCCAATGGAGACCAGCAGATGCTGTCTGCAGACTTGCATGACCGGATATCAAGGCTAATTGTACAGCCTGGTCTGAATGGCAAAGACATGTGATACCAGCTGAATGTGCCAACTGAATGCTGCAGATTGCTGCAGGCAAGAAGGAGACACAAGAATGAACAGGCAGCACCGGTGTCAAGCTGTTCACTGACAGATCAGCACTGTTTGGTTGTTAACAGGTCTCCAGCTGGTGTCTAGTGTGTGCTGGGTATGTTAGCATGGTTAGCTCACCGTGGTTTTTCAACCGGAGACGCTGACGAGCATGTGTGCAGCAGGGATGTTTGCGTAATAGCACCGGAGGCCCCATTGACTACAAGCTGCCACTAGGATGAGGAGGAGGCAGCGGCGGGCATGTATTTAGACAGCTTGTGTCTCTGACGGGTGGAATGCAGACCACAGAGAGCAAGGCCGAAGTGACAGAGAGGACTCGTTTGTACACAAAAAGTCTGGCGCACGGATTGGGTTACAGCAAGATTAGAGAGGGACATGCGGCAGCTTTGCAACTTTGCTGCTGGGGTTTTTCATGGTCTGCTGCATTTGCTTCTAAAAGGTACATAAAATGAATAAAGTGATCCCAGGATGAGACTAATACGGTAACATGTTTGCAAAATTGTTTCTATCTTATCGGAGTTATTAGATGGATTTTTGGCTTTCTAATCATTGATATATGTCTGCAGCAAGCTGTAACTTTTCTTGCATGACTCTAACACACAAGGAGAAAATGAAGTTGGGAAAGCCACTGAAGCATGTCTTCAGCACAAGGGCTTTTTTCTCATCTCTGAACGGGAACGGATGATGGGAATGGGTGGTGGGAATGCCTGCGGTTTGGGTTTCCTCACTGAAACCTCCCTGGGTCACCAGTACCGTTTAGTGGATCACTTGGGGTGGCTGCAAGTATGAGTTGACCGGTTCTGGATGGCACCCCACTGAAGTAACCTGCCACCATAAATCGAAACGAGCTCATGAAATAAAATTAGGGCAGCCGATAATAAGCCACTCTTCCAGTAACAGACAAGTTTCTGAGTTCATTAAAAAAAGAAACCGAGAACGCACTTCTGCAATTTGACAAGAACATCATGTCAGACTCCCAGAGACAGTTTCATAACGTGACTTTTTTTTTTTAAAAAAAAAAAGCTTCATTTCATGGTGAGAATAAATTACATTGAACCCAAATGGGGCAATAGTTTTACAAGAAAATTAAATGTCATTTTACTGCCAAGAGAGCAGAGTAGTTTATTCCAAATGCAATTCGCTGACCACAAATGTGAAGACAGCTTCACATAATAGACATGTTTTAAAAGACATCAGTATTTATTCAAACAACAATCGGAGTTGATCAGTTCGCACATTACAACCTTCAACACATACTAAAGCTTTTGACAACCGAAGAACAAACCTGCTGACGGGCTTCTGCTGGAATCTTATGGTTAAACTTCGAGGAAGTCTTGTTTTTTCAAGCACACCACATAAAACCTATATAAAAGTTATTGATAGTCTTTCTTCTGGAAGTGGCCGATTCACTGGCAATAAAAAAAAAGCCTCTCACATGAGCTGTTGCGTGTTCATGTCTTGGAGACGTTCCCGTATGTTTTTTTTAATTGCTGGGATGGATGAGAACTCAGCGTGATTCTGTTTATGACAGGAAGAAAAACCTGCAACAATGACAGTAACTTATTTTAAATACAAACAAACAAACAAGAAGCGAGTATTGTCCCTATGGATGTGAGCCGGAGCCTCATTGGCCCTGCATTCCAATGCATTGTTCACCAGTGGACAGCTTTCCCCAGACTGCTGGCAGTCAAAAGTGCAATCATTACTTTGTGACGCCGGGGAATCACTGAAAGGACCTTTTCATTAATCTTGTTAAGTACGGGACCACAGTTATAGCCCTTTGTTCCGCTTGTTGTCGCTATGAACATTTCATTAATGCTATACAATGCTTTTAATTTTCTGGGAAGCAACAGAAACAGAAAGCAAGCAGGGCCGTCTACAGTGGCTTTTATCATCAAGATGAGCATTCCATCATGAGGAATTTTTGGGCGGTAGATCGTGTCTAATCATCATTGGCAGGATTAATGTGAGGTGACAAAGCCCTTCAGTTTGAACCTTTCCCCGTCTGCATGACTGCCTCTGCTTGAAAAATTGTGTGTTGCTGCTAATGGGACAGAGCAGGCCCAAAAACAACATAAAAAGGGAAGAGCAAAATTACAATGAGCACAATTATTCCATTTTAACTTTGCTCACTTTTGACCGTTGTGTGAGCCGAGTTCAGCTTCAAAAACCATTCCTCAATGACAGCGAGGGATTTAAGGACCTTCTCCTGCTACTGCAAAAACAGTGCGTTTGCTTGGTTTGGCTTTTCATACGATCTTCTAACACCTTGAAAAAACAGGATGAAATGATCTTACAGGTACGATCACACACGTTAGCACAATCCGTAGCTGTACGAAGTACCTGTCTAAAACACACTACAGAGGGACGACATCACCTGACAGTACCTTCAGTTCAGTTTCAGTATTATCTGTATTTCGAGACACACACCAAGTTCTTCTTGACACTAGAACAGGACATCTTGACAAAAATGATCTGACAGACAAAAAAGCATCTCTATTGATTTATGAATCATAATCTGCCTTTCAGGACAACAGTCTGCAGGAGCCATGAAGGGATGACGGACGGATTGTTTGGTTTCCATCAACTCAAATAAAAAAAATAAATGGTGATTGCAACGATAACGAAGGGCCATATATGTTGATGTTACATGCTTGATAATTTATTCAACGCAGCTCTACACACTTGCCATTTGTTAATAGGTCTTAGTTCAGGTTTTACGAGAGATCCAAAGGAAAACCTCTCATGATTAGATGTGACTCGAGAAAAAGCAGAAACAAAAGTACAGTGGAAAACTGTCATTACCTTTCAGTTGTTTTAGAAAACAACATTGTAGAAACATGTAATGCCAGGCGGACCTGGAAATACTTTTATTATTCGTCCCTTGAGAGGGCTGTGTGGCTCTCCTATCGGTACATTCGTCTCATAGTCAACATCACATCACCGATCCTTACACACTACACTCCCTTACACACACCAAAAATGTTACTTCTTTCTAATTTGCTGGTTTAATTTTTTTTTTTTTTTTTTAATGCAGGCTCTGCCAGTGCTTCCATATAACACTGTCATACCCTAATGTGTAAGTGATTTCAGGCATGCTGTAACCCCAATAGTAAATAAGGAAATGCCTTTGCCGCGAGCCGGGAAGCAGGTGTGTGATTAGATGAGTTGAAGCGCAGCCAGCTGCCATCTGTCTGGCTGCCACCTATTTCAACAAGCTTGTGCTAGAAAAGGAATAAAAGACAACAGTGCTCTAGTTCCTAACAACTTTTGTTCACTGTCAATGGTTTCTAATGAAGTGAGATACAAACACTGAAGGCATCATCTGCAGTGGATGCGGAGATGTTAGCCGAGGCAAATGGGAGCTGCGGGAGTTCCATCGAAGTCATCACCTCTTAAAAGATCCAACTGAGAGTCACAGAGGCGCTTCGAGCGGACGGCCCTGCTAATCTGTTCCAGCTCAACACCGCAGCCTTAAAGATGCAACATTTTACTTGGTGTTTTCCAAAGTGTTTAAAAGTCAAATCAGAACCTTCTGACTCCTCTAAAAAATAAAAAAAAATCGTCAGGGACCAAAACAAAACTGCTTTACCCCAAAAATAATCAACAAAATCAAGGAAGGAATCATTTCTCAATTCGTGATGGCCAATTCTCCAGTTCCAGCTTCTCAAATGTTGGGATTTTTAGCCCAATTACCAGAACAAGAGTTTCTGAAAATCAAAGAGTGATTCGCATTAACATTCATCCATCAGAAGTACATGATATTTTCACATGTGCATGTAGTGAGGGAGCCTGTGTTAAAAGCTTGCTTTGGATGGATGTCACAAAAAAACACCGCACTCTGAGGTTGGTCATGTTCACATCTAAGTCTACACAGTCTGAAGGTGTATCTTTGACATGCCATAAAATTAAGTAAACTGAATTCTAAATACATTGTTTTAAGAGAGTCACTAGGTTTAAAAAGTGAATCTCATTGTCAACAAAGAAGGCTGTCCCTGAATGTCTTTCAGCGTGCTACGTCGTCTGCGGGGTTACTTTCAACGGGCTCTTTTGTCCAGACATGAGATCACACATATCAGTGGTTTGCAAAACAGTTAGAAGCCAGTGTTTGATTCTGATGGCCGCGGCTGGAGCTGCTGCTTTTCTCATTGTAAAGAATCATTGAAAAATGAATATTTTTATAGATTTAGACTGTTGGATGCACAAAAGACGAAATGCTGTGTCACCCCGAACTCTGAATAAATGTTCTTCTTTTTATCATCCTTTGGAGACCGAGTAAAAAAGAGACCTATGAGTTCATTGAGAAATGATGGACAGATTAAAAACCGGTGTTCTTTAAAAACAACTATGGGGTACTGTCTTTTTTTTCTCCACTTAAAGAAGCAAGCGCACGAATGTCCGTTTGTTTTAGTTTCACTTTTTATTGATATCATTATTATTTCTGATGCTTTGTGCAGGTCCCTGGCTGCAAGCATTTATTTACAATAAGACAACGCTTTAGCTGGTTTAGCTCAAACAGGTCAACAGCAATGCATTCACTCTCTCTGCATCAAATCTGGCTGTACAGTGAAAAGCCACATCTACTTTGACGAAGCTCACTGGGACACTATCAAACATGTTCTTTGCCAATTACATGCCAGCTACATCCTTCAAAGCTCTCTCATTGGATGACTGGACTTACTTCCATACTTGATGTATTCACTACCATCGTCAGATTCCAAGTCCCGAATAAGTACCAAGTTGAAGTCCTTTTCATTTATTACAAATACAGCTGAATTCGTCAAATACCTGATTGAATAAAGGGTTATGAGTTATTTTCTAAGAATCAAGAATCTTTGTACGAGGCACAATGAAATTTAGATGGGGAACTTTCCGCTTCAGAATGCACAGACTTTTGAGTTATAATTAGAGGGAGGGAGGGAGGGAGGGAGGGAGGGAGGGAGGGAGGTAGGATGGATGGATGGATGGATGGATGGATGGATGGATGGATGGATGGATGGATGGATGGATGGATGGATGGATGGATGGATGGATGGATGGATGGATGGATGGATGGATGGATGGATGGATAGATAGATAGATAGATAGATAGATAGATAGATAGATAGATAGATAGATAGATAGATAGATAGATAGATAGATAGATAGATAGATAGATAGATAGATAGATAGATAGACATTTGAAGAAAGACGTATAACTTTTTATGAACCTTGAGCAAGGGAACATAATCCATCACAAAAATAATGTTCCTGAAAAAGTTATTTAAACCGGAAAAGTCAAGGCTTCTGCTAAAACTCCAACAATGGGCATTGCACAGCAACAGCTTCGACTGCTACTACGGTGACCAATCTCACGGACCACAGCCTCTCTTTAAGTGACTTTGATAGAAAAAAAAACCCTGTTGTGGACTCTTCATTGCTTTTTCAGGGCTGAACACAGAGATCCTCCAGGATTCTCTTGTCTTTGCGGAGTGGAGGCACAAAGGCGTACACGCTAACCTGCATAAACAACCATAAGCGTAACGTCTCCTTCTCTGAATAATCCATGAGAGCAAGTGGCTGGAGACGTTCATAAAAGGCTTTCTTTCCCCTGAGCTGATTTCTAAGATCTGTAGGAGGACAGAGAACGCACTAATGATTGCCTTTCCTTTTTTATTTACATTAACCACCACAGGGCTTGGCTTTAATATCAGCAAGAGAGAAAATGTGGGACTGGTAGAGGTAGTAGCTCATGAAATATTGATGGAATTATAAAGGTTAACTGTTCTTCTCTGAGGGGCTTTTGATGACTAATTGATTTGGTTGTGAGCAGCCCAATGAGCTGGTCCTTTTGAAGGAGGAAACCAGGCACTTTTGGTTCTTGTAGATGTATCAGCCTACAATATGCACGTGAAGGAAAGGGCCCTCAAGATACGCATGATGCCAAAACTGGGATATTGTGTTCATTAACAAGATACTTGTTAATATTCTTGCCCGGAATTCAAAGTCTAATTAATAGACACAACTTATGAATTTGTGCTTCGGCCCCTGCATTGTTATCTATTTAAGATGGCATTGTATTCTTATTTGTGTACTGAAATTAGCAATTCTCCTTTTTAGTGTGTGAACAAATTGCTTCTTTCTGTCATTAAAAGGTTAAAAAAATTGCTTACATATTCATGTATTTTCACATTTGCAGAATTCTCTTTACTGCTGGGAAAATGCAGGCCAGCAGTAAGTTTGCAACCACTGTTCAAAATCAGTGAGAAATCACTGAAAAAAATATGAACTGCAATAAAAGAAAAGAAACTGACATGATAACCAAAACTTACCTTTGCAGATATTAGCAGATGAAATTTACACAAACACTCACACATTTTTTAATCGTTATCATTTCTTTTCTCCACATATCACCAAGCCCTTGCAGTCGTAACAACGTAATAAAAACACGGAATAACAGCATTTGTAAAGCACATTTCAACATTAATGCTGATTGCTTATCAAAAACAGCATGTGATCATCATACGCACTCATAAATCCCTCCTTCAAAAATAACCTCTCTTAGGAAGACACCTGACACGACAACTGTGTGTGATGGCAGACCGTGGTATGCTGAGAGTCGGTCCAGCGTGTAAGAGCAGCCAACGGCGCTTCCCATTTCAAAGCCAAAGGAGCCGATGGGCCGTTGTACTCATCAAGGCTATTTGAGAGAGTTGACTTCTGACCCCATCATCCACACCCTGATCATGTCCCACTGTGTGCGCTTTCAAGTGCTCTACCCTCTAACCCTTGCACTGTGCCCCGCACTTTCAACTGTGAAACGTGTATCGGTTACCCGATTCCTCAGATATTACTTCAGATTTGTTCGCAAAACCCATTTGGACCGCAGCGCTCACGACGTTACTGCGTAACCGAGCTCATGTTTGATTCATTGTCCAAAATATGGACCTAAAGGGGCAATAGTCATCACCATAAAGCTTCTGTCTCGACCCCCCCCCCGCCCACC
Organism: Fistularia commersonii; assembly: GCF_037954325.1. Classification (NCBI taxonomy): domain Eukaryota; kingdom Metazoa; phylum Chordata; class Actinopteri; order Syngnathiformes; family Fistulariidae; genus Fistularia; species Fistularia commersonii. The sequence goes on from NC_141302.1 coordinate 9,635,386, forward strand.
GTAGAAAATTAGAGGTTGGTTTAACCTTGGCCTCGTTGCTCCAGCCATTCTCCCTCTGGTCTCACTAGCCGTTGCATTAGTCAGTGAGTGCCACGCATAGCTGTCTGTGCCAGCGGTATGACTTGACTAGCCTCTGCAGGACAACGTCACTGGCCAGTATCCTTATATAAGTGCAATGAGGGACTCAGCCCAGCAGGTGGCATTATTTATAATGAACTTCTGAGGGCCAAAAATGTAGGGGGTGGGGGCCCGAGATATAAAAATTGTGAAAGCTAAGGTGCGCATGAATCACAGGGAGGTCAAAAATAGTCATGAAATTCAGGCAAAGCAACAAGATAAGAGATACTTGTAGGAAAGATGATAGAGGACTTTGCTGCGTAAAGTAGAGGCATTTTGAGGATTAAGCAGAACAAGATAAGAGCAGGTGAAATCAAGGGAGAGGTGATGTGTGCCGGCTTCTGAGAGGCTCAGGGCAGAATGTTCTCTGGTCCAACTGCTCCAAGCCTCTGAGCACAGCTTCCCCGCTGCCTGCTGCTCGGTCTTGTAATTACTCTAACCAAACACAAATTAGCTATTGCTTAGACATGTGCGCCGCACAAACTCATGGCTTTATTTCGTTCACTTTATTTGTTTGAAAGGAACCAGCAAACCTCATAATCATGACGAGTTGCTATTCTTGCGGAATGAATAAAGTCATATCACAGGAAATGTGTTTTTTTAAAAAAATGCACAAAGTAGGGATCAAATTTATTACACAAATCCACAGTGTAATGGGCATATCAAGCAGATTGATGAGATTACACTGTGATTGTCCTCGCTGGGATGTTTGCTGCCTCAGCTGGTTGCCAAATCCTGTCAATTACATCCCGGGGATTAGAAGTCTTTTCAATCCATTCTGTGGATGCGAGGACGGAAGTAACCCTCTACCTAAATATCGTTGCTGCCTACCGTGATATTTTTCAGTTTAACTTGGCAGACAGGTTTGTTTTTTTGCTTTTTTTTTCCCCCAATCTAACTTTATTGTTCAATTGAGAAAAAAACGTGGAAAAACCACAGAGGAAATATGTGCTAAATGCAATGGGAATCTCGCGGTGGCGTTGCAGAAACAGAGCATTATAATTAGGAAAAAATGTCTGTGCGTGTGTGTATGTGTGTATATGTGTGTGGGTGTGTGTGTGCGCACAGTGGCACGGTGCATCATGCCCTGCTTTGTTTGTAAAAGATTGTGTGCGAATGTAAAGTTACGTGATACAGAAAACAAGTTTGCAACATCCCTTCAGGGAATGTGTCACTATAGGGGCTGAGAGACTTCTGGGACTCCAAGTATTTAACCCTGACGGGGAGAAGAACCTTTCAGTCGGCCATGTTCTCGCCACTTCAAAGCTTTATTTACTGTCCCCACTCGGGCCTCTATGGCCTTTGAGCTAAATCATTTGCATTAAATATCAACACACACATACACACACACACGCGCGCACTCACTGTATGTGCTCAGGGATGCTGGTTCCGCTTTCCCCTCACTCTCAGCAATAACAGTTGACTACAGAAATCCTTTTTTTTTCATACATTAAACTACCATTTGAAAGAACAGAACGTTTGTGAGGCTGGGGGGGGAATCTCATTAGTTACAGTAGTAGTGGTAAAAAACGAAATGCTTTAACATACCTGAAGTCAATCCAAGGCAATCCGACGCAACCAGTGGATTATTTCAGCCAAAGGGGATCGAGAAAAAAGAAAAACAGAGAAAGAGAACAGGGGTTACTTATTTTCATAGGGTTCAGTGCATTTTTATTTCATGGAAAGGAACTCTGACTCCACTAAAATGTTGACTTCTTCGACACGCGCAACACACTGTCAGTTAAAGAAAACTTTTTCTTAGCTGTCGGCAAAGCCGGTCTACACATAAGAACGCTTTGGCAAGGGAAACTCATCTAAAAACACTCAAAAGTCTTAAGACTCCTTTTTCCAGAGAGAAACCATTCGGATTCACCAAAAGTAATCTGTTACCTTGCTTTCACCATGTCACATTTGTACATTTTGTGAATGTTGTCATATCATAACAGCTACTTGCACACTGATGCGTCTTCCAAGTTAAATATCTGGTTCACTCGTTGCTACACCATGCATTTGCAAACACTCGGCAGTGGGGGGTGGGGGAGTGAGCCGGGTGTCGACTTCTGGATATATTACCTGACTGAAAAAACTATCCAGATGGATTTGTTGACACTATTTTTTAAGTTGCTGGCGAGAGCTAGTAGCTGTGCTGTTGACAGCATGCATAAATACATAGGATATTGACGAAACAAAAACAATTCACAATCCCCTCCGGTGAGTGCCAGGCCTGCTCCTGGCAGGGACACAATCCCTGTCTCCTGGTCTGCACTACGAAAGTTCCTCTCAGCCGGGAGGCAAATGCAGCGTCGGAGTCTTCATCATCATCTCGCCAGGCTCTCGCTGTGCTTAAAGCGAGAGGTGACTGATGATCAAACCAGTCCTTACAACCTTTACCAAAGTCCAAATTACTCTCCTTGAAAATGCAGTCGTTTGGCATAGTTATGCTTCATTTACCACTTATTCTGCCCGATTTACTCACAATTATCTTGCCTTTGGAACTTTGTTCTTACAAGGCAAAAGATGTTTGCAATAAATAACTGGCCGCAACATTCCCTTTGATGGCTACAGTTTTCCAGTGGGCTGTGCGAGCCGATCGATCCTCCCTGTGCCGTTGCTCTCCTGAGCCGGCTGCTCACACACTGATCTCTATCCACCACGTGCAACATTGCAAATGCTTTGGTTTGAATGAGTCGAGGGGAATGGAGACTTTGTGCGGGTGGGTTATCACCGGAGGGTTAGCTTGGAAAAAGTTGAACACGTGACATTGATCCCAGGAGATGTGCAGTTTAGCCAGCAAACATCTCTTAATGTCTGAATCTGGATGAGACCCTGTGTTTAACAGTCCAGACGGATCCGTTTTCATGTCACCCAGTGCCTCAAATTTATCAAATTAGTCAATTGGCATTTCTCGCGCATTTGGGTCGTTGCCATTTTGGAGGCAGTAATATTCCTGGCTGACAGGTGGTTGCAGCTGAGATATGTCAGTTACAAGGTAGGCACAGCTGTCTGGTTTGACCAATCTGGGCACCAAAAATGGTTCACTAGCAAGAGGTCTTAGTTTAGGAGGCTCTCAAGTTTCCTTTTCTTTATCTCCTGTCTATAAATCTGTTTAAATACAGAAAATTGGTTTCTTTAAAACTTGATTTCCCCAACTTTTTAGACCTGGCGAAGATGACCTCTTTTTACTGTATATGCCTGCACAGAGCATGCAGATGTCACTGTTTGTATTGACCCTTTATTTGGTTTTACAGATTGGGAATCATCTGATTCCATCACTGGGTGGGAAAAGAAAATCCATGCATTTTTCAAATTCTGCGCAGACAAAATAATCATAGAAGCACTTATTCTTTATATAAATGTTTACTCAATACAAATGAAGTTCAACTGTGCCAAATGCCTTTAAGAAGTACCATGAATCTGATGTTTGGATCTTTAATATTTTCGTGTGTTTATGACTCGTAAAGCTGCCGTGCTCTGGCTTCGTTAAGGAGGCCAGCACTTTTTCCAAGCTCCGGGGTGCAAGTGGTTCTGCTCTCCATCTCAATTTACTTTAGAACTGCTTTGTGGTGAACTGCCAGGTAAAAGCTGACTTTGACTCAATTTTTCTTTCTGGGTCTTTGTCTCATTGTTGTGTTTCAGTTTGTCTTTGGTGAAATGTTTTCCGCTCGCATTTTTTATAAAGCACAATAAGAACAAGGTTTATGCAACAAGGTTTATGCAAACATTCTGGCGGAAGCTAAGTTGATTATTGTGAATAACCACCAATAACTAGTAGTTTGGTCTGAGGGAAGCAAAGAAACATGTCTCTCTGTAGTCAGTTATCACACTTTTGAACAAGCAACTACCACGAAGACCCGATCAAATTATGGCACTCGGCCAATTTGCCATCAGTGGGCGCTGAAAAAGTAACAAACAGCAACAAAAGACACTCAGATGATTGAAGACCTAGTTCTAGCTCTACACATAAATCCATACTTCTTTCTAAGGTTTTGACAGCTTTTAAGTTGCTCACGTTTCAGCAGTCGGCTGTCCCGAGTGTGAGGATTTGATCCGTTGGTGGCAGAGTCTTTGTCTGGATTGTCCTTCAAGCTACAAGAAACCCTATACAATTGATATGACTTAGATTCACATCCTTGTATTCCTTTACTATGTGCCAACTCACTGCCCACAAAGGGTTAAAAGTTGTGCTTCTTCTGTGGTGGTTAGAAAGCGCTGCGGGTCGAGAAAACCAGTATTGAACACGTCCCGGAGTGGGAGGAGGGGCCTTTCTTGAAAGTGTCACCCGTTCTCTGCACCACTTTGGTGGGCCCTTTCGGTTTCCTTTTGATATTTTCATAAATCAGGACTGAGCAGGGTGGATGGGTTAGAGAGGAAGACAGAGATCAAGTCAGAAAGTTTGGGACACCCGGGAGGGGAACAGCTGTCTTTGAGATTGCTCCAATGTGTGAGTATAAGAGAAAGAATCCTTTTGTTTCCACGCGGTTTGCTGCTTCACCGCGGACCTTTCATCTGCATGGTGCAGACAAAGGCCCCATGCATCTCGGATGAGGCAGAAACCTCAGGAAGCGCGTGCAGAAGAGGTAATGAGTGGAGGGAGAGAGAGCATAAACATGTTCCAGGAGGTGAAACTGCATGTACACGAGGAGTTAGGTACAAAGGTTTAACTAATGGCGTAGCTCCAGAGGAAACCACCAGAAGAAAGTCATATCAGTGGAAATTAAATAAATTGTTTGGGCATAAAAACGCTCCTAAAACCATCTAAGAATTGAGATTCTTTGAATTTTATGACTCTTAATCTCCAAGTATCTTCTTATTCTCCATTTTCACAACAGCTCTAGAAAGGTGACCACTAGTCACTCTCAAAAAAAGAGAGTTAGAAAAAGGTTAGAAATACACAAAGTAACTCCCTTTTACACACAAGTCTCAGACAAGTGCAGATTGACTTACCCGCTCCACCATTCCTAAAGCTCAAATCTAACATCCATTGTCTTTTTGAATCCTCCCAGTTTGACCACAAGCGTCATTGGTTAGCGCTCCAGATTTTATGAGCCGTACAGCATTAGTCTTAGAAATGTATGTTGCAGCCACACAATTGCACCTGGCAAAATATGAATACAATACAAATACTAAAACCTTAAACCACCAAATGAATTACTTGTAAAGCATAGGTTTATGCTTAAAATATACTTATTGCTGTCTAGAATTCAAACTCAGTTACGCTCTGCACTCTTCACCCTTATATAATTGCAAGTATTCACTTTAAATTTACAATTTATGAAGGCTCATCTGTTTTCAGTTGTTGGATTTTAACTTCAGATGATCATGTGTCGGGCACAAAAGGTAGACAGTAAACTATTAATTACGTTTCACATAATTATAATTTCATGCTTTCCTTTCATCCGGTTGTTCTACGTATTTCTGGTCATAATAGGATGTGGCTAGATATTGGTTTCCCACAACACATGGCTAAAAGTCCTTTACTCATCAATGAGTAGAAGTGAGGCCAGCAGATGTTGGCTGCTGTCATGGTCTCTGAGTCTCTTGTATTCAAGTGACTTAAATTCGCTCATATATTTTCTTAGATATCAAAATGCTGTACGAGGAATTAAATTGGGATCCCTGAGATCCACGCACCCCACTTAAAGGCCATTAAACAATCCGACTTTAGAAATGGTTTGACCGTGTACAGTTTCAACTCGACCTGGATGGTGAGGCGTGGCGCGGTTGACGTGATTTAAGTCACATTCAAGACACAAAGCATTAATAAACAACAGAGAGTAACATTTCTATACATACTTAAACATTTATAACTGACTGCCTTTGCATGGGAGGACTTCTGTTATTAAATACCCAGCCCTGAAAATGACTGTTTATTATCGTTCTATTGCATTTGTCAAGGTTCCACTTGTGTGGCCCGTGAAACCCTCTTGTTTTGTAAAAATAAACAAATTGTCTTGAAGGAAACCCTGGCAAGTGGCGTCCTTGATTTTCTAAATAAAGAGCACTGCAGAATGTTGACTCTTACTACCTCTGTTTTATCAAAATTAAACAAAAAATACATTTAAAGCAACCATTTCAGGGATGTCTATTTCTTCTTGCAAATGAGCGCCCAGTGGTACACTGGATATTTTTGGAGGTTTGCTTGTCCTGTAGTTGATACTTTCACCAAAAAAAGGAAAAGAAAAAAAGAAAGAGCCAGGACAAACTAAATAAATGAACAATAAGCGATGATGTTGCAACAAATCTCATCGAAAACACGAAAAAAAATGCTACCTTTTTTTGCACTCAGCAGTCTAATGACATGTTGGCTGTGTGTGATTGCTTGGCTGATGTGTGACGTTACTGGACCGTTCATGGTGACACAACCGCAGAGAAGCACAGCTCCCGAAGCTTTTTAGTCTCTTTCAGTTCATTATGTTGTCATGGGCTTCATGTCGGTCTCATTTCTAGAGACACCAGCTGTTTTGAGTGAAGAATCCTCCTCCTCCTCCCCCTCACCAGCACCAAAACACAGCATTAGCATCACAGCCTGCATTTTATTTACTTTTTTTTAGCCACAATACAGTTGACAGGGTGCTGGGATGGGTGTAATGTTGCTAATACAACAATGCCTTGAAAATTAGATGACAGACTGCTATTGCCCCTTTCATATTTTTAATCTATTTCTTATTTTTATTATTTGTTGGCACTGAAATGAATAGTGGTGATGCCCCGCTGAGAGTGCAGCCAGGGAGCAAGGAGGATGTGGGTGCATGATATGAACTGTGAGAGACATCAATACAGCGAATAGATCAGCTCTCACATTTATCATTCAGTATCTGGCTGTTCTTCTCCCCAAAATATGTTTTTCTTTCTCTAGTATGATACTTTCTTTCAGACATATCGCATAGGCAAGTATGCAGACAAGAAGATACGGAAAAAAAAGGAAACCTTCTTCTCGGTTACCAGTCTTGACCCAAGAGCAACAAGAGCAGCAATCCGAAAATAAGCAGAGCTTGCAGTGAAACAGGCGAGCCGCGGGTCGCCGATACACCGTCAATCATTGCAAAGAATAATCGACAATGGTACTCAGAAGAAAAATACAAAAAAATGGCTTATAAGTCTCATTACTGCTTGATAGGGACATAAATCATGATATTCATTTCCAACTTTTTGGTATCTCATAAGGCAATCAGTTTGGGTATTCAGCTCAACTTTCAGATGGCTACACAGAATATAAATAGTAGCCCACATTTGCAATGGTTTGCCAGACCAGCAGTATTCTTGTGCCGTTACCCATTTTTGGATTCAGTTCCAACTGATTTTGTTACCGACCATGGAACGGCGTATTGGCTCCAACATGCAATCTTTTATCACAACCTCAACTCTCTACTGTTCAGCAGAGTGCTTAAGGGTGGATGGGGAGATCGAGTCAGGCCCAGCTGCTTTGCGTGGGTGCAGCCTCTTGAAATCCTTTTCACATCTCTTTCCATAAGGGTAAGAGGTGTTGCTGGAGCGGCGGAGGGGAGGGGATCTGGGGCAACCTCACCTTCTGCTGCGATGGAGAAGGTGGGGCTGGTGGGCTGCTGCTGGAGAGTGGTGTCACATGGGATGGAGTCAGAATTGTCCCACTATCTTTCAAAGTAAATATAGAACTCGTTCAGGTTGTTGGCCGGGCGTGCATTGGCCAAGAATTGGTGTTTCTCTGAGTACAGTTGTTCAGCTTCCAACACCCCATAGCAAAGTCTCTACTTTGCCTGTCTGAACATGACTCTGTCCCGACTCCTAAACGTTGCTTTCTTTTCCGACCTTAACCATCTGTGTTTCGTTGTGAACCTGGGTTTGCCTTTATGTTTGAGTACAGCTGTCCTCACAGAAGCTGATGTATGATGTCACAGCCCCTGTGTACTCATCTAGATCACTGGTGGCAGGCCTGAAAACATCCCAGTCGGTGCAGTCCAAACACACCTGGAGGTCCTCCACAGTTTCAGTTGTCCACTTCTTTGATTTCCTCACAACACGTTAGCAGAGTTGTAGTTTCTGCCTGTATGCAGGCATTGGGTGGGCCAGAGCGTGGTCAGAGAGACTAGGTGCAGCTCGGGGGACGGCATGATAAGCATTGCTTACTGTGGTGTAACAGTGATCCGGAATCTGTATTTTGGAAGTTCATGGGTAAGGTTCCCTTTCTTAAAGTCACCGGGAACAATAACAAGAGAGTCCTGGTTTGTCTGCTTCACACTCAGTATCTGATCGACAAGCATGCACCGTGCCTCCTGCACGTTGGCCTGCGGTGGGATTTAAACATCAACCAGGATGAACAAGGCAAACTCAAGGGGTAAAATAAAGCGGTTTGCAGTTAATGAAAAAGGATCTCAGATCAAGAGAACAGTGTTTCTGGATCAAAGTCATGTCATTGCACCAGCTACTGTTGGTGAAAAACACAAACCTCCACCTTTCATGTTGCCAGAAAGTTCTATGTCACAATCCATTCTGCAGCGTTGGAAGCCAGCCTGCTGCAGCGCAGCATCCGTCGCTGATGCGCACAGCCACGTCTCCATGAAGCACAAAACCAAACATGAAAAAAGGTCCTGGTCTTTCCCCAACAGCAGTTGAAGTTTGTCCAGTTTATTTCCAAGTGACCACATATTCAATGGGAATATTCCAGGTAATGCTATGCGCGCCAGCAGGTTTCCCTCCCCTCTGATGTCTCTCCATGTGTACAAGGTGAGCACACCTTTTATCAGGAGGTCTATTAATTGCACTGATTTAGCGATGAAAGTTGGGAATAAGTTGGCAGGGGTTGTGGTCGTAACATTTATGAGCTCCTCTCTTGTGTACAAGCTCCCGGATTTTACAAATTAAAACAAGAGAAAACAACACGCACTGAAACGCTTAGCCAGCCACCCACCCCGCCATCTTGGTTCACGTCCTACAGCCACCTTTGGTCACAGTCTTGAGGTAAAGAATAAAGATTGAGGTCACGGCGAAAATGATTTTCTTTTGAAGGGCAGCAGGTGGGAGCTCCAAAATGAGAATATAAAAACCGGAATTCCATGACCACGCATTCTGCAGGTACAAATGTGACTCTTAAACTGCAGAGGCTCCCTATCTCTTCACAGACGAGAAGCTCCCGTGTAGCTTTTGCCTGGGAAAAACTGTCCGGTTACAAATGAAACTTTTTAACCGCAGCCTAACAGCCATTTCACCACAGCCATTTGGACTCGTCTTAGAAAAGTAAACACAAATGTACCCGATTAAATTAATTAAGGGGTCGTTCTTTGGAATCTAACAGACCATAGTGGTCATGGCAGGGAATTATCAGGCATGAAGCCACAGTCCTAGAACACCTATGCCTATGTTTTTCCGCCAGCGACATTTTTGAATGGCTTTCGTGATGGGGCCAATTAATCAGAGCAGACCCGCTGCAATCAAGGAGGACGGAGCGTTCAACGACACTCCTGGTTCCCAGGGCTTGCCATTGACTTTCTGATACTTTTTAGTCCAAGGAGCATGACAGTGAAATACCCTGGCAACAATAAGAAAAAAAAGATAGGTAAATCTATTTTACCTTCTTGTCAAGGTACCACATGAAAGATATTGAAGCCACTTCCAGCCAATAGGCACGCTGGTATTATGCAATTCAAAAGGGGAACAGTTGCAAAAATAGTGTGCCTTGACTGTATGGTGCCAATCAATAGGCAAAATTACAAAGAATAAGGGCCCTTGGCGTGACAATTTTTTTTTTCCACTCCTGAAGTACAAAGAAACTCGAACTTCTTGTCACCCAACAATATACACTTATTTCTGAAAAGTCCCTATACAGCATACATTTTACTTTCAGCAGAAAATGAAATGCAGTCATGCTGTGCTTTTCAATAAATAGAGAAAAACAGGGAGGAAACGCTGTGTTCTCTACGAGTTAACTGGCTGAGGAAATTGGATGGTTTGTGTTTGCTGGAAGATTGTAAATAATTTCCCTGTCTCATTTAAGCCTTTTTCAGGCACACAAGGCAGAACATATTATATTTAATTCTCAGAGGAGATGTCAAATGTCAAATGAGCAAACATTTTCGAAAAGGTTGTGAGGAACTCATGCAATTTGTAAATGTTCAAAAACTTTGTCGCTCTATGTTGGGATAACGGGTTGATGAGGTTTATAGCGGTGCAGGCTGTGAGACTGCAACCCCGCATCAGACGGCTGTACTGTAGATGGAGAGCATGTGAAAACTGCAGGAAGATTTTCACTGGTTTTCTCTCAACACATTGTGTGGCCTGCATTCTGACTTCGGTTACATTCAGTGCAGCTCGCTTTGTATGTGCTGTATGCAGCGGAGGGTGGAGGTGACCCTCCGCCTTCAATATACAGACTAATGGTGCATGCATGTGATGAAAAGACCTGAAGAGCTTGCTAAAATGTTCACACAAAGGTTGCCAACTTCTGCAGCCCATAGGTAGAAATACAGCATACATAAATTCACAAAAACTTTTCAGTCAGTCATCCATTATTTATATCTGTACCACTTAGCAGTTGGTGGTGTTCACCCTGAAATGGTCAGAAGTTGATAAGAGGGCCATGTACAGAGACACATCCATTTATTTTCGCATTCATATGTCTGGGCAATTCAGAGTTTCCTGTTAACCTACTGGATGTTTTTGGACAATGGGGGAAACCGGAGAAACCAAAGGAAACCCACACAGACTCCGGGAGAACATGCAAACTCCTCATTCCTGTCGCAATCGAACCAGAGACCGTCTTGCTGTGAGGCAGATGCGGGAACTACTGTGCCGCTGCCTAATCTTTAAGGTCAGTCACAAAAGAAACATCTGAATGCAGCTGATTACCCAGAAAAGGATTTGGATAGTAACAATTACTTTGACCCTTTGCTAAAATCAGTGGGTTATTATAGATGTTTTTTTATCACCTGCATTCCATGTTTACACAATGCAGACTTTAACTGTTAATATCTCTCCCTGACATCAGCCCTCACGGCTCAGCCATGCTTCAATAGCATCATATTCAGTCATTCCTGGACTATAACTGCACCAAAATAGATGGGAAAATAAGAACATGAATTCTATTTATACAAAAAGACATCTGACTGTAAAACTATACTGATTCAGTCACATCAGGCAATAATATTCATCCTTCAAACCTTGACTTCCAGTACAATGTATCAAAGTCAAACGCTTTTCTATGTATGAAGGAAATGCTTGATCAGTCCCATCTGAATGTAATTGGATTGTGATTGGTTTCAAAGCATTGCAAAACAAGACATTGTAATTCAAATGCCCGAGTTATAAATGTCTATATTGTCCAAAGAGCATTACATCTGAGTCATTACACCTGACTCTGAGTCAGAGAGAGCAGTGGTTTTACAAAACTGCACTGATCTTCAATGTTGTCTCTACATGACAAGATAAAGGCAAAGGCGGAGAAGCTATTTCAAATCTCAAAAAATTAAACCATCCAAGGAATGTGTGAAGGTGACAGATGAATTTCATTCAAATTAAGATCTGCATCTTTGCTCGGGGGCTGTCTGGTAATCACCAGGTTAGAGGATTGATCCTGCAATTCCTCCAGACTCTGGTGAATCCAGAGTGCTAAACCCGGCGCCCACGGCTCCTGACGTTGTTCACAGCAGCATCTAACGTCACTCATTGAATGTAAATGAGAAACAATGAAGCTACAACTGGAAAGCCTTTTGAGGACCATTAACCTGCCAAAAAGAAGATATGAAATACAGGCCATTCACCATTTAATAGCTCAATTTTAGTGTCCTTTATTTCACTGCTTGAAAAAAACAAACAAAAACGCCTACCAACCACAGGCGCCGAACCACCGGGTTTGATCGCTATATTTCAGACGTGGTATCTAAGCATGAAATATAGCACATCTCCATGTCGACCGCATTCATAACAACGTCTTGGTAGTCACATGGGATCCCCAATTGTCCATCTAGCTATACCATCTGCCCCATACATGTCAACAATGGCGTACACTTACAGAAGTGATGATAAAAAGCCAGCATGTGACAGATATATGGCCTTGTTAGCTGTACAAATAAATTACCCAAAATGTGACATTTGGCTGGCCTATTTTGACAGTGCAATGCAAAAAATCTCTCTGCAAGGGCACTTGAGCTTTGGACAACAGGTTCAGGAGAAGGTAGGCTTCATGTTGTATAATGTTTTCATAGTGGGTTACGTGTTTAAGATGGCACTAAAGAACAGGTGTAGCTGACTCAGTCAGTGAATCATCCTTCTTGATCTATTCCAATACCCTGCCCTCTGATGTAGATCCAGCAACAGCACTTGGGGAGTAAATACATGCTGCAAACATGGTCTATGTAACAGAATAACTGTGCCATAAATCAGCTCTCCTTGGGACTAGATACTGTTAGCAGCAGCAAAGGCAATGAAAAAGTCGAGGATATGTGGTAGCTTGATGCCAGGCAGAGTGTGTTGGAGTCACTTGTGACACTTGTGAGAAATGGCGTCGTCTTTGTGCAATTGTGTAGCAGTGCAAATCCAAAGTGAGAAAATGAGGCAAAAACTGCATCTCCTCCGTGGCATTTCTTGTGTGAAAGTGCAAAGGACAGATCATCTGAAACAACCGATTTTAAGCCTTATGGGATTAGCTGCCTGAGGCTTGTGTGAGCAGCGGTTTGGGCAAGGAAAGGGGTCAAAACAGAAAGGTAGTGTTTGTGGTCAGTTGAAGAAATATCTCCGTGCTCACGAACAGGCTATGCGGTAAGCAACTGGCAGTTTGGGCCTAATACTGACAGCTTTGATGGCTCTGAAATAAAAACCTCATCCGTCAATCCCATTTGCGGCCTGAGGGGTAATGGTGTGATGCGGTGGTGGATAGCTGCTTAATTTTTCTTTACCCTGAATGTATTCAGGGACTTAGACCTCAAAGCTCTGTGCCTCTGCTTCTTGCCTTTAACTGGGCAAGAAGGCTCTTCATGTTTCAATTGCCCTAATGGCACTAACTAATGAAACACTGTATTACGTGGCATCGGGACTTGACTCTGACTCACACAGACGCTATAGAAATGTATTGAAAAGGGTAATCTTTGCTTTATTTCGGCGGATTTCCACTGAACAAGCAATGAGGCTCTTCCATTAATTGCTTCATTTGCCGTGTGACATAAGACAAACTAGTTAAAGGGGTTCTGCGTTGCCCTCAGTCGATCTGGCAATTTCAGTGTACTTAGTCAAACAGGGGCTAATTTCCTTATCATTAATCACAACAACCCAGGCTCTGACAGACGGGAAGACTCTTACTGATCATGGAGATTAATGTGACTGCCTGAGCATCTCGGAGTCTCTCCCACTCTATGAAAGATACAGGACGCACAAACGAGGATTCTCTCTTTTTCCAAGTACCTGATCTGCACTCAAATCTGAAAGTCTGCCAAACACAGCACCTCCGTCCAAATGTTCACAATAAAAGTGTGTGAGGAAGCAAGAACAATAGCCTCGCACATTATGTCACAGATGCCCAAACTTTGTGTGGAAGAATTGAAAGTGGGCCCCGGGCCTAAGATTATAGCATCTAGGGGTGATATTAAAATTCAAGACAAAAGAAAATAGAAGGAATATTTCCCTTGGTCTATAAAATGCTTTTTAATGTATCCGAGGAAGTCAAAACACACTGGCATATTGCTGAATTCCATTTCAATAAACCAAACACAGAAAACCATGTCAGTTGTTTAAATTTGTTGAAGCGCCGAAAAACTTCTTGTGAGAGTCAAATTTGACCCGCTGACAATTTTCATTGGCTGTTAAACATCTTAACCCAAAATTCCTTGCTCCCATATTAGAAAGTCACAGGACCTCTCCCTGTAAAGTTGCAGGATGAAATCTTTCACGGCTCTGATGACCGATATTGACCTGCCTGTGTTTGCTCACACTGGGAATGTGTGGCTAGAGTACTGACTCTAGGTTGAGCGACAGACATTTCTAACAGAGAGTGACATTACCAGCTGCTCGTGTACCTCTCCCCGCAAAGACATACACCAAATCTCAACTTCCCTATCATATCCACCCTTTACACACACTCACAACACTTGATACCGCCAGCTACAAATACAGTGGATCAGTGCTGACACAAATAACCAACAGAACTCCAGCTATACAGTGGCCACTTGTTTGGCTGCGGTAGCATCTCCAGATGACAGGATTTGAGACAGGCTGTCTCACAACGGTTGTGATGCCTCTTTAAGGGTCTGGTCTTCTTTCAAAATGGCAGTGTGGCTTGAGAGAAATGTCATGTCTTGTTTGGCCAACACGCCATTACAGCACGACTCGCTTTATTGCAAAGCCGAGAAAAAAACAACCATAGGAGGTCGAAGTCGTAAACTGAGGATTGATGCAAAAGTGGTAACTGTGACTTACAAAAGGAGTTTATGAAAAAACGCTCACGATAAAAGAAAACTGAAAAAGACTAAGACAATTTCATTGTTCAACGTCTGGCCGCAACGGTCGGCATGGTGCATATTTCGATTAGTTATTTTTGTCATATCCAAGAACATCTGAACAAAATATTCCATACATTCTATCACCAATAGATGTCAGCCCCTCAGCATACTGTGGTGCAACCCAGAGGTCACCACAAAACCTGGAGCTGTAGGTAACACCTGTTTCCATCTTGAAACATACTGTGTGGATGCGTTCCAAATAAGAATAAATCTGTCTTCAAAGATAATGTGTCTTAACGTTTTATTGTGTGTGAACTCAATGGTTAGGATTTAGTCCCAGAAACCACTTGTTAAGGGCTATAAAAACATTATGGTTTGTGATGTTATAACTTCCTTAAGGTTATGTGGCTTTTGTGAAGATGGTTACAATAATAAGTTGGTGTTAAAAATTTGAAAGAAAAGAGAAAGGAATCCATCAGTGCGGCTTGAATTTTTATTTTATTTATATTTTTTAAATCGTGCAAGTCAGAAACGATCTTCATTCGCCATAGCCAAAGCGACACTTGTGGCTTCAAACAGGACTCAAACAGCAATTGTTGTGTCCACCCAACCCTGCCCCCCCATGCATTGCATTCTTGACCCTTTGTTCTTCTCTCATCAAACAGACACAAAAAGACAGTTTTCTTTATTCCTAAATTGTCATTGTTGCAAAGCTATATCAAATTTCTATATGATAGAAAGAAATCCACATACACAGACTCTAAACTGTGTGATGTACAGAGGCGCATCCCTTTCGACAGCTGAGACCATTTATCAAACTAGACCCTGGCAGATTTAGGCGACTGGATGATGTTTCTTCAAGCTGAATGCCAAAATGTGAAATGACATGTTTTAACACCCAGCAGTGCCGCGCTCTGCGCATTCACAACCATACTGTAAATACTAAACAAAACTTGTAACAGTGTGTTGCACTATTTCCGTGTCTTTCTGGCACGTCTAAAGGATGGACAACAGAGATCTTTCAAAAGCATCCTATAGGCACCATGTACATCAGTGTCAAACTTCAAAGCAAAACATCCAGCGCTTTGTTAGTCCGGAAACTCTGGCAGCATCACCACAGGGCCGTCCCACTAGCATGCTAAGATACTCCTCACTGGAGGTGACTGCAGTGACATACTGTAAGAGACAGAAGAGCTGGCAACGGAGCAAGCCGCTGTTTGTCGAGACAGGCTGTCGCAAAGGGCTCCCGTCGTGAATCAATAAACATGCCGTCTCATGGAAATGACAAGGACCCCCATCGAGCACATACTCAAACAAAGGGATCTCTGGGACACTGACAATGTTGGCCTTTCATCAATCTGCCATGGCTGCGTCAAAAGTCCTCTGAACGCTGACTCCCACTGCACCCGGAGAATCAGCCCGTTGCTATGACACTCAAAATATAAATCAAGCAATGCCGAACAAGAGGGCCATCTCAAGGCACTTGTGCGCTCTTAAAAAACCAAATTGAATCAAATGTGCCTTATCAGAGCTGCAACCACCAATTCATGGTGTAAAAGGGCAGCAGAGGAGTTGCTGCATACAGAGGAGAAGACGATGAATAGGAGGACTGCAGATGAAGATGAGGAGAGAACACTTGTCTTGCAGTTTTGCTCTGTAATTTCAAGCGCTATTAACTACCAGAAATTGGAAGGCTCAAGCCGGAATTCTACAATCACAAAATGCTGGCTGCTTGATGCACAGTATTTTCAGTTACCAGGGTCAACATGCCTGCCATTGCTCCGCAATCACAAATCTTCACAAGGCTGCTAATTTAGTGTAAATATCTAAAAAAAAAAAAAAAAATACAACATACCTAAGAAAAGCTTTTATGATTCCCAAATTCCACCCGCATTTTTACATATGCACGTTATGGCGAAACATTCATCATGATGATTTCTTTGACTTGACATAAACCTACTTCCCTGCAGTTTATGGGGCATCTCTTTCCCTGGGTGATTCACCTTAAGTTTGCGGGTTTCCTAACCTACACATAACATCAACGCCTAATTCCCCTTCACTCAAAGCATTTGCTGCAGCTGAACATCAACTTGTGCCAGAGACACAATGCTCTCCTCCGGGCTTGAGCTTGAGCTCACTGTTGGCAGGGATTTAGGTTTGGACACTTAAACCTGCCAGCAAATCTGGGTGGGCAGCTGGTAGTAACCTGAGCTCCATCCGATCAAAGCCAAGTTCTAACTCGGCACCGTCCCCAGAGAACTATTTCTAAGCTTAGAGCCCGGTGCCCAACCTTACCACGATATTCTCTACACTTTCAAATCAAATGCCACACAAAGACTACATTGATTTCTTAATGAAAATGGGATACAAGAATGTGTTTTTCTTGGCATTAGAATGACAACCACGAAAGGATTTTCTTTTTTTTTTGGTCAAGGCAAAATACACTAGTTTATTGTAACTAGATCGTTAAGAAAATCGTGGGATAAGAAAAGTGCAATTGATACTCAAAAATTCCAAATAAAATTTGATTTTTGAAAACCGCTGTTGGGTTAACAGATAACACACTCAGACATACAGGAAGCAACAATTTCTGACCTGAACAGATATTTTCTTAAGTCTGTTAATGCCAAAGTTATCATACATTTGATCAGAATGAGATTATTCTTCCCAACAACCTTAAATAATGAATGTGTCTCTTTGCATTGCTTACACCTGAGAGAGTACTAGAGTCAGACATTGAAGCCATACCTACAAACTATTCCCATCTTTCTACTCACGCCCCTGTTGCCACGGGGATGAAGACAAACCCGCTGTATCATTTGTATAAGATGTATTGACAAAAGTGTCTCAGCTATTTTCATTATCCTGCATTTAGATTAGATGACAATGCTAACATATGCTAACATGTCAACATACAGGACAAGGAAGTGCTTTTGCATCCAGAGGAAGCCCTGAAAATAAGTCAAAAGAAAAAATGTTCCCATCTGACTGCATGAATTTTGATCGATTCCAACTGAACTGATATTCATGTTGTTTTGTTTCCTGATTCCAGTTTAACAACTTTCTGCTATTATTACCATCTATTTGTCACATGGACTCTACTTAGTGGTGGATTTGTCTTTACCAACCATCCTAATGTAGACCAGCTGTGGTCATAGTATGTCTGTATCTTAAACTCATTTCTTCCTGCACTGTAGAGATGGGAACAAGGATTTGACTTTTCTTTCATCAAATCTTTTTACTTCATGAATTTTCAAGGGAACTGGTGTGTTTTTTCCCTGTCTTCTTTTCTCTCAATGCACGTGCATTACTTTCAAACCCCTTTAACATGTGTCAACAAGTTTCACTTTTGGCTGAAGTTAATTGATGTTAAGTCTGGAAGTACTTTGGAGAAATTGCAGGAAACCAATTTGAGTGTTAAGTATGCCAAACAAAGTTTGTGCTACCAAAGCACTACTAGTACAGTGCTTCAGCATGTTATTATTGCATACAGAACCGCTGGCAGAAAACTCTGCAGCAGCAACCAAGTGTAGAGGCTTTCAGCACCAGAGGACACCGCTGCGATAGGGTCCTCTGAGCTTTGTGGAGGATATTATCAGCATTCACTGGAGCCAGACTCCATGGAACATCCCAGAGAGTAATCGCAAACTCAGCTTGCCCAATGTAAAGCTGAAAGAGTTGGGTCTTTATATCTTATTTTCTTGGATTTATTTTGGCTTTTTAATCATATTATTCATATTATCAATCATATTATTGTCAATACAGCTGATATTTATCATCATGTAGTTGTTGGTCTTCAACTTCTTTTCCACATTTGTCAACTCCTGTGCAAACTAGAACAATGCTTACTTATCATGCTGTAGATAACAAGTGGAAGAGCACGCTGTGAACACATGAATAAATGGTTCTTCACATCACATGGCAACTGTAACTCCGTCTAAGGTCTTTTTTCCAAAATGAATTTGCAAAAATCAGCAATAACAAACACAACAAAGACCATTCTCATCATCTGAATTTCTTCTCAGCTCTCAGTGAGGAGTTAGCCATGTATCTGTCCCCCCAACACTTGACCAGTCATTGATCACAACAGCGTCTCTGCGAGAGTTCCAGCTCTCCCTTTCACCGCCACCGTGCACTGCAGACCCAGCTCAAGCCCAGTTGCTTGTGAAGAGACGCAGTGCAGATATGAGCACTTGAAACCTGCCTGAATTACACCTGTTCACATTTTGTCCATGGAACCGAGGCAGCCCGCAGTCACTGCGAGGAGACTTTGACTTTTCTAGTAACTCACTGAGGTTGGAAGATTTATTGTGAGTTGTCCATGGTGCTGAAAAAGCACAAAGCACTATTTGTTAGAAATTTCCAGTCGTAACAGACAGCATTCATTCAAGGAAATGAAAAGGAAATGAAATGTGCTTTCTGCTTTTCCTGTCTTGCTAATCTTGCTCAATGCAAAGCGAAAATGGTACGCTGAGGTCCACCAACAACCTTCTATCATCTCAGCCTGTCCATTCTATGAAAGGTAAACATTATGGAGTCCAAAACCATAAAATTAAACACATATAATTGCTGTTTTCTTGTGTTTACTTTTCAAGCATTTGGGGTTGAAGCTCTTGTGGCAGCAGGAAGGGCATCAGGTGCCAAAACCAAAATGGGAATCAAACCTACAAATCTCAAAGCAAGAAAAGTTGGTTGACATGATGCAGAGAAGGAGAGTGGATATACTGTGTGCCCAGGAGTCCGGGTAGAGAGGTAGAGAGGCTCGAAGCTTCAGTGCAACTTTTAAGTTATACTGTCATGGTATTGATAGGAAGAGAAATGAAGTAGACGTTATCTTGAAGGAGGAGTTCTGGAGGAGAAAAGACTGTCAGATAGACTTATGAGTCTGAAGCTGGGAATTAAAGGTGTGATGCTTAATGTTGTTAGTGGCTATGCTAGGTGAGATGTGAGTAAGAGGACAAGCGCACTTGATGAAATGATGCAGAATGTCCTCAGAGATGAGAAGGGTAATTGGTGCAAGGGTGAGGTGATGAAGAGGTTATGGGGAGGTTTGGTATCCAGGATAGGAACACAGTGCGACAGATAGTCTTTGCAAAAAGGATTGATGGCTATAGTGAATATTTTTCTCTAGAAGAAGCAACATAGGATAACCTGTAAGAGCAGAGGTTGGAGCACACAGGTAGACTACATCTTGTCTAGACAATGTAAATTAAAGAAGATCAGTGACTGCAAAGTAGTGGTAGGTCTCATTGTAGGTAGACTGCATATGATGGTGGTTTGCAGGATGACTCTGGTGACAAGAAAGATGAAAGAGACAAAGGCAGAGCAGAGGAGGAAGTGATGGAAGCTAAAACAGGAGGATTGTGAGTGTTATATGGTTTTCAGCCATCACAGCCACTGCTCCATTCTGAGGAATGGAGCAGTGTGATGGTGCCAATTTTCAAGAATAAAGGAGATGTGCAGAAGTAGCAGTATGATTTCATGCCGAGAATACTACGGATGCAGTGTTTGCTTTAAGAATTCTGGTAGAGAAGTACAGAAGGTCAGAGGGAGCTGCATTTTGCTTTTGAAGACCAAGAAAAAGCAAACAACAGGGTGCCAAGAGATGAACTATGGCATTGTGTGGAAGAAGGAAGACTTCCTCCAGAGGACGTCTGGAGTGGCAGAGAAGTATCTAAGACTGGTGCCGGACAAATATGCGAGTTGAGAGACAGTGGTGAGGTGTGCTGTAGATGTGATAATGAAAGAATGAAAGAAAGAATGACAGCCACAGAGAGACAAAATATGTGTGAGAATGAGAGGGATCCAATTTGGAACTGTGAGGCTACAGGAAGTGAGAAAAGGAGGTTGAGGGTTTCAAGTGCTCTGGGTCAACAGTCCAGAGCAATGGAGAGTGTGGAAAAGATGTGAAGAAATGAGTTCAGGCTGGTTGGAACAGGTGGAGAAAAGAGTCAGGGGTAATGGCTGATAAAAGAGTATCAGCCAGAATGGAAGGAAAGGCATACAAGACAGTGGTGAGACCAACAATCCTGTATGGTTAAGAGACAGCAACACTGACAAAGACAGGGAGCAGGGCTGGAGGTAGCACAGATGACGATGTTGAAGTTCTCTTTGGGAGTGATGAGGATGGATAGAATCAGGAATCAGTCCATCAGAGGGACAGCACATGTTAAATGTTTTGGAGATCAGGGAAGGTCAGAGAAGCCAGGCTGAGATAGTTCGGTCATGTGCTGAGGTGGGATAGTGATTACTGTATATTGGGAGAAGGATGCTGGTGTTGGAAATGCAAGGCAGGAGGTCTAGAGGATTTATGAAGATTTATGGATGTAGTGAAAGAGGACATAGATGGTGTGAAAGAAAGGAATACAGAGAATAGAGTTTGATGGAGTGGGCGATTTGCTGCAATGACCACTGAAGGGGTTGAAGATCTTGAGGGAAACCTCAACCTTGGTGGCTACCTCAGCATCCACACAGTGGCCTTCAAACCTTATTCAACATTGTATTTTTTATCCACATGCACCACATGAATGAATACACACGTACACTCATGCATACATAGACACACACAAAGGATATAGAAGGATGCTCATTTTGGACACACATTGGATTCTGATCAATTCTCTCACTTAATGCTCACGCAAGACAGCAAACAACAATTCTTGCAAAGTGCCAAAGAATCCTGTTAAAAAAAATGTATCAAGGGCCTGGTTTTAATTATATGCTGGCTGTCAGCTCAGCACAGTATGAGGTAGTGTTCGGAGAAAGGTTGGAGAAATTCAAGGCTGCAGTCTAGTCATGGACAGCGGGTACTTTCTCTCATACCGCCTTGGGTATACGACCTGAAATCCAAGCACAACAGCGAGCACCTTCTAGAGTCAGAGAGTAGCTTTGTCCAATCTCAGAGCTGGTGTTTACAGACATGACTGACTAATGCCACCGGCGTCTATCTTATGTCATGATGACGAAAGGCTTGGACTTTGTTTATAACCAAGCTGCCAGATTGATCTGACCTTGTTTACAGTGTGCTTAGAGCTCCCTCAGGATACATTTAAAACCCTTCCCTAAAACATCAATATTTGCATAACATGGAATGCTCAACACAAGGATTTTCATGGAAGGATTTGCATTTTGGCTTGATATGATATTAAGAAGCATATTTCACTGGGTCACAGTTAACAGCCTTCTCTTGTACAGCGTATATATATATGGGCTATGTGCAAAAGAAAGTTGTAAACAGCCATATATCTTTTTTTAATTTTAAGGCTGATCGCATGTCATTTCTCCTTTGAAATCTCAGGTCATGTGGAGGCTCACCGACTGTCAGCAGCCGTGACATGTAACTGCCAAGAAATTGATTTCACTGCTCAGCACATTTCAGATGTGCAACCACTTCTGGTTTATTGGTGTACAATGTTAAATAACTAACAGACATTATTCCCTCCACTATAGCACATACAGCTGTGCACTGAACAATAAAAATGACAAAGAGTCAGTTGAATGGGCGAAGCAAACAAGAGAACAGAACTCCTCTGGGAAGCAAAATAGTTTTATCCTGTGAGGATGAATAGATAAAAGGATATTAAAACAGATTTGCCTTTGTTCAAATTAATATTTTATTCTTTCAGGTCACGCTGGTCTAAAAAGCAAAAAAACAGACCTCTTTACCAGGTAAAGGTTGAATTTATGTGAGAAATAGTTGTCGTTAACTTTATCAGCACTACAAAGATGCACCTGTAGCTTTAGATATACATTACAGCCTTATATACATATCCTTGTATGCACCCAGCACTCTCATTTTGGCGTCGTCAGATTAACAGCCAATATAATCAGATCTCCGCTTGACTTGGATGACCCACTGACCATGTGAAACTAGGAAATATTGGCAGTAACTCACACTCAACACATGGCTGTAGTATCAAAAAGTAGGTTTGCTAAAAAAGGAAAAGTACACCGCTACTGTTATGGCACTCGTGTTCACAGCTGTCCGGGCCTAGTTGGCAGACATCACAATAACCCCCATGTAGAAAACCAAAAAAAAAAAACTGCCTCACAAGGTAATTTCCTGAGGATTAGTACTCATAATTCAGGAAAAGTATTAACACAAGCTATCTGTAATCAATTCCTTCATAAGGACACAACAATAAAAGCTATTTATGTAATGCGCAAAGGAAATCTTTGTCCAACTTGCGCTGAACTGCATTCTGTCAAGTAGCCTTCAACAAATAAAAATGCAGCAACACAGAGGGCCTGCTTGAATTTGTGAAAATATTATCATTGAGAATGAACTAACAAATACTATCTTGTTTTAAGTAATTGTATAGGTTTACTGCCATGAATAAATCAATAACTGTCTCATTCAGCATAATCTTACATGCTTGCTTTAAGGAAAACTGGAACCCTCACAGGAAATGGCCTTTATTAAGTTGCTCTAGCACCTTTGAGGGCATTTGTCATGGAAAATGTTATATTCTGGTTTGGTGTGTAAAAGTGAAAGTCCGATGGGTATTTTCTTTCAACTTTACAGATGGATGAACATATTTGTACTTTCTGAGGGACACTGGTGAGAGAAAACTAAAAAGAGTGAGGACCTCAGGCAAGCTGATCTCTGCTCAGTCACAGAACACTGCAGCCGGAGCCGCCATGCAAGGGGGCGCAGGCGCAGGTTTCACTCAGGATGTCTGCCGGACTGTTTGAAAGGAAGCTTTAAACAAAATACAAAAAAAGGTACGTGGGAGGATAATTTGAAGGAGATAAGAGGAAAACAGTTACTGCATGTGTTCGACTCGTCAATCATTTCTATGCACTTGGGATTTGAGCAAAATAGGGGGAATCAGCTGCCGGCGTGCGTGTTGACCCCTAAGATTCCAATGGCAGGTGTTGCTGAATGATATCCAGGGATTTGTGAGTCTTGACTGCATGACTTACATGCATGTGTCACTCTATGAAAATTAGCATGTTACACACGGTTACAGCTGTCGCATACGGCTATTGCGACAGGAATACCAAAACTCAGCTTAGGGTGCCACCATTGTTTTGCCATTGATCACTGTCATTATCACCTCTCTTCCCTGCTGTTTTCTTTTGCAAAGAATGGATTTCCACACACCCAGCCTCAGGGGATCATTCCGTCAGTGGACAAGGATAGTTATGGGTTTTGCAATACAGCACCACAGGAGATGTCACCTACTACTGGTCGCCAGGTAACGTTTACATGCCAGAGGAATACTAGGGTGACCATAAGAGTACCCTTTCACATCATGTTATAAAATACAACCTGAAATTTACAATCCACTTCTTGTATAACAGTAACCTAACCATCCCCCCAAATCACGAATGTATTGTTACAATGGGTGATTACGGTGTGGGAAAGCCTAAGCAATGAGTGCAGGATGGCGGTGGTCTGTGAAGGGTCTGGCTGGATCATTGCAGCAGTCCGTTCTGAAGTGCACTGCACACACATGCACACACCAAAGTTCAGTGCATTGTGTGTCTGCTCATTTTTAAAGGAGAACATGTGCTAAGGAGGATGAAAAATGACCTGAAGAGTTTGTATTGGTCCCTCAATGCTGGCGTTCCAAATCCTGTGAATGCACTCAGCGAGCTTGGGGAACAAAAATCGGGCTGAATGCCTTCTGTCTCTTGCTGACTGAAAAGTCTAGAGCCCAACTTTTCAGCCGAGGCATTTATCGACATGGAGTCTTGATCAATAAGCTTGGTGTTGGTTACAAAAACTTGATTAGGATATTAGCTAAACACCATCACTTATCCCATAAATATGTAAACCTCTAGTATTACCCCTCACAATATCAGATGAACTGAGCAGCTGCAAAATGTACTATTGGCCACGTAGTCAAGGTTCCAGGGTTTGAGTGAGTGGGTTCAAAAAACAAAAGAGGTATTGATTACACTGCTGGGTTCTTTCTACCAGAATGCTGCTTAAAGTTCCCACAATGTAAATATTTCACCACAAGCCTTCACTCAAAGCAATGTTTCCCAGAAGACGGGGCAGCAATTGGCATCCATCAATCCCATGGTGCAAGAGTGCATTTTGGTCTGTCAGTCATAGTAACTGGAGAGTGAGGGAAAGAGGAACTGCTGGACTCTTGCAAAGGAAGACAATCCATGTCCCTGCAGCTACAAGACCCGGTGCACGAGCTGGTTCTTCAAGATTGAGAAAATGTGTTTCAGGCCAAGGTTTGCACCACATATAAAAAAGAAAATATGTTCATAGAAGACAAACGTTCCATTTTGGTTAGGGCAAAAAACTAAATAAAACTTCACGTCCTATATAACTGATGACACTTATGTCTCCTGGAATTTTAGAGAAGAGGCAGAGACACTGGCATCCCTTGGAAGTTTGCTTATTTAAGGCCATTTAGAGAAACTATATATTGCATGAACTGACCAGAACAATTCCAGAACATGCAGAGAAAGTCAGTTTACTCAAGTAAGTTAAGGTACTAATTTGACATCTAAATTACCGAGTGTACCAGGTCCTACAGGGTTGTCTCCAGAGTTTGATTCTACAGGAGACTAATCTGCTCACTCACACTTACTACTCATCAACGCGAGGAGAAATGTTTTATCATCATTGAGCTCGCGTTTCATTCCTGTCTCTGTTTTTTGTCACTCGTGATTAAAAAGATCATAGGGATGTTGCTCGAGGACTTCTTGCATTAAAATTACAATACAGATGCTGGAAATAGCATTGTTTAAGGTCGCTTTCAGCACCATCTCTTTGAGACTAAAGCATCGCAACAGATGGGCTGAAATCTCATATTTCCTGCATGTCACTATTTTAGTCTCCAGTGTTGTTCTGCTGCCTTTCATAAGGTCTTTGAGGTCAAAGGCCTTGTCCCTGCTAAGGGAAACAGGCTGTAAACAACTGAGAGGTCTCTCCCAACTTCCACTTTTGTTTGTCGGTGCTGACGTCAGCATGTGGGATCTGTGGCATCTCCATGGAGTCTTAAGGGTTCGGAGAGGTGGTGATTGATAGATGAGCTCAGGGAATCATCAAACATGGCTCAGTCGCCTGTCTCCAGACCTCGCCTTCACCAGACAGCAGAGTCTGCCTGTCTGCCCGCCTACCAGCCTGCATATCCACGCTTTGGCAAATCTTGTCAACACTGAGTGACTGGTGTTATTGTGTGGTGCAGAACAAGTGTGTAATGACCTCAGGTCACAGCAGGCAGTACACATGTATCGGTCTGAATTCCAGGATTTCTCTTTCCTTTCTCTTTTTTCTGAGTTTGATAAAAACTCATCCAACTTAATTTATCTGCATGACTGAACCTTTTTCAGGATTTTGAAAATAAAGAGGTCGGGAAGAACAGGGGAGGCTTGAATGTCATGATATTTAGAAACTTCTTATCAAAAGCCTGCATTTAATATCTGCTTTGATTTCACAAAAAAAATAAATAAATAAAATCAGGTAAGACCCAAACAGTCAGTGCTTCTAACAAAGTTGTTCCTATTTTTGTCATTCCTTTGAAATAATATTCTGGATTTTTATCTTAATTTGAAGTAATTTATTGTTGATCTTGAGGTAAAATAATGTCATTTAAAAAAAAAAAAAAAAAAAAGATACTTAATCTTGGTTAATGGACACTTGGGTTCTAGTCCCTGTGGCGAGGGCATGAAACTGGAACTTTAAAATACATATTAAAATAAATAAATTCATCATAAATATCATATATTTATTCTGCAAAATGGGCGCGGAAGCCTTTTTAGCCTGTTAAAAATCTCAAGGTGAAACAAAAATCTGCTGCTGCCACAGCCATTTTGCTTTGGACCAGTGCACAACTGCAAGTCGAGCGGAAGGTCGGATTGGTTGAGTAGATGATGGAGTATGAAATGCCCTTCAAAACTAAAATATTCAACTCGCTAAGTAACATTCATTTCCAGTTCAGCTCTAATCCTATAGCTTAAAAATCGTAAAGATAAAAAATACTCCTTGAAAAGGTGGGCAGGATAATTTGCTGTCCACAAAAGAAGAAGTCCACAAAATAGAAAAAAATGAATTCATTTTAGCTATATTTTGATGGTTTGTCGATAGTGTGTTAGAAAGTAACATTAATATAACATGACAACTGACCGTAACAAATACAGACGGGATACACTGGAACCATTTCTGAATGAATGTTACTGTCGAGAAACAGAAATAATGTTGATCTGACATTGAACGGCGTGAGGCAGTTCTGACACAAACACGTGAGACAAGAGTCATTATTGGATTTTTAAGCATGTGTCAACCTTGATTCATGACACGATGCCAGAACACGCCGTGCAGCCTGGTTAATATCAGGCACAATATGGTGGATATATCCTATTGATACCCCTCCAGGGTGAATAGATAGAGAACAGAAGGAACACAAACTGGCCTTTCAGCTGCACTTTCCATCAACCTCTCTCTCTTTCCCTCTCTCTCCCTCTCATCTGTCTGTCGCTGTTGTGTCTTGGCTGAACTGCAGCAGCCGGGATGAGCCTTTCAGTAGGGGCTACTACACTCTCACCTTCTGTAATCCCCCCATCCAGCTCCACCCCGGAGGGACTGCAGACATGCCAAGCACCTGTCTGCTGGGACTCACACACTCTCATCCAGGCGCTGCAGCCGCCTCTTGCAACTGTTCACTGAGCTGTGATACTGGAGTATTTGGAAGAGGTTTAGAAATGGGGCTACAATGACTTGTTCATTTGTTCCTCCGCAACACTGAGAGCAGGACAAGTGGTATGGTTAATAAATGAATGACTTGAGGTTTCTTCTATGGTGTCAGAAAATCACTCAAAGGGCATTATATTACAAATCCAGCAGTCCAAAAACAATAAAGATTCCTAAGGTCAATGCAATATCAAAAAATGAATGACCATGGGTTACATACAGGCTTTAACACTCTTGAGGTGTCATAGGTCATGTTCATATGGCTCCCGCCATTTCAGGTTTTCCTGGAGCAGATATAAAACATACATTCTGTACTTGCGTTAGTCAGCATTGTGAGTCATAAATATTCCACTGCATAAACAGGAGGAAAAATACCCTTTCAAATGGGGAAGGATTGAAGGAAGTTTTAACTTGGATCTAAGCCACGAGGTTTCGCTAACAAACCTGTTTGAACCGAAACACGATCCTCCCCCAAAACCCAGCCGAGTGTTTACACATCGTAACACGTCATAATTTGATCAAATCATTGGTTGAACAAGTTAAACTAAGTGGCATCAGTGGTGCATTCCAAGAAATACAGACAAAAAGACTCCAATCAATATGGACGACATGGAACTGTAATGAAAATGATTTGAATACGAGCATCATTTTTGCTCATTTACAGGAAAACTCTGCAGGGCTACTTGACATAAGTGATGGATTGGAAAATTTGCGGTATGTTTCCTCTTCCGTCAAATAACTACAACGTGCACTTTCACCACCACATTACAATCTCACTCTCAACACAGAGATTCAGACAGTCAGTCCCGTTTACTGCTTCGCTCTGATAATTATAGGATCCAATATTTGCCTGGAGTTAGAAGACAACTTTTTACAGCTGGACTTCATCCCAGGAATTAATTCTGGGTTCATGTCGGCTCAGCGGACATCTATCCTCAATACCAAGGCATGGAAAGGAAAAGGTGTTGATCCCAGATCTTGGCAACCACACTGGACCCGCCCCGTGTTCATCTTCTCCATAATAATTGTTCTATTCTTCAGGGGGATCTAGTGTTCTTGTCAAAATGTTTGCTGATACAGCAGTATCTGCACAAAGACAGCATTTTTGTAGCAGGTAACATATGTTGGATGCGCCGCATAATCAGGGGCTTAATAATTCGTATAGATATACGTAAGATTAATTTTTGTTCACTTATTTTTTGTGGAATAGGCTTGAACTTTTGCTTTTTCCGCCCATTGTTTTTCAATGCTATAGTTTAAATGGCAAGAAGTTAAATGCGAAAAAAAAAAAAAAAAAAAAGAATTCCCTGTTTTTAAAGACAGAAATTGAGCAACAGTCCACTAAAAGGCTAAGAACACCTGGAGGTATTGGAAGGAAATATAACGGTATTTCAAAAATGAATGAGAAACCATACAACATTTCGGAAAGACATTATCAATGAACTGACAACATTTTCAGTGGTTTAAAGCCAGAAATACTCCACGACCATCATCAGGTCATTTTCTACAAGATACTGACTGATCCTCATCTTTCAGCCGAAAGAAAATGAGCGTTTTTTTTTTCCACCCTTCAAACTCCCTGATATAATCTTTTTTTTTTTTTTCAAATTTCGTTAACCCCAGCTGGAGGCCTTGTTAGCATCAGTCACTCCTTGAAGGCAGCCTCTGGCATACTATTACTTCGAAGTGTCATTTCTTTCCTGAACAGACCCTCTGTTGTTTCCAGTGACATGCGTGGTGCACTGCATTAACTCATTGAAGCATGCTGACTTCCTTACTCCCCGGTGAGTCTGCACAGCCTCCCAGAAGACTGTGGAGTGTGAGGAGGAAGGAAGGAGGCTATAAAAGGACAGGAGGGATAAAAAAAAAGTGAAAAAAAAAAGAAAACAGTGCAACACACCAGAGCAAACAGTGCCCAGCTTGCCTTGTTTACTACGAAGGCCGTCTAATGCGGAACCTCGGGACAGAGTGTGGCTGATTTATCTTGCATGCAAGACAGTGTGTGAAAAACATTATTACACTTCTTATTAAGAACCGGACTTTACAATTTCTCAAGTGTTAACCCAAGCCAACCTGTCTATGACTCATGCGGTCTGTTGACAATTGTATAACTGAGTAATGGCTTTTGAGGTTTATCACATCAGAAACCTGCTACTTCTTCTCATTTAGTCGCTGTTTTTTTCCAGCCCCGACTCATAATTCCGTCTCTCCCTCTCGTGTCTGCTCTCCTACAGAAATGCCCTCATGCAGCTAAGGTTGTGTAAACTTGGAAAAGAAAACACTGCGATGGTCAGCAATGGAGAAAAGACCACATCTTGTCCTGAAACTCTGAGAGGAAGGTTTCAATGAGCAAACTGGAGCAGAAGACCACATGAGGGAAGCTGTGATGAAAACCCCTTGGTACACAGTGCAAATCAAAGCACAGTCATCTAAGTGTTTTTCCACACACTTTGAACAGACTGGGGGGAGAGGAGCCAGACACCAGCGCTGTCTGCTCTCCTGTGAACGTCTCAAAATGAAAATGTGTGCTTTATGTTCAAAACCTGAGAGGAGACGACGAGGACTCAATGGCCAGTGCTCGTGACGTGGTTCTGGTAGCGGCTGACCTTCCAGAGGCCTTTTGACTCATAGAAATAGGGATCACTTCACTGCAGCATGCAACAACTGCATGATCTTAAAGGGGCCGTTGCAACTGATGATTAAACAGCATATGGTTGACAGGTTGCCATCAACTTAACACTTTTTTGGCGGGGATTGTTGAAAACTCGCTTGATCATCCGTATGTCTTTTTTCAGTCAAAAGCTTGCAGAGACGATGTTAAGACATGAATAGGATAACAGGGAGCTTCTATATCAATCAATGTAGATTGTAAAAAAAAAGCATAATGGTAATTTTCCCTTTAAAATGAGGTCACAGCAGCGCAAATGATCCTAAAATTAGGGAGTCGTGGACAAGCTTTCCTCAGTGAAACTCAATTTTCATTCAAAAACAGGGCAGGCTTTGACAGTGAGTACAAATACGGACTCCCCAGGACTGTTTCACCATGGCCTTGGGTCAAGGAGGCGCAGACCGCCCTGCTCTCTTGCCTGCGCCCCACACCTGCTGTGGCTACCTTATTTACACCAGCAGCATTTGGGAATGTGACTGTGGAGCAGAAGTACACACACATATACAGAATATACATACACGCACCAACACACACTCCTCTGTTTCATCTCCAGCTCAGGACATTGGAACTGGGGCTGCTCTCTGGGTGAGAACTCGCAGCCATGCCAACAGCATAAACCTGAGCTTAAATATCTGTGGACGCTCAAACACACATCTGCACATGCCAGCCCGACGAGCTACAAAACCCATCTGACAAATTCAATACTCCAAGACATCCATATACTGAGTATAGCTGCTTTGTATTTGCTGAGTTTGAGGGTTCTCTAATGAATATGTGCTGGATGAGATCCCAAATATGCAGCGATAATGGCGCATCATCGACAGACAATGAAGCCGGAAGCCGGAAAACACACCGTCGCAGGAGCCGTTATTTGAGATGAAACCTTTATGGACTTTTTGTCATAGTAAACACTGCGCCATTGAGCTTCATCAAAGCCGGCTGTACAGGGAGAGCACAGTAAACTCTCAGACGCTCTGCTATTTTCATAAACCATTTAATGTGGGCTCCAAACACATTTATATAATTTATCATTCTGAAGCACCACAGAAAGCCACTCTTGCAGGGAGCATGCTAAAAGCCCTGTTTGTTTCCTGTCTTTGAAAAAAAAAAAAAAAAAAAAAATTTTTTTCCTGCGGCCCGTTTGAGAAGGGATTCAGTGACCTGAACCTTCTCATGGGGGATCCATATCAGCAGCTCGCACACAGGCTAGTCCCACTTGCTATCCTTTCTGCCCACCAATCTGTTTCTGGGTTTGTGATTGCTGCTTTTTTTCAGTCACTCCCCCCCCCCCATCCCCACCCCCGCCCTTGCCCAGTTGATAAACCCTTTCAATAGCTGTAGGCCCAAAACAGCTCGTTTCCCCTTGTTGCTCTCACTGAAACTGATGTGAGCATTTTTAACAGGATAAAGAGGCGAGTGGACGGGGCAAAGGAGTGGGCTCAGATGGGATAAATGCCTGTTGTGAGTCACAGATGGCTTGTAAAAGGGAGCTTTGCTCCTGGTTGGAATCAAGTTGAACATGTCTTTTATGTCGAGGTTGAATGTAAAGTAGAGCAAGGAACACGGAGCAGATAAACCCTGTCAATCAAAGAACATTTTGCACCAGTTTTTTTTTTTTTTTCATCTTTTTTAAATATATTTTACCACCGTTGCAGGCATGGCGAGATCTCATTTGAAGAGTGCAGAAAGGGGAAAGAAATCCTGGCAGCCTGAGTGCAGATGGCAGCACAAAGAGGTGATTTGAGGGAACAATTATTAGGCTGCACTAGACTTGACTGGTTTGTGTGCACATGGGAAATTCTTTAGCACTTGGCAATTAAACACGGTTGGGTTGGGAAGGGCCTTCCACATGGCCCAGTTTTGACATCACTAGGTGGCAAGCAATGCCTTGATGTTTCGGTGACTTCTGGGGTTCATTTGTTTTACAAGCAATTAGAGAAATTTCAGTCTGATTTACCTTCTTGTCTGGCCACTGAAACGCTGATGCGGTGTATACTCTGCACGGCATCCTATCTCCACCTTCCTGAAGTGCGGATGGTGCTCTTTTTTCCCAATAACTTAAATGCACCATGTAATATACTGCAGCATGCATAATGATAACAACAAGGAAATGACTGAAAAGCCACAATTGAATTTTGAGTGGATGATACATGCACTGCACTCAGCAGAGCAGCTTGGATTCTCACTCTGATCTGATCATTCTGGAGTGAGAATTATTTACACTGACATCTCAGACCTGTCACAGTTGAATTAAACAAACATCTAATCATTTTCTTTCATTCACTTCACCTCTCTCACTAGTTTCTTAGAATCCTTTAATAAGGCTAGTAAATCCGACAAAAATTATTTGTCGGGGTCGTTTTAATAGAAGGTCTCTTGGCATTTTAAATCTCAAATTGACATGTCTGACACCAGATCTGGCGAGGCATTAGCAGCCTCGGTGCAAATGAGGGAGGCAGTTTCTCCACTTCTGCTCATGTTGACTTTGGCACGCGCACGTTAATTCGAGAGCAGGCTGAAAGGGGAGCAGTGTACCTGGCGGGGGGTGGGGAGCGGGGCGGCAGCACCCATCTATTTTCCTTTAATCTGTTTGTCTGCACTTGCAAGCATATCAGTCGGCACACAACCCAGAATAAGAAAATCTCAGAAAGACAAATAAATAGCCTAATTTCCTGATTCAGAGTTTGTCTAATTTGCTGATGAAGGAAATTAATGCAAGTTTCTGTTTTTGTACAAACTCATTCAGCTACTTTTAAACTGTGCGGGAGTGACCTATGTCAGCGCTGCACCTCGCCTCACCCCAGGCTGCACCTCTCAGAGGGGGTGTAGCTTCACGTCCGCCCCCTTGATTCTGCCCTGCTTTGCCACCTCGAATATAAACAGAAGCAAGAGGCCAGTATTATAAAGGTAGGGGCTTCTAAAGTGGGGTCTTGAACAATCTTGGGGATTTCATTTTTGATATTTTTATTGTTCTTGACTAAGATGATTAGAGGTTGATAATGTGCCACATACAGTTTTTACAAAACTTACCACCTAGAATATCTTTAATGAACAAATGACTCTTTTACTAAACTGCTGGTAAATTTTACCAAAATTGAAACATTAGAAATTATTTATCAAACAGTATTTTGTCCCCTCAACAAACTCAGCCATGGCTTTCAAAACCACAAGAAAATATACCATCTTAAAGATAAATTAAAAAATCAATAAAAATTCAAGAAATACAGGAAAACAGCATAAATTGTCTTAATGTATGCATACGGGGAGACTCAAAAAATAGCAATGTTTTCATTTAATTTAGAAATCAACAGGAAAGAATTCAAATGTTTTCCAAAAAACAGCTATTTTTTTTAGAGGAACAGAAATATCCTCCAAAAAGGTCCTTTAAAATGTTGAATGGTCTGTGTTTGTATATTGTCTACATGCCTCAACAGCCTTTTGTGGTTGAGTGTAGCTCATGAGTCTCTATTCTGTGGGGATAAAAGCTGAAAACTTCATACACACATACATGTATTTAAAGAGCAGGGATCAGTTACAACCATCCTCTGTGACGCAGATGCACTTTGGTGTGTTTGCGGCGCTATGAAAGGATAAATGATTCAGCTGAGTAGCTTGCCGGTGCTTTCATTATTCTTTCTCCTATCCCCAGTACCTGCTACAATCTGTGAAATCTTATTAATTTCTCTCAACTCAGCAGCATTATCTAAAAATGCAACCTGATCCAAGGCCTGAGAAAAAAAAAAAGTAGATTTATGGCTATGACATTCACAAGAAGGGGGGCTTTGACTCTCCTGAGACTCTTTGCTGCTTTAAGAATCTTGTGCTCCAGTGAGTTATGCCCCGTTATTCTCTACTCTCACCAGGACGAAACTTACACCTTTGCATTATTGGCGAGTGACATTTGCAGTAATGCGGACACTGCCAGGTTCTGCCAGCTGACCTCGGCGTTAAAAAGTGAGTCAACTCTCCGGCAGAGAGTAGCCAATCATGAGTAATTGCCTGAAGAATAACGACACGAAAAAGTCTATATCATCCCAGAGGATTAATGGCAAACCTATGTGTACCAAAGTTTGTCCATCATATATGATGTTACACAGAAGGATTGGGGGGTCATAGCTGAAATTTCAGTATATTTTCTAAAGTGCTATGCTTTCCTAAAATGTATATTTAATTTATGTAGCTGTGTCGGAACAGTGAACGGATCTGGGCACCAAATATAGCAGGTTCATACCGGCTTGTCATGTCATATTTAATCAAGTGAAATGAATGTCATTTAGAGTCACATCCCACCTCTTCTTCATTATTCTCACCTTTGGCTATGAAATGTTTGACATTGGCAGCAGGAGCGAGGAAACTATTAGGGCAGTAATTTGTTTTCAAGGTCAAGCACTAAATGATGGATCCCTTGTCATCTTTGACTGACAAAGACACCATCTCCGGCTGCCGTGCCGGCAAATCAGTTTTCTCACAGGGAATATCAGATACAGGCAGGAGCCCTGCACGCCATGAAGTCAGAAGCACCTTGCAGGGTGGGGGCGGTGTTTGGGGCAGGGGGCTGCATTTGCAGAAACATCAGCAAGAAACAGCAACCAGGGTTGCCCTGGCCCTGGAGGGTAAGGCCCGCCAAATCCTTACTGACCTCTAGCCCCAGGAATCGTTCAGTTTTCAGGCCATCAAAAGGGCCCTGCACCAACAACTTGGTTGCTGTCTCTTCTCTGGAGATGCGAGGAGACAGCTCTCCATCCATCAGAGAAGGGGGTAGAACTTGGGGGCTTATGCAGCAGACCTCCAGGCTAACGCCCGACAGGGATACCTTCGATGCTATTGAACAGGATGAGCTGGCCCGCCACACAATTATTTGGGGGCTCCAACCTCCCTGCCTTAAAGAGCATCTCAACTTACATCCTCCCAAGACCTTGATGGAAGCTCGATGGGAAGCAGAACAAGTGGAACAAATACTGGAAGGTACAGAACTCCCTTTTGAGATGAACAAAGAAAGACCAACTACCTCTCAAAACATGCAAGGCAAAACAAGTGAGGATGAAGGCGAAACTCGCCAGGCCCCAAGGGGAACCCCAAACAGTTTCGACGGGACCAGGACAACAACCCGGCTCTTTCCCATGTATGGAGATGGGTGAAAGCCAGTTAGCAACCTACATGGTCAAGGGTCTCAATGCTAGAAACAGAGACTGAAGGCTCTCTACTCACAACAGACCAACATCATGACTCGTGAAGGCCTCCTCCACTCTTTGTAAGACCACTACAGACAACCAACATCGCCTCCAGCTCTTGGTACTCTGCAAGCTACAACCCCATGTACTTGAACTGGTTCATGGCTCAGTGGGGGCAGGTCAGGCCAGGGCAACCAAGACCATCAAATGGCTTCAAACCTGGTTCTTCTGGCCAGGATGGTGTCAGGATGTTGAGCTCTTCGTCCACCACTGTGAAACCTGCACCAGCTGGAAAGGACCAAACTGACAACTGCACAGCATCAGCATTGCGAGTCATGGAGAGTCTTTGGCTCCCAGAGCGCAGGTATAGACAGACAGCCGTGAGAGGAAAGGAGGTCTTTTGTCAGATGAGCCACTGGGTTGAGCCTGGTACAGTCCCGACAGATGTTACACACAGTCAGGTTGGTAAACAGTAACCGTGTGGTGGTCCTGCATTGGGACAGGCTCATCTCTTACCGACCCTTAAAGCAAACGGAAGATGAGGCTGGATACTGGCTGCAGAGATCTCACCTACCTAGGCTGCCTGGAAGGCAACTAACCAACTTCACCAATGGCATAGGGCCCCACACCGCTTTAAGGACTTTTATTATTGGATGCTATGGTTGCTGAGGAGAGCTAACCTGCAAGGTGGGGGCTATAAGGCGTGTGATGGGCTTACCAGCAGAACCCCAGAATCCTTTGTGGTTACAATGACATTTGGGTCTCATGGTTCTGTGTTAGAGATCTCTGTTGTATGTATAGTTGTACAATGTTGCTGATATGTTACACTAACCTGCATCATTATTTTTTCATTATGGGGGGTGCAACTTTAACTGTTGTTATTGTGAGATGCATCCCTTAGGTTTACCTGTTTTTTGGTCGTTGAATTAAAAACTGTCTTCTAAAGAGCAATACCCCATGAGAAAAATATCCTTGACTCCGTTTGTCTCGTGCTTCTATATCAGCTGGTAACAGCAAGGACAGCCAAGTAAAGGCTCCCACTCTGGTTTCTAAAGAGAATTTCATGCCTGTGAAAGAATTATCCTCTACCTGAGACCGCAACAGCCCCCCTAACGGGCAGTTAAGTCGTGTTCAGTGTGAAATGAGCAGGGCCTCCAGTCCCAGCCAACGGGAAATGACAGTCCTTCCTTGTTGAGGGATCAACTCCGTATGGCAAGTACGGATTGAGAAGCCTCGGGAGAGGGAAGGTGGGTTGGGATGGCGGCATGGCTCGAGAGAGGCAGCTCATTAACCTGGATCCTAACAAAGCCTTGTCGTGTCTACTGGGAAACAGAGAGCTGATGGGATTGAAAAAGTTTCAGGAGACACTCAGATGTCATCAGCTGAGGAGTTTCATGAAGTTCGACATCAAGGAGAAATGGGTGGGGAACTGCAGGAGTCGCTAGAGTGCTTTTGTCTGTGGCCACTAGGTGGTTGAGTGAGCTCGCTGAACCCTGGCAAGCTGTCACACACTCCGGTTTGAAAATGATGGTTTGACATGAACCTGACAAAGAGACAAAGATTGAGTGGCAAGAAGGATGTAAATCATGGAGAGCGAAATAAGTAAAACTGGCAGATGAAATTAACATTACAGAAGCAGACTTTTGTCACTTATAAAAAATATATATAGGCATTAATATTAATGGAAAAATGTGTGGAAGCACCAGAATGTAGACCACTAAAAGAGCAAGCCCTGGGTTTAATGTGTCCCCATGTCATTGGCTGCAACATTCTGCATAAATAAACATTTTTTGTTTGCAAGGACAACTGAAAAACAATCCATTAGATATTCTGATTTAAACTCTTGAAGCATTTTCACTCAGCGGGGCAAATTCATTAGGATCTGCCGGATCCCTGCCGGAAGAGTATATATGAATTAAATATAATGCTGAGTGTAAACACCATGAATCCAGATGAATGTATTACCTTCTAAATTCATCAACTATCTTAGAGGGCGAGGAGCAGAAAAATGTAACAAACTGTAGGTGTCTCTCCATTTATCACACACACACACACACACACAGGCACACACACACAATAAAGCTTGCTAAAGCATGTTACAGTCCATTTAATTAGCTGTTTGGGCCCAGCAGCCCCTGTGAGGAAGGGCATCATACATTTAAGTCGTAATAAATAAATAAATAAATAAATAGATAGATAGATAGATAAATATCATTTATTTCATTTTCTTAAAAGTTGGCAGACCGAAAGAATCAGACTTTGCACGACAGTCCGTTCAAACATCCAAATATGACATCAATAGAGCTTTAAAACGAGAAATGACACTGTGATATAGTCCTGAAGTAAAATTTGTAAATAGGTTCAGCCATTGGAAATTGCTTGTGTATCCTAAAACATTATGCAAAAAATAGGCCACAAAATAATCCAAAATAGCTGCAATATAATGAAAAGTAGCAGTAGCTTGTTGTTCAGGTGTCGACACAAAATATTTTTCATATTCAGAATCATCTAGATTAAAGTAGAACTGAAGTGCCTCTCATGGGACGCCAGTGAATTTACTGACGTTGAACACCAAACCTTATTTTCCACGTGCAAGCACACATGGCGTTGAACATCAGAATGAAAAACAGGCTCCTGACTATTTTTTTTTCTCTGCCCGGCTTAATGTGTTGGATCAGATTCACAAGAGCTGCTATAACACTCCAGTTTTCAGTCAAAGGCTCTTTAGAATAACATGAACCATTAAGCAGCAAAGACAGACACACAACACTGAGATGTAAAGCATAAACACGGACGAATCACTCCCTCCCCTCCTCCTGCCTACATGAGACATGATTGATTTGCTGTTAATAAATCCTTCACTTTTACTTAAAAATGTTGACATCGGCTGAGATATCAGCAGCCATTTTCCTGCTCCTTTAAATGCTTTCAGAACTTAACTGATAATACAGGTAATAACATGAAAACCCCAAATGACATGAGTTATTACACATACATTTCAGTCAAGTTCTTACTAATCAAGACAGCGGCAAAAGTTCAGGTGACTTAAAAGTCTTCTCCTCTCCACCAAATCCTCAGAAAACTGCCCTTTCGCTCAAAGTCGGCTGAATCTATTTTTAGAGCCGTCTGCGTCCACACCATTCATCAGAGCCCTTGAAAATGACAATTTAACCAGCAGTCTAGCCAGCTTGGACTATATCAAGTGACTACTCAATTAAAGTAAGTGCATTGGGGGTGTCTGTCTCACCACTGGGTTTTCCAGGCCTTAACTGTGGCTTACACAGCTGTTTCTACCCTCCTCTTCATCAGATACATGGGGACCCCTCCCCTTCCAGAACACAAGGCTGGAGACCATGAGGCTATAGTCAGCACATCAATCCATCTTAACTGGCACGAGTGCAGTAGATGCATATAATTTTGGGTGTGTAAAATTTGGCATGTCGCCCCTTCCTGGGGCACCACATTGTGTTAACCAATTATTTTATCATGTTAAATATTGATTGCATTCTAAAAGGGTTGGGGGGGGGAAATACTGAAAGGAATAAATTATGTCTGCTATTATTACCAAACCACATACTGGCTTGTTGAAATGATTCGATACGAGCAAGTTTGAGCCATTCGTGTATTTCATGCTTTCTCCATCTCTTATTTATAAAAATATTTAAGCATATCTCCGGCACTTTGAAAAATATCATTGCTGGGAACCTGAGTGGAGACGCATAGCGGCAAGCTTCCGTGCAAGCAGAGGGGCATGTGTGTGTGTGTGTGTGTGTGTGTGTGTGTGTGTGTGTGTGTGTGTGTGTGTGAGTGTGTGTGTGTGTGTGTGTGAGTGTGTGTGTGTGAGTGTAAGCGCATGTGCATGTTGTGCGACCCAGTCGTGTCCACTGGAGATCAACAAGGATGTTTGTGTGAGTACAAGCAGGCTCATATGTTTGCTCGGCGTGTTTATTACCCTGTCGGATCTATGGAGTGACTCATATTTCATGTCACACATTTAGCTTCAAGGAGGAAGAGACGGGTGAAGAAGTCACCTGGTGCATGCTGGTGAGGATAGATGGCATGGGGAAAAGAAAAAGAAAAAAAAAAAACACCTTTTAAAATTACATTGAAAACAAGAGCTAAAATGATAGCCGATTCTTATGTGTTTTTGATTATGTAAGTCAAATAAGTAGGCATGGCTTGATTTTTCAATTTCAAATTATTTTGTATTTGTTATTAGTTTTACACTACAGATTCTTTTATATTACATTATTATTTATTAATACTTTATTACTTCTAACTCTTCTAATGACTTTGGCATTTGATGAAGCAATTTTTAAAATAATTTTTTTGATGTACATTTTGAGAAACACACCAAGGTTAAGGGAATGCATTGATCAATCCTTACAATTATTAATCTTTAGTTTTCGATGTTTTTTTACTTTGTTTTAAAAGAAAGAACCAAAATGATTTATCAAATAATGAATTATTAGCAAAGAGGAGAGAGGACGTACCAAGTGAAACGTCATAAAACGTTCCACCTGTAATGAACAAGGGAGGGCGGTTTCTTTGTTGAGGACAACAAAAAAGATGTGAAATGTATCGTGACACAGTGGAAAGGACTTATTATTGTCAGTGTCTGAAAACATGGATCAGCTGAGCAGCAGGTGGACAAAACCCTGCGGGGATTCATCTCTCAGTCTACTTTGAAATATGATTTGGATTCCTGCTCTGTCAATTTTGTTTTTGTTTGTTTTTTTGTTGTTAAATGATGATCAAAGAATTGTCCCAGAGGCCAAGAGTCACACAGTGTATGTGTGTGTGTGAGTGAGTGTGTGTGTGTGTGGTCGTTCACTCCCTTCACTCAATTTATATAGAAGGGTCCAATACTGTTGGAAAAGAGACTTATTTGACCTTCTCACTCCAAATGTCTTTTTTCATTATCTCTTTTTCCTGACTAACAGACTTCCTGCTTTCTGACTGCTCATTGTGTTGTTTTTTTTTTTTTTTTACTTTTTGATTGTGATGCTGGTTCTTACCTGTTTTAAAAAAAACTGAAATGTAGCTCGAGTTTCTTTTTGTCGCATGTAGCCTCATACCTTCTTAATCTGGCCTCGACCTTGTCGCACCTCTTTGCATCTCGCAATAATTGCAAAATTGACACCTTGTCTCCTCGGACTGTCTGAAGGCCAAAGATTAAAATATTCTCAAGAACTTTGAAAGCTGTTTTCAAAATAAATCATTAAATTTAAAAAAAAAATCAAATCAAATAGCAAAATCCCATTCACTTGAGTATGATAAAGACCATGACTAAAGCACTCCTGTCAAAAAAAGCCCCAATGCCTTCTGCACGGCCCCTCAGAGGATCGACATGAAGAATCACACCGTGTCAAGGAAAGGTAAGCTGTTTTTTGAGCAGACAGCCGAAACACAACATTGAACAGTTTTTGGCTAATGCATCTCTGATGCTGGTGGACACATACGAGCTCGGCACAAACGCGTATATAAAATAAACAGACAGAGGGATTGCAATCCATGCATTGTTTTTCAAAATGAAAGACAGGATCATGGGCATCCCTGAAAAGACGATGATGATGATGATGATGTCAAGCCCTTATTAACTGCGGTTTGCATGTCAGGCACAAGTTGGCAAAAATGGAAGCTTCCTGCCATGGCACATCTTAATGCTTTCTTGCTTTTTTTCTTGTGCACACTAGTCTGTTTTATTTGTAGTGCCTGTCCTTATTAAGCTGATGGAGCACAGACTAGCAGCATCTGTGCCCCTCACCCTCAGCTTCCATGCCTGCTAGGGCTGAGCGGCCTGGGGCACAAAGCCACAGGCTGTGGGGGGGTTGGGGTTGGTAGCAGAGCATGTGGGGAGCGCCTCAGGGGTTCCCAGTTTCCCAGTTTGCTTTGCTTGTCTGGAACCCAGAATTTCCATGACATGGGTGAGCACTGGCATTGGTGTGCTTTTCTTCTGTGGAAAATCAGTTTTACATTCAAACTGAATCCAATAAGAACCCTTTCATGGAGACGAGTGCCGCAGTTCAACTGCTTTATCTATCAGAATATTTTCATTGGACACCTCACTTTAGAGCAGCCTCAACTCGCGGTAATTAGCAATGAATGTCAGTTATTTTTGATCAGTTAGTCTGAGATGTCAGCAAATATTGTCAAGCAAAAAAAGAATTAAATAATGTTGCAGGAGTGTGGCTCAAAACACCATGGAAGGGATGAATTTTCAAATAAAAGAGGACTTAGGAAATATAGTTTAGTAATGAATATCGGGGTCCTGAAGGCAGCTTGAAATATACAGGAGCCCCAAAGCTTTAGAGGAGCCCTGGGGCTTTACAATAAATTATCAATCTATTCAGTTGGCAGATCGGTGATTTATAGACTGAATGTTGCAACTCGGATGCTTCACAAACAGGGAATTCTGACCTTCATCAAGGTCGTTGGTAAAGTAAACGCAGTGACGGCAAATGAGTTTAGATCCCCGTGGCCAAAGTCGCATTCCTCAGTAACTGTAGTGACATTAACCGCTGATATGCAGTCACAGAAAAATCCCAGAATCAAACAGTGGAGAGGCTGTGCCGGAGGGGTTCGTCACACGACAGAGGGTTCCCCTGGTCTGTTACACTCAATGAACACTACTGGGTCAAGAATGAATGTGGGCTTGCGAATTAAGGCGATCACAAAGGAGACCTCAGTGGAAAGATGACTGCAAATTTGAGTCGGGTGTCAGAGGGCAGCGGCGAATGAGGGGTGAGTGTGTGAGCCATCCATTGTGGAAGGTCCGCCACCCAGCTCAGAGGGTCAGAGAAGGCGAGCTGCCGGGGTCACAGAGGAGGAACATGATGGAGGAAACTACCTCCCTGTATGATCAGAGAGGGAATATCAGATAGGAAGCCCCTGAACATGTCAAGGTTCTCGCTTGGATTGCTTAACCAACGCTTGTGGAGACCACATTGCCCCCCCCCCCAAAAAAAGACCACCGGTATGTAACATTTATGAAAGAAACCAAAAATGACATACGCCCTACAGTAAGATAAAAATAAAAATTAACTTAAAAGGAAACTCAGGGTGGATTTGACAGAAATATAGGGACACTCCAATCTTGACTATCCTGGATTTTTACAAAGACCATTGTAGGAGAAACCAATAAAACGTAAGCCTGAGGCTTGAGGTCATATGACCCTTGGTGCAGCCTGGTGTCTTCTGGGAAAGCTCAGCATCTGGTTGCGCAGGCTCTGTTCCTAACCTCATCCCAACTGATTTGTGCCTTAACTCAACCAGTGAGTTTTGGAATAACCCTAATCGTGCCAAAGCATTTTTCCCTTAACCTCAGCAAGCTGTCAGGCGGTTCTGCAATGCAGGGGACACAACATTTAACTATTTAAAAAGTAGTACTTAGAGCCCGGGCATAATGTATTAAACAACAGTTTCAGCATTATGTATGTTTTACACCATCTGCCCATTGTTATA
Organism: Fistularia commersonii; assembly: GCF_037954325.1. Lineage (NCBI taxonomy): Eukaryota > Metazoa > Chordata > Actinopteri > Syngnathiformes > Fistulariidae > Fistularia > Fistularia commersonii. Next base: position 9,677,863 of record NC_141302.1, read on the forward strand.
TAATAAAGTTCCCCCTAACTTGAAAAATATTATATCATAAACCGAGCAATGCTTTGCCAAAAACGAAGATTTATATAATTTTTGTGATTTATAAAGACATAGTTCGGCATCTATGGACTGAGACCGTGTTGGAGCACTAAAGTTAAACGACAACATTTCACTCTACATTTAAACGGTTTCAACAACTTTGTCCAACTTTATGCTTTGATGTTGAAGATGCAGCCACACAGCTGTAAAAGACGTGTGCCATTACATTGCGGTCATGGAAACCCCCTTAATTCGTCTCCAATTAGCAAAATGTAAAAGCAGCCGGCGTAGGAACTCCGGGCTTCCTGCATCGCTCCACACAAAATGCAGAATGAGGACCACCGCCAGGAAATGTTCAAGGACACGTGAGACGAACCATTAACCCGCACTCTGATTCCCCTCCTATCCTCTGCCCCGTCCCGGCTCTCACAGCCCAAGGAACGGTGTACTTCTGTGACATCGCTCGTATATAAATCCTGTTATCCTCTTTTCATTCAATGTCCCCTCAGGTTAATCTATAAGCACGCTGCCTTTTCAACCCATTCTTTCTGCTGCCATGCTTCCTCTTCTCCCATTAAAAAAAAAAAAAAAAAAAATGCTGAATTATAAAGAGACCATCTGGGCTATTTCTAGCCTCCTCCTACCCTTTAAAATAAACCAGTTAGAGTTAGAATTGCAAAATAGGGCAAATGTATCTCTTCTAATGATTCATCATGATAAATCACATCCCATCATCTATTGGTGCTGATATGAGCGAAGGCAACAAGCCTTTCATGCACAAATCGTCGCCCGCAAAATGTTATTTGCTGAGTATACAGGACATTATGTTCATGATTTACATGTGAATACACCTGAGAGCCATTCAGATTGTAATCGCATGTTCACTGCCGACTCTGGCTGAGCTTTCACTGCTTCCATCTCTCATCCCGCTCACTTCCAAAGCAGCCGAGCTCCACTCGCCTAACCGAAAGCAGCTGGTCACAGTGGCTACCTGGAAATCTGCTTAGTTTTACCTCTCACTCGGTAATTACGTGGCCGTCAACCCACCTCCCAGCATCCAACCGCACAGTCGGCCAAAATCAAATGCTGTCAGTGATTAATTACCGACTGGTCACTGTGCGGCGCATATCGAAGGTGAATGGCACTGCTGGAGCCCAGCAGAGCCTGTAAGGTTGCGGACAAGATGTGAAAATCCAAAATTTAATTGTCATATGAGCATTGTTCTGTTCAAGTGACTGAAGTCTGGAGTTGTCAAAGCCGACCATGAGGATGTTACCGCATCTGCTTGTGATTTTATTATGAAATGAAATGTGTAGAAATAACAGCGTGCCCACAACTCCCCCCACCTCTCCCCCCCCCCACCCTTTGCCCTTGACAACCACTATTGAGTGATTTGTGAAGGAAAGTCCAAGGCTGGATGTTGCTTTTCTTTCAAGAACACTTTGGCCAGGGTCTAGCAGCCGGTCTTTCTGAAGCATTAACTTAAAGAAACACTGCAAAGTGTATGTGAGAGTGTGTGGGGAGGTGTAAACAGGGAAAGAGCAGAGTACCCTCGCTCACTAACTTTATTATATTCCAATTAAACAACATGCTCAGCCTGGAATTTGAGACAAAGTTACCAAGGCAAGATGAATCGACGAAGCAGTCCACTGCTGAGCAGGTCTGACTTCAAGGAAACTCCGCCCGGGAGGACTAATTGGTGTAAATGTGCTTAACGGTTTGTCTAATACTAGAACGTGTTGTTAAAGAAAAAGCATGAAGAATTGTTGTTTTAAAAAAAAAATTATGACATATTTTAATCTACGGTTGCAGTCGTTGTTTTACCAGCACAATGTATGCTGGGTTGATGATGTAAACTGGTTGCACTGTGTTAACTTTGGCTTTCCGTTAGTATTAACTTTCGCTGGGTACGGTATGGTATATACGGTATATACGGTTATAACATCGAATTGTGCTGCTTTGGGGTGCAATTTCTAGTCCAAGGGAAACAACGGGACTGATGTTAGTCTACCCACCTTTCCAAGGGACAAAAAGAGAAGAAACAGCAACAGAACAGCTGTGTTCTCGCCTCTTTTCTCCAGATCCCTTGGCCGACCTAACCTGCTGAAAGAGCTCACGGGTGCTGCTCATTTTTAACGGAGACTAAATCCAAATACCATGCCCACTCAAAGAAGTGGCCCGGGCAGGAGACGCTGGTTGCTCTCCTGCAAGGATGTCAACAACCCTCCACTGCAGAAGTAGCATCCGGCGACAAACACCACGTGCACCAGCACAATCACGGAGGAAGCTGACGACAACACCCAGCATTGCGGCCTGTAAATCTACAGTGAACAGCTGAAGACAAATAGAGGAGCTCCTCACAACAGATACGCTCTCTCCCTGTCGGCATAGCAACGCAGTTGCCGCACGGACACCAGTGACTTTGGCAGACCCTTGCCTCTTTTTGTCTTTGCTCTCATCATTTTGAAGCTCATTTTGAGTTCCGTCTTCAGTGTTGTCTTCCTTGCTCACATCTCACACCCAGTGTTGGCATGCGAGTGAAAAAATTTTTTTCACAATTTTATACAAACTAAGATAGGTTGGGAGAATTTCTTATCGGTTGTATGTACAGTAGCTGGTACAAATATTGATCAAATAAGACAATAGCATCATGTTAACCGGTGATCCCTTTCAGACGTTGTAACTAATTTGGTTTGATTTTGGTTGCTCGACCCCAAATCCAAGATGATCTCCACTAAATGTTGCAGAAACAGTTCTTTTTCCAGCTTGATGTAAACACCAGAGTTTGGGATCCCAAGTCATCATGTGGGTTTTATGGGAAGATCACAAGGGGAAACTAGAATCAAAACAACGTTTTCTAGCAGGTACTTGATGCCCTTTATGGGGGATTTTATTTTAACTGCATGTTAGAACTGTTTCATCAGAGGTGATTTTGTGATAAGCTGATGAAAACCACAAAAATATCAGCTTCACTTGGCTGTTTGTATATTTTTGTTAATATTGCAGACCCAACACATCTATGTTGATGTATTTCATAATTTAATTTTTTCTTGAGGTCGAGGCCATTGTATATGGATTGACGGATTCGTTAAACAAAAATCCTGATGTGGTTGTGGTGAGTAATGGAGAGAAGGTGGTCAATAAATAACCAACTCACTGACTTTTATTGTGAGGTGATTGAATTTGTCAAACTGCTGAGGGGATTGTCAGCCACATAGCCAAACTCTTAAAATCATAAATAAATAAATACACAGAAAATAAAGATTCAATGTCAAGAAAAAAAAAAAAAAAAACTTCCTTAGCCTCAGCTCTGAAAGGCTGAGACCACGGCCATTCAAGGGAGACAGTCAGCTGCCAATCAAATACCATTAAAAGCTGTAAAGTTTCTGAAGAAGGGATACTACAGCGATGTGCTTTAATTACATCAATTCATGACAAAATGAAACACATGATTAATCACATATCAAATCCAGTCAGTCAAAACGGTTTGGATCAAGACTGTTTGAACTGCATTTGGTTTGTTTCAGCCCCACTGTGACACCATGAGCAGGACAAAAGACCGATGCCAGGTTTACATCATAAACCAAAGGCTAAATAACAAACATGGCCTTCATTAAAACAGGAAACTCCAAAGATAAAATGTACACTGGATTTTCCCCCAATAAAGGCGGAACAAGCAGTCAGACTCAACATCGACTTATGAAACACCCTGAAGCTTTGGACCACTGCTCCTTCTGTGCAAACGGCTCCGTCGACTCCGATGGCAATAAAACGAAGACCGTGAAAAGCACATTATGACCCTCAACTGCAAGCGAAGAAAGGGGATAAAAAAAGGAGCAACATTCTTGCCAGGGGTCGTCTCCTCAACAGGAGGCGAGATGAATGCGGTTGACCTCATTCAACGTTCATTCAAAGGGCGATCCAGATTTTACTAATGATACACTCATTGTATGCAATCATAGCTTGAAAGAAAAAAAAAGAATGCACAAGATTGGAAGAAATTTAATTACAATTCTGAGGCAGGACTCGTTTCCAGTTTTACAAGGATCGATCTTGGGGCCGCCTCGGTTTTCATATTGTCGCGCTTCGTTTGATTTGAAATGTTTGCATTGTTGTGTGTCTGCCCCGGACAGAAATGTGCCGGGAGAGAATAAATAGCAGGCATATGATATGGATTTAGAACGGGGAGCAGCGTGATTGGGAGGCTCATTACGGTTCAGACTTCATGTACGTGAGGCTCATTAATTCCGCCGCTCAGCAGTGGGTGACTGCAAATGATGAACCACTTATGGGAAGCACAGAATCGACTTGATTTTATTTGGAGATTATATTATTAGTTTCAGTAGCTTCACCTTTATCATACCTATGTTGGCACATGATGTCATAATCCTAGCTCTGGTGTACACTTTCACACACCTTCCAAAGTTTGCAGAGCTTGAAAGTTTCCAAAGTACTGACAGGCCGCACGCAACACATCTTATTCCCGTCCTATTCAAACTGTTCTAATGCTACTATTAGCAATAGCAAATGGAATACAGATAAAGACGGTGTAGGTGTTTGGAAAGGAGGTGAGGAAACAACTGCAAGCAGGTTGGAAGGGGTGGAGAAAAGTTTCAGGGGTGATGTGCAATAAAAGAGTATCAGTCAGAATGAAAGGTGTACAGTGTTGAGACCAGCAATACTTTATTATTCAATGGCACTGAGGAAAAGACAGGAAGCAGATTTTCAAGTTTTCTTTGGGAGTGAGAAGGATGGACAGAATCAGGAATGAGTCCATCATCGGGACAGCACAGATGTTTTGGAGATAAAGTCAGACTGAGATGGTTTGGGCATGTACAGTGGAGGGATAGTGAATATATTTGTAGAGGGATGCTGAGGTTGTCACTGCCAGGCAAGAGGCTGGGAGGAAGAGCCAAGAGGAGATTTATGGATGGAGTGAAAGACGACATGAAGTTAGTGTTGTTGGGGGAGAAGACGATGCAGAGGAGGTTAGATTGAGGAATCTGATTCACTGTGGTGACCCCTGAAGGGGAGAGCCGAAAGGAAAGGAAGACTACCATTACCAGTAGCTACCTGGGAGCTCACTGTGGTAACTGATGTAGTTCAGCAACTTTGTTACAGTCTTACAGCGATTCAGCGTGTAGTTGAGCTTTTTGAATCTGTTGCGGCTGAGATTTGAATAAATGTTTCTGTTTGGTCGAAAAGGGTCGAACAAGTTGTAGCTCAGAGGAAAACCACCTTCCCCCAAAGACTGACAGCGTGAAGCATGTGAAAGTTTGAAAGTGTGAAACAGCCAAACTGTCTTGCTTCATTTGAGTCCAATGAGCTGAAGCCCACTGACCCCAGATCTGCCCGTCTGAGCATCCAACTCAGAAGTATGGCATAATAAGGTGCACCTTCTTCACAGAGCGTGCCTCATCCCGGCGAGAGCTGAGGGAGCAAGTTATGCAGATAGTTTCCATCCTCATCAAACATTCAGGAGCAAAAGGAACATGTCAGGCTCCTGCGGCATGCAGCCTGCCTGCCGGTCCAGCCACGTACTTACACGGACGGCGAGTTACCGGGAACAAGCAGGGGTTTCTCATGTGGCTGGCGGAGGACGCTGGTGTCAGGTGTTAATGGAATTTACTAAGGAAACATCGCACACCTCAGGCACGATTTCAAGGATTCTTTTGACTGGGATGAGGCTCCTGCTCTGCTCTGAAAACTGATCCTGATGTTTTTGGACTTGACAACCAGGTTTTAGAGAGAGAGTAGGGCGGACTGCTCAAATAAACATCCTGAAATAAAGTATCTGGACCTGAAAAAATAACGAAAAATATATATTCTTAAATAAAAAATAATAATCCATGTGTTAGTGTTGAGCAAAATGAAAAAAAAAAAAAAAGATGACGTTGGGAATCCCATCCTGTCTTTTTCATGGCTGGATTTTAGCCATTTTCTACATCCTTTCTCTCTGACACAATGGTGTGCAGGCCTTCAAAGTGAATAACCTCTGATGAGGTTTCTAGAAAAAAAATGAATACATAAAGGAAGTAACTCCACAACTCTTTCTCCCTCATTTAACATTCTGGAATATATGAATAAGGAAAAATATTCAAGTACTTGATAGTAATAACATCTCCCTCTTCCTTTTCCTGAAGTCCCGTTTCTCTGTGCTTTCACTTCAGGTTTTCACATCAAACTTGTTACTCCTGAATAAGATATTTGTGATGTCAGAAATCCAACACTCAAATCAGATTAGCACCACAAGACCACAGGTCTTTGCCACCAATTGACAAAAGGGGGGAGATTAAAATAAGTTGTTTTTTTTCCAAATTTGTGAGCATTTGATCTGACAGTTTTATGCAACAATAATGCTATATTCCATGACTGACACCAATATAAAGAAAAGGAAAAAAAAAAAAATTCTAGAAAGAGCCAGTCTGTGTCTGGTGCAGGGCACTGATGGACCCAATTACATCTCAGAAGAAGTTTACTTCAAAATGTAAAAAAAAAACAGTTCCTCTTGCCGTTTTTTGTTTTTTTTTCCCTTTTTGGCTTTTTTTAATCCAGCGATTTAATTTTGGTGTGAGATGCAGAACGCCTGCTTCGTGTCCGATAAAATGAAACTGGATGGGAATTGTCTCGAGGTGCACAAAGCTCCAAAAATACATTCTTGAAAAATCAGCAGGGATATTTCTTTCCAGAAAATCCTGGCCCGTTTATTCATCGAGAAAATAGTTCCTCGTGAAAACTGCCCACAACAAAGTCTGTGGATTATCCTCAATAACTCGGCCATGATTTTTGGAAAGAAACCTCATTAAAAAAAAGGGGGGGGGGAATGTTTTTATACCATTTATTTTTGAGCGAACTTTCCCTTTAAACACCACAACCGTCTGAATTTAAAATGGGATATTAGCAATTTGGATCCAGCTGCCTCTCTCGCCGTGTTCAAGTATTCATCTTTTTTATTGCATTCAAAGCGCAGCTGTCAAAACATCTCCACATATCATCAGGAGGAGCACATGATGGACAGGAGAGAATGACGTGGTCAACCTCAAATATGTGATGTTAGGGCTTCTCTTCTGCAGCTTACATCCGAGACACTGATGCACTAACCTGACCTTGACTACATCCCAAGATTCGATCCCAGTTCTCAAGGAATAAATGTTTCCATCTACTGGCTGGAGACGTGAAGTTCATCTTGCCCTTTTTTCCCCTTCTTTTTTTCTCTCCTCCTCCTCCCGAGTGCACAAGTGAGCAGACAGCATCACAAGTCAAACAGCCACTCAGCACCTCTATGTATAGGCCGCTGTTAAATGCCTTCCTTTCTGTGAAGCTTAATGGCCCGTCAGCTGTTTGCATCCTTCAGGGCGCGCCCCCGCGACCAGCGTGTCACCGGTCTCAATGAAATCAACTCGGAGCTCCATTCATTCCTCACCGACTCAGAGTCAGAGAACCCTCAACCCCAGCGCTCCGTCTCGCTCACGCACACACGCACACGAATAAAAGTAGTAGAGTTTACCTGGGGGGCAGCTGCACTCAGGTGATGCTTGTCTCGCAGTCCGGATTTTCACCAACTGTTCATATGAACGCTGAAATGTAGAAAATCTTGAAGTGAAATACGCGTCTTAACGCACGGCTCCCTACTAAAATATCTCGTGCACTTTGCGTGTTTCTGAGTGGACGGGAGTGCGGCGCGGGTTTTTACCTGAGAGAGCAGCTCGTCCACTCTTTGCCGAATCAATGAATTCAGATCATCCGTGGGGTGGCCGGCGCCACGCAGGACGGTGCGCTCGCCGTGGCCGCTCTCCAGGTCGCCGAGCCGGCTCCTGAGATCCGCCGCGTTGACGCTGAGTAGAATGCAAAAGGCGATGGATGCCACCGAGCAGATGGACGAGATGACGCTCAGCGGCGACGCGCGACACGGGTGTCGTTTCCCGGTCGCCGTGTCCTTCTCCATGATTCCCACGCACTTGGATGCTCCTCTCTCCTCCGCGGTCTCCATTTAACTACAACACGCGCCGCCAAGAGCCAACTGCATCTGGCGCAGAGTCACGAATTTATGGTGCGTGTGCGCGAGCGTGTGTATGTGCACGTGTGCGTGTGTGTGTGTATGTGTCTGTGTGCGACGCGCAGCGGGACTCTAGTGCCGGTAGCGAGTCAACCTGCGTCTTGCAAACTTGTTGCACCGTCGGTAGTCCGGGGGGGGCGGAGAGAGGGAGCGATTGCTATTACGCACGATGAAAGTGGAGGGGATTCGGAGCGGAGTGGGAAAGCAGCACTAGGAGCCTGGCGGTGAAGGCGTGCCGCCTCCCCACACGCTCACACCCCTCACCCTTTCCCAACAACAACACGCCTCCGATCTTCCTTGGATGATTATCATAATTTACTGGCGCGCTCCTTGTGCGCTCTCGCAACCTGCTGTGAGCGGGAGCGGAATAAACGGGGAGTGTGTGTGTGGGGGGGGGGTCCCTCTCCGTGTGAGGGAAAAACGCTCAAAAGAAGGATTTTCATGACATAAGAAAAAGTGGTGTCTTGAACCTGCGGCAGGTGGTGCCACATTGCGCGGTTCGTGCGTAAAAATGGAAAGTGTTCGAAAAGGCCATTTATGAAATAGCAGTCGGAGTGGGGGGTTCCTGATCTCCAGACTTCAAAACATTAGAGAGCGCATCCTCGGGGCTTAGAGAGCTCCTGTCGGGAGCGGAGAGCCGCCAAAACCCCGCCGAGCACAGACAGAGGTGCGTCTGCGGTCGATTTCTCTCTCCCTCTCGCTCGCTCTCGCTCTCATCTAGACCGTTTGATCGACCGAAACCAAACAAACGCTTATTCGAAGGCTCTGTGGCACAGCGGCGCTGCGAGGCTCTGGGGAGCCGCGGGGCAACAAGTCCATCCAGGCCCCCACGTCACGTCACGTCATGTCACGTCACCCAGAGTGGTCTGAGTGATGCTGTGCCATCATCAGAATAGAAACAGGGTGTCTCAGTAATATAGGGGGGATGTGGATGCTTGACATTCATCCGTTCTTTGGAAATGATTTGTCTTTCATTAAAAAAGGGAGGAAGACTCCAATGAAAACCAAAGAATAATCCGTTTTATGAACGTCAGAGCAACAGTATATCAAAGCAAAAAACAGGCCCGCTGGATTTAAGCGAGGAGAGAAAAAATATATATATCAAACCGCTTTTCAGTTTTAATAACGGAGTAAACTCGCTTTGTGAAAACAAAGGCACTTCGACCGTTTTCAAGCTGTAGGGATTTCAACCACACATCATTTTTATTTGCACGCCGTCCGATCGAGTCTCGAACCTGATCTGGATCTTGGCTGCAAGGACCCAAAGGAGGGGCCGAACCACTGTAAAGTTATTATATTTACGAGGCACTGTCTTGTCATCAATGATGGAAAATCCCATTAATAACACAGCGTTTGATAGCTGTGGAGCTGAAGACAAGATGAAAAATAAGACCGTACTTGTTCATCCTGATTAAATGGATTTGGTGTTGGTTCCTTTCCCGGTTTTCTGCGTTGACCTTTACATCCCTCCTCGTCCGACAAGCAACATCAGCAAGTGAGAAGTAAAGGATTTGCAAATTTGCAAGAAAATCAACTAAAATTCCCAGAAATTACTCAAGATTGGCAAGAATCAATTCTAACTACGAACAGATTACCTGAAAATTAGCGAGTAATTTGAGAAGACCGACAAGTAAAATAACCAGGAAATGCAACTGCACTCCAAATAAGGTTTCTCGTGGATTTAGATGCTTCAATCCTGTGTTCCCCTCCCGCTGGTCAGTCTTGACACTGTTAAAGCCACATCGGCTCACACGACACCACACATTAAAACACTTGCACTTTTCCTTTTTGAGCCACAAAATCTAATATGGTGACCAGAGATGCAGCGGAGAAAAAATTGCTCTGAACATTCTCACATTTGCCAAAGGCAGGAGTCACGGTGACATTTAGCAGGCTTTGGCACCACCACCTGGCTGAGCTTTATCTTCTCACAGTGAAAGGCTGCAACATGTCGTCAGCTGATGGAATAAGTGGCAAACCATAAATTGGTTTCTCAGTCCTTCTAGTAATCTGATATTAAAAAGAGAAGTAACCCAAAGGCAGTCGTTGTTAATCCGCGAGGAATTTTAAATGCCTATAAATATATCAAGGCTGGAACCTTCTTTTTCTAGCATCCCTCTCTCCATGCCTTTTACATGAAATCCCATCCATGTTCGTCTGTTGTCAGACGCTCCTGCGCTCGGGTCTGATTCACTGAGCACAGTTTGCCCCGACAATTCAAGTTCGCCTCACAGACATCTGACCCATAAAAAAACAACATTTAGCTCATTTTCCCCAACTTCAACATCACTTCGGCCCCCGCCAGATGAGAAAAGGTGGCTATATTGAAACATCTTGGCACGCAGAGCTAAAGTTAAACCAGAGCTGGAAAATTATTGGAAGCGTCGGACCTTAAGTAGCATTTGCAGCCTTACGGTGCAGTAAATTCATATAGTTTACTGTGACTGCCAGGCATTTATTATGATGATGTTGCATAACGTGCAGGCAACGGGCATAAAACTCAGATCCATTATGCTTGATAGAGTGTAACTGCCGCCCTTGGGCGACCCTCGCTGGGGTTTTGAAATGCTGTTGCTGATGAGGCCTCCTCCGGGCTGCGGAGGTGCGCACACTACGGGACTGATCCCCGGCTATTAGGCCGTCACATACTTCCCCCTTTTCATTTTTACTTGTCAAAATATTCAGTGACCTGAAGCATTTCCCTCACGTAGCTTCCACCAGAATATTACTTCTAATCAGCCGCTGCTGAAATGGTCCGGTTCGTGTACTTCATTAGATGGGAAAGTGGTGAGCCTGGCACGTTTTACTCATTAAAAAGAAGAAATTAATAAGTTAAATGGGTTTGGAATGAGTTTAAGGGCTAATTATCACCAATAAGACCAACTAATTATGATTACTTAACAACTGCCTTTGTTTTACTCATTTTTCTTAATACATAATAAAGTCACATTGCATCTATACTGCAGTAATGACATACACAATGTTGAAATCAGAATTCACGATACATTTACAAAGAAAACAGTAATATCGTTTTACAAGCTGTATCATCTTTTCAACAGCTTTTATGCCATTTGATATGTTCATGTATTATTTTCCAAAAAGCAGCATCCTATAGTGTTAGAAAGGTCAACCTCTTGTTTTTGTATTTTTAATGTGTTTCAATATATACATTAAATGTAGTGTTCCAAGTCTTTATAATAGTATAGTTATATTTTGAGGCAGTTTACTAGTCGCCTTCAGACATCGCTCCTTCAGACTTTACTCTTACTTCTCTGTACTTCTGTGCATTAACTTTGCTGAGGTTTATTGATATAAAATCTATGAATCGACCGTAAGACACCCAAGCTATTTGGTCAAACTCAGATACGGTCTCACTTTGTATTAACCTGTGAAGTCACTTCTGATTTGTAATTGATTCTTTAATTTGAGCCTATTTGTCTCAGCCATGTCCTTCAGTGGCTGATTCTCGATTACCTTTAATAAATCTGGTCCATTGAAATAAACCAGATTTTCACCTATAGAAGGAAAACAATGGAATCTCTAGAGACTGTATGATATGTGATCTAAACCTCTTCAGCACCACCAGTATCCGTCAAGCTCGGCAGAGCCCTCATGACAACCCCGATACATCTGAACTGGGTGGGTTTAAAATGGGTGGAGAGCCCCCTCAAATTTATGGCTAGAGACATTTTAAAGCCCGGAGGTTGAGGGTTTTGTAATTTGGGGAGCTGGTCTGGGGTGAGACCTGCTTAAAGAAGTATGCTCTACATTAGCTTTGTATATTATCAACAGTGCTTGATTCATTTGAGTATATGTTCAAATTTTTCCTTGAATCATTTTGGAATATTATATAAACAGGATATAAACGTCATTAAACGCCCTTCGCTTCCACACTTAAAAACACAAAAAAGAACTAAAAAAAAAAGACGCAGCGTTTATTACTGTGGAACTCGAAGCAGCGGGTTATTTCTCCTGGTTAGTTGTCGCCATCTAGTCGTCAAGAGGAGCAAAACAAAACCCTGCTGGATTTTAAACAGCCTCGGTTGTTGGACGTTACCAATAGCGACAGATGGAGACCTGCTCGTCACAGCACACGGACCGTGCACTCTGTTCAGCATCCAAGCACGAATTGACCTGGAGCGCAATGTTTGCTGTGACATGTCGTGCACGCGCACGCACAATCGCTGAGTGGCATCTTGTGGTCCTTTTCATTGTCATGACAACCGGCTCCTCTCCAGCGGGCCTGCCTCCAAATAATCCATCGCCAGTATTTATTTTTAGAAGCCGTTCTCCTTCACCACACATCCCGTGATTATCCGGTCGGTGTTTCACGCGCTTCGGTCCCACACCACGGGACGAGGGACGTGCGCGGTTGTACGCGCGCCTCCGGCCGAGCGATGCGCCCCGAAACCACGCAGCAGAGCCCACGGCGCGCCAGCTGCCGCTCAGCAGGTGAGGGGATCCATCGTGTGGACTAATCTTCCTCACGGGATGACCGTGATCAAGACGTTAGCTTTGCGACTTGCATTGTTTCTTTTTTAACATTCTATACTATTTAAAGTTCAGAGATTAAAATTGAAATATCCGATCCTGGCTGTCACCACGTCTAAAACGGGCAATGTCTAAAAATAGAGCCGCAGCTCTGTGTGAGGATGGTGAGATATCCAGGTGATAGCCTGAGCCCCTGGGGATCAAAACTGAATTTAGATTAAGATTTGATCCTGCATCACTTCACCGATCTACCAAAATAACATAACTATTGTTTTAGCACGGGCAATATTTGCTGTGAAGTTAATTATGTACTGATGGGATTTGGCTCAGCAATTGGCTGTCATTACTACACACTGGTCTGAACACACACACACACACACACACACACACACACACACACACACACACACACACACACACACACACACACACACACACACACACACACACACACACACACACAAACCCACAACTTGTCAATCATCAATGGTGAGGTAAAGTAGTGTGAAGGTTTCCCCTTATAGGCGTCAGGGAGCAGCATAGGATGCGGTGCCTTGCTCAATCTCAACTCTGCAGTGCTCAGGAGGTGAACAAACACCTCTGCAGCCCCCGGTCAACACGCAACTGATCGGTTGATGCATCAACAGAAGACCCAATTGGATTTTGAACCAGCAACCACATATTGCAAGCCAAGTCCTGACCGACTGAGTCCTTTGTTTAAGCTGAACTTGTTTATCTATTCTGGGATCCTACTGTTTGAATACACATAAATGCCATTAAAAAAGACCTGTCCTCGCAACAGTTGCATGGAATTCACAAGAACGTAAAAAATGAAAATATAATATGACCAGGATACTGCGTAAATATAAGTGTTCATTCAACAAAAGACTCATAGGAATTCGCTCAAAATAAGTACATGTCCTTAAGGGGAAGATGGTGGCCAAGGTGTTTTGGCCACTTGCTGCATGGCTCCTCCTGTTGGACCAACAGCAGACACCTGCACGTGTCCTGATGCAGCCATTCCATCAGCCGGCAAACCCCTTTGAAAAACTAGTGTAGACTTCACAGGGTCACTTAAGTCAACTTCACACACACCGCAAGTGTGAACAGACAGATCGTGTTGATGTGGCGATTTTGCAGAATAAGTGGCAAAGAACACACGATGCCCGGGAGGAGTGCTTCGCTCGGAGCTGTGAAATCACAGTGGTCGAAGTATGAAAGAAAATCACTGCTCCCAGATCAGCCTACCCTGCAGGGAGCTCTACTCCATAAACAAAAACATCACTCGAAAGTCAGAGGTTGTTCCATACTTGTCTTCTCAAGCCACTGACCACCATCAGCATCTTCTGCTTTCCATGTTATTGAATGCTGGCCATCAACTTAGCATCATCACAGCTCTTTGTACTTTGAAAGCCTTCTCCATGCAGGGCCTCCTCCTGCTCTGTGAGCCCAGCAATGGAGATAAGACGGAGTGAAGCCACTTACAGCTCATGGTCCGCTGTGGTCGATAGAATCTCCAGGCGAGAGCAGAACCTGACAGGATCCGACCTGTAAATGTGTCACTCCTCCGGCACCTTCTTTTGACAGTTTGTCTACTCTATCATTTTCCAGAACTTATATGAAAACCTTCAAGTCAGTGAAATTCTCTTCTCCACCTGAAGGCCGACAAACATCACGTCAAAGATATCTTGGATCCAACCCTGATCAAATATTTAGCTCAGCAAACTCAATCGTTTCACTGTCTAGATACTGAGGAGGGACTTCATAGCATTGTCAAATATTCAGGGATTTCCAATTATAGAAGAGTGCTTGATTTTAAGAAATGGGATCTGTGATAGTGGAATCTGTGATGTCACATAGGGAAAGCACAAGTCTGTGATATGACTGTGTGTGGGCATTGCAGTGGTAGTGCTTATTAAGAGCATCTTGTATTCCTACAATAATGGGACTTTTCTGAGCAAAGCTTTTTGAGTCAGTTGATGAAAGTACTATATCTCATCAACATGTTCAGAAAAAAGACCCGAAGCTCCATGACCACGGAATACCAGGATTCCTTCCTACCTCCAAGCCAACGGAAAAAAGCTATCATCACAACCACAAGACAAACAGATCCCTATCATCCGCTCAAAGGGACCAAATATGATATAGCAACATTTAAGTAAGTGTTTCGTCTCATTTCTCTCGATAAACTTAGCCGAGATCCAGTGCAGTTGCAGAAAGCGCTAAACAGGTAAACGTCTGTTTCATGATTTGCAGGAAACAGACCAGAGGCTCAATGACCACCGAATACCAGGAAGCATTCCTTCCTCCGGCCCACCGCAAATGCGTCCTTGCACCTCCAATACTACTAGACGCTCCCAAGAAGGAGATCAAATTTGACGTACAGCCTGCCAAGTAAGTGACGCACATAAATGACATACTGCCTGTCGAGTAAGTGTCTGATATGATTAGATATTTTTCGTTGAAAAGTGATCAAGTGCCCTTTGGGGAGTTATTGTGTGCCGTGACAGCCATAGTTCTAAAGCCGTGATTGAATACCTCCCAGCTAATCTCCACGGGCCTCCACAGAAAGTGACAACACTCTCAGTCAGCTGTGACATCATGGCCAGTCTGTGAAGCGTCCGCACAATGATTATTTTTTCCAGTGACATCACAGCTTCCCCTTTTAGTGAAGAACTCTCCTACACACACACACACACGTCTACACTGGAGATCACACCTCCCTCGCTGCTCCGGACAGACGAGCACAGATATTTCACCCATTTATAGCTCTATGATGTGTTTTCAGGTCAGAAAGGAGAAGCTATGATGTCATATAAGGGAGGCATGCTGTGTATGAGGTCACTGAATGGGCACTCCCAAGTCGTGGTTTAATTTCTATATGTCTTGATGCATCCGCAGAGCGGACAGCTTTTTGACCCAACATGTTTTTGAAAGTACCTAACCGATAAGCTTTTCTCTCCATGATGTCCAGGCAGCAGACCCGGGACTCATTGACCACTGAGTACCAGGAGTCGTTCCTTCCCCCGTACTTCCGCAAAGCCATCCTCACGACGACAAGAAAAACAGATCCGTACCATCCACTCAAGGGGACAAGATATGACATAGCCACCGTCAAGTAAGTTTTTTTTTTTCTCTCATGCCACTATATATATTTAGATAACACAAGTACACTAACTTTATGTTTTACTTTTTTGCACGGAAATCCCCATAAAACCTTACAGAAGATCTGAATGAACTTTATTTTCTGCTACTTTGATAAGTTATGTACAACAGTTAGTTCCGACTGGACAAGAGGAGTACCCTGAGTACTTGATTTACAGTATAACAGCAATACAACTTAACACCAGTGAAGAAACTGTCGCATTTAACCCCACATCCTGCAATTCTGGAGGAACAGCGCAAGGAGAATCTAGCCGTTTAGTGAAAGCTGCCTTCTTTCCATGTTACAAACACTCGCACGGCAAGTCTTCAACACAAGACACTGCAGCAATGCGCTCGGCACCCCTGCTTAACCAAGAGGTTGACGCACAGCTGCCACAGAACAACACTGGCGTCATCACGGAAGACCAAAATGCAATTATTAATGATCAGGAGGCAACTTCCATGCCATGATTGCAGCTATTTGAAGATGGAGTCCATTGTGCCATTCAGCATTTTACAATATCCTGCTGAAATTGTGCTACTAGAAACCAATAAATACCATAATATGAATACCTGTTTTTATTGCAATTTACTGCAAGACCATCTCATTTACCCAATTTTTATACGTTGCCTGAGGGCCCAAAAAGCCATAAGAATGATTTCACTTTCATTAATTTTTGATTTTTTTTCCTCCAAAAGCGGTATGAGTGGACCAAGTTTTTTGTCATAACTATTCAAACTCTTAACCGGGGAATGTTTGAAGTAGACAATAACCATAGTACCAACCTGATTTTTTTTCTTCACAACATTATGCTGCTGCTTGATGCCTTTTTTCAAAATTAAATTTGATGCATTCAAATTGTTAGATAAAAATCTATTTCTTTAACATGAGAGGCAAACAGCTATAGTTTCTCTACTGGATTTGATGGTGTCTCAATGAGAATTGTATTACAGTATTTGACAAAAGACAAATGTCTACAGGGGCATTTGCATTCTACAAAACAACGCAAAGCTGCTCTCGGTTGTTATGAATAAAAACATGTGGCATCAATGAGCAGATTTACAACCGCGCCATTATTTTCTGCACCCAGTAAAGCCAAAAAGGATTAAGAGACAGAATTTTTTAAATTCAAAGATCTATGACGGTCGTCAGAGTTAGTCTTTACCACTAATACTACGCCTCTCCCTCCCATGGTCGTGTCCTCCAACATTTCTCAAATCTCTCATGCTACAAAAGAATTAGAGGGAAGCGCTGGCATGTAGTGTCGAGTGACAGCATGTGCTGACCCTAAGGTTGTCAACCCCCCCCAGATTTGCTACAATGCGGTTGAGAATCGGAGAAGCGGTTGAGGGACAAAGCTTTTGAAGACCAATCTTTCACCAACTCAGTTTTATGGCCTCGTCCCCCGGGAAGTTTTCCTTTTTTTTAATCTGCATTTACATCCTCAAGGAGGCAAAAAGCTGGGATGGGACAGAATCACATCCAGTTTTCCTGTTATGATATCCATGCGGTTTGCGGGATGTAGACGAGAGAGACCAACACCGGGCTTTGGAGTTTGAAGCTTCAGACAATGAGGTTGTTTTCTTCTGTGAGGTGATAGGGAGAAATACTGTCTCCTAAAAGAGCTAGACTGAAATTACCAATTTACACAGCTCTTCAGGGGGGTTGGGCTAGGCACTTTTAACCATGTCTTTTTTTTTTTTTTTTTTTTTTCTGAAAAGTGAATTTTTGTAAAGCATTTTTGCTCCACATGTTAAGGCTTTGATTTCATGTGGTGATTCCTGACAGCAACCAGATGCTTTCCTCCTCAGATTTGTACTGTTTCTATATAGAGCCCACTAATACATATTATGAGGGATTTGCTTTTTCGCAAATCCCTCGCAAACATTAAGGCTACTTTTAATGTTCAGTGTAATCCAGGTGTCAAGGGTTAGTCCAAAATAATCCCAGTCATGAGTATGCTCAGCATGGCTGAAGTGATAGCTGAAAATAGATCAATAATCTCTTAGTCATGGTCAAGAATGCCACCACCTGCACAACTAGAGACGGTTAGGCTGCGGTTTCATCTCTAATCATTGGAAAATCACCATGTGAATGTTGACTAATGGCTGTGCAACGCATCCTGTATCAGGAACAACATAATAATCACATTTCCTTCGGACAGCACTTTGGGTGCGACTTTACTTTGAAAGACTAAAAACAGTTTTCCCGAATGATGTTCAAATCCCAACATGCAAAATATCTATGTATGTCTTCAATATCATGTTTCAGATTCGAATTTGTGACTCACAAATTTATACAAAGTGCACCAAAAGTCACCAAGCCGTCGGTGCCAATCAAAGACCAGCGATGCAACAACCCTCAACGCAGTTCTTTACCTCCTGCGCCCAAGATGGACTACACAACAGTGTATAAGAGTAAGACACAATGTCCAAATGTCAGTCTGTCAGTGAGAGATGGCGGGTATTTGACTCGGCTTTCAAATGATCGGTTCTCATTCTCAGGTGACTTCCCGGCATGGAAAACAAGCCCCCGCCAGCCGTGTAAGGCCAAAGGCAGATTGATCGGAGTGAACAGTTCCTGCCAGGATCATCAGAACAGCTTTTTCCAAATGGGCTCGAACTCCGGTTCAACAAAGCGAGAACCTTTTGAAAACACCACCAGCTACAGGTTAGATTATGTCGCCCATCCGCTGCAACCCAGGAGACGCAGGTGAACACCTGTTCACCTGGTCAAAGCAGAGCTTCCATCAGTTTCCCACCGATGTCCTGGGAGGATGGACACAGCGGACTCTCTCTGCGTTTCACAGCCGGAGTCCAGTCCCCCAGCATATCTGGGTGGACAGACCCTGCTGACCCCTGTGTGCGCTGCATGGCACACTGCACGGTTGTTGCATGTTGCAGCAACCGTGAGAGAGGATTCAGTGTCTTACCTGCAGTATCCAGTATGGGTGAAGGGACGACATCGCAGAAGAGCAACCGCGGGGGAAGGTGAAGAATCCGTGACCCACCGGTGGGTCCCTTCGTAGGTGCTCGGCAGGCCGATAGTTCTCAGAGCACGCGGTGCTGACGAGATCAGGTGCTTCGTCATGTGACCTCAGGTAGTTACGAACTCCTTGCAAATCTGAAGCCATTGATTTACACAGTCAGCTTTTTTTATCCTATCGCTTTGTTATACTTTAAAATGACGAAAGCTATAATGGAGGGATTAACATAGAATACGGTTTCACAGAAATTACAACTGGTATTTCTTCCCAGTATGCAAACAGTACACATCTGCTCCGTTTCATGACTTTTTATGAACAAAGCGTATTACTAGTGCAAGTGCATGGTAAAGGTGTCATTTCACACTTGTATATTTATATATATGTAGATAT
The DNA here is from genome assembly GCF_037954325.1 of Fistularia commersonii. Taxonomy (NCBI): domain Eukaryota; kingdom Metazoa; phylum Chordata; class Actinopteri; order Syngnathiformes; family Fistulariidae; genus Fistularia; species Fistularia commersonii. Next base: position 9,696,958 of record NC_141302.1, read on the forward strand.
GTTTTAAATGTAATATTTTGTGTCCTTTTAAAGCTACATGTTGTTTACAAGTGATAATGGAGGACCGTGGGATGCGTGTTAGGGAACACTGGCTTCTCATGTAAAAAGGCTAGGAGCTGTTAGCTACTCTAGCTAACCTGTAGTATAACTGTTGATTTTGTACATTGTCTGTATATATGTATAAAACTGTATAAATCCAGAAGTATGTCGGTGTCTGGCTGGCTGTGCAGGGAGCCAAATTGTGTATGGGAGTGCTTGTGGTGACATCTGTGATGTCACAAAGGGGATGTGAATGGACACATCACCAGAGCGCTCCAGGACGGAAGTGTGTGTGCAAGCAGACACGGAACACAGATTTTCAAAATTAATGATTTTGAGGCACACTTTTTTTCTTTCACACAAAAGCTATAAAAAAGTACCAACTACATTGTAAAACACACAAATCCTTCAAAAACTCAATCATTGAATTTTATTAAAAAAAAACTGCAATGCCGTGTCTAGATCCTGACTGGACTGAAGGGTGAAATTGGCCATATTTACATCATGTACAGAACATCAATTTTAAAAAATCTTGCTATAATGTCTGCACAACAGCATCACAGATTCTATCAGGATATCCAGTGCAAACAACTCAATGTTTCACTTTAACACTCAGCTTTCTCAGTACATACGAACACAAAGCTGACCGCTTTACATCACGCCAGGAAAGACTAAAGTGGATTCATGGTTCACAAAGTCTAGTTGCTCTCAGTCATCTTGAAATCGAATGTGCTTATTTGCCTCCTTCGCCCGGGCGATGATGATTTTTTCCGCCTTGGATATGAGCTGAAAAGGACAAAACATTGTAAATGAATAGGGGTGAAATTTCCGTAGAAGTCGGCTGACAGTCTGTCCAAATGCCAATGTCCATATAGCTCAAATTTCAAACAAAATATCTTATTTGCGCATTTGTGCGTGTCCGTGTGTGATCAGCAGCCTGGTGCTACAATGATAAGATAAGATAAGAACAACTTTATTAATCCCGAAGGAAATTGTTGTGCCAGAGTTACAGAAAATATAACAGTAATTAATAATAGAAAGAAAAAGGCAGAATTAGAAATAAAAATAAACTATAAACTATAAAGTGTCTCAGTGAAACTATAAAGTGTCTTAGTAAACAAGTGATAAAACTAAAAGTGTCTTAGTAACAAGTGAGGTAAGGAGTGCACAATAGTATGATAAAAGGAAAAATTGTAGTGTAGCTGTTATGAAATGAAATATTGCACAGTTCTGAATATTGCACAGGCATAATCAGGCATATTCGCCAATTTTTTTGCTCCATTCAAGCAGTTTGAAATGACCAAATTGTTGAATGGAGTAAAAAAATGGAATTAAAAGTCAATTGCAGCCCGTCTCACCTTCTCCCTTCCCCGCTTCTTTTCTCTTGGGCGATTCAGCTTAACCTGTCGATCCACCAGGATCTTCTGCCAGTACCTCTGTTCATGGTCACCTTTGACAAAAGGCAAACAGATTATATAAGACTCGTCCAAAATTGAAATGACACAGAAGCCTTTCCTCTAATCCCAAGAATAAGCCTTTCTTACAGACAGATTCAAGAGGATGATTTTTTTTTGAAACATCTGAACTTCAACTCAATTTCAGGGATATTCATTTCCTTATTAAAGGATTGCCTCACTTATTTGATACGACAAATTCACTTCTCTTTCAGTGAAGAACTGAGAACTCTAATGATACATCTTTCCTCAAGTTTAGGATTGCTTTTTCTTTGCTAATATGGTACAACTCAAGGTGAACTGTGTGCATCGTAGTCCGTGCCTGAGAGGTTTGTGGTGAATACGGACCTGAGAGAATCTTTAGCGTCCAGTTATGATCCCTCTGTAGCTCGGCTCCAGCGTCACTGATTGCTTTGGCCTCGTCTGGAGAGTTAAAGCGGATGTGACCCTCCGAGTCTCCGTCTAGAATGTCGATGTACACCACTGGGGATATTTTGCTCAGGACTTCCTGTACAAAATATGCAGCCGACATCCCCGAATGAAAATCAGAGACAAACAACCTGAAGTACAACATTTCAAATACTGCTGTTTTTATCCCGAGGTGCTTCTTCTATGTCTACAGTGCTTTAAATACATGCCAAATGTCAACATTGGATATAATTTCCACTTTGCGGTGTATTACACAAAATATCATCTGACCAGGGTCACTTTTTATACATTATCTATTGTTTCACTGAAAATTAAAGAGGGTCTTTATTTCTTAGTCCTTTCTCAGTCATGGACACTAAATAACCTAAAAGTCCTTCAATGTGTATTTCAAACTACTGAGCCAACAAAGAGGTTCTGTACTTTGATCAACATCTTGCCAGGTAGCGGCTTGTTATCGGTTATCTTCACAATGACGCCACTGATGAACTGAGGGCCGTGGTTTATTATTTTTTCATGTTTGTCATCTGTGAAGAGAAAAAAATGATTTAAAAACTTTGAAACCGGAAATTATTGCCATATTTTTTCCATTTCTAAGTGTGAAAACAGATCTACAAACAGAGGCTCCAAAGAGTCTTTACTTTAGAGGAAAACTCTTTTCACCTGAAAACAAATTCTGAGCAAGAATTACAAAGAGGTTTTTAAAACGCATGGAAAATAGCAAGGCGCAACTGAGCAAGACAAAACTCACTTTTCTCATCCTCACACCCTTTGTCTGTCTGTTTTAGACTCTGCACCTCTTTGCGATCCAATGTTGTGATGCACTTCTTCAGAGAAGCCATGCTGTGTTTTTGCAGCCTCAGATATTCCTCCTTCAAGTCAAGCCACTCCTTCCTGAGTTGGGACAAAAAGGGAAATACAGCATCGGTCTGTGGAAGGGGATTTCCCCGGCCTATTTTGAATAGATCATTTGGAAAGGCGCTTTACTTCGACAGAACCCTAAGTGGGATGACTTCCTCTCCGATTTTGAGTTTCTCCTTGTGTTTCTTTTTTCTCTTCCTCTTTGCTTTAACTGCTGAGTCATCCATATTTTCTATCGTCTCCTCCGCTTCCCTTGCCTTCATACTTTCATTGGAAGGATCAGCTGCCGGTGAGAGCACAGTGAAAAAAACAAAGTCCGAGAATCTTAAACTTCATTGATTCATCAGACATGTTGACTTACTGGACTTTGTTAAATCTGGATTTTCTGCTATGTCACTATCCACAATCTTTCTTATCTTGGATGGGGTTTCAGTCTCCGACCCCTCCACTGTCTGTGACCGACGTCTTTTTTTCTCGGACAGTTTGCCGGACGCTTTCTGACTGCTGGGGAGCTGTCGCTCGATACCCCCTGCTGCCACGCACTCCTTCTGCTGCTGTGACGGCTCTGCCTCCATTGCCTGCTCTTTGACATCTTCCTTCTTAGTCTGGACGGGCCCTGTGTCTTTCTTTTTTTTCTTCTTTCGCTTTTTCTTCTCTTCTTCTTCCCCTATAGTCAGGTAATCACAGAGAAAATGTATACACACATATATATATATATGTATCAAACAACTGAGCCTCTCTTGGCGTTTGACAGCAGATGGCGAGGAGGCATTATTCTATCCTACCTGTTGTGGGAATGTCAGCTGGTAGAGGAATTGGTTTCCTGTTTTTGGTCTTTGGGAAAATGCCTGGCTTCCTGGGAGCATCTTCAGGAGGGTTGTTCAGCATCTAATTCAAAAGATCACAAAATAGTTGTTTTGTTTTGTTTCTATCATTCTTGGGACAGCGGTGAAGTATTGTGACTGAAAGATCACCTCTATGGCTTTCTGTGCTTGTTCCGGCTTCTCGAATTCAACAAAAGCGAAACCTTTGGAATCGCCAGAAGACTTGTACTTTGGGATGCTTACATAAACCACATTCCCACATTTTGTGAAGACCCTCTCAATCCAACTGTGCGTCACATCTTTGGGCAAAAGTTCCTTAATATAAAAAAAAAACAAAGGGTTTTACAACACGTCATGACTTTGTGATGAGAATATTGCTGTTCAGGCAGGTAAACAATGTGACAACAGGTAAAATTAGCTGATTAATGAGCGAGTTAATATTGCATTTAGAAATAAATAAACTGAACTGTATTAATCCAAACATTTCAGACTTTCAGAAAATGATATAATGTAAGGCTTGGTGAACATTTGAATGTATCTTATATCTCAGTGCGATGTCACACAAATGTTATGATATATTAAACAGATTGTTTCAGGTCAAAAAAAAAATCCACTACATACAACTATTGTGAAAATTCCTAAAAAGATTCAAATTATCAAATACACAGTAAAGCAAAGTGTATCCCTGTACAATGAAATTCTTTAGCTGACCACAATGAATGCCTGAAAGTAATTACTGGCAAAAAGAAGTTGAATTTAGCTACTCCAAACTTGTAATTTCAGGTTTGAAATCTAATATTCTGGGCCGAAGGTGAAATTTTCAGACTAGTATATTAATAATGTGACATTGTTTCTTCCATGTGACCCAGCCCACTATCAGAATTAAAGTAGTTACCACGTAAACCGTACGGCAGTCAACATCATCGGGTACGGCACTAATTGGATGCTGACGTCTGACTTTATCACCTTCCAGATTAACCTGGAAAACACAAATATAGGAGCCATTTATGAATCATTATTTTTGATCCACATTGACCTGACAGTTTAAAACACAATGTTTACGTGAGTAATTGGAAGTGTGACAATGAGTCATTGTAAAAAAGATTGATGACACAGTACCTGAACAACAGATGAATTTTTCAGAGCTCTGGCAATCAATTTAGTGTCACATGTCAGCTTCTTCATTCGATTGAAGCTTGCCAGCACAGATATATCAACATCTAAGACACCAGAAATCACATTTCAAATTTATGTACAATGCATAAAACTTTCCAGCTTTTCAGCTTTGCCTTGCATCACAAGCTTTTGACTGAAAGGAAGTTGATTTTTGGGGAAGAGAATCGTCGCTCATGAAACTACAGTACAGAACTGCTAACAAAAAGCTACCTAGATATTTGAGCTTTTCATTGTGTTGTGAATGTTTTTCCTCTCTGGACATTAACATTCCTGACAGGACTAAGGGGTTTATATGATGGAACTCTCACCCAGCAACAAACACCAGATGGTGGAAACAGATCCTGACTCCTACAGGAAAAAGGAATGCCACTGTTTTCTGTTATCTTTTATAACGATTTTGGAGTGAATAATGACCGTTGTATGCAGGCCAGTGACTTTTAGGACAGAAAGAAAAAAAAACAATGATTATTTTGCTTGCATCTACAATTCAAAACAATCTAATTATAAGAAGGAATGCTACCACAGATCCTTCATTCCATTGGCTGTCAGACTGTTCAAGACAACAAGCACAAAACTCTTCTGCATGTAGCAGTGTCAATGCTGCTTACTAACATCCCCAAACTGACTTTTTGGCAATACCCAACAACCTCATCCCTATTTTACACTATCTTATCTGTGCAAGATTTTTATCTATACACCCTCCAGGACACCTTATACCTCATAATTTATTTTTACTACCCACCTCCCCTTAAGTTTACCAGCTAGTTATATGAACATCATATCAATATCAATATCACATTCATTTCTGCACAGGGCTTTACTGTTGTTTCTCGCATATTTTTTTTATATTTTGTTTATTATGTTGTTTGTATTGTACATAGTTTTGATCATTTGTATCAATATTGTTACCTGCATTTTTTTTCCATGATTACTATATGCACTTTTTTTTGTATCTGCTAATTGATCAATAAAGTCTGTCTTATCTAACGATTAAGAATTAAAAAACAAACAGCACGGACATGAACTTTCCCAAACTTGCTTACATCCATCGCCTGATTCATCAATGAGTCTCTTCAGAAAGCGGTCTTTGTGGAGGTTCACATCTCCAAACCAAAATTCCACCTGTTTCTTCACATCACCCAGCAGTTGCTTGACCCGGGATCTCTTCTTCTTCTCCATCTCCTTGTTTTTCCTGCTGGTCTCCGCAGCACCGGCATCACCATCGCCCGTCTCCCTCTCTGAGTCCATCATTTTGGGGCGTCGAGACTGATCAGCAACGGGGATGTTGGTGACAGAACAGGGGAAACCATGTCATGTTTACTGGTTGAGTTTGTGCTTTAATACACGGTTTAACCCTGTCGCTCATTTGCAGGCCATGACAAGTGAATGTCACCCTTTAAAATAAAAGTGAGCGTGCAATGCTTGTCAAAAGCCCCTAAAATGTGCGTTCGTATTAAAATTGGTAATTCCCCGGTAATGCACGCCTGGTCCCACATCAAACCCCGACGATGTGGTTGGGTCACGGTGGATTCATCAATTCGCGGGTCGTGTTGTTTTTAAAAACGATACGGTAAAACCCGGCGAATGTTGTAATAATGACAAAACTTCACTCGCTGTTGAAATGGTACAACTTCCGCTGGAACTCACCTAATGTAAGCCGAAGGAGGTGTATAGTAAATACGCGTAGCATGGGTAAAAACAAATACAAATAAAAGAAACACACACACAAGGTAGGCGCTAAGTTCATTCATGCGTCGCAGGGAAATTTCGTCAGAGGTGAACCAGTGAATGACGCTATTTCCGATGAGGTCTTTCAAAATAAAAGTTGAAAATTTGACGTACAATTGATAAACAGGTAGATTAAACAATTAAATAAAGTGCGTTTATGTGATTTTTTTAATTCCCGCCTGGTTAACTATCGTAAATGCCTCTAGTTAAATTAGCCTTACTTACTTGGAACATAATTATGTTTTGATGTTTGGTAAGGGAGAATGCTAAAGCCCGGGTGATGTCCATGCGTCATTTTGTCCAGACATGTGAAACATGTAAAACAATATCAATATTACGTTCATCCCTCCGAGTTAGATGAGAAGAAATTTATGAACTCAATGTCAACGGACTCTGTGGCCGATTAGCTCAGTTGGTTAGAGCGTGGTGCTAATAACGCCAAGGTCGCGGGTTCGAGACCCGTATTGGCCATTGATTTTGTTCTGGGCGAACTTTTTTCCTTTGTTTGTAATTACCAGTGAATGTATTTCTTTATTATTAGTATTTTTTATGATAATTGAGACTCCAAAGGTTTATTTTTTCTGCAATTTTTTAATAAAGTATAAAAAGAACATGGAGATTCCCTGAAAGGGCATTCTGGACAAGAAAGCAGCAGCAATTGATATACCACAGAATAAATAAAAAATGTTGTTTTTTTTCAGAGTGCACATATAAACAAAACATAGTGACATCAAAAAGAAAAGCTCTGTTTCTTTATATTTAACCAGATTATTTTGACTGGAATTTGTTTATTCATTCATGTATTTATTTATTTAGACTCCAAACACTCACTAAACATTCCACATTCCACATTCCACACAATATCATATTTTCATCGCTTATGATATGGTACAATGTAGACTTGTCTGTCAATGATCCAACATATTTTCAAACTTTTTGAGCTTCTTGCACATGTCCTCCTCCGTGCAGCTGTCAATCCTGTATTTGAGGAGCTGCCCGAGTTTCTTGTTAAAGGCTTTTGCCCACTGGGTCCCTAAGCAGGAAACAGAAGCACCACACACCTTTTGAAGGACCATCAGTAGTTTCTCGTTGCTGCTGGCTTCACACCTTGTAAAGACCCAATCCCCCCACGCTTCCCAAATTTCATTGTCATCCGTAAAGTTCACAGTGATGCTGTGCTCATTGGAGACTGCACAAAGACACCTGGGCTCTGGGTGAGACAAGTCATTCCATATGGCTCTGTGAAAGAAGGTAAGGGGGAAAAAGAGGTAAATGAGAAAAGTTTTGGCCTCTTCAGTTGAGAAAAACAAACTTTCAACTTACACAACTTTTTGTAGCGGGTGTGGTGTCAAGTCGCTGAGGTACTGCAAACCCCTGTTGGTCACTCGGTTTCCCTCCATCCTGTTAAATTAAAGAGTTCACATCGGTTTGTCCTGAACATTTTTTAAACCATTTACACTTGTGTCATTTATCCTCACTTTGATCAAATTTATAAAGAATACAAAATCCCATGCTATATTATTTTAAAAATAATCTTTTGATGTGATGAAATCAAAAGTTGTCTTCATCAGTACTCTTATTTTTGACAAATAACTTTCATGAAAACAATATTTGGTGTAAAGTTGAATCTAAATGGGGTTTGAATCTATGTAAAGTAATATTTTAAAGTTTGCTATGGATGTAGTGACATAGTTCCAAACATTGTTTATTAAACATGAAAATGTGTGTGTATTCCAACCCCAAATTCTGTATTTTCCCACGAAGTAAATTTGATTGCTTTTCCAACCACTCCTTTCTTTTAAAGGCAGTTGTGGAAGTGTTCTTTCTGAAAAAAACGTTCATATCCCCAAATGCGAGACATCTTGCAAGATTCTTACCACAATTCTCGAAGCTTTTTGTTCAGTCGGATTGAACAAGAAAGAGGAAGTAGTTCATCGTCACTGATATTTGACCACCCAATTCTGAAATGGGAAATAACAGACATTGTTTCTTATGTACACAACAAAACCACAGACACTATATTCAAAGGGAACAAGGCAAACACATAATTTTTAGTCTCCAAAATCAGATACTTCTTTATCACATGTAACTGAGTGTATTGTCCCCTGACACCTTACCCAAGGTGGGTCATATTATCTGACACTCGCAGCACATCAGCGATGACCTGAACAGTTTCCATGTCCAGATTATTTTCTCCGAGCCTTAAAAGTGAAAGTATGGCATGAGTTGACAATTCCTGAACCTGAATACGTAATCACCGTAAATCCGAGGTCATGTAGGAGATACAAGCACAGCAGGCCATTATTTCAGCAGATTTTCAGTGAACAGGCAGAATATTCTGAGAATACTTCAAGAACATTTCAAGGGAACATATGTGGACCAGGATACAAGGATCTACAAAGCATCTAGAAAAAGAATATAATTTGTTAGTCCATCAAAATAATATCACATTCGTCATCTCGGCTCTCCTTCGAGGGAGCATCCCATAATAGTACTTTGTGAAAGCGCTCCAAAAATTGCCTGATATTTTCCTGTTAGTCCACCATATGACATCCCACGACTTAAAAGAAATGCAATACGTGTTGTAGAATCACCAAAACTATCCTTGTAAGATTTTGGATGTTGTCACCTATCAAGACCTATCATATTTGTTGAACAAATATGCACATTTAATTTTATGCTCACAAAGTTCTTCTCAGGACTCACCAAAGACGCTGACATCTGAGGAGTAGGGGCTGAATGTCTTTAAGCATTTGAGAGCTCACTCCTGTCCCCGTCAAATCTAGCTCTTGTATTTGTCCCTTTTTGAGGTTCAGAAAGTATTTGATTGCATTGTAATCCATTTGACTTAGTGTTTCATCGCTTACGTTTATTCTCAATGTCAATGGTTGTACATCCAGTAACAATGACGGATCCTGTTGCTCAAATAAGCACTGTAAATGGTTTAGAATCTGAGTGCCATTCTCACAGAGCATTGTAATCTCCGTTATCATCTTCTGACGATGTGCATTCACTTTATCTTCGTGGCAAGATAGCCCCAACTGCCTGTGCAGAAGATTAGCATTGCGCTCAGAGATGATCCCAGAAAGAAAGCGGTTGAAAAGGTCCAAATGATTGTTGGTTGAACTGTCCTCTGGAGCGACAGATTGCTGAGAAGCATCGAGCAATGGCTGATCCGTCACTACATAATAAAGTGCAGCAAAGAATTCTTGAACAGTGAGGTGTGTGAAAGAGTAAACCTCCTCCGTGCAGCCGGCCTCTTGTGCAATTGTCTTATCAAGGAAGGTACTAACAAGATCGCATCCTGCTAATGCTGCAACATCCTGGTCACTTCTGTAGAAGAGGGTTTGATGTTCCATCAGCTTGTGGAAACCCAAACGACCCAGTTTTAGAACAATGTCAGACATCTGCTGCATTGCTCCAGTTCTTTGCTCCTGTTGAGATGACTCAACTCTGGCTTGGGTGTGGGTGCGAAGCATCGCCACCAGATATTGTACATAAATGTCCGTCATGGTCTTGGGGCTTTCTCCGCAAAGATCTTTGCTTTCCTTTAGGATGCAACACACAATGTAGCAAAATGCAGGTATATAGCACAGCGTCAGCATGAGTTCATTTACTGCAGCTACTGCAAACATCTGGTCTGCAAGGGCACGGTCTTCAAAATAACGGAAAAAGAAATCTTGGACCTCAACCAGAGAGAAACCAGCAATTAACACAAAGCGGTCGATGCAACCCACTGGTATGTGGTTAATTGCAGTGGGTCTACTTGTGAGCATGAGAGAAACATTCGGCAGCAGCTCACCTTGCATCAGGCTTCCAAAGATCTCCACCACCTCTGCATCTTCGTCTGGCTCGGATACAAATGTGTCCACGTCACAGCTCCTGTAGTGTTTGAACTCATCGAAACCGTCCAGGATGATCAACAGTTTGTCGTGGTTGGCAAAGATATTATTCAGTTCTTTGGCCAGGTGCCTGTTTTTGCGCAAAACCAATTCTTGCAGGTTTGTGGGTTTGTCGATCAGATTCAGATCTCTGAATGTCATGTGGATGACAAAGTCAAACTGAGCATTATCCTTGTTCCCTCCAAAGTCAAACATCAGCTTCTGGACGAGAATGGTTTTCCCGATACCAGCTACCCCAGTTACCAGAACCTTCCTGATCGGACCTTTTGCATTTTGGCTTGAGAATATTTCCGCTGGCAAAATTTTTTGACGCATTTGAGACTTCTGCTGCAGAGATAGTCGTTCTTGTCCGAAAGTCAGAATTTCATGCCTTTTCGTCTCCAAGCCGTGGTGGCCGTCAACTAAGAGCAGATTGACATAATGCTCAGAAAAAGTAATTTTCTCTCCATGACGGGTGTTGTAGAAGAGCATGCTCTCACTCCGGCGCCTGAGGACATCTTTGTGCTTTTGTTTAACTTTATTGTATTCTGAAAAAAAAGTTCAATCTTATTTTAGACTTCAAAATATTTGACAGTGCAAAGGTTTCTGATGGGAATGTTTGTTATCTCCGGCTTTGCATAAAGATCATGATCTGACACGTTTGAATAATATACTTTCTTACCTTTGGACAGGTTTGTGTCGCTTCCTTTGAAATGCGTCGGAGTTAACTCCTGCTGATGAAGGGTGAGAATGGAGTTAAAAGTCTTCGCTGCTTCCTCACCTTTACACTCAAGGATATCCAAAATTTTTCTTGCTCTTGCTCGGGGTCCCAAGTGACACAACACATCCTCGCAGTCATCACGAGTGAACACAGCTCGGTTTAGGAGGAAGTCCAACACAGGGTCAATCTGTCTTTCCAATTCATCAATAAGAGAAACTCGCAAGACTCTTATCGTTTTCAGCGAAGAGTTGCATGTATCCTTTTCGACCATAACTCAGCTGAACTCCCTTGCATGAAATACTGGAAATGTCCTCCTGTGATGTTTTGAGAGGTTCAGTCAAGGGCTTCTGTGATTATGATTGCGGAAAAAGGAAATCAGTCGATGTACCTTTAAATACAGAAGTACCTGAGATCATTGCGTTATACTACTTGCGTCACTATTTGTTGCTGCTTTTCCTGCTTTACCAACATCACACGGCTTGTGTTCCAGACCATGAGTCAGCATGGTCTGTAATTTTGCTACGTTTTCTTTGTGCTCCTTGGTTCAAGGGTTGCCACATTCAATCAACTTCCTCCATCTAATCCCATTCTCTCACAGAAACTAACATCATATCCTCTTTCAGTCCATCCATAACTAGTCTCTTCGGTCTTCCTCCGGGCCTCCTGCCTGGCAGTTCCAACATCATTACCTATTACCAATATACCTGAATTCAATTTCCCCCCAAGGAAATGTCCAAACCACCTCAATCTTGTCTCTTTGGCCTTATCTCCAATCTTACGGTATCTCTGGTCAGTCAGTTAGCGAAAAAAAATATCCATCCATCTGTTGTCTTCCGCTTATCCGGAATTCGGTTGTGGGGGCAGCAGCCGAAGCAGAGAGGCCCAGACTTCTCTCTCCCCGGCCACTTGGTGCAGCTCTACTGGGGGGATCCTGAGGTGTTCCTAGGCCAGCCTCAAGACATAGTCCCTCCAGGATGTCCTCGGCATTCCCTGGGGCCTCCTCCCGGTTGGGCACGCCCAGAACACCTCACCAGGGAGGTGTGTAGGAGGCATCCTAACCAGATGCCCGGGCCACCTCACCTAACTCCCCCCCCAGGGGAGGAGCAGCGACTCAACTCCGAGTCCCTGCTGGGGGGGCGAGATCCTCACCCTATCTCTAAGGGAGAGCCCGGACACTCTGCGGAGAAAGCTCAATTCAGCTGCTTGGATCCATGACCTTGTTCTTTTGGTCACGACCCACAGCTAGTAACCATGGGTGAGGGTAAGAATGTAGATCAACCGGTAAATTGAGAGCTCCGCCTTTTGGCTCAGCTCCTTCTTCACCAGGACAGGTCGGTGCAGAGTCCCCATCATGCTGACACCACACAGATCCACCCGTCGATCTCCTGTTCCATCCTCCCCTCACGCATGAACAAGACCCCGAGACACCTGACCCTGTCCACTTGGAGCAGGACCTCCTAAAAAAAAATATATATTCAAACACCTGGATTGCTGTCGGACTTTTATTGAAAAAAAAAAAAAAAATGCAAATTTCAACAGATTATATAAGGAATGTGCTTAGTTTTATTTCATAATGAAGCAGGTATGAGAACCACACATCATCTCCAGCAGAGGGTCCCCATTGCATTTACGTCAAATACCATCAACTGCAGGCAAAGCCGTCAAACCCTATCCAGGAAATATTTACAGAATTATGCACAGGAACACACACAAAAATAAATAGTGAAGACATAACAAATATCTACATAACTTAAGAGTATACGTAACATGTTAATGGTGGTTTCTTTGAATCTCTCAATAAAATGCCGAGCAGTTTGCTGCTAAAAGGTTTCAGATTAATCTGCAGATTGTTAGGGAAGCCAACATAGAAATGTAGAAAAGTGCAAAATCTGCTGATAAAAAGTCGACTTTTCTTGACCAGCTATTACATGCTGTAAAAACAGAAGTCCTGTTTTTACAATTGACTGGAGGATTTCAGTTCAATGGGTTTTCTTTTTCTTTTCCAAAAGCAAACAATTTATTTGTGGCAGACTCTTGTTCTCAGAAATGTTACAATACAAAGTGGTTAGAAGGACACTTAAGACACACATCTTCAAGAAATATCAAAATCACAAAACATAAGAAATATAAACAGTCATTTTACAAACTATTTTTTAAACAAACAAAAAAAAAAAAAACTCCACAAGCCATGTTCATAACAAAGACTTGGATGAGTTCTGAGTGCAAAATCTTTTTTATTCCCCAAAAAACTTTATTTGCTTCAGTCGTAGACCTCCGTTAGTGCAACCCATGCAGGAAAGAGTCACTCTCTATTCTGCCAGAAATGTAGTAAAACCACTCCGGTCCTAACTCCCTTAGTACTTGACCAACTATTGTGGTCACCGGGGGACCAATGACTCATCCCATCAGAGACCCCCCATGTAATCTCAAGGTTTATCATGGTAAATTTAAACATCCTCTCGGCTTCTTCCAGAAGAAATCTCTCGGATGAGGGGTGACACATCTTCATGTGAAAAAAATCAAGTCCCGTTGCCACAACAAAAAGATTTTGAAAGGAATTCACCATGACCTGGATTGGCGAGAACCTCCACAGACATTAAATTTAAGCAATTTATCCAAGGTTTTTCTTTACCTTCGCTTTCTGTTAATGTAGCATTGAAATGAATTTTCTATAAGAGTTTACTGACATTTTTTGACATAAGTGAATGTAGTATCTCCAGGCTCAGATTTTAAAAGGCGTATTAAAGACATTTTTCACTGTATGTTGCTCCATTGAAATGAATATTTCATTATGTGGCACAACGTAGCTCCAGAACGTATTAAGTCTTTTTTTTCTTTTTTGGGTGGAGGATCTTGAAACTAAAGCCTTCTACCAGTTCCCCTTTAGATATGAAAATATGATTCCCTTACTCAAGATGGAAATGATTCATGGGTAGTGTTCCATCATACACGAAAGCTGTGACCTTCACAGCCTTCATTAAGTGATCTGCCATTTCTCTGAAAACAATGCATCTGAATTCAAAACACCCATGGGGTAAGTGGACCACAGTCACACAAGGTGTGACTTTCCACTTTCCTCCACACTCAGGCCTCCCCATCCAAGACTGTTTGCTCGAGACAGTTGCGGGTGTTAGCATTGGATATAGAGGTTTCAAGTTTCCATTCTGAGCTCTTTTCCTGACTGAGCTAGGTGGTCCATAGTCGTCCTCTCATACCTCCAGTCATCTACTGAGGCAGGAGTAACAGCAACGGCTCTTAAATTGGGGCAGTGGGCACAGCTCCAGCTGTCGGACCTTCTCACAGTACCTTGTGCTGTCTTGACACTCCGCCACTGGGATACACAAAGGATGCGGTTTACTCACATATTCACTGACTGTCAAAGCACTATGTTTTAGAATAACAGTTATTCATTCATAAACCCCGTGTACGCTCGGTTGTTCTACATGGTTCGTTCACATTGTTCACATGGCCGGTGTCTGCGTTGTGTCCAGAGGCTCCTGCAGCTCGCTAGACTTGTTAAGACACTTTCTGTAAGTTCTGTCACTTTTGCTGTGCTGTGTTTCAGAATCATATGATGTATGGAATACATCTGTTTGTGGTTCATTCTACACTAAAGTTTTAAATCAACAAAGCATTCGCATGACCTCTTTCCAGTATTCATCAACATAAGTGAGTTAGAATGTAAGCAAATAAGCAGATTTAACATCTGGATAAAAAATGAACTGTTTCTAATTTGCCATCAGTGGTCTTACCTCTGCCACAGGACAAAATATTGCATCGACGCCAGCTCGGAGGACGAGGCTTCCACATACAGTGATGTTCACGCATGGCCTTTCCTGTGTGACGATGCGCGCAGGTGACCTGGCGTGACTGGAAGCCATGTCGTCCACATGTAGCGGTGCACTGTGTCCAAGGCCCGATGCGCCAGTAAAGGGCGCAGGCCTCTGTGGAGCAATTCTTCAAGGAGCTGGGTCTTGAAATTCAAACAAACAAATATGTCATGGGGCTCTGACCCTCAGCCTTTTTACTGGAACATAAAGTGCATTGATGACATGAACTCATGTTGTCTTTTCAAAATGTACCTTTGGAGTCCATTGCACATCTTGTAGGAGACTTTAGTGCCGTTTGTATCCTGACAGTAAACATGGCGGTGCTGAGTAGCCAAACCAGGACCCACACACTGACCGTGACACTGAAACATACCATCAACATGGTAAGAATGTTTTCTTTAAAAATGTAATCAACTTTTAGCTTCTCAATTGTTGCCCCTCTAAAAATGGATTGAATTCAAATTAAACCCTGAAAAGATTGTTTTTACTGCTCAGGAAAATGGTCACAAGTGTTATTACTCCAGAAACTTCTCTCAGACTGTTCAAGTTACAAGTTAAAAATAAAACCATTTTTTTTAACCTATTTAATTTTTCAAATATTGTATATGCGGTATTAGTGTGTATGACACATGGTTTGGAACCTCAGTGTTATGAATCTTGAAGAGCCTGCTCCCCTCAGTTTCTGCAATGCCATCTAGACCACAAATTTTATCGAGAGAAATTTTATCTGTTTTCATTGTTACATTTTTAAAAGATGTGGTCTTCAAATATTGATACATATTTGCTTCTTTTTCTTTGAATAAATTGACAAGAAACAACAAGAGACAAAGTTATAACAAGAGAATGAATTTCACCACATTTTTTTCATAATTTTTTGCAGAATTTCAGTATTCATGTTCTAATTTGGGGTGGGGGGGCGACTATGTTTCTAGGCTGGCCTGGGAAAACCTCAGGATCCCCTCGGAAGAATTGGACCAAGTGGCCAGGGAGAGGGAAATCTGTGCCTCTCTGCTTCGGCTGCTGCCCCTGCGACCCAATCATGAGTAAGTGGTAGAAGGTGGATGGATGGATAGACGCTCTTTTATTTTGTGGAAATATTGTGGTGAGATTGCCGATGTGTATGTGTTTTCTGATTTTTAAAATATGTTTTGGTTTCATGTCATGATCATATTTTTTATTCATGGTATGTAAATATCTGACCTCTTATGCAGAATGACTGTGAGGTTGGTTGTTAGTTACTACTTGCAGTACGGCATAGTACAATGTTCCAAATGCAACATGTGTATGGATAATTACTTTTAAGCTAATTAAGTGTTTGTGCTTTCAAGCACTAGCATGGCTGTATATGTTGACTTCCTGTTCTCTGAATGAGTGGACTCACCAGCCCCCAGTGGGTTGCAGCCCATCTGGCACAAGGCTGAAGGTTACACAGCCTGGTATCGGAAGGTCTCCGTCCTGCTCCAAGGCAGTGTTGATTCTCTACCTCTCTTGACCTTCCTTCAGGACCCTTCATGCAGCGGACACTCCTGACCTGCGACCCACCCCCACAGTTGGCTGAGCATGGGGCCCAAGAATCCACACGCCACCTAAAGTCACCCAAGAGAAATTATTCCGTAAACAAGCAAGAGGAATTTCTTATAAATTCCTTTTTTTAAATGTGTCTGCATTTGACTTTTGTTTCTTTTTTTTTTAATGTTTTTTAAGAACACATGTTTTCAAACAGCCTGTGTAATTTCAGATTAACTGCAAAAACATATAGTATCAGGATCCTACCTGTAGGGGCAGGCTTGTCCATAGCAGGGCTCAGATGACTGGCTGCTGTTACGCCTGCCGGGGCAAACGTTCTCCCCCACATTGTTACCTTGGCCACAATTTCTTCCTTTGCCTCCAGGAGATAAAGTAAACCTCATATGAATAAACAGTTTATAATCCCACCAGGACGGAATTGTTTTCAAACTTAAAACAAAGATCTGTGTAAAGAGGTCTTATTACATCTTTAGGCATGGATTAACACACATTGATCCCACAAACACTTAAAGGGAAATATTTTGTTTTTGTTTTTGCCAAATATAAAGTTTTGTTCTGAGCAGTCAACAGTCCATAGCAATGACGAATGTGGAAAAGAGGGGAAGAAACACTTCCCAGCAGGTTGAAGCTGGGGAAGAAAAGTGTCAGGGGTAATGCGTGATAAAAAAGTATCAGCTAGAGTTAAAAGAAAGGTGTACAAGACAGTGGTGAGACCAGCAATGTGGTATGGTTACAGACAGCAACATCAAGGTGAAGACAGGAAGCAGAGCTGGAGGCAGTACAGATGAAGATGTTGCATCCTCATCACTTTGGGAGTGATGAGGATGGACAGGATTAGGAATGAGTCCATCGGAGGGACAGCACATTAGATGTTTTGGAGATAAAATCAGAGAAGCCAGACTGAGATGGTTTGGTCATGCACAGAGGAGGGATCGTGAATATATTTATAGATGGATGCTGATAGGAATGTCGGGCGGGTGGTCTAGGTCTTGAGGAAGACTAAAGAGAAAATTTACAGATGTAGTGAAAGGGGACATGAAGTTAGTTGGTGTGAGAGAAGATGATACATAGAATAGGGTTAGATAGAGGAAGTTAATTTGCTGTGGCAAACCCCGAATGGAGTAGCTGAAAGAAAAAGCAGAAGATGAAGAAGAGTTCTGAACGGTGTCAAGTAGCGTTAAAAATATAATTTTAAATGTTTGAATCTGTGACTGACTGTCTTCACACACTTGGTACCCCACTCCCCACTATCTAGAGCACTGGGGTCCAGCCCAGCCTTCTCCAAGCAACAAAACACATACTGTACTGTACATACTGCCAAACTAAAGAAGCCTCTCGGATGAGAGGTGAAACGACAACAACGGAAGAAATTCAAGTCCAGTTGCCACGGAAAAGATTTCAATGAGAATTTGCCATGACCTGGGAGACTGAGAACCTCCATATATACATACTGTAGTTGTAGAGGTTGCTCTCATCATGTAATGATCGCTTCAATTCTAAATTACAGTTAATATCCTTGCAATACTTTGATACAAAGATATGTTCGAGGGTTTTCAGAGTTGGAAATTAGTATGCCTTAACCTGTCTATAGAATAAAGCAATGGTACTTCAGCAGCAGGTTGTCAGTGATATTGTCAAGGGAGGCCTGTTTCCCCTGCTTTGTATCTTTGGAAGTGGCAGGAGATCTGTACTGTTGAAACCAGCCAGCGCTTTCAGAGAACTTGGAAGTGAATTATATTTTTATATTTGATTTCCTGCAAAATCATTCAGTAAACTTGGACACCCCCCCCCCCCCCCCCCAAAAAAAAAACCTGTTCTCAAAATACTTAAATAGGAGTCTAGCCATTACACATTGCTTTTAAATCTGTTTGGATTTTACACATACATATACATATACACACACACACACATATATATATATATGCACTTTGGCAATTTTCCACCACTTTAAAGCATCCTTATTCTTTCCGTTTAGATTAGGAAAATGGGGGCGCACCCACCTAATTTCCTTTGAAACATTGCCTGGAACCTCTAATTGTTGTCATATGGAAAGGAAAAGTGCCAGAGCATCAGGAAATCCACAGCAGCGGTACTTTGATGAGAATCTTTCGATTGATCATGGTTAGAGGAGAGGAAGGACGGCACAGCTCGGAGGTGATCTGTGCAGTAGCACGCTCCAGACATTCCCCATCACTGACTCAGACAGACAAGCCACTGGATGTGAATGCTCTCTTACATCCGTATCTGTGGTTATGCTTCACTGTGCATGTGTGTTTCTAAGATAAAAAGAATGCTTCCCAGAAATTCTAACTTTGAACCGCAAAAGAACAGCACAAATTAAGGCAAAATGGACTCCTTCAATAGTCACTGCAATTCTTTTGGTGTCTACTTGATCAAATATGTTGTTAAGCCTATGATATAACACGCAACCCAACCTTATATGACATTTTAAGTTAAAGACAGTCCAGAACATCTCTAGGCATCATTGTTCACACAAAATTGAGGTACCTGCTGAAGAGGATAGATTTCATGTTTCCTTCCATAAAAATTAATCTAATGGTTGAACGCAAACACCCAAAAAAAATTGAGTATTGTATACCTCACCTGTAATTTGCAGCCATGATGATAGCGATGTGGAGCCGTGACGGTTCCCGGCAGTGCAGGTATACAGACCCTCATCCAACTTATTTGGAAAGTGGATCTGTAATGAGCCAGTAGGCAACAGGTCTACTCTGCCAACACATAGACAAAATAGCCGCTAAAGCTCTGACAATTCCTTGACAACACTGCTGTTCCGTTTTTTTCCAGTCCCAACACATGGTAGTTCTTACCTGCTGTTGTAGAGCAACTCTTTACCATTTCTTGTCCATGTTACCGACGGCTCAGGGTACCCCAGAGACTCACACCTAATTTCCAAAGTAGCGATTGGCTTTTGGAGTAGAACTGGCCCTCCAATGTTAACTATAATTTCAGAAGACTGCGTTGTTCCAACCTTCCTGGGTCGCTGGATTATCAGGGGGCTTCTTGGCCTACTAGTATGGGTGACGAAATTCGGTTTTAAAATGGGTCCCTGAGTGGAGGGTTGCACATTTTCAGGGTGGTGAAGAGTGGACTCGTTGGTTTCATCATGCGCAATAGTGAGCTCACTGAGTAACTGAGCAATGAGTTGCTCCCGTTGATGCCCCTGTAGGCTTTCAGAGAGATTGTGCATGATCTCATCCAGCCTGTGGGTATCAATAGCTGAGATGGAAACTTCTGCGCTTGCTCTCTCATCTTCTGAAGTTGACTTGTTCTTTTCACCCGCATTTTGTTTATCAACAGTGTCTTCTTGGACAGAGCCCTTCAGTTCTAGTAAACGCTCCACGATGTCATCGTACTTGTTTATGGAGAAGGTTAACTCTTGTAATCTCTCACTTGTTTGACCGACATATGATTGCCCAACCTTTCTTTGTCCACCTGTGAGAAGCATTGTCTCACCGACTTCTGGCATCAGCAGCTTCTGCTTGCTGCCAATGGTTTTGAGGATGAAATGTTCCTGTGTTTGGTCTGCAACACAGGTGTATATCCCAGCATCAGATGCACGGACCTGCTGAATCTTCACGTGACTTAGGGATGTTATGTAGAGGTGTGGGAGGCTGATTAGGGGCTTTCCTTCCTTTAACCATCGGATATGGCCCTTGCGGATGTGGCGCGTAGGGCAGCGAAGAACCACAGTTGTCCAAGGGAGGAGGTAGGCATAGCCACCCACTACCAAATTAACCTTTTTGCTCTTCCTCCATTGAATATAAACCTTTCGCTGTGCTAATATGGTTGGACTGGATTTCATGGAGTCTGTGAAAAAAACAGGAAAGGTGATCAGTTAGTTCGTAAATACTTCCTAGTTCTTCCCAGAATCATACTGAAGCTGAGACAAAAAAACATCTGTCAGCTTTGTTTTTTTTTGTGTTGCTGGGCACGATATGGCACACACTTAGCACCACTGGTCAAAAAAAGGACAAACAGACCGTCTCTTACTTTGGCAGAGCTTGAGAGAGCATGGCCGGATGCTGATCGGCTGGACCATCAGGGAACAATTTTCAGGATCTACCGTCCGAAATTGCCCATCCTCCCCTTGTTTCTTGCAGACCGCATGCAATCTCTGCATGCCATTTCCGCAGGTCACTGAACACTAAAAGGCAAGGTTAAAAGATAAAAAAAGTTGTACATTTCCATCCTATATTGTCATTTATGATAAATAAGCAAAGAGAAAGCCTACCTGAGACCAGTCAGTGGTGGTCCATTGAGGGGGGCAGTCCTGATGGCTACATGGCTGCTGGTTTACAGGGCTTTTGGAAGGACAAAAGGTCTCAGGAAGCTCCAAGATGCTGCCGTCTGCCAACCGTTGTTTACACAGGACGTGCCTCCTTTGAACTCCACCACCACAGCTGCGGGAGCACTGTTGCAAAAAACATGGGGACACATCCTCCTTTTAGCTTACCGGTGAGAACTAACATAAACCTCGGCAAACAAAACTTCACATTACCTGTCCCCAGTCACGTGTGTCCCACATTGGGGGGCAGTCGAAGCGGTTGCAGGCTTGGACAGGGCTGGGCTTTGGGATCTGGCAGTCTTCATTTCTCAAGATCTCCGTGCGGTTGCTGTCCCGGAATGGCTGGTGAGTACAAGCCACAGTCCGGGTCATCAGACCAACTCCGCAGGAGGCAGAGCAGGAACTCCACTCCCCTGTTTCCCACCTGCAAATACAGTGGGTTTTATAGGATTGGTAATTTTTTTAAAAAGGCATCTGAATTTTCCTCCCAAAGGCAAAACAAACTTTTAATAAGACTTTCCAAATACCTGCAAAAGAGTGGACTACAGTACTTAATGCATATTTCAGTCCACCATTTGCTGTGCAAACACTGAAATGCTGTAGGTTTCTTTCAATCATCTTCCTCAGGTCACTCTCTACGTAGAGAAAAATCTATGCTACGTCCTTACCTGTGTTTTTAAATGTAACAGAAGACACGTCAACTATCAACCTGTTAATATTTTATCTGCGAGTCAAATTATCCATTCAGGCAGAAGTTGTCAAAAAAATTTATGACATTTGTGCTGGATTTCCTCTAACCAAGAAATATTCCATCTTGTTTATGTATGTATTTATGCATCGGATCTACACAGGAGAGCAGTCAGGGGTTTAGTAAGTCATTCAGTTCAGCACTTGATGTTTTTTCTTAATCCCCAGAGAAGACACTGTTTCAGTCTGGTGAATGTGTAAATTCATGAAAGTGCATTTTCATTAAAATGAATTTGAGTGAAAGCGAAAAGCGTGCTTCACGAGGCAAGATCCTGGTAAATTTACATTAAATCTCCATCTGAATTTTGTGATACGTGAGAGGTCCCCTTGGACTGGACCAATATCAATTATGCTGTCCAACTCAATTCTATACTGAGTTTTTAATCCACTATCAAAGATATCTTGACGTTTTTACCCCAATCTTCAAACAGAAATGGTACATTTCAAACCAACCCTTAATTTATCCGTGAAGACATCTCAGCATTTACACTTGGCCAAGATGGCAGCGACACTTCGTTTTCACTTTCAAAAAGATTCGTGTTTACTCAGGGGACAAGGGACTGAAGAGAATTGGGACTGAAGCTTGTTTAAGCGCTGGATCGAAAACCACAAGCTGGATCCCGATGGCTGTTTCTCCTCATAGGGAACAGTATCCAAAGAGCGTAGCCGAATACTGGAGGCTGAAGAGGCCTCTGGGAGGGGAGTGTAAGGCCAATGGAAACAAGCCCAATACAGCGTTTGTTGTGCCTGAAAACAAGACTCAAGACCTGGAAAAACAGGCAAGGGCAGACTGCAAGCCTTGGGGTTTTCTGACAAGAGTGAGAGTTGTGAAGCACAGATACTGTGCATGGTGTTAACTTGAAATGTGCGGCCAACCGCAAAATCCACTCACTGTGGTACAGATCAGTAATATTAAACAACATGGTATTATGCTATTTAACTAACTTTTATTGGATACAGTATCTGTTTGCCTTTATAATTTTACATTCCCAGTTTCCAAGACTTTTCATCGACTGAATTGTAAAACTAATGCCCATTGAATGATAATGTTATGAATAAGGCAAAAAACGGACTTTCCCTCTCCAAGGTGTATGTCTTACTCAACCAATCCAGCAGCAGATTACAAGCATCTGTCCAGAGGTAATAAACAGATACGGTTTGTTACACAAACTTATGGACTTCATGATTATTTTAAGTCTCCATTGGCAAATGGAAATGAATTCCTCATATTGGAGCCAAAGCACCTTTCATACGTCAACAATGATCAGTAAGTGGAAAATGGACAAACAAGCCGGTATTGGTCATTTACACATGCAGCACACAATGAGATTTAGTGTTTTATTTCACCAGTTGGATATAATTGAAGTATTCATTTTTAGGTGTTCTCTCTTGTATGAATGATGTTTGGCAGATGTTTTTATTTCCCTCGAGTCATGTGAATTAACAAAGATACAAACTCATGCTTCATGTGAGTCCTCTTGGGAAAGTTGCCTACTGACCTGCTTTGTGAAATGTTTTCAAAATTAGCATTCAAAAGGCACTAAACATTATTCAAAGATCATGGTGACCAGGATCTTTGTTTGTAGTCCGTGTGACTTCTTCTGGTATACGTGAAATGAATTCCCTCAAGACATTATGAGGAAATCATGGGTGATTTCTGAGATTGCACCAACGTTTGCCTTTGAGCACTTAACTCTTGCAATTTCATTCTTGAGTCAAAGAAAGTTTTTTTTGTTTTTTTTAACCAAATATGAGGTGACTGAGTCATTTCTACAACCGATAGTCTCATGAATGGGGGGGTTACCAGCCAAGGGCGTCACATGCATGGAAGCGGCATTAAAAGGAAAAAAAAAATCATTGCATCATCAACATCATCACATCATCTCTATCATTCTTCCCTGAAAACTTTTGTTAAGCTCCACATGAGGGCACCCTTCACCTGATAAGCATGAAGGAGCCAGACTGCCTGTAAACGTCCATCTATTTGAAAAATATTGAAGGATCAGCAGATTGTGAACCCATTGTAACCAAAAACATACCTATGTAGTATGAAAAGACAAAATATTAAAAACACTATTTTAAGAGCAACTCTTCAGGATGGATAATTGTGACTCATGTACCCAATAACGGTCTCTTTTCGGTCTAGCAAACAACAGGTTTATCGTGGGATAATAAAAACCATGCTTAGCAAAGCGAACAAAAAAACTATGACCCAGGGTAATTATGGTTATTAGTTGCTCACAATCTGTAAGAAATGGCTCTTCTACAGTCAGTCTAGAAACTGAGCCTTGTGTGTGCATTTACAACTGACATTCAATCCACATTGTGTCTGATTCTGACCAGGTTGCACGCGCTCTGCCTCCAGCTTCATTTCCTGCAGTCGGTGATACGGCCATCAATCTCTGTCATTCTGCTAGGAATCTCTTGGACTCAAGTAGGTTGAATGGTGATTTCATTGGCCCAAGTGGTTTAACATGAGAGGATCAGTGTTGTGGAATTTGAGGGATCTCCTGTATGCTTGCAGTGATGAGTAGTTTTTAATTGATTCTGTTTGTATGATGTGTTTTCTCTCAGCTAAGTAGTTGCAGGTGTAGGTCTCAGGGATGCAATAATCTTTCTCAAAATCATACATCTATGTCTCCGGGCTTATTGGACATTTAGGACGGTTCAGTCTTGGCAAACAGACAGGATGCAAAGCCAGTTTAATGTCATGACTTTAACTCGTATTGTCTTCCTGTATGTGGCTAAACCAAAAACACATTTCCCCCCAGTTTTTTATGTACCCATCAATCATGTCTTTCTTTGTAGTCATGCACAAACCAACATCCAACGATTACAATGTTGGCTTGAGCTAGGGGTTTTTACCTGGGTGGGCAAGGCTGAGTTTTGCAGTCCTGTAGAAGTTGCGGGGGGCGACGGGAGCTCACACACTGGTTCTGGTCTGCTGCCTCTCTAGTCTGCTTGTTCAGACAGATTACTACAGCCTCCTGTACACCTGGGATGTGTCCAGCAGCCACAGGGGATGAAAACAAAACATGGATTCAGTTATACTGTTTTCAGCTCACTAAAGTTACTTTCACATCCTTTTAGTTGTATCTACGATTCCATGATCTACCTACAATGAAAAATCCACTGATCTGATATTTAGGCACCGAAATTAGAGCATATTTACTGTGTCTAAAATGAACATCCCATCAGAACATCTGCCTGCCGAAGCTTTGGCCTGAAGCATTGATCAACTTTAAGGGTGTGATGTCAGGTCATGTTAAAAGGAACGTAACATAAATCTATGCGCCTGCTTCTAATGATGGGGACAATAACAGTGAAGCAGGGACTTCAAACACCACATGGGTGTGATGGTCCACAGAAGCGCAGCCCTTAGGGTGTGTGTGCGTGTGTGACATCTGATACTGGCCTGTAATCATCCCTGAATGGGAGCTTGTTGGGTTTGGGTGAGCGCACACAGACTCTGAGGCCTACGCCCATGTGCAGAAATGAAGTTACTCATGCACACTTGTGTAGACATTAACGCACAGACACACAATGCAGGCATGCAGGCTGGGAGGTGGAGGTGGGGAGATTAAAGTGGGGCATGACTCAAGTTGGCAGAATGTTTGGGAAAACCGTCTCTGTTTGGCGAAGCGTTCATTGCTGCTGGGAATCATGGACGTATGACCTTTAGGGTTAAACTTGGTAACCCCTATATTGTCATGTCTGCATGGTGTCTGTTTTTTATTGGTATCACGACAACTGTGATGATGAAACCCCAAATCAATGGTTCAATATGAAGCGGTCACTGATTGATCTATCAATTTGCATGGATGGCTGTGTTCATTAATCGTCTCCGACACCATTCCTGTAAAATTCACTATTTCCTTCGAAGTGATAAAATGATCCTGTAAAATATCAATCAGTAACATCACTACGTGAAAACTGGGTGCTTGTCAGTTTGACTTGTGACACTGTGAATTCCCGTGTTATAAAATGGTTGGAGTTGATTCAACAAGACCGGAGTAACAATATGGAGCAATTATAGCGGAAAACAGACTGGTCTTTGAAGAAGGAGAATGCTGTTACTGTCATTCCTCCACCAAGCTGAAAACATTCTGCTCTATATCATGTCAGCTGACTGGGCCTACAACAGCTGCTCAGTGACAGTTAAGTACAGCTTCCATTAGCAACAATCTACATCACATGTAGGGTTAGGGACTTAGTATGGATAGTTGGTCTTTACGTGAGTCAATGCAACTCATGCTGTTGATCACTGCATCTAAAAATTCATGCAAGATTTTTTGTTCTAGATTGATGAGCAGGCTAATGAAAGCAACAATTAGTAATGTGAATGTAAATGTTTCATGGTGGGCACTTAAAGAATTTGATCACTCATTCTTAATGTCACACAAAAGGTAAAAATTTAGTTCTAGCCTGTGTCAGATCAGAAAGTCCACTGAGTCATCAAAGTCTGAAATGCATCCTTTTGTGAGGCAGCTTGTGGATAAAAGCAGTATCAACATTAAGATTTAGAAATATTTATTTTTTTCCTCAGTAAATGACTCACACTTGGGGAAATAGAAGGCAAATTTTTTCTTCGAAGAATACAAAAATTTATAATGTGAAATTATACTACTGATATTTATCACTTTTTATTATTTATTTATAATTTTATTTGTCTGTATTTAATTAGCTGGATTTATTAACATTTTTTTAGTAGTGATTACATCACTTACAATTTTACAGTTGATGTTTGGTTTCTAGATGTTTTGAAAGTAATTTCAATTTAAAAGGTGTACATATAGTTATTGAAACATAAGTCCACGCTTGCTATAACATATCTAATTCTATATTTGCTATGATAAATTCTTTCCTCATTATCAATAATTTATTGATACAAAAATAATAGAATAAATATGTTTCTAATTATAGTAAAATACTTCACTTGTTGCGTTTTCATTTGATCTTTTTTGATTTGATTAAAAAAGAAATTGTACTCGGCCAAAGGCATAGTAATGCGTGTGTGTTAGTGTAGCTTGCTCCTGTTTTCACCTTCCCTCCTACTCACCTTCATTCATGCTAACTCACTGTCCTTTACCTACTTGATGTCAACAACAACCATACCTACCTCCCCCGCAGCTCTCGGAGCACTCAGTGAAACCCTCGTACTCCCAGTCGTGCAGTTCTTCCCTTTGAGGCATTTCTTCTGCCGCCTCCTCCTGCTGGCCCTCTGGTCGTAGGCACGGAGTACGGTAGCAGGGTTGGCTCTCAGCAGGCTTGACGCCCTCGCACTCATCATCAGGAAGGTCGGCCACAGTCTGAGAAAAGGACAACAACACCTGGCACTTGACCGTACGGTGCTGGGTCCCGGCGCCACATGTCCTGCTGCAGGCTTGCCACGGTCCTGGAATGAAGCTAGAGATGTTGGAAAAAGCAGAGACAAGTTGACCGATGATTGCCACGGACACATAGATAAAAACATTATCAAGAGCACACGGGTAGCATTCTTCATATGGTGCCTATGAAAGCTTTGGTTTGATGAGGACTGTCTCAAGTCCAGCTGTGCTCACTGGAAAAAAAGAAGTCTGATAACAAGTTACAGGTTCTTATTAGAGTTAAGTCATTTACTCTTAAGTTCATAAGCTCACTAAGTACTTATGAAATCCAGTTCTTCTGTGGTTAATTGAACAGCTGGGAAGCATTAGGATCAGCCATTCTTGGATAAACTGCTTTCATGTGCATCATTCCTCAGATTAAAGAATGGTTTAGAGGAGGAAATACTTGTAGATCACTGGTGTTCATGAGTGCCTGAAGGCATGTCAAGGCTGACAGAGCCGTCATTCTTTCAACAGCCGTAGGGAAAGTGTGAAAGAAATATCAAGACTTGACAGCACTGGGCAGAAAAATTACCACATCCCTCTTGATTCTCTGATTAAGCTCACATCCTCAGTCTGAATCCAAAATTCTGGGGAATGTGCATAAAAACCATCAGCTAAAATTAAGAGCTTAGGTTTTTGATGGATCAGGGAAAGGAAATCTACATCACGCTGTGTCTTCCAGGCCTACTAATAATGACTCAGTGATGTTTGGATCACTAAGAACCTGTTTCAGATTGTCCTTGTGTTCATGAATGATTGCGGTATTATGTAAAATGCGGAATGAATAGAAAAAAATCACATTGACACTGGTACTGTTTGTCGATATAACCATTAACATGTTTTTAGTAAAAAAAAAAAAACAACACACTTTAAAGTGAAACATAGAATTTGAGACTGGATGAAGAGTTCAAGGTAATTCCAAGTGCTCATCTACTCTGACCAAGGTTGATAATGTTACTGCTTTTACACCATCTGGTCATAAATAAAAAAGCTAACATAACATTTAAAAAGTCCAACCATTGGTCTATTTTGGTAAAGTGACCAAATGTATCAGTAGCTATGAATCGACATTATATCTGAGCTACTTATCTCATCCAATTTGTTGAATCTTGAGCCAAAAAACAATTTCATCATTGAACCATGAAACTAACACTGACAACCATCGCCGGGTCAGGACTGCACTCGATGATGACATGGATTAAAGGGTTTCAATGAAAGCCTGAAGAGAAGGATAAGAATAATATACTGCCATATAAACAGCCTTTTTGATGCTTTCAAGTAGAATAATGTCACAGTCATTACAGGCCTTTTGTTTTTAATAGAATAAAAACAGAGTACGTCATTTTTTAGACTCTTAACATTTGATGTTGCTGTCCACGATGGAAACAGTGTTCTGACAAGCTCTGCTGGTCCAAACTCAAATCCTGATGTTTTCCTTAACTTACCCCAAATGGTAACATTGTCTGAACCTGATCGCACAATTATGTTTAAATGTTTTGTCATCAAGATCACGGTATTCACATGACAATCTTATCATGGCAACTGGACCTGCTTAATTTTTTTAAGATGTTTAGCCTCTCATCCAGAAGGGTTCTTCTGTGCTGACTGTGAGGAGTTTCAGCTCTTCGCGATGGCCGAACCAATCTAGGCAGTTGTGTTGAATAAGAGTTTCTGAATTGAGCTTCTGAAACTGATGTGCAGTATCTGCGAAAGTGTAGATGATGTATAAATTCCCTGTTCTATCCACAGATTCTCTTTTACTACACATTCACCATCCTGTATGCATCTAAATTATCCATAATGTCTTGCTGGATTTCACAGCGCTCTGAGAACCAAGCTCTGTCAGTCCATTTTATGTGAAAACAGTTAAGAGGAGGCCTTTCATTGTAAAAGGTCTATATGTCCAATGTGTGAAAACAAACAATTGTTTGACTCTAAAGCTCTTGGAATACCTATTGGGATTACTAATTACCATAATATGCATTTGATATTTGGGGTTCCCTAATCAGCATATGCATGTGTTTCCTATGTGTCCAAATAAATGCGAACATGAACAGATTATTCTGCAAGGCAGTCAAAAAAAAAACCTTAAGTAAGATATTGTTTAATTTGGAGAAAGGTCAGTTGCAAATGATTACTGTTTGAGGGCTTGTAGCCTGCAGCCTATTTTGAGCAATTATCTGGATTTGTCTAGAGGCAAATCTGCTCTTACAAGGGGGTTTTCTCTCTGAATGACAGTACAAATGTATGGCAGCATTGTAATGTGGCACAACATTATTATGGAGACATTTACAATGTTATGACAGAAAGTAAAAAAAAAATCTCGCCAAAGAGCTGTATAGATCACAACACAATCCCATTCATTTTACATGGTACGACATCTAGTTTGCATTGCCTATTATCTGTTAATCTCTGCCAATGTGTGCCGAGTTTTGTAATAGGATTTTCTCTGAACAGGTTCTGAGCCTACTTTGTGTATCACAGTGTGAGCCAGCGGAGCAAAGAGTCTGGAGGTTGTCCTGGGTGAGATGTGTGAATGCAACAATAAGAGCACCCTGCTGTTTTATTCGAATACCTCAATTGAAGAGGACCTTGATAAAGCGCTCAAGGACTCATTGTGTTTGCGATGAAGAAATGAATTGCAGGC
Source organism: Fistularia commersonii (assembly GCF_037954325.1). Classification (NCBI taxonomy): domain Eukaryota; kingdom Metazoa; phylum Chordata; class Actinopteri; order Syngnathiformes; family Fistulariidae; genus Fistularia; species Fistularia commersonii. The sequence goes on from NC_141302.1 coordinate 9,726,497, forward strand.
GCTTGGTATTTGGAATGTGAACAACAAAGTCAGCGAGGGAAGCCGCAGAAATGTTTATCTTCATGCATCATTTAAGTACATCTGTGAGTTCAAAAACAATCTTGACTTCATTCACGGACAGAAAAAGCCCATGTTTGGATTATTCGACAAAGCCTCTTCTTAATCATGGCAATTAAATTTCTATCATTGGAAATATTGGATTTAGACATGGTAGTGGTAAGGTGAAAAAACACTTTTTAGGTCTAGCTGCGGGACATACATGGGTTTCATTTTTCATGTAGTTGCACAGCGGTGGTTCGGGGCAGGCATACGGCCTGGCAATGGAGGTGCAATAAGTCTGAGACAGGAATTTCCTTCATTGTCCACTTACATCCGTAAACTGGACCCATATGGTAGGCAGATATTGCTGTTGGCTTATGAATGGAAGGCATATTATGCAGAGATATTTATGTGCTTTTGGAGGAAATACATGTTTTTTTTTTGTTTTTTTCTTAAAACAGCAAAATCATATGTTTTGGCATTGCGTTCACTTGCTCTCCGCCTTCCTCTCTCCAAAGACAAGTCAAAGTAACAGATGTTTTGAACTGGCTAACATGGTGTCTAATACAAGTCATGCAAGGCACTGGGAAGTGTCCAAACACTGTCCATCTTCAGAGGACAGCCTTTATTATTCAACTGATGTGTGGGACAGAAACATCTGGAACATCTGAAGGCTTGCTGAGGTAATGCTGGTAGCCGGTGAGCGAACAGACAGACACGTTCAAAAACTATGTTTCATCTTCGGCGTTCCCCTCTTGCCCTACTAAACCTTGTGCGTCAAATTCATTAGCCAGATCTGACAATGCACATGTCAACAGTTCTAGTATCAGTGAAACTGAGGAATGCATGCAATGCAATTCGAGGCTGGGGGATATGAAAAAAAAAACAATGGGGGAGAGACAGAGATGCATGTGAAAAATGCAGGTAAATGTAGAATAAATTATGTGCAAAGCTGAGGGAAGTATCCCACTTTGATTCAAATGGTTGCAAAAACAAACTGTAGACTAAAATAATTTCAGCAAGACTGATCTTATCTTGAAATCATACGGGAATTAATTATTGATGTATCCGTTATTTTTGGGTCCTTTCCTGCAATCGATTTAAACATATATCTTTGATGATTTGTTGAAAAGTAATGATTGTGTTTTGCTAATGTTTGTATCAATTTCTGAACCATTTTGAGGTGAATCCGCGGTAATATTTAGGCAATTTCCTTTCTTTCTGTGCTTCCTTTGCGAGCATATGATTGACTGCTGTCACATGGAACAGCTGGAAACCCCCAGGGCTCCAAACAATCCAAGTATTGATTAATTTAACACATGTTTACACCATTATTTCAATTTTGTATATAACATAGATGCCCTTCTCTGAACACTTTACATGTGAAGTAGAATAATGAACAGCGTAATAGCTCACTCGGTAAAACTGTTCTGCATTTTGTCCAATAAATCAAAAAAAATGCACTTGAACCAGTGCACGTGGCATTTTCACAAGTGTCAGAAGAAAGATGTAGACAACAGGTGTATAGTTTTGACTTCCCGTTGAGGAAAATAGCTGCTGACTTGGAAGCAACGGGCCCTGTCTGCTTCAATTTCATATCCAGGTAAATTTCAAACTCAAGACTGTAAAAACTATTGTTGCAACTGCATTCCTAGGATGTAAGTTTCGCTCTTCCCTTACAGAGGGACTGTAATTCTTTAACTGTTAAATGTTGTAAATTCCCCCCTCCTATTTTCTCTTGTGCACCTTGAGGCCTTTTTATATATGTTTAGCAACTACTTTACTGCATTGACTCAACATCTGTGATGGTTTCAACAGAACATTAACCTCTGACTGTAAATACCATTTCCAAACTGGCTATAACTGCATGAGGATTTGGGGAAATGAGGAAAAAAAATGACAGGAAGCGGTCCACGTGTGCATCCAGAGGCCAAACTGTTTTTGGCATTTGTGCTTAAAGCATTTAGTAATAATGCAGAATGTCAGAGAAGTTCAACAGTAGAAGAGAATATGAAACTGTCAGCTGCAGCTGCTTTTTTCACAGTTTTCATGGGACAATTGGAGATGCCTCTTAAGACTGCTTTACATACGATGTGTGTGTCTGGGGAGGGGGGGGGCGGTACTCACTTTGGCTCCTCGCTAACGACAATGTCCTCCTCCAGCTCTATGGCCTGTTTATGCCACGGAGGTTTTGCTTCTACAGGAGGTGTATCTGGAGTACGTGATAGAGGGGAGAGGTAGGTTGACCATCACAGGAAAAATATTCAATTTTCAAAACTGACAAGCCTTTTTATGATGACACCGTCACTGAAATTCACACATTCACCCACCGATGGATTTGTAGCAGGGCACAGTCACCAAGCACTCCTCCTTGATGTGGGGTTTGGTGGTGGGATTGCATCCTCCAGCATGGAGTCCCCTGTGATCGATGCACAACACCACCCTGTAGCGCAGACCCTGACCACAGGTCACCGTGCACTGGTGGCAACAAAATCATAGTTTACTTTGAGATTCACCCATTATTTTCATGCCCATGCTAGCTTCGATAAGGAGTCTTAACGTTCTACTTAAGGGACTTGAAGAAAGAGAACTTGCAGTTATCTGTGCATGGATGAATGTTACGTGTCCTCTGCCAAAAAAAAATATTTAACATCAAGTTTGCCAGCAAGAATATGATAGGTAAACAGCAGCCCGCAAATCTGGTTCTCTGAGACTCAGACATGTGCTTGTAAGGCCGCTTTTTGGTTTCAGGAGGTTTCACAGACTATATTGTGAAGTAAAGCATCATCAGTCACAGTTTCAAATGGCTTATGATATGTTTAAACATTCAGAGTCCCAAAGCTAAAACCCCACAAAATGAAAGGAACCTACAGGTGACCACTCCTGAGCCATCCAGGTGGGGCAGTCGAAAGTGTTGCAAGGCTGCAGGATGGCAGTCTTAGGGGAGTAGAGACATTTCCACTCTTCAGTTGGGGTGATTGTTCCCTGCATGTCCTCCTCGACACAAGACACTGAGCGACTCTGGATGCCTCCACCGCAGGAGGTGGAACAGGCCGTCCAGGGACTGCTCTCCCACCTGAAAATCCCGAAGCAATTGATAGGATGATGATTAAATTTAGGGATTAGGGTTTGGGTTTGTATTTGTCGATTCTTCATCTTAAAAGACATACCGAGGTAGGGGGTGGTAAAGGTCATACGGCATAATTTGCTTGTAGCCGTCACTGAAAAGTAACAACGTTAGAGGATAGAAGAATTCAATCGGTTAGTTATGATTACTAAATCATAGGCACCTGCAGTATTTCATTAAAAGGTCTGACACTTAGCAGCTTAAATCTGACCCCCTTCAACTTTAAATTGGCAGCTGAAAACAAATGTTGATGGACAGCGATGTATGTTATCTAACCTGGCCAGACAAGGCTCCATATTGCACTCCTGGAGTTTTGGTTTCGGTTTGATGTTTTCCGGATAGTAATGGCAATACTGGTCCACGACAACTCTGCTGCTCCGCAAATCAAAGCACTCCGCTGAGGTCAGCTGGTACCCTGAAAATGGAGAACAGGATATTTGTCCTGAAAGGCAAGAACTGGGAGATACAAACTTCACCTGAAGTCGATTTTCACAAGGCCAACAGTGCAGCTGTGTGCCTACCTCCACCGCAAGTCACTGAACAGGGGAAAAAATCAGTCTCTCTCCAGCGGTGGATGATGGGCTGGTAGTAGATATACTGAACCACACTGTCAGCTCCACTACTATACTGTACCTACGGAAATCACATTCAGTAAGAGACCATCAATCAGTTTTTGTTGATTTTGCATTTATATGTCCAAAGTGTAAGTGTGCCATACTGGTATGATATGCACCAAAGGACATGACTATGATGAATGTGATCACAAATCTTTAACTCATCTTTCTCTTACAGCTGTCCATAATCCACCAGTCTTCAAATCGGGGGTGTCAAACTCAAATACACAGTGGGCCAAAATTCAAAACTGGGACAAAGTCGCGGGCCAACATTGATATTTATTGAAAAAAATCTTCCTCCAGATGTAACAATGAACCTTTTCATATGGGCCCAAACAAGTTTTGCTTAAAAACTAAATATGGAACAAGCATGACATAATACTATACAATATATAACTTAATATTGCACACATGAAAAATCCTGTTTTCTGCCTAAGTAGCAGGGTGTCAGTACTAGCATAAGGTCGCCATGACAACTGTACACAGAGGAGAGGGCATTTATGGGTCCGGTTGTGATGTTCGTGCCAAAACACCAGCAGAAAATTCTGGGATTTTTAGAATTAGCGATACATGTACTATAGACTATACCGGCGGACCAGCTTTAATAGTCATTTGGTTTGGCTTCGTGGGCCAAATATAATTACAGTGCGGGCCATATTTGGCCCATGGGCCAGAGTTTGCTGCCTATGCTTTAAATGGTATAAGGTACATGAGCAGGGGATGATAGCAGTTAATGAACATAAAAATGTTCTGAGCTATGTCTAGTTCTTAGCTGGTCAGGTGCACAGTATGCTACAGCTCTACTAGCTGACAGGAAAAGGAACACACACAGTGTTATGCTTCGGAGCATAAATAGGTCATATAATTTAATATGCTGACAATGTGCTATTTTTACATCAAACAACAGATTAAAAGTAACAGAAAGATATTAAATGAGAGAATATAAATTAACTGTTTGTTTTTTTATCTGAAGTGACTACATCATTCCTTCAAGTCAAAGTGAACGTGTCATGCTCCTGTGTGATGTTTACAAAAGAGAGGACGACTCTGGACAGCCGCTAAATTGACAAATATTTTCACTCAACTTGCATGACTTCAAAGAAACATTTCCACTGGGTTGAGAGTCACCATATTACCATGTCATTATATAACTGTATACATTTCCACTTTCCCAGCAACGCTAGAGTCACAGCAGTCACCGCTCACTCTGACTGTTGTGGGTAGTGTTCCCATTTGAGAAGTGGATTTGTTATGCTTGAAGCCCCAAGGCCTGGACATAAGCAAGTCTTTTGTCAAGACAACAATGTAAGTGTTGCCGTCACTCTGGGACTGGCGTTCAGGCCAAAAGCTGGTTCTCTTACGCCAAATCACAACGAATAGGTTTGAAATTTGATACCGGCTCTGAATCGGCCACCGTGAACTGACTGAACTCAAATGTAACTCATTCATGTCCTTCTTTTTCTATTTGTGAAAATATTTGCAAAAATAAACCATAACAAAATAAAAGTCTAGTAGCACAGACATTTACTGATTAGTTTGAAGTAAAAAAAATAATCCTTTACCAATATTTCTGAAGACAAAGACAATTTTAGAGGCAGTAACTAATTCATTATATTCAAGTGGTTATATAAATACTCAACTGAAACAGTGTAAATGTCAAAGAAGGTAGAAATCAGGCCCGCTCCCAGCCACAACTGGAACTCCAGCATGTTTTATTCAAGGTGACCTCTTTCAAAGACGGAATATCAAAATTCCTTCTTTCCTTCCCCTAAAATTAGGTCTTAAAATGATCCACTTTATTCTGACTCTTTGAAAATATCTACCAGAAGGACAATGTATGGAAATGCGGTGTTCACTTATTTTAGGGATTCTTTTTAAGAGAAGGAGGAAAGGACATTATGGTGGAGGGTCACTGTAGCTTTGCTCAGTGACACAACCAACTAAACACTAGTGAAATATATTTGGGGGAAAAAAAGCCTTTCTTTTGTTAGTATTCAAAGGGTTTTGCTTTCAATCTCTTGCCTCAGCTGTGATGAAGAAGGAATAGCAAAAGATTTCACTGTCACTCTTTCACACTCATGGGTTTACAGTCAAAATTCTCTGGCAACTTCTAAATATTGGATTCTAGTCGTCTAAACTCATCCCGCTCTGCAACACAAACTGGCTCTGTGCCGCAGAAAAGACGAGAAAAATGTGCATTTATGCCTCCTTGAGTTTCATTGCTATTTATTGAATAAAACTGACTTGTGTTTATAAGGGGGAAGTTTCGCTGTCGTTACACCATGCTCATATAATTTTACCCTCAAAAAGGAATGTGTGTTTAAGGAATCAGGAAAAAGATATCCCAGCCATTGTGTCATAGCAGTATAAAAAGTAATATGCTTCCCCACAAAAAATGGGAAACAGAGTTTATGATTTTTTCCATGATCTTACTCAGGGATTAACAGGTAGACCTTTGCTCCGGGAACTGATCTAAACAAATGGCTGCTGTTAGGCTATTTTGAGGCCAAGAACTTATATGTGGATTGCAAATTCATCCACCAGAGCTCTATTTCATCTGCAGATTGGCCAGGTTGACTCCTTATTACACTTCACCACTGGGAGACAATGGTTTTCAAAAGAATATCAATGAAACTGGCTCTTATTTTCTTGATGGTCTCAGTGAACCCAGGAAAGCAAGCCATCCCATCCGATGTGAGTATTTATTTCAACTCTTACTTTGATGGTGAAATCAGCGCCGAGCGGGCCAGTAATTCTCAGGACTTCTTTATCTGAAAGTTTTTGGAAGTCCAGCGTTGTGTTCTCTAGGTGGTACTGCCCTGATTTATTCAGGACAACGTCCCCTTTCGCCCCTTGTAAAGTCTTGCTCTCGACATCTGGAGTGGAGAAAGACAGCAGGAGAATGTGAACTCATCACTTACGTAACACATAAACACCATTTATCGACATCGACAGTTATTGAACTGGATGATGTCAAAAGTTTAGCTGCCATCCCAAAATGCACCTTACAAAACATTACATTACGAAAACAAAAAGGAAAACACCATAATTGCCTTTTCCTGTCAACACATTACTGTGTCACCATATCATTGGACAGATGAAAGGAAATGTGGTCCAAGTGCTGTGATTCTCACAAAATAAACATTTAATTTATCACAGGCCTCATGACATATACCTCAAGTCAGATTGAGTTACACAAAGAACACAGGAGGCTGGATTCAGAGACAAAGCGCGTGGCTTTCTGGGTTGGCTGCAGCCGCTCCAAACACTGGCCCGGCGTGCCTGTGTGCCTTTCCAGCATGGAAATTCACACAAAAAAGAAACAACAATAGGAAAAACTAAACTAGCTGTAAAAAGCTGCAGCCAGCATCCGCCAACAACCAATTACACTCCACTAAAAGGCTAAGGGAAATATTTGACGAAAATCTGTTCATTCACGAAAATGAAGTGTTGGAAAATTAACTTTGGAGGAAAGAGTTGTGGAGATGGAATATTTGTCGATTTTGTTTCAATTCTTTTTCAGAGTTTGATGCCAGTTTTTTGACATTTGTGAAAGCTGGGAGTCTAAAATTCTCGTAAAGCACAGTTGAAGCCATCTTTATAAACAGTTTTTTAGGAGAGCTGAAACTGCCTCAAGTTATGATATGAATGAAAAATACAGAATTTTTTAGAAAAGACTGAGAATTATTACATGAAACCAGAATAAAAATTGGCTGTGCAAGAAGAAATACAATCCAACGCAAACCAAAGGTAAGGTTCAGGAAACAATATGTAAATATAATAAATATAATGACAAAATTATCCTTCACATTGATAAACAAATGTTTATGAAAGTTATCTTACATAAGTTCAACTCATAGAAACTCATAAAAACTGCTCTAAAGTCATAAAGCACATGCAGGATTTTAGCATCTAATAAGTAGTTCATTTGCCAATAATCCATGACCCTGTGTGCAGGATATGCAGTGGAAAGAATGAATGAATGAATGAATGAATGAATGAATTAACTAATTAATGTGAATCTTGTGTTTAACTGATTCAGATGGAAGGGCACCCTGGACCTACCAGGACTTACACAAGTGATCCGGGCCTTTCAGGACAAGACGCACGTGACGGCTCTTGTAGGGGACGACGACGACTGTGTCCTCAGCTTGATACACACACACGAGCACACAAGCACACACACGAGCACACAAGCACACACACACACACACACACAACACACAGAGGAATCATAGATATCTGTCAATAATCACAATACAATATCATAGTAACATCGTAACTGTCAAGTACAAACAGAAAACTGGTTGAAAAAGTCAACACAGCCTATTATCATGTGAACCATCAGCTGAACCGTCATTTAATCAAAAGCTTGAAAGCCATGTTTTTTTTTAACATACTCAAGACCACTTACTTTTTCCCGAAGCACGCTGGGATTTGTAGTGACCTCGCACCAATCTGCAGGAGGAACCGTCTCCGTTGCAAACGCCACAGTTGTCCTCTTTTGCTGTACTGCCCAACTCATGGTCGCAACCTACAATCTATAACACACAAAGATAGAGAAATCTAACAACAGAAATACTAAAAACCTTGGACCATGATCTCATTTACGCAACAATTACAAATTAAATTTACATTAAATTGTCAAACCTAACAAGCAAACATTTAAAGAGAGGAATAATCCAAAAAAGGCGAGATGGACCGAGAAACATATTGCATGAAACAAGGACCCTCAATATCGAGTGTTTGCATTAAGAGAAAAACATTAAACTCCAATTTGGATAAATCATGTTGTTTTCTAAAAATACTGCTTGCGTTTTCAAATAAACTTTATCACTGATCGTTCACAGCTGACTGATGATTTATTTTGTTGGTAGGACAATACCACAGCCAGAATGCAACTGTGTGAGTGAGAGTGAATTCAAATCTTTGTCTGTCTCAACACATTTTTTACACTCATAGAGGCAGCTGTACTCAAACAATAATATGAGCAATGAAAAACTACTTCCTGGGCTGTCAGTCAAAAGCGCAAACATGGAATTCACACCCAATGGGAATTCATTTGGGAAGAAAATGAAATGCAATGAAAATACATAGTTTATCACAGCACCACTTCAACATATCAGGCACTAAATATACCTCTAGTGAAAACATGTAAATTAATGGGGTTATATCAGTTTTTCAAATTGGGGATTTCGCACTTTGACCTTGATTTAGATTGGCATGTCTATGAGTTTCTGTTTGAAAACCTTTGCATTATTCCTTCATTTTTAATTTGACAGTACAACTATGGGCATAGTGCACACCTGGATACGTTCATTAGGACGAGGTCTCTTTACAACTGCGTACTAAGTCTATTGGCAGAACACTAAATAAAATCCTTAAATACTGGATAATATAATTACATTTAGAGATAGATATCTCTGATTTGTGTCTGGTCTGCAAAGTAAACCCTGATTCATTTTACATTAATCTTTACATAAAAGTTACATAAAATGGTTGAATTAGCTGATGTCATAAAACTGCATGGAATGAACTGCAAATACAGTGTGCCTATGGTTTACTGGTGTGCATAAAAGATTCTGATTCACATTTTGCATTCAGATTTAGTTTATAGGTGAAGGAAAACTACATGAACCAACCTTATTCCCTGAGCGCAGCAAATTGGTCTTCAGTTTCTACTAATGTCATGCATGGACATTGTGACAAAATCCAGCTTAAAATGGGTGCGAACATGCAAGTGCATAGGGCTCCCTGGATCTGCGGCCCACCTGGCACACTCCGCTGATGCACATATCCAGGGACTCTGTGTAGCAGCGTGTTCCATCCAGCACTTTGGGCGCCAGCTCCAACAACAGGCCCGAGCCCTTCGCTTTGCACTTGAGAGAGCAGGGGTTTTCTGGGTCATTGTACACTGGCAGCCATTCATGGTACTGACCCTGGTAGCGCACATCTGCATGGGCTGAGCACTGCTGTGCACGAAAGTCCCCAACATCTAATGGGCAGTCCTAAAATAAAATCAGTGCCATTAATGTAAAAAAGAAGAAAAAAAATCATTTAACCACCCTGGACACATTGAGATTAGCAGTGCTGTTTATAGATGTTGGAGTAATTACTAAATCAAAACACAAGGCATCTGATGTCTTTCCCTGAAACTTCTTTCTTAATGGAAAACAAGAGCATCAAACATCACTAAATCATCCCCCTTGTGTCTAAACCCCACCCATATTTTCACAGTTCTCCACACTGTATTCAATCACTAGTGAGTTGTTTGAGTTGAATTCAAAAGACAACCAAGTTAAAGCTCAACTGACATCAACTACATCCAGATAAGTTTGCTGAACTTACCACATTACTGCATGTGCGATATTTGATATTCTGCCCTTCGCAGGTCCTGGAGAAGAGAAAATGCACACTTGAGCGAACTGGCTTTGAGGATGAATGATAAAGCAAACCACAATACGCAGCAGTCATCTAGGCCAGAGGCCACCGCTTCTCCACCCTTTGATGTTGGTTTGAATTTTTTTTTTCGAATGTGGCAACCCACAGGCTCGGGTTCTGCGGTGTGTTAGTGAAGACATAATATAATTCGCACAATGTGACTATGAATATATACAAGGCCTTGGCACTTCTCAAATTAGATTTATCCACAGATCTCTTTTACTGTCCTCAGACGGCTGCAGCATTACACAAAATGAAGATGATATTTTCGCGGCACATTGCAAATGTGGCCATCTGATAAGTGTAAAAACCCAAAATATTAAATTACAGATCAGCGCACATGGCTTTATTGACTGTCCTGCATTTACCACAAAAAAGCTTTTGGTTTTAAGGGAATAGTTAGAGCCTTAGGAAGCTAGCGGCCTTTGTCTTGCCTCATAGTACTACTGTGTTCCTAAAGAGATGGGAATACAGCCATATCAGGAGGCAACTGTATGTCCACACAAATATATTGTAAACTTTTAACAATTTATCTGTGCATTTTAAGGGGAATATGTCCAATTTAGAGTTTGTGTTTGCTTCTTGACTTGATTAAGGGAAACCGTAGTCTCTAGTTTTCTTCTCAATATAATGTCATTGCACAAAATCACATTTACCCCTTTTCTCCTCCGATCATCAAATATTTTGCAATATTATCAGATTTCTTAACACTATCGGTAAACTCATGCGGGTTTCTTCGTGCACGTGTTTCATATCTGTATTAAAAAGGGAAATTTGATTCAAGTGTTTATTGTCATGTATACAGTCCAGAAACGTGTTTCCCTGTACACTGAAATTCTGACTTTGCCTTCTGCAGGGCATCCAGATAAGCATTGGTAAATAAATAATAATAAACTTACCGTTATAAGCCGATGTAACAGTGCAGGGAAGTGTAAAAATACTCCAGAAATGTAGACAGTATTGGCAAGTTAAAGTTGAGTGTAGCTTTGAGAGTACAACTCACAAAGTGCAGGTGCAGATTGTCATGTAATGTTATGTAAAGAAACCAAAACGGATGTAAGTACTATCAAAATACGAGCGTTAAGATTCTTGGCTGCTCAGGGGGAAAGAGGTTGTGAAAACCTTGGGAACACAGTTAGGTCACTTGAAGGTGGCGCGTGACAGGGGTTCTTCAAGGTCACATGAAGGTCGCTGATCTACCCAACCATTAGATGGGTTATTCGTCGCATCATTCAAAGGGTAAGTGATCATTAAACTGTCAGATAAATTAACTAATACCAACTACAAAAAAGTTTTTTTGTGCTATGAGAGGAACGGATGACAAAAACGCCATCCCTAAAATACACAATGAGAGGAGTTAAACAGGAAAACCTCAATTACAAAGTGCTATTAGACAATTAAACAAGACTACATACCTGTGTTGGATGTCTATATCTCTAAGAGATATAAACAGATATTGCAATATATAAGTATATATGCTGGTGTGTGCTAATAGGAAACTTTTGTATTGAAGATTTAGAGCAGAAGGGTGTCATATTAGACACTTATTGAAACAACTGCTATGTGTGCACATCTGATTAAACAAGCCCTCTCTTTATTAACCTTTATCCAAACTGTATTAACCTACCTCTGCACAAGCACTAATGGCGCGCACGGTTAGGCCCTCGCAGCTGTGTCTGCTGAACAAATTGAAACAGTCTGTATCACTGCTCTCTGCATGACAATCTGCTATATCTTTGCCCGAGTCGTTGCACGAACCACTTATTCTAAATTATGATTCTTGTGCGCTTTGATGCCGAACGATGATAAACTGCCGACGGTGACTATGATAGGCCAATTATCTGAGACCCCGGTGGAAACTAATCAAAGGATAATCGTGTTGACTTAGATAACGTTAAAAGAAAATTCCAGTGTCATCGGCCCTTAGCTAATCTGGAACCAAGATTGGAAGCAACATTGCAAATTTTGGACTGACAGATGAACAAGAGCATCAGGATTTTTACAATATTATTTTAGAGAGCTGAGGGAGTTGATACTGAGTGTGTGGCATGGCAAGAACATTCGACCTCATGATGAATCCAGACAGCCATCTCTGCCAAGCCAAACACTGGATCATGGGGCTCGCGCACAAGCATGACTATTTCAAAGGCCAAGACTTGAGAGACAGATAGCAAAGATCTGGATCAGTGAGGAAAGTCAGACCGGGACGAGCAAGATTTAATCTGGATTTTAGAAAAGCGGCAAAAGAATAAAATGAGTTTCGTTTTCATTTGATCGTTTTTCCACTTGACTTTGGAAGCTGCAACATGTAGAGTGAGCTGATTTGGGACCAGGGCTTCATTACCCCTCCATGAAAATTTAGGGGAAGCCTACTGGGTAGAATATTAGAATTCTGGCGGCAATAACAAAACTCACAGACTATGGCACTTCCCTTCCTGCCAAAGTAAGAGAAAAGACACAACAAAACAGAAATTGCAATTGCCAACAGCACTAAAAGGCTGTATATTCAGTACAGCAATGTGTACAGCGGGCCACGCGAGCTGAAATCTATTGAAACAAGAACGAGTTATTTTGAATACCTCCTTTCACTCTTGGACTTCGTGGACCATTTGTCTGGCTCACATCGTCCACATACATGTCATCAACTCTTCTTGATAAATTGAAAGTAATGCATGATGGTCTCTTACAAATCCTGGCCATATTATTGATACACTTGCGGTAAGTGTGCATATGAAAATGTGGCTGATTTTGTCATGCCTGAAATATGCTCCAGCAGTGAGCTTCACTGTTGACTAGATGACGAAACGAGTTGCAGCAAATCATTAAAAGAATCATAGAAGTATAATGAAAATGAGAGAAACCTTGTCTATCAGTTCTCTATAAACCAACTTTAAATTTAACTTCATTAAAACCTTAGATAAACTCATGGATCATGATCATAGGGTGTCATTTAAATGTATATTTTTATTCCCCTGAAGCTGCATCCTCATGTTTCAAGCCCTGATCTTGTCCTCTATGGCCAAGTACAGCTACACAGCTTTCAGTCATCAGATCACTGCAAGTTATGTCATTTGCTGTAGTAAGCTGAAAATAACTCCTCACACATTAAATGATTAACCCTTACTCTGGTTCACACGTCACAAGAAAAAGAAAGCACTCCTTTTTTTGAACAAGTAGCAACTTCTTGGGTAGCACAAAGCCCATGATCATGCTGCGGGAGGATTTGTTTTGAAGACAGATTTGCAGGAGTGGGGTCATGGCCTGGCGTTAAGTGGGTCAAACCCCCACAAAAGAATAAATCCATAAAGCGTGCACATCAGCGCTGTGTTATTGTTTGAACTGATAGAAAAAACAAACATATCATGATCCTATGCGACAGAGAGGTGAAACCTCCTTTGTTGTCTGATAAAAACCACATATTTCCACTTTCTATGGTTTTGATTTTGGTCCATGGAATGTGGCTAATTCTTCTTCTCCTTTCGGCTTTTCCCCTCACGGGTCGCCACAGCGAATCAACCTATTCTCTATTTCCTCCTCTCTCACACCAACTATCTTCACAATGGAATGTGCCCAACTGCCTTAGTTTATTATTTACTCTCTTAAGAAGAGGTAAAATCAGCAGGTGTAAAGATATGCTGGGATGAAAGTCAGATTGTAGTGGAAACCCTTTGGGGAAAATCACAAATGGATCTGCTGCATCAGGCCTCTCCATGTAGCTCGGCAGGCAGTGTACAGAAGAAAAGATCATGTTCGCACTGATTTATGGGAGAAAAATCCAAAATGTCATGATTGGAAATCCTGCAATCCTGTTCCCGGGTTAATTGCAATTTGTTCCGTTCCTTTCCCTGGACTATTTGGTTATACCCATTTTTTTTTCAAAGGCCATTGTGGTCATTGTTTCCTGTTTTGAGTCTGCTTGGTTTAGTTGCCACGACACATATAAGAAATGGCAAACAAATTGCAAACGTTATACAATCATGTTTATAAAACAATTCATCACATTGTTTGTTTGCTCATTTGCAGTGAATAATCAAAGAGGAGGAAAAAAGAAAAGAGCACTGATGCCTGGAAACCTGCAAATACAAAATCACAGGTCCATGAAACAACAACTCCTGTTGTTTCCGTTTACCACACACATTGCCGCTCTCCTTGCGGGCTATCAGCTTCATGCTGAGGCTCATCATCAATAGATCCAAAAATTTGGGATTTGTGGGTCCCGCATCGCCAGAACCTTGCAGCTGATTTTAAATCCCCGAATAAATACTATTTTGCGTTCTGGGACTTTACAAAGCAAGCTCAAAAACTTACGAGTGAAAAATCTGTCCTAAAATGTGGGCACAAATGGCATCCATAAGATTAAAATTTTTCTTATCAAATCAGAGAGAAAAGTGAAAAGGACAGGTCACGGTAAAATGCTCTGAAAAAATTCTTTCAGTTTTTCAGATATTCGTTTTTGCTCGCCACAGACTAACGCTGCAGCAGAACCCTCTGGCCAAAATGTTCAAAATGTTTAGACCTGGTAGTTGCAAGGCAAATCAAATCAGTATGTTGTTTGTTCTGTCCAGAATTTTCCCCATTGTGCGGTGATTGCTAGCACTTTCTTTTGGACTTCCTTATTTGAATTATTATGCTCAATCTAATCTAGGTTTGGATCTTCTTCTGTAGACTGATTGTTGTTGATTCTGGCTACTTGCTGGCTAAGTGGTAATGTAGACAAGCGAGAAGAGGTGCTCCTAGCACAGCACAAGCTACAGCGAGGGTGGTCTCATATACCGTAAAAGAGAGACATAATTGTGGTGCCAAGCCCCAAGTTAATTAGGTAAGTCATTACTTTGGGGAAAATGCAGTTTCACAAGATGTGAAATATAAACTTTAAACACAGCTGTGAAGAGCATTGGTGAAAACTGTGAGAAGACCAGCGCCATTCAATGTATCTCCTGGCACCTCGGCGAATCAGTTATGCAATGAATGGTGGGCACCGCAAAGAAAAACAGCACTTAGATATGTTGCTTCCAGCCACTGCCAGTGACTGCTTATCTACATTCCAAAATATTGGAAGCCTATCCAGTTGCAATATGACTGCATCACCAAATGATTTAAACTAATCAAAACACAACTGTCTTTTGTGATAAAAATTGAGCCATAAACAATCTAATATCAGTGTGACTGAGTGTCAGTGATTCGTGGGCCTCATCAATAATAGCGCAGCACTTTGTCAGATCACAACACCCAATCCGTATGTCCACACTTGCTTTAAACCAGCTGTGCGGTGGTTCCTAGTAGAACTTGTGATCAAGAGTGCATTGCATGAGTACGATTAATGAGAGCTACATGATCTGTTTAGTCTGTGCTTTGCATGCAGGCGTGTATGAGCAGTTATGTCTTGCTGTATGTTTGTGTGCTTTTGGAGAAGCACTGAATCCAGTGAGAATATGTGTGTGTTTTAAAAGGTCAGTGAGTTGGAGTGGTGTTGCTAGTCCTATACACGTGTGCACGTGTGCACATGGGCGCATGTACGCATGCTCACACACAGGCATACACGCGCACACACACACACACACACACACACACACACACACACACAGGGGCCTTGTGCTTTACTTTTAATGACGTTGTTTGATCTGCCACCCAGGGCCAGGCTACTGCTCATTCATTCCCACGTAACAGCAAGGTAAGGTGGGATGTGGTGTGATGGAAGGCCTTGCCATTTGCTCAAGAACCTCATACATTACTGCCACTGCCAAAGGACACACACATCTGTAAATACATGGGCTTGCACACAAAAAAAAAACTTGAGTATGTACTTCTTTGCCTAATACTACCTACATCCCACATTGGGTGCAAAAACCCAAACACCTCTTTACACATCAATTGGTTTTATAGCCAGTAGCATTCTGAGATTTGACTTGCCAAAAAGCCTTTGGACAAGAAAAGGGAAATGTCTGACTGTTGATATCATGAACTTAAAAAAACTAATTGACCTCAGCGTTTACAGTCCAGCACAGGGGGTTCTGGTGTTTGCGGTTTTCTCCACTACCAAAAAGCTCACAGTTGTGGAGGCACCAGAGACCTCATTTTCTAACATCTCAGCTCGATCATTTATTATGACATGCTTTATTTTTTTGGAGTCAGACAGTAGCATTGAATTCTTATCAAACCTACTAGATCTGTCATCACTGAAGCCCCCCGTCCCTCTGACGCCCGCAATGTTGAAACGGGGGCAACTTTGACAGCAGAGTCCGCTGGCTACCTTGAGTGAGTGAGCAGTATATTCTGGGAACTGTAAAATGGAGGAATGTGGTGAAGTCACCCTGCGGCTATTTCCCAGTCTATAAATGTGACAACATTTCTATGAAAAACATACCGTCTTACTGCCTGGACCCCCTCCCCCCCACTTGTTTCTCTAATCCATTCGTAACCGGCCACTTTGCCGGGTGCGTTTGGACAGGAGCTTTTAAGGCACACAGGGTCACCGTCGAGCCCAAACAACCGGGTGACTTTGGCACAAGGATAAAAGAACCAGGAGGTCCGAAGTCCAAGTTCTCCTTCATCCTGAGACTTAAGCTGAGATGATGAGCGGCGGTGATTACAAATACAGACTCACTGCTTGCAGCGCCAAACGTGTAGCACAGGAAAGTTATTGAACGTGGCACACACTTCGGCAAAGAGCATTGATTGTTATTCTGAGATTAGTGAAGAAAAATGTCGGTGCCATTATTGAAAACTGGATCCCTCTTGCCACTGATGAATTCAAGACCTAAGCTCATATGGCTGTCTGGACAGTTTTAGAAGGTGGATGACCGAGTGATCTCAGTTGACCCCTCCAGGATGATTAACAGTCACAGAAAAATCATATGTATTTTGGGCACTCCCATTGTATCCCATGGGAAAGGAACTATTGGCGAGATTTACTTGCACTATAGGGATGCTGTCTGGGTTTATTTGGCAGAACAATTGTGAGCTAGGGAGAAATACCTCACTACCCTAAGCCCCAACCCCTTCTCCTTGCCATGATATGGCACTTTAATGGGGACCAGTCCAGGCTCTGTAAGGATTTTGCTCTTTAAAGGAGATTACTCTGGATAGTGTTTGAACACACACTTACAAATTACCTATGAGATGTTTCCATTTATCTGAAGGCCAATGAGATTCTAACTTGAAATTACTCACATTTCAGAAAAAAATCTCAAGAATAAAGAATCTCCTCATACCAAGAGCTCATGTCAGTGTAGCCCTCTACATTTCTCAAAGTAAAATTGTGACAGAGAGCCTTTCTATTGGATGATCAAAATTATAAGTCATGATCACAAACCAGAAGTGGAACCGGCTGCCTAGACCCATGTCGTATTTCCAGAGGAGTCAAAGAACTCATCCAGAGTGAAAAAAAGCAACGTATTGTAGAAAAAAAACATGTGACAAAACAGTTTGACTATTTGAATGTCAAATGTAGATAATACTGGCTCGTCACTCATGAGCACTGGAGGCTGGACTCCATCTCACTACACTAAGTACGACAATTAACAAAAACTACATTTAACTTTAGCTTCAGGATGAATCAAAACAGATGTTGACACTGACAGCGATGTAAGCTATCATTGACTTCGGTAAGGCCGTCTAATCAGCTGCTTAAATTAGTTACCAGACATCAAATGCAGTTAAAAGTGAATGTGGTGATATTAACCAATGGTTTCTCCTCAACAAGACAGGGATTTACTCGGGCTAAAGACCTAGACTCTACTATTACCTCAATTAAATTGCTTTCAATGTCAGGGTATTCCTTGGGAGCCTGTAATACAAATGGCTGGTATGTGAAAAGGTACCCTCTAAGTTTTCTTCCTCCTTATAATAGTCCCTACTTGAGACCTTACAACAAAGTGTCAGTGAAGATTTGTAAGGCATATTATCCATGTCTTACACAATTGCTACTTTAATATGCAAGGAATTGAAATGCAATCTTATAAATAAGTCTTGGAGATATATATCATAGTGAAGGATGGTAGTTTAGTAGCAGTACAACATGTGTGCCCTATGTTGGCAATTTGGCTTTATTTTTTGGGATTTTGAAATACCTTTCACACTCAAACAACTTCATGCCAACATTTATCTATGGAATTTTTAGCCCTTTATTGTACATGTAACTAACTTGTACGTAACTTGTACATGTAGACTACAAGTAATGACTATGAAGAGCCGCCAAGCTCTGCCCAAAATGGAAAAAGCAAAAGTCGTACTTTGAACTGAGGCATCGTCTTAGGGAGTATGAGGCTCCTCCTCCACAGGTGCGTGAGCATTCACTCCACGAGCCCCAGGCGTCCCACAGCGTGTCTCTGTCCTCCTCGGACCGGGCCGTCCGCGAGCTCTGTGCAAGAAGACAGGACAAATGGCTTGATGAGGGGGAAAAAAAAGGGCAAAGTTTCAAGACAAGAAAGATCAGTGATGGATACGACTGAACAATTACTTGTTTTTATTATCCCAAACAGGATAAGGTTTTACTTGTGTTCCCGTCGCCAGAGTGACACAGATAATAGCTTGCATGTAAGCCAAGAAAGAACCCATTGATTCAATGAAATCTCTTAGAAACAAGAGTGGTTGAGATCAATCATTCCAGTTTTCACAGAATCCAGCAGGAGTTTCTTTCAGCTGGACCTGACTCTGACAAGATTAACGCTAGATGGTTCATATCCACAGTTAAGCTGGGTGCCAAATAAACACTGACTTATTGGAGTCATTTTAACCGTTATCTGCATAGATTTCATCCTCAGATTTCAACAAAACCGTACTGCAGCATGTGAATTCATGCGTAGGAATTCCTGAAAATGAAACTGCAGTATCCTTGATGGATGAGAGTCATCGCTCTTCTAGCTCTTCATTTATACCCATTTTTTCTCTATTTAAATGTCGGAGTCACCCTTTAGATTATAAAATGTCAGTTCTCTCCTCAGCTGCAGGTCTTACTCTTGCACCTCACTCTCTCCTAATTGTATCGTGCTTTATTTGGCAGCAGAGCCAGGAGTATTACGGCAGGTTTCCAAAATCAATATTATGAGAGAATGGATTTTGGGACTGCAAGGATGATGTGCATCTCAGATGTAGAGTGACAGTCAGAAAATGATGATCCTCTCCATCTGTCAACCTCACTCACTTTTATTTCCTCTTTCGCAGGTCTATATATTTTTAGAGATTAACTGGATTACCAAGGTCTAAAAGAAGGTGTTTGTTTCTACATCTGGCACCATCGTGTGAGGAGGATCACCTATATGTGACAGCATACGAGTTATGTTTCTTTCCCTTGGCGTCACTATACTGCTCCTCTACAGCTCCCCACCATGGCGTTTGCTGATATACTCCGTAAAAGACAGAGACTGGAAAGAAAAATAAGTTGCTTTTGCTATCTACAGATTTGCTACACTGAAGTATGTGTTTATAAGTTGCCAGACAGACTGGAGCTTGGGAAAAAGAAAAAAAAAAGTTTTATACCTGCTGAATGGATGAAAACCTGGAAAATGCGAGAGAGTTTCGAACTCAGAGGGCTGGAACTAACACGGGAACAAATCATCCACCTCCTATGTCAGTAGGAATGTATCTCAATAGACTCAATGAGCAAACACATACAATAAAATAATCTTCCATTCACTGTAGGTATTAAGGCCATGAGAGGGACTGATGGATACAAAAAAACATATCATTTCACACCATAAATGGAATACAAAGACGGTCTTTCTAGCGTCGCTGAACCATGAATTTCAAGATTGAAGAAATGCGTCTCTTGTGCACTTTATACAGCCTCACACTGGGATCTTTACACCGCAGGATAGCAGTTTGTGCTTGCATATCCAGCTGAGTCTTTAACTTAAAAATACTCGGGCCTCCTGATTAGGAAGGGAATGTGAACCACACTGAATAATGAAGGGACCATGAACTTTATGTGTAACACCTGCTCTTAAAATGACAAATAGTTTATAGTGAAGGCCCAGCTTTGCATTTTGGATCCAGAGCATTGAGATTTTAGTGGAAAAACTTTGACTGCGCCAAGTTATTTTTACATCATTGGACCTCTTTCCCAACAGCATGGATTTGTGCTTTATCTACAAAGACGAATGAAGCTCACAGAGGAAAGCAGATACAAGGTAATAATACCACTCTGATTATTTTCTTTGGGCCACAGTAGCAAAAACATCCATGCTGAATACTGCAGAGTGAGGCGGTGGTTTCACCTTATTAAAAGTGCATGGGGACTGATATAAATGGCTGCCGGTGCTGTTGACGCCTGAGGAACAGCAGAGAGGAACGGCAAGACATAAACACAGCCAACAGAGCATTCAGCCAAACATATCAGCAATGGTACCTCTTTCTGCACGGGCCAACTATTTCAATGTTTGGATCCACAGTAAATAAACACAGACTTTGCTCAGGGCAGCCGGTAAGCACACCACCTTAAATCTCCTTTGAAAAGCAATCAGTGAATTTTGCACTCAATTATGGCTGGGAGCTGTGTGTTGCAAAGCCAAGAGACCCAGAGGCGTAACAAGGTTGGTGAGGAGAGAGGAAGTAGATGAAGGACAGAGGGATGGAGATGAGGAGTAATAGATTGCTTGGCTGACTGCACTGCTATTGTTCTCAGCGAAGGCAGGGGAACACAAGGCTCCACTGGTCGGACTATATCATCCTGCTGGGATTTGGATCCAATAATCAAAAGGCTCAGATGTCCACTTGAAGGTTTGCAAATCTTCCATCATTACACGTCCCATCTCTCCCGCTCCTCCTCCTTCTCAGCAGTTCCATTCAGGCAGCAAAGCACACACAATAAGAAATACATAATCCGCTGGTCTTTCACTGTCAGAACAATGAGAAAAACAGAGCGAACATACGACCACAAAGGCCTCATGCCTGTCACCCATCCTATGTTTTCACATCTAGTGGAAAAGAGGAAATGAGCATATGATAAAAGACCACTGATCTCCACATGATATGTTATTCTGATGGACAGATTCTATTTAAGTCACCTGTCAGCAACTGAGACTAAGGACATTTTCCTTAAAGATGGAAAACTGCTGGACAGGGGAAGGAAACCAGAGTCTGGTGTCTTCTACTGCAGACTGTGTCAATATACATTCGATGGCCTTTTTATTTGGCAAGACACATGATATTTGCACATCTGTTGAATCCCTTGTCTTTTGCACCACGCTGTATTGTACTGTACTCACTGTCATACTGAAAGGCAGGCGCTGCAGTCTAACAGGGAATTCGAACCTCAGACAAAGGAGCTTGCTGACCTGGTGGTGTATCTACCAGGGCGACTTAAGAGAAAATGGTTCTTAAGCTGCTTTGATAACAAAGAGTCACGTCGGAGGGACAACTGAGGCTTATTTCTCTTAGGGCACCAGGAAAAGAGAACTGAATACAACTGCATGAGTCACATATCACATGCCTATATATAATAAACCTTAAGCTGTACTTGGTACGACATAGCATGTGTTCAGTATGTGAAAAAAAGAACATTATTTTTTTAAAGAGCAGATGAAAAAAAATGGATAGTACAGTACCATGATGAGAAGAACGGCCACCAGTATTTTGCAGGATGAAAACTCCAGCTCCATGTCTTCGCAAAGTGTGTGAGTCGATCCGTCAAGCTCAGACTTTGTGTGTGTGTGTGTGTGTGTGTGTGTGTGTGTGTGTGTGTGTGTGTGAGCCTGATGTATGATGCCCTCCTCTCTAGGTCACTTTGTGTGTCCTCTCTGCCTGCAGTCGACTCTCTGACTTGCTCCTTTTTCTCCCCTTAGGAGTAACTGGGGAGGGGGGTGGAAGGGAGGGAGGAGGAGTGGGAGTGTGTGTTGGTGTATTTGTGTGTGCGATGCATGATTTGGGGGGAGGCCATGACGGGGAGGGTGTCAAACCCCTCGAGTCCCCAAGTCTGGCTCACCAGCCAATCAATAAATGGACCTCAGTCAAGCGTGCTAGTTCAAACAAGGAGCCGGACCAGCTGCAACTTCACAACCTCACACGTTTGTGTGTGGAAGACAGGCATAGACAGGGAATTATGGTGGCAAACCAATTTTCCTCTCGATTCGATTATTTCCACTTCTTTGCTTTATAACTCACATTTTTTTCTGGTCTTTCATCTTTTCTGCTTGGCTTACTCTTTCTTACACATGCCACCAATTCTATTTTTGTCTTCTGCCTTGTGCTTTTGACAGCTTTATTTGTTGCAAGCAGTGGGTTTTGGAAACATCAAAATATCTCAGTCATATGACAGAATCTTAGGGAAGTGAATAAAGCTCCTTAAATTTTCAAATACATCAAAAGATAAGGCAGACCTACTGTATTCGGGGATTATGATGACTTCAAGACAGATTCCTGATGGCGTTTTGGTCATCATCTTGAGCTTCATGTGAGAACTGTCAGAAGCGACAAAGTCCCAGCTGCCATCGTGACAGACTTCGCTGCCATAGTGATTTTTTCAATTGCTTTATGAGCGAAAAGCGAAAAAAAAAGTCTAAAGGAACTTCAATAGGGCCTTTCATAACATCTGGCAGTATAAGCCAGAAAACATTTGCTCTGTGGAGGTGGGGAACAAGCCAGGTGTCGCCTGGAGGGACAATTCCCCAGGTTATAGAGGAAAAACGACCGAAAAGATGGACAGCTTTTGGCACAGGGAGTCTATCCTATACATCAAGCAACTTTCCAGTTTTAGCTTTTTCAAAGACAAGAAACAAAAACAAATGTTAAAACAAACAAAAAAAAGAAAAATAGAGGGGTCGAACTTTGTGCCAACCCACTGGTGCCCCATGATGTGACTTACAAGGTAGCAGGCTATCATTCAGGCATTCAACCCTGATGTTCCAAAGACAATAAAAACTCTGTGCCCTTCAAATCAAGACATCAAATCTGCCTTCCAATCAAACACCAAATCAAAAACCACATAATTGCTATCAATTAAGGTTGTGTGGAATGCGTTCCTCTCCAGAGCAAACATGCAGCAACCCTAATCACAACATCAGAGCGGATGTCTCTCGCATGTACGCGCTTAAACACACACAGTCACACTCTATTTTCCACGCAGAAAAGCCTTCATAAAGACCCAACTGGGTGCTGACAGTCTACGGGATCGAGGTTGTTTGAATTGGTGTTTGGGAACGTCTATACCTTCTGATGTGAAAACATACACCCAAAAAGACACACACTAAACCATCCACTTAACCCCAGTGTATTTTGTGGTGCCAGCGAGGAGGGGTAAGCATGGGCACGTTTTCATAAACCGACACCGAAATGATTCCCCCTCGCAACCTTAATCCACAACCTTCTGATATTTGCTTTCAAAAGAAATCCCTCTGTCCGACTTTGCAAAATAAACCGTGGCATCGATGATGTGCCCAGATTGAAAACCAAACATTCGAGGAGGAAATGAATGTGTGTGATTGACACTCAACTGGGAACGGCTCTCGACCACTACATCGCTGAATGTGTATCCTGACGGTTTTAACAATAATGGGGAAGAGGGGAAAAAAAAACGATGGAGCGCATTGTTTTATGACCTTTTTTTTCTTTTCTTTTTTTTTAAAACACAAGGGCAACTTTGATATAAGGTTACAGGAGGAAAGTTTGCAGAGATTTTCAAAGATTTAAGTAACAAATTGTGCATATATATATTACAGATGTTCAGAGGAATAATACTTTAGTAATTTTTTTTTTTTTCTGTAGTTGATTGCAACATTTTTGTCAACACTGCACTTTCAAAAGTAAAGCAATGTGTTCACGAGGTTGTTTATTGGGTCCCATTTTTGGATCGAGCCCCCAGTACACTTGGTAACTCTATAAACGTTCCCAAGAGAATTAACAAAACATTCGATGCGTAAAATAAGCCCTTCAGTTGGTAAATCTGTCAGCATCATCAAAACTGTTTCACTTTGTCCATTTGCAGATCTCTCGCCTCTTGCCAGACAGCAACCGATTTCCATAAATTTAACCGCATCCAACTTTAGGGAAACAAAACAGAACAAAACTGGATGCCTTTATTCCACAAACCCCCTGCTTCACTGCCAGTGTTTTACATGGCTGTTTGCACACAATGAATGAGAGGAAGAGGAATCACATGCAACTAGAGACCTAAGAATTGCAGCACCTGCAGGTCACTGATGCGACAAAGTCAGACAAGAATCCAAGGAAGAATTGTAATAATTCCACATCTCTCTAAAAGGGCAGGGGTGTTATTTGTGCAAGGGGCAGTGTGCCTGAGAGGGCGGTGTGGCGCAGAGTGCTAGAGCGGTCATCCTTGGAACCGAACATTCCTAGTTTGATTCCTGGCTTCTCCCAGCCTGTTTAAGTGTTGTTGAGCAAGACACTGAACCCCTAACTTATCTCCTGGCACTGTTCCTTAGCTGCTCATGGCACATCCATGATGGGTTAAATGCAGTGGTCAAATTTCATTGATGTTGTATTCTATGTATAACTATGTGACAATAAAGGCCTTTCTTCTATCCAAACTGAACAACTGATTACAATAGATACTTTCTTGTAAACTTTCTCTGCCTGAACCGTAAAGTCAATCAAAATTTAACCAGAAAGCCAGGCTGATGAATCCTGGCAGATGTTTTGAATGGATCCTTTGGGTGAGGCTTGTTGTCTCTCTGAATTTGAGCATTTGCTTAAAATCTGTTTGTTTTTGGCAGCTGCGGTTTAGTGGGTGAAGCAGGTTTCTTAGTCATCAGAAGATTTCCTCTAGAGCACCGCGAATCTGTAAAAGTGGGGAAATGTGATTGTGTTGCAAACCTTTTTTCAGTCTCCTCAAAAAGCAAGTTTTCTTTGCAAGTGACGTTAGAGTAAGCTTTAAAACACACTAACATATATCATCAATGTTAAAATATGTGGTATAGGCCATTGGTTCTTTTATGAAGCATGCTTCTTTGTTAACATGATGTGTTAAAAAGAAGGTTGGTTTTCTGCCATGAGAAGACAGAAAACACAAGCTATAAATGCTCTTAGACACTCTTTATCCCCCGCATGGTTACAGTCACTGAACTGATGTCTTACAGTGGAAAAGAAAAAAAACAACAAACGACAAGAGATATTAGGCTTGGGATCTCAATAGGGATATAGGATGTGGTACCCATAATTCAAAACCACAAAACCATGGCTGCCAGTTTTTTTTTATTTTTTTTTATTTTGTCCTAACTTTTGCCAATATTCTACTTAAGGATGGTGATAGATACTGCTGGTACATATCACTGCATATTATTAAATAAAACCAAACTGTTTATCCTTATCAGGAGGAGACGCTGTCAGATAAATTTTCTATCCACTTGTTTTAGGAAAAAAGGGATGAACAAAGTCGATGGAAGTCCACACGAGTTTGAAGTGGGAGCCAAGAAAATACTAATGCTATTCTTATTTCACTGGAAAGGTTTCATAATATAACACGTAAATGCACTCTGACATTGTTTTAAATCCCTCATAAAGGGTCACTGCACAATATATGCATAGGCTGCTCTAACAGCAGCAGAGTCAGTTACCTGATAGTTTGTCATGAAGCTCTATGGAGGAATAAAGGGTCAGATTAAAAGGTTGCCACATCATGGGGTGGTGACCTGTGCTAACAGGCCACGAGCTGTCAGAGTCAGACAAACGAAGCTACAGTTACCAGCGATTGACATAAAGTTACAC
Source organism: Fistularia commersonii (assembly GCF_037954325.1). Lineage (NCBI taxonomy): Eukaryota > Metazoa > Chordata > Actinopteri > Syngnathiformes > Fistulariidae > Fistularia > Fistularia commersonii. Next base: position 9,752,375 of record NC_141302.1, read on the forward strand.
TCGAGGCCAAACCTTCAACTCCCACGAGGCGACCTTAAATGGTTTTGGGGAGTTCGGATAAATGGTAGCCTCCTGCCGTCCCCGCAAACGATGTCTGTGCTCTGGGCTTGATTTACACCAAAGCCA